>NC_091135.1:27149998-27854100 GCF_041381155.1 Argopecten irradians | reverse complement strand
ATTCAGTAGGACGACAAGAGGGGGAGCAAGCGGAACAGTGCCATCATTTATTCAAATCACGGTATGTTCTTTCTACTTGTGTTTCCGTTACCATCAGAAATCGTAACTCGTTATAAGTGATAATCATAACTGTCATTGTGAGTGAATTATTTGTAAACAGATATTTCATTTTCTATTTGCATTGACTTAAGAAGAACACTTGGCTACAGCTATACCGATGATGACCTGGCTGTTAATAGGACGTTAATTAATCAAACAACAGAAAATCATATCATGACCGATTTTTATGTTAAAATCGGTCATTTCAGGTTTGAAGAAATATTCTTATTAGTATAGCACGGTTCTTGAAGGAGAGGCAAATATTGTGAAAATAAATGTTTATTTCCTTATCAAAGAGCTTATTTATTATCAATTACTTAATTTTGAGACACAATAATTAATTCGAGCGTAGTCTCATAAAATATATGATATAATATAATAACATTTGTCAATCCGTTACTGTGTGGTATTATGAAATGTCGGATTTCCGTTACTGTGTGGTATTATGAAATGTCGGATTTCAATTTCGCAACCTACATGAAATACTATTTAAACATCGGTGTGATTCATGATATGAATTGAGTAACACAAATAACAATGATGATGTGTTTTCCTCACATTGTGATGATATTGAAATTTCATTAATAGCAATATGTAAGCATATTACATGATCATATGAATCTAATTTATCTAATAACTAAAGTCAATCCAAGCTGAGTAATTAAAAAGAAAATCTTTCAAATGGTACGATTTTAATCATGATTAGCTTACTAATAGAAAGAAAATCACTGGGACAAAACATTTTCCCGGCCGGAAATAGTCATTAATCAAAGTTGATCGCATCGTTAATTAGATATCCATTAAAGGTGCTACACCGCCGACAAATGGTACTTTTATATATTACAAACAGAAACTGAAGCATTATTAGAAGCAAAAACTACTTACTTACACTATACCATCAGTGAAAAGATTGAGCTGATATTTTCTAGCATAAAGGTATTTAAATAATTACATCCCGGAAAAAATCGAGGCGCTGATTTTGCAGACAACAAAAGGAAACGAATTAATGATAATTGTTATTAATACTCTGTCAGCGGCGGATAATCTTTATTTTATATTTCAAATTAAAAGTGAAACTACGGCAGTAAAAATAATAACAATACAATTAAAAGGAGAATCAACAACAATGATAACATTATTATCACGCCAAGTTTGGAATTTAGCTCGCCAATATTGACGAATGTAAATGTTATTAACACAATAATGAATTTTATGTCAATGATGGTATCCATTATTTTTTCCTAAATTAATATCAAAACTATGGATGATCACTACCACTGTTTACATTTTACTTAAAATTACATTTTTAACAGTGATTTAAATTCAAACAGTGACACTTAATAAACTAAAAACAACACAATTAAAAGGAAAATCGCCAAACATTGTAAAATTGTATCCACTCTAAGTTTAATCCACTGATTTGGAAAAGTGCTTATCACCGTCGACAGTGTTGATAAAGGATGACTACTTCCTGTTGATTGTAACATCAGTTACATCACTAAAACAACCCCATGTTATCAATGGTATCGCCCTAGCTTTGTTTGATCAATCATTATCGCTGTGGCCTGTCCGACTGGTTGTTTATATATTACTCGCCTTGAACAAATATAGCACGACTTGAGCGTAAATACGGCTCACGTGTAGTGGTCATAAAGTGAGCTTTAATCATTGTGCATGAGTTTTCCCATGTGTTTTAGCCGAAACTAGTTTATCCTATGCAACTTTTTATTTCATCAACATTTACAAATTGTGTTTTTAATTTTTACTTGCCTTTTCCTTATCCTGATCTTTTAGATACAGTCCTTGATTATATCTTGATATTAATGCCTGCTTTGTAGTTTGGCCCTAAATGATCATAGTTGTCGATGGAACGTAAAACTCAAACAAACAAACAAACAATAAGCAATATGATCTTTCTTCTCACCCTCTAAGAATAATATTGAATCTAAATTTATCTTTGATTATAAGCATCGGTACCTCACTTTTTACCCTCTAATCTTAATTTTAATCAACCAAGTGATAATAAGCATTGGTATTTCTTAAAATATAGACCTTCAATTACAAATGCTTTAATTTTATTCAATAAATGATAATAAGATTAATATATATTTCATTAACAAAAATGATAATAAGGATATATATTTCATTTACAAAAAAAAAATAACAAGGATTTGTATTTCATTCACAGAAATGTTAATAAGGAAATGTATTTCATTCAACGAAATTAATTCATTAATAACAATAAGGGTATGTATTTCATTTTCTAGCACTTAGAACTTGTATTTTATATAAAGAAATGAAAAGGATATATTTCCGTCACTGAAATGACAACAAGGATAATGATTTATACTATTTATCGTGTAGTGACAATAACTAGCTTATCTTCGGTAAACACGGATATGTAAACATGACCTCAATTACGCTGGGGCAATTTTGCGGAAGTTGACATTCTACTTCATGTCCTTATCAAAGTAGACACTTACTGACTGATAAACAATAGATCCACTGAAGGGGTTGACGCCTAACTTCGTAATTTAGTTTGCTCTCCAATGAAATAATACAGTGTAACTGCGCATAGGGGAATCTCAGTGATATAACACTATAAAAAGAAGTTCCACTATACAAGAAGGCACAACATGAATATATCACAGTCTCCCAAAACACGTACCTCGCACAACATACACGCAACAAACCGCACACATGGGAGGCCGACCTTGCATTAGGACATTGATAAATCAAACAAACAAACAAAAGGAATCAATATAACTTTCCATAGGACACAATGAGATGTGTATCAATGAAAAAGGCAGACCTTTAATGTCTTTATAATTTAAGATCGAAGTAACATAAAGAAGTTATTTTTCATTTATTTCAATTTAGCATTCAGTATGATTAAAATGCATATCCTTATTATATTTAATCAAATTGTGTTCGTATTTATGTTTATCGGGTAAAATCTTATAAAAAATTATACCCGCTAATAGGGATACTTATAATAAGCTGTATACGCATTGCTTCGGATACGTAGTTGACTTGGATCGATCATTATACGTAATGTTTATATCAATCTTAGAAAACCTCTTCTAAGGCTGATTTTAGACAGTGTTACAAATATATAAAGATGTCCGTATAGCTATAGAGCCAATGGCCTGTTTAGCGATCGAAATTCACGTGTTCAACATTTGATACTTTTATTCACGCATGTACTTTTATTCATGCATGTACTTTTATTCATGCATGTACAAAATGCGACGTTTTTGACCCGAGTTGCTATCTTGTAGTTGATTTAATTTCGAAATATAGAAAGTAAAGGATTTTATAGAATTGATGGTAAAAATTACATATAATGTTGCGCATATTAATATTATATTATTTTATGTACTAAAATAAGCCTGTAGAATAATAGACGCTTTTTTATTTGAAGTTTATATTTCCATATAATATTTGTTAAATATTTCATTCGCAACATATTAGTATCATGATGAGACTTGTCTGGTTCTGTTGATTTTGGAAATTTGTAGTTATAGATATGTCTTTTAATATCGCACCTGAATCCCTCCGAGCATATTTCACCCTCTACATTTATCAAATTTCAATTCAATATCCACTTGTGTGTTCTGATAAATGTTTAATGTACAAGCAAACATCCGCGATAAGAAATGAGAGACAGATTTATGTGCTTAATAAAATGGCATTCTAGTAAAGCCATCGAGATAAGAATAATACTACTTTTCAACCTTAATTTCACGGGATCCATTATCCTGGCTTAAATAGAATCTGTGAATAATATCCAGATTTCGTAACACAGCTTTGCGGAACCCCAGGTAACACCTGCAGTTTCCCTACCATTAGTACGATTATACGATATCGTTGTAATATCTACGTATTTCGCAATGACATTGACGGTTATTTATTATGGTTTGTAAGTAATGGATAGGAATTTCGTGAACAATGTTCAGATTTCGTAAGACAGCCATTCGGAACCGCAGGTAATAGTTACATTTTCCCTATCATTTGCACGAATACTCTTTTATCAGAACTAAAGCTAGATCAATATTCATATACAGTACCCGAAGGGTGATTTGGGAGTAAATAGCTCCGCGGGCGAAAAATCGCTCGAGCTTTCGCTTGGAATTTGAGCGGGATCGCGGCGAGGTTGGAGCGGGATCGCGGCGGGACGGGAGGATGATCCATCGCTCACAGAGCGGATCCGCCCGCTGTCCTCCCCGCTCTACGAGCGGGTTCGCCCGCTCGTAGAGCGAGTTCGGCTGCTCGTTCCTAGAGCGGATTCGCCCGCTCATGGAGCGAGACCGCTCGCCCTCAGAGCGGATTCGCCCGCCGATCATATCTGTCTCGGAGCGGGAACAGTTACTAGTACGACATTTAAGCAGTTTCGAAAAGTCATGGCATGGTAAGTCTTATACAATGTATATCATTTTCTTTTTTCATATTCATAATCTATTTTAACAAAATGGAAAAGAATCGACAACAAGACTATATGTGCACATAAATGAATTGTTTACAGGAAGATGTTAGAATTACGCTGAATGTTCACGGTAAGTACAAATTCCTTTTGTAGTATCTTGTAGTTGAATAAGGTCATTGTGACATTTATTTGGAACAGACATATACAAGTACAGAGTGAAATATCGGGAAATCATATTATCTATTATACAAAATAACGATTCCGGAAGAATGAAAGAGCCTTTACTCTTACATCCATACCATGTACGTTTCAATTACGTAAGTGTAGTTTAACAACGTGAAGTTAACGCGGAGACTTTCATGTACTTTGTATAGTTGCATTGCCAACCGTATACCGGGATCAAGGATTATGTTGTTTTGATTACACATGTCCCTGTTGATAATGACATTTTTTTTAAAAACAAGCTATAATTTTCAAATATATAGCAGAACAAAATACTCGGAAAACATATATAAATAGTCTTAAATCTGACATGGATTCCAAACGTACGTTGGTGAAATTACTCAATGATCAATAATCATGTGTACTACTTGGTACGCTTTATATTTTCTAATAAAACTAAATAGGTCTATGCACAACTATCTGCATCTAGATTTTAACCCTTTAACAATTTTGTCCCAAAATTTAGCAGATGAATACATGTGTCATAATGACATTCACACGCTGATGGTCTTGCTTTTTATATCTTTATAATGACACAAACACGAATAAGCAGTGATTCCATGATCAGAATTAATAAACTGACCTCGTTGACATCATTTGGTTACTTCTGTCTGGCTTACGAGGTCTAAATCATAAAACAAAATTTCTAGTTTCATTTGTATTTTAAATCTTTTGATAGTCTATCTCTACCGGAAGTCACGGGGTATATAGGATTGAACCAGAAATATATATTTCGAACGCAGTTATATTGAAATCATCGGGAAAGGAAGACATTGTGACCGACATTATTATCCAGATATACATTTATGTACATGACGTATACACAATATCGCATAGTTAATTGATATTGCGTCATTAGTTTTAACTGATGATATTTTCAGCGATATACATGTAATTTCAAAGTTTCTCAGAAGCTCTTACCCTCTTTTGTCGTATAATTACCAACAGTTCTCCTATAGACGCAAGTATCACATTGTTCCAAACCTCTTACGATCGTGTTTCAGTGTTAGAATAAATAAACCATTTTGAGAATGTCGATATATGTTTATGGTCAGAAGAATAGAAGTTTTGACATTAGTTTGACAGCTGACAGAAACTGAGTTCAATAGGCCTTTGAACATATCATGTGTAGAAGTTTCTGAACATACATAAAATTTAAACATTCAAACGATTTTATTACAGCTTTATTACAAACCAGATTGGATTGATTATTAGGCAAATTTGTTTGAATTGTCTACGGTGTAGATATAGGTAAGTCATCACCAATATGTTGATGGTATTATAATGATAGGAAAGGACTTTTTCAGTAAATCACGAAAACATGCTTTTAAATTTAAAATATACGTATCATCTAAAGCCCACGGCGGCGTATTAGGGCCACTATGTCATTTTATTTATCTTATACATATAAGGTGTTATCTTGTACGTACATGTACAAGCCATAGATACTGAGTTGTACGTTCATGATACATGTACTTTCTTGTACGTATAATATATATATATTAAGTTATAATGACCAGTCAGTATTGTACGTACAAGATAAATAAAATGATATAATGGCCCTAATACAGATAGTATATATTTATACTATGCAAAAAGTATGCACAGAGCGGGCAATAAATTGATACTTTGATAATAAGGAAACAGACTATTCATGAATACGGGTTACTTTAATAATAAGCGATACAAATCCATTCTAAGCAGAAATCAGTTTGGATTAAACAAAACAATGAGAAGTAGAAATGTTTCCTTACTATTGATTTCGCATGTTGTTCATAATACAAGCTTACTAAGCACCTTACGGTGTTCCAAGAGCACGGCAGCCATATGCATTATACAGTGTCTAAATCTCGAATTTCGTCCAGTTTTCAGAGTCAAAAAGTTAGTATTTTGAATATTTTTTTCGTCAGATGTTTTGAGATTCACTTTATGATATGCAAAATAGTCAATTGATAGTTACATTTCATCATATTTTAAGCAACACTTTTAAGTATTTTAGGATTCTCGATACCATATGTAATGTGTTCTGGTTGGCATTTTCAACGATAAATAACTATTCAAACATAACTTACATATGTATTCAGGCTCTTTAGAACGACATGCAAATATAAATGTTGAACAAGGAACTTGAGATATATGTTGTAACTATTAATATGTGGTCTGCACTAGCCTGCATACATATGTACGTATACGATTTTAAGTGCTTGGTTCATGTGAGGTCTCGAAATTGAATACGAAACTTACTATTCTAGTTTTATTCTAGCTTTGCTTTTTGCGTACAATAACCAAATAACTGGCCGCGTGCACGTGGTAGTCCTACCGCTCCAATGTTGCACTTTAAATTGTTCATCATTCACATCATATTCTCAGGTGTCCGGTGTAATTATGTAACATAGCCTTCACACCTGTACTACGCCCCAGGACAAGGCATGGGACAACCATTGACACGGGTGTGTATTTCACGGTTGGTTGATCAGACCTACCTGTGACATCCCTGTATGGACTCCCTTGTATACCTGTAGGTTGGTATCCCAGTGGAATTGATATCAATCAATCGACTCAATCAAATTGTTTTATTTCATATAGAGATTTAGATAGCTATTTATACCATTTATGTCTCAAGAAATAATATATGTTTCTTATGTCTCGGATATAAGTGACCTACCTTACCTGGCAGAAAACAGCGAGTGTTCACAGTTCTTATCATGTAATCATGAGTAAATAATCAATGGTCTATCCTTTCGCAGAGATTTAGATAGTATACTATGTATGTCTCTGTCGTGGTGTAATATACCGAATGTAAAATGTGATTAACCTTGATTAATAATAGAACTCGGCTTATCTGCTTATGGAATTAAGTTTCCATCACCAACTTCATTTGATTGAAAACATAGCTTTTTTAACGTAGACCGTGTGTGTGCACAGTGGTCACTGTCGTTACTAGCAGTACTTAAAACTAAACCTGGTACTCATTCTTGAAAATTATTTTCTTCGTGTTGACATATAAAACTGGATAATAGTCAAGGCCATGACAACAGAGTCACCGACTGATGAGCGGGCATTGTTTTGATTGGTCGTAGTATCAGTTTGAGTGACACTTTCCAGGTACTTTGTTTTCCAGGTACAACCAGAGGATCAGCTCGCGTGTCACTCTTACCTGTATGGATGGAGATGGACCCCCTGTGGTCAGCGAAAGCTACAGGATGTTTCCCACGACTTCCAATTACCCATAATTATGTTGTTAATAAGTCGGTTAATGGTCAAGTGTTGTGACACCTGCGGATTGTAGTGGTCTATACAGTAGGCTAAAATACACATGTATAAGCAGTCTAAAGGCATCACCTTGTGCAGAGATTTTAATAATGAAATTATCATTATCTCTGCCTTGCGTAAACTTTTAAACATGCACGGCTCGGTATCTTTTTACTAGAAATCTAATCTCTGTTTTAACAAATTACTTAATTATCAAACTTCGAGAATTATTCAATTTTCACTATGTAATTTAAAAGGAGAAGAATTCGGAAAAAAATGGTCATATTTAATCATCCATTTGAACATGTTTCTGTATAATCAAGAACCAATTCAACATAACGAAAAGAAACAAAATATGTATATAATGTATTTCGTTGTTCAATACACGCAGATCATAGACAAAAATTAGGGCGGGGGGTTAAAAAAAAAAAAAAAAAAAAAAACTTGCGAGTTTGAATTATATAATACACAATTCATTTATAGTTGTAAACGTGTTTCTCTTCTTTTTAAACAATCTTCAACAGTACATTTATTGGTCATATAGATTATCATTATTGGTTAAAGAATTGGATATCCGAAATCTAGCAACTATCAGAAATGTTAAATTCCTGACATTGTGCATTACATTTGCATTGTTCTTTCTCGACATGCCATATGTAAATAATTTTGCAGTTTCTGGTATAAAAATACATATACATGTAACCAGAAACATATATCTTCATGTACAAATGCATACATGGGTGTTTCTGAAGTGCATACATGGGTGTTTCTGAAGTAAATACATGTAGTTCTTGATACACTTGTTATATTTGTATATGTTATGTACGAACTGTATACATTTGTATCTTACTGTAAACCAAGGACTTATAAGTGTTTACGAATATGACATGATACAGCAATTACATGATGGTCCATCTAACTTACCTGTGGACTGATATTTTGACACGTGACGTGTGCTAATCAACAAAGCGTGACAGGTCACTAAACACCCTTCTTACATAATCTGGTTAGCCCCCTAATTAGCCAGGGTTGACCACGCGTTTTAGTTACAGCAGTATAGAGGTATAGAGATTAATGCAGCACGACATTGGCTATATTCGGAAGTATTCTGATTTCAATACTTTATATCTGCTATTGGTATAAGACATTGACATTTTCAGCCTCATTTTTTTTCGTCTGATCAATGTATGTTTTATTTTCAAGTAAAGACATTAATGAATGAACTTGAGCGAAATATCATATGAAAGCTGAATTGAGCGAAATATCATATGAAAGCTGAATTTATTTCATCAAAACCAAATTGGTCGAAAAATACCACTCCTGATAAATTATAAATATTTGTGATATGACGGTTCTCAAAAACTTGTTATATAGAATTAGAACCGCCAAATTACAGTAGAATTAAATGACAAAGATATATACTGGTGATTAGCAATATAATAATCGTGTACATGTATATGTAGTTCTAAACACCGCGGATATACTTATTATGTACATTTTATTGTGTATAATTATGCAGAGATGGCAATTCATCTACGATAGGTACATCAATATATGTATGGTATAAATCCCTATTTCCAAGTGTATTCCGAACTATATCTGTGATTGAGAATATATTAAACATGTATCGGACATGTACACAGGTATTTGTGCCTTACAAATCGATGTTCAGATTCAGATTCTTTATTTTGTTTAAGTGTTACAACTTATCGCAACATAATGCATAAGGTTCACACTTAGCCAACATTCTGAATATTTAGGTATACAGGTAAGGTATTTTGTTGGCCAATGGAGACTACGTGTGAAAGACAGAACAATAGGAGATAATTACAGGTGAGGCTATAGGCTGTTTCATGAAACTTTCAAGTTTTATAGGTATGTACTTTATGTGATACCCCACTTTATGTAAAGGGGAAAAAACGCTTGATATTTTGTATTATATGTATTTTAAATAATAAACACACGTTGTATATCAGAATGCATACATCCAGTAGTAGATTTTGAATATAGCTACTACTTTCAAATAATTTCATTTTTAATGAATATATATCATAATGGACACAAAAAAAGTTATTACATTTTGAACATAGCTACTACTTTAGAGTCTGTAGAGTCCTCATGACGTCACAGGTCAGGGTTCAAAGCTTGGGGCTTCAGGTGTGTTCTAAGAAAAGTCGCATTATCTCTAATACCGTAATGGAAATCGTACTTTGTCCATTCTAAATTTTATCCAATGGTGCGTTTTGCAAGTTTTATACATCAAACCATTCCGTGTACACTAAAACGGAGAGAGAGAAGTACAGAAGTGAAAAAAAAAATTAAAAATCAGTAAGATGATTATAACAATTATGTGTTACTTATTCCAGCTGTCTTTAGAAATTGCAAAAGTAAGAAATCTAAACGAAAGTTGTATCCCCATTAAATATATATAATCCTCTATCTTCAGCCAGCCTCCGTATCCAGGTAAAATTGTACAGGTTTAGGTCGTTCATCGCAGTTGGTCCCTCATTGATTGGCATTTTTAACTGAAAAGCATATAAGAAAACGGTAGTTCAAGACAAAGTTATTTATAAGAAAAAAAAAACCGTTCCAGATAACAAATCGGCAAAATAACCATTGTTCTCCCTTAAATAATTTTTCCTGCTGGTCCTAAGGACCGGCTGACCCTAAAAGTTACTGGTCCTTACAAAGTTACAATTCATCTCTATAGCTTACATAATTACTAGCAAAGTAATAGTTTTACTAACAAAATATATCTGCATATCCGGATTAGTATCGTAGGCTCTTAAACAAAATTGGCCGAAAACCAGAATATTACCAAAATTTGTTTTGTACAGTTTGATCTTCAACCTTTCTTCAATTCTACTGCCATTTATGTTTTTTATATCTTCTATCTGGACCAAAAGTTGCCTGTCAAAGGACCAGCTACATTATACAAATTGTCTACCTGACTATAAAATTGCCGGTCAAGGGCAGATGGACAGGCGTTAATTTTGAACGCTGAAAATAACGATCCCCGATGGCGTCTCCTCCGGCGTATCTGGATCCGTATCTGCACGAGGACGTAAATGTGCAAAGTATCACATTTTAATAATGAGAATTATACAAAGAATGGTAATCGCATAACATGTAAAAATTGAAATTATTTAATATTAAACGTTGCTACTCATCCTATATTTCCAAGGGGACACAACAATTTCGTAAACCTAATTATATATATACATGTATATTTTAATCATCCTCATGATTAATTCTTATTATCTTACTTAGAACGACGAATTTCGTCGAACAAGTAGTTAAAACACCTTAAGATAAATGAACAAATAAATAAACAGTAATGATATTTTTTCTGGGTTTTGTCTTTTTCTTGCATAATGCATCCGAATGCGACATACATGTAGTGTGTATATCATGATATGTATATGAGTGTAAGTTGACCAATAATGGTTATGAAACGGGTTTTGAAAATCACAGGTAGGCGTGTCGGGCGCTGTATGCAAATATTGATAGTGATGAGCTGCGGGTCGATTACGTCACGCACCAAATAAGTCTCGTTACCACAATATATATTCTGATACCAAAAGGCGGATATCTTAGGAGTCCGACAACTGTTAACTAATAACTGATATTTTAGAAGCGATCTTTATAATTGTGTTTTTAATTTTAATCCTCATTTCTTTGAACTTGATGATAATCATAACTTACAGTCCGCCCATACAAAACATGCTAGGTAAATATTACATGTACCTTATAAAATATGTGTTTTAACTTCACTTCATATAATTGACAGATCGCCAGCTGTCAGTCAAGTCGCACATGACTTTGCATTTTGTATTGTGTGTGCTACGATGTATGCTCCGACATTGAAAAGAAACACGTGCGTTTGCGAGCACGAGACGTGTTTATATTACACATGGCGATCGGTCAATTCATTTTCAGTTTTACTTCTTTTACCCGTTTCGGTGTGACATAATTGTGTATGTGTGTGTTTTTTCCTTTTTTTACTTCAAATTAGTGTCTCATAAGTCAGTTTGTGTGGATATCATTATCATAATATTTTCATATGTACTAGTACTCTGATGAAAACTCGGTTGTTTTTATGTGATTTTGATATGTGACACTCAAATAAAATAAAATGTACTGATACTCCAAGTGATCGCGTCTAGATCTTGAAAGGAGTACTCACTTCATTTTAGCGTGAACAATTGCAAAGTGAAAAATCGTTGCACTATTCTTTTGATAGTTGAGAATATTTTTCCTTTACATGACATATCACTATGCCATTCTCCAATAAACAGGGTTCATGGTACATCGTTTTAGCTAGTAACAGCAAAGATGGCGGTCCTACACTCTGAAAAATGATTATCAGCACTAGTAAAGAAGGTATCGAAAAAATGAATATAATGACAGGCACTTACCGTTTTGGCTGGAATATGCGAAGTTGGTATTTTTACATTGAACAGGCATATTCATCGTATTTTGTTTCCCCGCTGGTCGATTTCAGGTCTTTCCAGATAAATATATATTGCACAGTGAAGATATCGAGGACAAGTAACAACATCCAGTCAATTGTTTTATTTTTATCTTAGTGTCAAACAATTTGCATCGTATAAAACACTTCATACAAATAATATTTTCATCAAACGTTAGGTATGTCCAGCTAATGATGGCGTACTTAGACAATTTACATAATAAATAAACTACATACATATACATGTAATTACATGAAGCAAAGCATTCTATAACGTTGCATGGTAAAAGTAAATAAGGATTTTGAGAGGAATTATCTGACATTAATTTGAATTGGTTAAAAATATCTACTGTATATATTCTGAGTATAAACTAAAAGAGGCAATATCGTAAAAACATCATTCAGATGGTAAAAAATACCAGTTAGTTAAAGACATTTGAATTACAGGCCATATGCATATTGTTTGAATTTGTCTTCACAACCATTTGTATGTCATCATGCCAAAAACGGGGTATTTTGATAAAAACGACGAAACTATACGACACATTCTAATAATAGATCAGTATATATCAAATCTTGAATTAGTGTCAAATTTTGGAAAGACAACACATGGACATATACTGTATATATTATCAATAGTATATTTTATTAAATACTGAATAGGATTGATTCACAAAGCACGTGTTAACACATCATTCTATTTTAAAACAATTTCTTCATAGTTTCCGATGAGCAAGTTGAAGAAGGTTAGTTCGTTAGCTAACTATACTCGTCCCTTTAGTTTTAGATTGTGTCATGCTAAGTAATCATCGCGGCATGTTTGTCAAAGCTGAAACGATGTCAATATCTACCAACAGATCGCTTGGTGACAAATCGATGCCGAAGTGTATCATATCGCTACCGAAGCAGATCATATCGCTGTCGGAGCGGGATCGCTGCCGGAGCGGATGATCTCGCTGCCGGAGCGGGATCGCTACCGGAGCGGATGATCTCGCTGCCAGCGGGATCGCTGCTGGAGCGAGCATTAAATCGCTTGCGGAGCGGGACCGCCGCGCGGGAGCGATCTCGCTTGCGCGGATCCGCAGCGAGTTCCGGGCGAGTTCGCTCGATTGTCGCTCGTCGCTCGCGGCGCGATTTAGTCCCGAATCCCGAATCACCCTTCGGGTAGTGTTCTTATATCCAAGTATTTTGACAATCACCATCGAAAATGAAAATTGTAAATTGTAAATGCATCAGGAACAGATACATAATGTATATATATTACAAATAAATGAAATTAAATCAATATACAGCATTAAAGTATCACTATGTGGATCATCATGTCCCAGTTTGAGAACCAGATTTGTTCATACATTTTCCCCACTTTAATTACATAAACAGGTTGGGCACAACCCTGCTGCTTCATATGGGCAACAGTTACCCATTTGAGTAACTACATGCAGTTATAAATTACCTGTTTGTAGTATTAAATCAATAAGTTACCCATGCAAATGAGGAATTTTGTGAAAAGAAAACACATGTATTGTTGTTTTAAAAATTATTATCAAAAAAGGGTGTCATAATTTTTAGAATGCCTAACATGTACAACTTATCTAAGACTCTATGTTTTTTTGGTGAAATATCAAATTCTGTAGTCTAACTTTGTTGTAAGATGACAATTTAGGTGCTCTCCATGACCATTGACTACAGTGTATTTTTGCCTGTGTTATATTTTTTAGCACCATAGTAATTAAAGTAATGGAGTTGGTTTAGTTTGTGACTTTTACCAAAATTGAGACAATGAAGTTCGTCCTATTTTGATTAATAATGTGTACTAAGTAATGTTAGTAATATGCCATATGAAATTATTACGCCCTTTTTTGATAAAAAAAGTTTAAAACAACTTCATGCATTTCTCTAACTCAGAATTTCTCATTTGGTTAACTTATTAATTATTCAAACAGGTAACTGTTACTCAAATGGGTAAGTGATAAATATTATCCTCCTGGCAAAAAATCTTCAAATACAACATTTTGTTCTGTTACTTGTACATGTATACGTATTCATATATTTTATATGTATATATATTGATGATATGGATATAGAGGCTTCCAGTCTGCATCCATTAATTTCACTAATAAAATACTCAGCCATCAGGTTATTCCGAGTGGAGAACTGTTGTGCAACTGTAATTCTCTACTTACACCTTATGGAGTGAAATGCTTCTTTCGATTTTGAGTCAAAACTTCCTCCAAACTTCAGTTCGTGAACTTTGTTATCGACATGTAAGCTTTTATCGCTCGCCATGGCGTCAGGCCTGTGTCACACGCTAACGTCTCATATTTTCCCTGACTGCCATATGGAAGATTCTTTACCGGAAGTGAAATTTGTAAACATGATCGAAATGCTCGCGTCTAACAACAGCTATAGACCTTTTTCGATTTATTGCATTATTTGCTTTGGAAAGTATCCCAAATATAATTATCATGTTTCATTAGGCTTATATTATGACAAAAGGTACATGATTTCTTTCTAAAATCACAAATATTGCTGAATGGATGGATAATTTTTCCTCGAATCTTACGCTCGAGTATACTACTTCCTGGCTAGTACTTCCGGTCAGCAACAGTTTCACCATCCGTGTTTCACGTGCTGGAAGTTTCAGCTATTTCTGGTGACTATATTGCTTCAATCCCCAAGCCATTTTGAATTTTAAAAACACTGTCCATGAAGAATATGTTTATGCACTCTTGTGTTTTGCACTGTAACTAATCAGATGTACATTGCTGTTGTAACTTATGTAGACATCTACATTTGTATGTTAGTTGCCTATTCAGGTTGGGCACATGTAAATTTATTGCTATTTTAACGATATATTTAGCTATAATAGCTATTTATAGCTATACATAACTGACAGTAAAATACATTTTTGAAGATAAAAATGCTTCCGCTCAAAAACCGACTCATGAAACTTGCAGTGGTTGTTTATAACGATTATCAAAACATATTGAAGGCAGTTTTGATAAGGTATAGGCTTAATTAAGCTAATTAAGTTAATTATTGCTCTATTGTTTCGAACGAAAAGTAGTTGCATAGTGTTCAAATGATCCTTATACACATTCCCTGCAAGTTTCAGGAGTAGTTTGGAGCGCAAGCACATTTATCTCCAGAAATGATGTTTTTCGCAAGTTTTGTATAGCTATAAATAGCTATTACAGCTATATATCGCTATAATAGCAATAAGTTTACATGTGCCCAACCTGCTATTTGTAAGTTGTATCACATCTCGATGGAATGGCTTCATCTGTTCGGCCCCAAGAAGAGCACATTATTTTCACAAAGATCCATATCATAGCTAAATTATAGCTTTTTTTTTAAAGTCTAACAAACGAATAAATAAATGAAATAAGGGAGACAACTCTCACAAATTAGTTATGTCTAACAGATGACAGCATGCTATACATACACAACACACAAAACACAATTAAATTACAAGAAGATGTAGATGCAGCAGGTAGAGGAAGACATAGCTATTCGACCAATCCTTGTCTTCTATGTGTAGCAGAATTGGACCGGGTCGATCATCGGTGACCATGCACAGCTACATGTACAATGTACATAATAGTGTTCTGATCTATACATTACATTAAAAATGCTCCACCGCTGACAAATGGTATTTTTTCACTATCTAAAACAGGAGCAGACGATTTAGTATTTTTCTTCAGTTACAAAAGTTACTTAATTCACCCTATTACTACCATTGAAAAGTTTGAGCTTCTAACTTTAATTTAAGTTAAAAGTATGAAAAATGATTAATTGCATCACGAAAAAATTCTGTGGCACTATATCCTATATGAAATGAATTAAGTATTGATTGTGCATGCACCAAAGGCAAAATAAATTATTTTGTATTATTTTCTGTGTTAATTATACATGATGAATATCATTTATGCTCTGTCATTGGTGGAGCATCTTTAAAGATTAACTTAAATGATAAAAGACATCATTTTAGTGTTTTTTTTTTAGAATTGGTAGTGTCATTCTAATGTGTCGATACATGGAATGGGTATTTCAGCTGCATAGTCCATCAGCTAGCTGTTGTGGCTGCATGTGCGGATGAGTGTCAGTACTATGTATCATATAGTTAAGCAACGGTGAGCGTGTCCCACTCTTGGATGGTTGTAGCTCTGTTGGTTCGGGCCCTGGCACATTACATTACCATAGCCATGCTATTTTGACACCACCACCCCCCATAGGGGATATTTATCTACATTTCTTAAGAGTTTTCAATGCCAAGGCTTTTATATATAATAACCTGTTACTATATATCAGAGAGAGAAAAACAAAAATGTGTTTCAGATGTAACAATGATAAGTAACCAGTATAAATGTACATAATTTGTTATACAATGTAGCTTACATTTTTTGGAGTGAGATTTTTAGCCCAGCATCATTAGATGGTGAGCTATTTAAGTTTTTGTCTATATGGTCCTTCGTCTTTCCATCCGTTAACAATTCTTGTTACCGCTATTTCTCAAAATGGGCTGAAGGGATCTTTCTCAAATTTCATTTCCCTTTGACCCTAGCTTGCGCATATTGCATATTTCGACGGATCGGTCAACAAGATGGCTGCCAGGCAGCCATCTTGAATTTTGATAGTTATAAAGTTTTTTACCGCTATTTCTCAGAAAGTACTAAAGGGATCTCTCATTTCATATGCAGGTTCCCCTATAACCCTATAGTTGTGCATATTGCATTTTGGGACCGATCGGTTCAACAAGATGGCCTCCAGGCAGCCATTTTGAATTTTTTAAGTTAGAGTTTGTTACCGCTATTTTTCAGAAAGTGATCTGTCTCAAATTTCATATGTAGGTTCCCCTTGGGCCCTAGTATTGCATATTGCAATTTGAGTCTAATCAGTCAATAAGATGGCTGACCGGCCGCCATCTTGGATTTTGGTAGTTGAAGTTTTTTACCACTTTTTCTCAGAAAGTACTGAAGTGATCTGTCTCAAATTTTATATGTAGTACATGTATGAATGACAGAAGTAAGTATGATCTTTCTATAGGACATAGGGGCTTAATAAGATTTTAAATGATATATTATAGTTTATGTTGTTGTTATATGTTATAACAGGATGCTATTTTCAATTGCAGATGTAAATAAAATATTGATCCAGAAAAATAATTGTCAATGCAACTTTGTGTCTTTGTTTCAGAAATAATCTCCCATATATAATTCATTGGAAATGTGAAGAGCATGGCTGGCTGCCTTGAGAGGTTATCTAGTGACATGGGAGATGGTATTATTGGCCATTCTGCTAGAGTTCTGACTTCAGAGGAGAGAGAAAAACTAGAAAAAGATATTACACTTGTTTCTGATTTTAAAAGGAATAAATTTGAACTGGAAGCCAAGAAAAATTGGGATTTATTTTATAAAAGGAATACAACAAAATTCTTCAAGGACAGGCACTGGACAACAAGAGAATTTAACGAATTATGTAGTGATATTGGAGGTTCTAGTGTAAGTTAATTGGTGTTTAGAAATATTTATTTTTTTAGCTCACCTGGTCCCAGTTTCATGAACATTCCTTACCTTAAAATTCCCCATTGGAAAACATTACAGAAGTTAAGGAAAAACTCTTAAAGTGAAGGAGCCTTCTTACGGAGAATTGAAGTTAAAAAAACCAACATGGCACTATGCCCCATGTACCAAAAGCAAAATAAATTATTGCATGTTATTTTGTAGTTAATTAGACACAATAATTCAGACCACATTGAGGGTCTGAGTGAAAGTGGTCTTAATAGACACAATATACATGATTAAACATACAGTTTACATAATAGACTTGTATATTTTTATTTAGTTGAATATTTTGTTTTTAATTAAATAATCTAATTAATAAATTCTAATTCACATAACATACACACATAGATTTTCCGCCTTTCTCTTCAATATCGACTGCACTTGTGTTTTACCGATACCAATCTTGTTCGGCGAATTGGACTACGGCCTTTGCTACAGTTATGTAAGGAGTTCAACTTTCTTATTCGTTTACGTGGTGTACCCTTCTTGATTTAAATTGCATATGAATTTAAAAGAGGTGGAAATATTACATACAAACGTTTGAAAGTTATCGTGTTTGTATGGAAATTTAATTAAGTTTTGTCAAAACAAAAATACGGCGACATTCTTACCGGATTAATTTCACAATCATAACGAAACGCCTTAGATCCACGATGTTCATTTTACTCACCCGTGAAGATAGGGGTTTAAATACTGCTACTGTAAAATCATTAGAGCCCAGGTTAATGTTTTGATTAGTAAACTAAAGATCGATTACTACACGCGCTCTTTCAAGTGATCCGATAATTGGTCTAGTTTTCACTTTCAAAAGCGCCACCTAGCTACTACTAGGTCAACATGCGACAAGGGCGACGACCCGTATCGGTAAACAAAAGATCGAAACCTCACGTAGACACGTGGTCATCTTGGCTAAATAATGGGGACCATCAAAAGCCCTATGGTCACAGTTTATTATGCGTATGTATCGGGTACCTCGATTCCGTCACTCCAATACTCCGCTTAGTAAACAACCGTACAGAACGGTCTGTCACTTGACAAGCGATAAACATCAGTTATTGTTTTTCAAATGATTAGTATCGTTTATGCTCTGTCTTTATAATTTAAGGAATGTTCAACCACTGACAGCTAAAGAGCATAAACGATACTCTCATGATTTGAACCATAATTGGTGTTTACTCATGTAAATGTACAACTGTATGTCTGATTAACATGAAAATAATATAGAATAACTTGTTTTCCTTTTTGGTAGATGTACAATCAGAACATTTCATTCCATATAGGGCATAGCGTCATGGACTTTTTTCAGGACGCAATTAAATTGTAATTATATAATTTTTAATGTTTTTATCTTAAAGTAAAATATGAAATTCAAACTTTTCAATTGTGGTATTCATGTGAAGTAAGTTATTGTTTAAACTGGAAAAAAAGTGCTAATTCATGATCATCTGCTACTGTTTTGATAGAGAAAAAATACCATTCGTCAATAGTGCAGCATTCTTTAAGTATAATGTTCGTGAAACTGGGCCCTTCCAAAAAACCAAGTGAGTTAACATTCCATCTTGCGTCTTTAATATACATTGTACCATCATCATCAAGAAGATGTGAGTAATTAGGGCCCAATGGAGCCTTGTTTTTAGCCCACCACAGACAACCTGAAATGTGCCGGTCCGTCGGCCAAGTCTGGAAAAAATTGAAGCTAACCGCCTATTCTAAATCCCGGCCGGACCGACTGTTAAGCAATTATTGAGTACTGGAAGTTGGTAGAAATGGTATCTCTGAAGTATTACGCAGGTACCAAACCTGGCAAAAGAAATGTAGAATTTAAACCACACAAGCTTTAATATAATCTTGAAAGCATCTGCCTGGACACTAATAGCAGGAAGTTGTGTATACTTAAGAAATTTTAATGTTTGGTCCAGCAAAATCTTGTTTGGTTCGGCTTACTCACAGTCCTTGCCAGTCCGAATGACCAGCCATTTTTTTCAACTTTCGCGATGTCTGCTACCATCATCAGATGAGGGCTAATCAAATCGCCTTTTGTCCGAGGTTCATCCATCCGTCCGTCCTTCTGGCAGTCCGTCCCTTAACAATTCTTGTTACCGCTATTTCTATGAAAGTACTAAAGGGATCTTTCTCAAATTTCATGTGTAGGTTCCCCTAGGGCCTTAGTTGTGCATATTGCATTTTGGGACCAATTTGTCAACAAGTTGGCCGACTGGGCGCCATATTTGATTTTGATAGTTAAAGTTTGTTACCGCTTTTTCTATGAAAGCACTGAAGGGATCTGTCTCAAATTTCATATGTAGGTACGAATTTCCCTAGGACTCTAGTTATGCCTTTTGCATTTTGGGACCCATCGTCAACAAGATGGCCACCAGGCAGCTATCTCGGATTTTGATAGTGAAAGTTTGTTACCGCTACATGTATTTCTCAGAAAGAACTGAAGGGATCTGTCTCGAATTTCATATGTAGGTTCCTCTAGGACTCTAGTTGTGCATATTGTATTTTGGGACTGATTTTTCAACAAGATTGCCGACAGGCCGCCATCTTGGATTTTGATAGTTAAAGTTTGTTACTGCTATTTTTCAGAAAGTACTGAAAGGATCTTTTTCAAATTTCATCTGTAGGTTCCCCTAGGATCTTTTTTTTGCATTATGCATTTTGGGACCAATTGGTTAATAAGATTGGCGATAGGTAGCCATTTGTATTTTGATAGTTGAAGTTTGTTTCTGTGTTATATCTCAAAAAGTAAGGAAAGGATCTTTCTCAAATTCATATGTAGTAAAAGTTTGAAAAGCAGAGAAATGATCCATCTTTCCATTGTAAGACGTAGATCATTTTTTGGTGGCGCCAAGATCCCTCTGGGATCTCTTGTTTTGTTGTTGGTTTTTTTTAATATTATATTAATATCAATAGAAAAACTTAAGTTAGATATGAAAATACTTATAACTTCCTTACAATTGGTGATTTGCATGATTATACATTTTTAGGTCATCTGACCCAAAGGGTCAGGATGACCTATAGTCATCATGTTTCGTCCGTCGTCGTCCGCCGTGCGTTAACTTTTCACATTTTGAACTTCTTCTCAAGTTCTACCAGTGAGATTTAGCTGAAACTTACACGAAATGATCCTAACATGGTCCCGACAAAGTGTTGTTATTTTTCGGGTCGATCCGAAATCCAAGATGGCCGCCACAGCCGCCATCATGAAAACACATTTTGAACGTTTTCTCAAGTTCTACCTGTGCGATTTGGCTGAAACTTGCATAAAATGATCCTGACATGGTCCCGACAAAGTGTTGTTATTTTTCGAGTCGATCCAAAATCCAAGATGGCCGCCACAGCTGCCATCTTGAAAACACATTTTGAAACTTCTTCTCAAGTTCTACCGGTGGGATTTGGCTGAAACTTGCATGAAATGATCCTGACATGGTCCCGACAAAATGTTATTATTTTTCGGGTCGATCTGAAATCCAAGATGGCCGCCACAGCCGTCATCTTGAAAACACATTTTGAACTTCTTCTCAAGTTTCTACCAGTGCGATTTGTCTTGCAAACTTGCATGAAATGATCCTCGACATGGTCCCATCATGACAAAGTGTTTTTATTTTTGGCTGAAACGGGTCGACTGGTCCCACAAAGTGTTGTAAGTCATCCAAAATCCAAGATGGCCGCCACAGCTGCCATCTTGAAAACACATTTTGAACTTCTTCTCAAGTTCTCTACGGTGCGATTTGGCTGAAACTTGCATGAAATGATCCTGACATGGTCCCGACAAAGTGTTTTATTTTTCGGGTCGATCCGAAATCCAAGATGGCCGCCACAGCCTCATCTGAAAACACATTTTTTGAACTTCTTCTCAAGTTCTACCAGTGCGATTTGTCTGAAACTTGCATGAAATGATCCTGACATGGTCCCGACAAAGTGTTGTTATTTTTCGGGTCGATCCGAAATCCAAGATGGCCACCACAGCTGCCATCTTGAAAACACATGTTGAACTTCTTCTCAAGTTCTAGCCGGTGCGATTTAGTCTGAAACTTGCATGAAATGATCCTGACATGGTCCCGACAAAGTGTTGTTATTTTTCGGGTCGATCCGAAATCCAAGATGGCCGCATTCAGCCGCCATCATGAAAACACATTTTGAACGTCTTCTCAAGTTCTACCAGGTGCGATTTGGCTGAAACTTGCATGAAATGATCCTGACATGGTCCCGACAAAGTGTTGTTATTTTTCGAGTCGATCCAAAATCCAAGATGGCTGCCACAGCTGCCATCTTGAAAACACATTTTGAACTTCTTCTCAAGTTCTACCGGTGCGATTTGGCTGAAACTTGCATGAAATGATCCTGACATGGTCCCGACAAAATGTTATTATTTTTCGGGTCGATCTGAAATCCAAGATGGCCGCCACAGCCGCCATCTTGAAAACACATTTTGAACTTCTTCTCAAGTTCTACCAGTGCGATTTGGCTGAAACTTGCATGAAATGATCCTGACATGGTCCCGACAAAGTGTTGTTATTTTTCGGGTCGATCCGAAATCCAAGATGGCCACCACAGCTGCCATCTTGAAAACACATGTTGAACTTCTTCTCAAGTTCTGCCGGTGCGATTTGTCTGAAACTTGCATGAAATGATCCTGACATGGTCCCGACAAAGTGTTGTTATTTTTACGGGTCGATCCGAAATCCAAGATGGCCGCTACAGTTGCCATCTTGAAAACACATGTTGAACTTCTTCTCAAGTTCTACCGGTGCGATTTGTCTGAAACTTACATGAAATGATCCTGACATAGTCCTGACAAAGTGTTGTTATTTTTCGGGTCAATCCGAAATCCAAGATGGCTGCCACAGCTGCCATCTTGAAAACACATTTTGAACTTCTTCTCAAGTTCTACCGGTGTGATTTGGCTGAAACTTGCATGAAATGATCCTGACAAAATGTTGTTATTTTTCGGGTCGATCCGTAATCCAAGATGGCCACCACAGCCGCCATCTTGAAAACACATTTTGAACTTCTTCTCAAGTTCTACCAATGCGATTTGGCAGATTCTTGCACGAAATGATCCTGACATAGTCCCGACAAAGTGTTGTTATTTGCGGGTCGATCCGAAATCCAAGATGGCCGCCACAGCTGCCATCTTGAAAACACATTTTGAACTTCTTCTCAAGTTCTATTGGTGCGATTTGGCTGAAACTTGCATGAAATGATCCTGACATGTCCCGACAAAGTACTGTTACATCTTTGGTTGATCCCAAATCGAAGATGGCTACCATGACACTATATCTAATTAATTTCCTATATGTTAAGGCCCTTGGGCCTCATGTTTGAAATAAAATTTGTTGAAAGAAATTGAAAATGATCCTGACATGGTCCTGACAAAGTGACACCATATATAATTAATTTTACTATTGCCAAGATAGTCAGATGACCGTTAAGGCCCTTTGGGCCTCTTGTAACTGTATCTGGTTAATTATTATGTATGAGCTTCTATTATATGTATTGAATTGATGTTTGTGTTTCCATTGTTTTAGGAGACGAGGATAATACTGGAGGTAGGATGTGGGGTAGGCAACTTCATCTTCCCACTTATGGAGCAGGACAACACATTGTTCTTCCATGCATGTGACTTTTCACCAAGAGCTGTACAGTTTGTCAAGGTAAACAAGGAAACTTTATCATGTTAATGATTTATTTCTCTCATACCTACACATGTAATACTGGCTGGTCCAGGGCAATAAACCCATGTAGCCTGAAGCTGTATTGCATGGCTACCCATGCAATAAAGCATCGTGACGTCACAGCGTCAGCATAATCTCTATTTCCTAGGCACAATTATAACAATTTCTTTTTGAAATTAAGCTGGATATACTTTACAAACAACTGTATCTGTGTTGAAAATATCACACAATTTATTATGTATGGAGATTTGACTTGCAGTCGTGTTTTTTTTCAAATTTATTTCAAAATGGTGGAAATTAATAGAAGTAAAATTGCAAGAAAACGTCGAGGTATGAGAGAAAAATACTCTTTCATACGTGGATATGAAGGATAGGTATATTCTTCCCTAGGGATCACAAAATGTTATATTTACATTCTGGGTATTTCGACACTATATGAATCAACCAATTGACAAAAAGCAACATTTGTTCATGAAAACACTATGAATACACTATGAATACAACGATTCTCGTACATTGATCAGCTGATTTCAAACATTACGCCAATTTTATATCGACACCAAATAGTCCATCATTATATTTTAATGTATAATCTTTAATGTGTTGTTTCTTGATGTAGAATTAACTAAGGTTTATTGTAATAAGTCAATCAAATCTTATTTTTACTATTTTTCTTGTTTACCATTTGTCATTTGCAAAAATAAGTCAACCGGAAGACGGAAGCTTGAAAACGCGATGTTGTTGAACGACTTCATCCAGCTGTTCCATTAATCTGGTTTTTCATCGTATATGGGTGTCATCATTTTAAATATAATATAATAACCTTTCAATAATTTTGATTTTCATAAATTATTCTAATGTAAATATAAGGATTGAATGTATTTTTCTATTTTCATAGCGGCTATGAATAGCAGAAGCTATCTACATATCTTCCAAGGAGCGCTAATACGCTCCACGGGATATGTAGATAGCTTCTGCTATTCATATATAGCTGCTATGAAAATATTAGAAAAAATACATTCAATTCCTACTCGTACATGATTTAAGCATAATATCTGGTTATATCTGGTTATATGTGTGTATATATATATGTACATAAATGTAGGATATTTGTATAAAATTATATCATCAACAGAGCACAATTTTGACAGGAATTTAGATCTAAACCTTCTGATCAATGACCCTAATAGTACATATTTAAGAATCTGCTTTACCACCCAGGAAGGTATAATACTCTGTCACATATTATAAGAATCTTTCAATACCATGGTGTTATTAAATTATGTATAACCCTTAGCAAAGCCTTGAGTTTTATTTATATCCCTCCCTCATACCCAGCATATGTCACAATATTGTTCTCCCATATCACATCATTTATATGAATTTATTTGCTGAAAATATTTAATTTTCTACATTATGTACTTGCGGATTTTGCATTGGAGAACTCATGTTTAAAAAAAAGACTTTCTTATCCAGGAGCTTGTGCAATTAACATGTATCATGCGCATTTGTAGGTTCATTGACCCAGTCAGATCTGTCTGACTCCGTAAGATATGAGAGATATTTGTTTTCTTACACAGGAGAACCCACTATACAACCCGGCAAAGTGTAACGCCTTTCAGTGCGATATCACTTGCGATGCTCTCTCCAATCATATGCCAGAAGATTCTGTCCACCTAGTGTCCATGATCTTTGTCCTGTCTGCCATTAGTCCAGAAAAAATGACTGCTGCATTATCCAACATTGCAAAGGTATTTTGGTTTAGTTAGGGATCAAAGTGAAAGTATATACAAAATTTAAACTAACCTCCTACAGGTTCTTTTTCCAGATTAATTGGGGATATGTACTATATGCCTTCTCTCTCTCTCTCTCTCTCTCATATTCCATATGTACATGTATTGAAACCAGATCAGTAGTATTATCTTTGTTATTCATTAAAATGTTTGATGATTGTTTAGTTTAAGCCATCTTTAAATCTAATGACTCTTTAGCTGTTAATGGGATGCTAGGCCCAATCAACCAACCAAATGTCTTTTTCCTTGATGTGTTTAGGTGTTGCGACCAGGTGGCTTCTTACTGTTTAGAGACTATGGATTGTACGATTACGCTATGCTGAGGTTTCAATCTGGACATAAACTATCAGAGAACTTCTATGTTAGACAAGATGGTACAAGGGCATATTACTTCTCCAGAGGTAAAAAAATAGTACCATTATCCAAGGGGTGCTGATGTTGAATTTGACTTTTAAAAAATTCTGATATTAGCCAATTAGAAATGATGACAGATATCATTTTGTTTTAATTATACCTACCAGGTTATATCTGTTGTTTGTGAAATTAAATTGAAAAAAAAACGTTAATTAATTTTACAGTTTATCAAATCCTTTCAACACACAGGGAAACGTTGATGAATTTTACATTTTATCATATTCTTTCAACACACAGAAATGAAGTTTATGTTTTGCTTTACGGACTTGATGGACTTGTATTTTGCAGATGCTAAATTAATTGAGTTTTTAATTGCAGAAATGCTGATGAAATTGGTGTTGGAATCAGGACTGACAGTTTGTGAGTGTGAATACGTACAGAGGGAGACTGTTAACAAAAAGGAAGGACTCAGTGTTCCTCGGATATTTGTACAAGGAAAGTTTATGAAACCAAATGTCATGGACGATTCAACAGCAAAGGGATATAACTCACATAAGACCAGTAATTCTGTGATAGGAGCTACCACAGATTGTAACACAGATTCACAAAGTACTGACCATATACAGGACACAGAGACAGACAGCAGTAAAACCTCACAAAACTCTCCTGAAATAAGTGATAAAGACAACTCACAAAATACAGATAGAGATATAAGTAATGGAGGCACTGATAGTCAATCAAACTCACAAAGTATAGACAAGGATGTTTGACGTTAAGACTAGTGTGACAAAAACTCTTACCAATATTGAGTTGTACTAATAGAATCTTACATGGATCTGTCAAGTGGACATGGATATCTCAACCAGAATGAACGATTTTGGCTTCTGAACCTATGGCTTGCCGATGGTTGGCGCCAAAATCTTTCACGAGAATCAAGGATACTGTGAGCTGTCTTACACCCCCTGTGTAAGATAGAGTTATATTTACCCTAACAACTAAGAGACATCCCTGTAACCTATGGGAGAAATGATTCCCAGGACCATGCAACTACAACAAGTTTGATATAATGTACTATCACATTGTGTGCTACAAAAATGCATTGAAAGAAGTTTATTAGATTATCACAAGAATTATTTTAGACAAACAACGTAATTGAAATTACGTATTTGGCTTAGGCATTACTCTATCAGTTAATTTTTATTTCATTTCATCATGTAGCATATATGATACATATATTTTCAATACACTTTCACTTGCTTTATACAAGGTACTATGCATAAAATCAATCATTTGTTTGATACAAGGTACTATGCATAAAATCAAATTCTACTGGGCAATTCCAGGTGGATGTGAGTACAATGTATATTCAGTACATGTAAATGCATGATAAGTAAAAGAGTCCACTGTTGCCGACTTCCAATGTTGTCATATGGTTATTGAATCCCTTTGGCCTTTCCAATGAGGGTGTCAAACAGAAAGGGAGCTCTGTGATCCTTTAGACTAAGACATGGCGAGAAATACTTGTAGGACTTGGTGCTAAATAGGAAAATATGCGTTTTGGTTTTGTACAAAGTAGATGACAATATGGTAAGGGACATAACATATGTCCAGAAATAATTAAATATTTTGGCACCTGAGCATTATGTATTTTAAAACAGGCTGATCAATATCATCTATTTGACAAGAAACTTACTCTTCTATCATGGCTTATCGAAATTATTTGCGCTGAGCTGCTTTTGTTTTCTTTGTTATTGATCTTTAGGGAATGAGATTTACCACAGTCATTGCTCTGCGGGAATGAAATTTACCATGACCATTGTCCTGGAGGGAATGAGATTTACCTAGGTCATTGTCCTGGCGGGAATGAGATTTTCCTAGGTCATTGTCCTGGAGGGAATGATATTTACCATGGTCATTGTCTTGGAAGGAATGAAATTTACCATGGTCATTGTCCTGGAGGGAATGAAACTTACCATGATCATTGTCCTGGAGGGAATGAAATTTACCAAGGCCATTGTCCTGGAGGGAATGAAATTTACCAAGGCATGTCTGGAGGGATTTACCAAGGCCATTGTCCTGGAGGGAATGAAATTTACCAAGGCCACTGTTCTGGGGGAATGAGATTTACCAAGGCCATTGTCCTGGAGGGAATGAGATTTACCAAGGTCATTGTCCTGGAGGGAATGAGATTTACCAAGGTCATTGTCCTGGAGGGAATGAGATTTACCAAGGTCATTGTCTTGGAGGGAATGAGATTTACCAAGGTCATTGTCTTGGAGGTAATGAGATTTACAAAGGTCATTGTCATGGAGTGAATGATATTTACCAAGGTCATTGTTCTGAGGGGAATGAGATTTACCAAGGTCATTGTTCTGGAGGAATGATATTTACCAAGGTCATTGTTCTGGGGGAATGAGATTTACCAAGGTCATTGTTCTGGGGGAATGATATTTACCAAGGTCATTGTTCTGGGGGAATGAGATTTACCAAGGTCATTGTTCTGTGGGAATGAGATTTACCAAGGTCATTGTTCTGGGGGAATGAGATTTACCAAGGTCATTGTTCTGGGGGAATGATATTTACCAAGGTCATTGTTCTGGGGGAATGAGATTTACCAAGGTCATTGTTCTGTGGGAATGAGATTTACCAAGGTCATTGTTCTGGGGGAATGATATTTACCAAGGTCATTGGGTTTTGGTTTTGTACAAAGTAGACGACAATATGGTAAGGGACATAACATATGTCCAGAAATAATTAAATATTTTGGCACCTGAGCATTATGTATTTTAAAATAGGCTGATCAATATCATCTATTATAACCAGAGTCCAACCTCTGATTTTCAAGAACTGCAAGACAGTTCAAGTTTCCTTCAAGTACATATTTTTGACTGTCCACTCTGATTTTACTGCTGTTGTTATGTTTTATCCTTTAGAATACTTATCATCACATATTATATATTCAGGTAGGATGTTTCAATTGCACCTGGTGCCCCTTTTGCATGATCGTAAAAGGCGACTAAATTTAGAATATTGTTTTTCCGTCTTCCTAACGTCTCCCATGACAACTCTTAAGCTGATCGCTTGCCTTGTGAGGTATGCTCTAGGATCTGTCCTCTGACTGAGACACACCATAAAAAGTGGTAGTTTCTGATCCTGCTTAGCGCTCAGCATTAAGGGATTGGGACGACTGATTCGCCCGTTGCAAGTATAATGCGGCCGGATTGGGTGCGTCGCTGGTGTCCTCGGCGGCATGCTTTAGTGATGAAAAGCGCAAGAGTTCCACTGTACAAGAGGGCACAGCACGAATTACCGCAGTCTTCCAAAACACGCACTTAATAAACGAATTAAACCACCTCGCATGACCCTGACTGTTAATATGACGTTGGCGTAACAAAGCAATGAAATCTCTTCGAGCCAATAGTTAGGGTAGCTATTATATCGACAGTCGTTTGGGTGTACAATGTATGTGTAACAGGGTGCAGGATTTACAATAAATTTAATACCTGCCTCTGGATTACTAGTCTGACGCTCAACCGATCGAGCTAAAGAGAAGTTCTCTCTAGCCGAGCGATATATTGCGGCTAGTATTGACCAGGGTTACATACTCCTCCTCCAGGAATCAACTCGTCCTCGAGTTTCCAGGGGTCACAACGATTCCTTCGCAGGTATCGTGAAGTATCATTCCCGAGTCCCTACATGGGCGCCAATGTAACAGAGTCGGAATTCGGGAGGGGCCTTGGCCGAAGGACAAGCAACGGCAGTGGCTTTGTTTCATGACATGTTTATTCACATTGTCAGAGACAGGAATAAAGACAAGTCCCCAGGACGTATATTATGAAAAGGTATAGATCTGGTAATAAATGCTAAATGACGTCGTCCCTGACCAATGTCCAGAATGATAGTGGGGAAAAGAGCGCCAAAAATAGGATAGAAAGAAAGAAGTAGAGCAGTGCGCATGTCCTATTCTGTCCGTCATCAGTCAAACCAGTTTATTACTCACCGGACACTCACGAATTACACATACAAAGTACGTACATAACTGATGGCTACCTGTAACACAGCATAGGATACGCACAACGTGACAATCACACAACGAGTACAGAACGTTTACATGAGCAACGAACACATCAACACAACATGGGATACAAACAGCACAAATATAACCCATAAAATAAAACAACACAATTAAAATAACCAAAGATAACAGGGTGCCACATATGTGCTATATTAGTTTTCCTTATAAAGGAAACGTATCAGATCGCTCTAATCCGCCCGTACCCTCAATTAAAAACACATTCATATAGTGACACCTTTAAATTTAGGCTACTACATGTTAAACAACGTTGCTTTGCCCACTAATGGCATGCGATATGTACATAAGGGTACATATATCATAGCCATGTTAGTAAGCTGTTGTAGTCTTCGACTGCGTGATGACAAAATAATTATAAAGTTTATTGTGGTAAGCTCGGGAAGTAATTTTGGTCAAACAAACAGTATTAAATGTGAGAGTTCTTTCCCCTTTCGCATAAAAGTATTCGACAATGTAATGGGGATCAAAGTGTGGAATAGAGGTTTTTATTTTGATAAAGTCGCGGTGACCTGTGGGGGCGACATTCTCACAAGTAAATACATGTAAGGTTAAGAAAGAGCAGTAAACAATTTGAAAAATACAATCTAACGTTTCATAATAAGGTTACAAAACGAATGATAATAATTAGGTATTTAAGTAAGTATGGAGAAACAATTATAGCTCAGAGTAGCAGTACATGTTACCCCTTCCCCGAAATTGTCGAAAATGAAATACACTGCTAGTCACAATTTCTGACAAATTTAATGATTCTTATTTTAGAAAAGGTCACATGACAAACATTTTTAGCTCACCTGGCCCGAAGGGCCGGTGAGCTTATGTCATGGCGCGGCGTCCGTCGTCCGTCCGTCCGTCCGTCGTCCGTCCGTCCGTCCGTCCGTCCGTCAACATTTCCTTTAAATCGCTACTAGTCATAGAGTTCTGCATGGATTGTAACCAAATTTGGCCAGAAACATCCTTGGGGGAGGGGAAACAGAACTTGTATAAATTTTGGCTCTGTCCCCCCTGGGGCAGGAGGGGCGGGGCCCAATAGGGGAAATAGAGGTAAATCCTATAAATCGCTACTTGTCCTAGAGTTCTGCATGGATTGTAACCAAATTTGACCACAAACATCCTTGGGGGAGGGGGAACAGAACTTGTATAAATTTTGGCTCTGGTCCCCCAGGGGCAGGAGGGGCGGGGCCCAATAGGGGTAATAGAGGTAAATCCTTTAAATCGCTACTTGTAATAGAGTTCTGCATGGATTGTAACCAAAATTAGTCACAAATATCCTTGGGGGAAGGGGAACAGAACTTGTATAAATTTTGGCTCTGTTCCCCCGGGGGCAGGAGGGGCGGTGCCCAATAGGGGAAATAGAGGTAAATCCTTTAAATCGCTACAAGTCATAGAGTTCTGAATGGAATGTAACCAAATTTGGCCACAAACATCCTTGGGGGAAGGGGAACAGAATTTGTATAAATTTTGGCTCTGGTCCCCCGGGGGCAGGAGGGGCGGGGCCCAATAGGGGTAATAGAGGTAAATCCTTTAAATCGCTACTAGTCATAGAGTTCTACATGAATTGTAACCAAATTCGGCCACAAACATCCTTGAGGGAAGGGGAACAGAACTTGTATAAATTTTGACTCTGGTTCCCCTGGGGGCAGGAGGGGCGGGGCCCAATAGGGGAAATAGAGGTAAATCCTTTAAATCGCTACTAGTCATAGAGTTCTGCATGGAATGTAACCAAATTTGGCCACAAACATCCTTGGGGGAAGGGGAACAGAACTTGTATAAATTTTGACTCTGGTTCCCCTGGGGGCAGGAGGGGCGGGCCCAATAGGGGAAATAGAGGTAAATCCTTTAAATCGCTACTAGTCATAGAGTTCTGCATGGAATATAACCAAATTTGGCCACAAACATCCTTGGGGGAAGGGGAACAGAACTTGTATAAAATTTTGGCTCTGGTCCCCGGGGGGCAGGAGGGGCGGGGCCCAATAGGGGAAATAGAGGTAAATCCTTTAAATCGCTACTAGTCATAGAGTTCTGAATGGAATGTAACTAAATTTGGCCACAAACATCCTTGGGGGAAGGGGAACAGAACTTGTATAAATTTTAGCTCTGACCCCCCGGGGGCAGGAGGGGCGGGGCCCAATAGGGGTAATAGAGGTAAATCCTTTAAATTGCTTCTTGTCATAGAGCTCTGAATGGAATGTAACCAAATTTGGCCACGAACATCCTTTGGGGAAGGGGAACAGAGCTTGTATAAATTTTGGCTCTGGTCCCCCGGGGCAGGAGGGGCGGGGCCCAATAGGGGTAATAGAGGTAAATCCTTTAAATCGCTACTAGTAATAGAGTTCTACATGAATTGTAACCAAATTCTGACACAAACATCCTTGGGGGAAGGGGAACAGAACTTGTATAAATTTTGGCTCTGATCCCCCAGGGGCAGGAGGGGCGGGGCCCAATAGGGGAAATAGAGGTAAATCCTTTAAATCGCTACTGGTCATAGAGTTCTGAATGGAATTTAACCAAATTTGGCCACAAACATCCTTTGGGGAAGGGGAACAGAACTTGTATAAATTTTGGCTCTGGTCCCCCGGGGGCAGGAGGGGGTGGGGCCCAATAGGGGAAATAGAGGTAAATCCTATAAATCATTTCTTGTCCTAGAGTTTTGTTTGGATTGTGACCAAATTTGGCCATAAACATCCTTGGGGGAAGGGGAACAGAACTTGTATAAATTTTGGCTCTGACCCCCTGGGGGCAGGAGGGGTGGGGCCCAATAGGGGAAATAGAGGTTAATATTAAAATTCCTTCAGAAAAGAAACAATGAACCTGTATTCAGAACATTACTTGGCATTACAAACCAGGTGAGCGATACAGGCCCTCTGGGCCTCTTGTTTCAGTTTACAATGTAAAAGGTAAAATATTGTGTTTACCTACAACCAGCACAAAATTTGGAGAAGTGTTGTTATTGTTTTACTCTATGACGAGAAACACAAGCACATTTTTAGCCCACCATCATCAGACCAGCGGCCATCTTGGATTTTGATAGTTAAAGTTTGTTACCGCTATTTCTCAGAAAGTACTGAAGGGATCTTTCTCAAATTTCATATGTAGGTTCCCCTAGGACCCTAGTTGTGCATATTGCATTTTGGGACCGATCGCTTAACAAGATGGCCGACCGGCGGCCATCTTGGATTTTGATAGTTAAAGTTTGTTACCGCTATTTCTCAGAAAGTACTGAAGCAATCTTTCTCAAATTTCGTATGTAGGTTCCCCTAGGACCCTTGTTGTGCATATTGCATTTTTGGACCGATCGCTCAACAAGATGGGCGACTGGCGGCCATCTTGGATTTTGATAGTTAAAGTTTGTTACCGCTATTTCTCAGAAAGTACTGAAGGGATCTTAATCAAATTTCATATGTAGGTTCCCCTAGGACCCAAGTTGTGCATATTACATTTTGAGAAAGATCGGTCAACAAGATAGCCGACCGGCGGCCATCTTGGATTTTGATAGTTAAAGTTTGTTACCGCTATTTCTCAAAAAGTACTGAAGGGTTGTTTCTCAAATGTCATATGTATGTTCCCCTATGACCCTAGTTGTGCATATTGCATTTTTAGACTGATCGGTCAACAAGATGGCCGCCAGGCAGCCATCTTGTATTTGGATAGTTATCGCTATTTGTCTGCAATTACTGAAGGGATATCTCTCATATTTCATGCATAGTTTCCCCTTGAGCTTTAGTTGTGCATAGTACCTTTGGGACTGATTGGATGGCCAACCTGTCGCCATCTTTGATTTCACCGCTGATTCTCATAGAACAATAAAGCGATTTGTCTTAAATATCATATGTTGTATATTTGAAAAAGTTTGAAAAGCAGGGAAAAGATCCTTCTTTCCTTTGTCAGACATAGATCATTCTATGTTGGGCGACAAGATCCCTCTGGGATCTCTTGTTCAAATGGCCATCAAATGGGCCTAATCTGAGACACTATTTGTAAAATAACGGTCTTACCAATATAGCTTCAGCTGAATATATATCGTGAAATTATTCCAAGGAATAAATTACTTTATTTCATAATTTTTTTAACAATATATTAATCACTATAGATTATATTTCACTGATGCTATTAAGCCAAAAATACAACCCGATATTAATAAATAACAGACAGAGATTGTGTAAAAAAAACTTTGGTAAGCCTCGACGAACACGTACATGTAACTCTGTAAGTATATAAATATCATTCTATATATCATCAGGTAATGGCTGGAAACATTTCCACATACCAACTTGATGAATGGGTCTGATCAAAATGAGATGAGGGCACTTTATATTTACACTGATGAATACAAATGCAGGTTGTATAATTCAAAAGTGCATGTACATTATACGTTAATGTAACGACCTGCCAGATGTATTATATACCTACATATGGTTAATGTCACCGCAACAAGATAAAGAAGCTATACGCCAAGCTTGTAGTATGTCATATAAAATATAACCTAATAAATTTAACTTTAATGTATTTGGATTAAATACGACTGAATCTAGTTCATTTCCTCATTGTTTTAATAGTTCTTATTGTATTTTGATAAGATTAAGCCTTTATCTGACAAGTTGATTTAAATACTGTCTGGTTTAACAAACGTCCCATGTCTGAAAGCGTAGTAGCAATGCCTTTGACGTGAACATCAAATATATCACTTGTTTGTTTGTTTCTATTCATTACTGTTATGCCATTATTTGTAATAATTCCAGTTCTAAAGCATTTGTAAGTTTCTAGTTTATGGAAACATTGTTATTTTTGGTATTTGATTTATTGACACTTCTTTCACAGTTCAAAATTTCTAGCTGTAATGTCTCAATTCTTTGATAGTGAGTAATATATGTAGATCTTGGATTTCTGAATCACTTGCTGGCTCACAGAGCTGATCAGATCATACATTCAGTATTATCATGTTGAATCTAGTTACTGTAAACCAACTTTCTTTCGCGGCAACTTGATTTCCTCATTTCTATTTAAAAAAAAAAAAATCGCGGACTTAGAATATGAGTGAAAATTTCTATCAATATTAATCCTGTAGATGTTAGTTCGCGGGGATACACTTTTGCATTGCGAATTTAGATCGCGAACGGAAGAAAATAGCACGCGAAAGAAAGTTAGTTTACAGTAATTTTCACTGTTGTGTTAGGCTGATTTGTATAAGGAAATTCACACCTAATGTATTTTGATCAATTTAGAAAATAGACGGCTCCGTTATAGTTGAAAACTATCCACAATGAAATGAAAAAAAAGCAAGCGTTCTGTTTTGATGAAAGCTACTTTCTGAGAATGGCGACCGGAAATATTTCAGATGGGTCTTCCTCAGTACAGATGGAGCTATGATTGTGAGGATATTATGTGAGGTTTTCTTCATGACTTCCCAAAAGAACCAAGGTTGAGATTCTGCAAGAAAAAGGGCATGTCCAAAAACCATTTCAAATATCCTGTGGTCGAAGCAATGCCGTTCGGTTAGACAAAACTGTAACAAATAGTGGACGATGCTGGTACAGATGAAATATGAACGGATATTTCTCATGTACATTGTATTTTTTATTTATATTTTTTTCAGAATACGTACTGGTGTGCATGATTGTACCTAAATACAATTTGCATCCCCGGGTAATCTTCCTATCTCTATGCATCCCGGACAATCATATCTCTCTGCATCCCGGTTAATCCTATTTCTCTGCATCCCCGGGTAATCCTTCTATCTCTCTGCATCCCCAAGTAATCTTCCTATCTCAGCATGCCCAAGTAATCTTTCTATCTCTGAATCCCATCTACATTCCCAGGATAGATGTGTCCTATTGGTGAGTACAATACTAATCAACTCAATCAAATAACATGTATTATATCATCGTATGAGACATTGTTTCAGGATGTACGATGTATACACTTATAACTAAAATTGATCAATGTCGAGAGTACGTCCCACCACATTGTCGCTTCCATCATCGAAATGTACATTGTAACGCGATAAGATGTTACTTGATTAGTCCAAGAGATACGAACATGGAGGTTACGCTTTCCTTATTGGATTGTTTGTTTTGTTTTCTAGTGTTTTACTATAGTAAAAACGGAATAAGAACCGCAGCAATATTCGTACTATAGAGATGACGTCTATTTTATTTACTATTATTATTCATCTGAGAAAGATTTGCAACAATTGATTTGGAACAAAAAAATAGAAGGATTGCAAAAAGTTCTCCCGTGTATGCAGTGTATTGCGTGTGTTCAGTGTGTGTATATTTTGGGAGTCTGCATTGTGTCCATGTTGTTTCTATTTGAAGCATGTCACCATAGACACGGAACGAGCAAACTTGTGGTTCCAATCCTTCATGCTGAGCGCTAAGACCCAGGCCCATCCTCACGGGTGAGTGCCCAGCCCTCGGAAAAAATTAAGGCGGAGTCAAGGAAGACATAATGAAGAAGAATGTAAGTTAGGGAAATATAACAGGCAAAATACTTAACTTTAGTCGCCTTTTATGAAAATACAATAGGGGCAGCAGGGATAATTCCGTCTCCCTACTTACAGGCCAATATATAACAATGACATTTAAATTAAAAGTGTATAGAACGTTGCATTTGCAATCTTTGAAAAGATATATGAAGTGAATAACATCCAATAATTGCATGCTTTCGTTGAAAAACCCTCACTTTTTACCATCAGTTCGCCCATTCGGAAGGCTGCAGGTTCTTTCCCCTTGCCGAGACACATTTAAGTCTATACAAGTAGTAGTTTCTACTCATCCTTAATTCTCAGCATGAAGGGAGTAGAGCTGGTTCGTCTGTAGTTAGTATAATGTGACCGGATGGGGTGTGCAGTCCGGTGTCTCCTGTGGTATGCTTAAGTGAGATAGCACTATGAAATGATCAAGATGTTCCATTCGAAGAACATACGGCCTCTCAAAACATATAGACTTTCACATCAACACATTGCATCCGTAAATGACCCTAGCTGTTAATAGGACATAAATACAATAACCAACCAACAAATGTGTTGAAAAAGTTGCACTAAATTTAGATGTCTATAATTTGAAACAACATTATGACAGGTCCATGTCGAGGTTTTTCCTTTTCCTCCATATCCCGAGTAAAATCCCGGCACCCCATGCTCCAAATTTTCTAATCATAAACAGCCATGTAACACACCCACGAGCTCTCTGACATGTCGTTGAATCATAAACTTTCTTTGTATATGAGGAAGGAATTAAATTGCCTCTACACCGGAGCTCTGACGGGGCAGGATCTCATTTGAGAAATTCCGCGCTTGATCAAGATTGTTATTTTCGTTTTGAAACCCTGCTCTGGTAATCATGTTATATCATAGTTACTTGGCGACTAACATGTTATATAAATAGCCAGCAATTTCTTAAATAATTAACCGCTTTGGTGCTAACAAATCCATTTCTACAGAGTGAATATCTCGTCCAAAAACTTGTTTTTGAAATGCGATCTGACTACCACATTACTACCAGCAGGGTCCCCACTATTACGATGGTAAAATAGTGTGGTCGAACGCACCATTGGGTCCCCAACACACTAGAAATTCGAACTTCCCATTACTGGGTGTTAAAAGCAGGTTTGGGGCGATAATTTGTTATATATGCCTCCTCGAGACCCCGGTGTCCGGATCCCTCTGTGTAGCCCTGTGTAGCCCTGTAGGCCTCCGCGCCGCGTTACGTTTAGGGATAGTGTTACCGCCACTTAATTATGACGGATAGAGGTTTTGACAAAAATATTCAATTTGAAAGCATAAGATTACTTGCAGTACCAAATTACACCCGTTTTATTTTCTCTCGCTTTCATTTTTATTTTAGAACTTGTGATTACTTCATTGTACTAAATTACATGACACTTTTTATTCTTTCTTTCATTTCAATTTTAAAGCATATTATTACGGCAGTGTACCAAATTACATCAGATTGTTCTTTCGCTTTCTTTGCATGTAATGTCCCTAACGAGGGAAAACTGGCGTCGGGACGGGAAGTGGGCGCCAAACACACTATACTCAACCAGACGAAACGAGTGACACAAAGCATGCCAATTAAAGACATCGAGCAATGTTCTCATCAATTAGCGGATGATCTTATCTCGTCGTCGGGTTTGACCACGAGACGGAACCTTAGCACGAGCACCATATCCAATCTTTAAAATCTGTCACTTTCCCTGCATGGTGGTATGGGATCTTATGGTGCACAGTCTGTCCTGATATAGGATTTCTAATGCAGACTGCGTTCAATTATTACCTATTCTTTTCGACTGGCTATTGTATAATCGTTTGCATATTGTATTGTCATAGCGTTCTAAAACTATTATATGGTGCGTCACTATTTTTAGTGTAATATAGATTGAATTGTCATGATATTATTCATTTCGAGACCCATATATGAGACATCTCACGTTCAACGATATTTTTAGTGTAATATAGATTGAATTGTCATGATATTATTCATTTCGAGACCCATATATGAGACATCTCACGTTCAACGATATTTGCTCGTGTCATATATATACACAACTTCTCTTCCTGGGAATGTATCATAAACTTGACATGGTACTCTTGATAGATCCATAAGAATGGAACATACTTATATTATATAATTATCTATCCTTAAACAAACTGTCATTCATTTTAAGAGATTTTAATTAAGTGAAATGCTTCCATAATACTTTAATGTAAAATAATTCAAGTTGAAAAACATAACATATGCTGTTTAATTAACAGAACTAAGGAGTGTGGACAAAGTTCTTATATTGCAAGGTTTGGTACACGTATCCATAGAAATGTATTATCAAGCATCATGTATCGTTGCAAATTTCAAACTAACAAAGATACGACAATATTGAATGGGTTGGTATGTACATATATTTTAGGTAAGCATTTTAGATATATTTCTGATTTTATTATACAGAATAGTACTGGTCATCTATTGATTTAATGTTGCCAAATCATAAAAGAGCAGTTTTCAACGTTAATTCTGGTTTAACATTTGTGTTTGATTAATTAACTTCCTGTTAACAGCTATGGTCAGGTAAGGACGGCCTCCCATGTATGCAGTGTGTTGCGTGTATGTTGTGCGAGGTGCGTGTTTTGTGAGACTGCGGCATATTCATGTTGTGTCTTCTTGTATAGTGGAACTGTTGCCCTTTTTATAGTGCTATATCACTGAAGCATGCCGCCGAAGACACCAAGCAACACACCCCATCCGGTCACATTATACTGACAACGGGCGAACCAGTCGTCCCACTCCCTGTATACTGAGTGCTAAGCAGGAGTAGACACTACCACTTTTATAGACTGTGGTGTGTCTCGGCCAGGGGACATAACCCAGAGCCTGGTTTAACAGTAATTTTTCAATTCGAATAGTTATTAATTGTATACTGTTATAAAATTTATCGATGACTAAATAAGAACTTCAATGACTGATAATAAAACCATTACATCAACGTGAATCCCCGATATATTGACCTTGCCTCTACGACTATGTTATTTCTGGTTTAGTTCTATATTCTTCATTCTCACTAGTATGCCTTTACTGACATGATATATTGTATGTGTATGCATTATGCGATATTCAATTTTATTAGTAAATTATTACAGTTATTGAATGAAGCTTATTATTACATCATAGATAATATCCGAAATGTTAAACCCACATGTAATGATGTTGTTCCTTTACAAGGCGACCACCAGTGAGAATATTATACGGAGGACTGGATTCCATGGGAATTCAACTTTCCAGCATGTGTCAGTTCCGTTGGAGAAATACTTGTCCTTACTATGTACTAATTAAGTTGTCGATATGTTGACAGGTGAGAAGCGACTGCCAGTGAGTGACGGAGTGTCGAGGTACTCCTCGTTATCAGATTCAACGTTTTTGTAATGCCATAATGATGTCTTGTATGCTTGCATTATGAATACAAATTATTTTCTGTTTGTATTGAATCCTAAATTCGTCAATCATGAAATTTCATGAAAGCAAAACATTCCCATGTCTTAGTGATAGCAATTACTCCTGAGCCAGGCTTGCAAAACATCGCATGTCAGATGTGATATCCGTTTTACCAACGACAAGTAGCCTTGGAAATTAGTCTGAAAATACCCCGATTAAAGGTGTCCTCGATCAGATAAAACGCCGGTCGATCTCAGGCTCGCCTTACATTGAAGACCAAGGACTTTCTACATTATAGCGACACAAATTACCGTCGATGTAGACCTCACCCGTCTCAAGAGCTGCATATCAGTTGTACTAATCTTTACAGTGACAAACTCCACTATTGACATCAGTACTCTGTACGACACAGAGACAGCGCCGTATCCGTAGGATGTGTGCAAGTATATATATACTATACTGGAAACTTTTAACCTGCACGTGGCACGAATCACCGCCCACAGAACATAAAGGATATGCATAATTTGGACAATAATTAATGTTTGAATGTGTATATATACATGTATGTCTAATAAACACAAAAAAATAAAAGTAAAATAATTGTTTTGCTTCTGTTGTCTGTGCAATTAGTACCTTGGTACAAATAGGGCACACGGTCACGGAGGTTTTTCTTCGGGATGCAATGAATTTTTTTTTATATTTTTATATTAAAGAAAAATAAGAACCTCATATTTATAATGATGATAATAGTGTAAAGAAAATACCTTTTGTTACTAAGAAAAATACTTATTCATCTGCTCCTATTTAATAGATACCACATACCATTTACTTTAAAGAGCTATTAAGAGAGATGGATAGACAAATGAGCTAGAACATCAATGTATCCTGAAGACCCCAGGTTTTTGTCGTGTATTTCGGATCAGGGTGTCGGGGAACCCTGTGTGGGCCTATGTCATACAGTGCTCCGTCTGACACCTAGGACACTAATTACACTGTGTGTGCATTCCTCAGTACAATTACCCCACTAAATCACCAGTATTTACGACTTTAGTGTCGCACGTGTAGGGGTAGCACATCTTATAAGGATGTACAATATATGTGCTGATTATTTTCAAGTTTATTGGGAATCCATTTGTTCCTTGAAAATAATAAAGGTATCCCCTATCAGGGGTGCTGCTGTTGTATTCTTGATTACTTAACTTAATGTCTTGTCATTATGTACAAAGGCCATCTTGTGGTTTGGTCATCTTTTTATGATGTCACGATATCTTGCGGGCATATTATTGTTTTTCTTTTTTATTTTAACCAAACTGCAAAATTTGCACTATTATAAAAAGAATGGTTCCCTTCTCTCAAAATTCTGATGTAATTAAGCTGAATCTCGCATTAGTATGAAAACATTCCATGTGACATTTACCCTTCCAACATTATAATTTGAATATGATGTGAAATTAGCCATGCTAGCATGAATGTATCAAGTATGTATTTGTCATCATGTATGGGGCAGACTATATTTATTTTTATAACTCCCGTTTGATATTGACTATGCATGAATATTATCATCTCTATTTAATGTGTATTCACACAGTAGTTAGTACTAGTTACTGTCAGTAAAATGATCTTATACGTATACGGTAAAGCTATAGCTTTCTATGATAGTCAATAACAAAATGAGAAATTGTTTTAAGTTAATATGTGACAAAACCACGTGCATGAATTTGTTGAACGTCAAAGATAATCAATCAATCCCAAAACGTTTCAATGTAATTGTACGTATGTGTTTTAATATACAATATTGGCCTTTTGTGGAATCTTGAATTGTCTCCCTGGAAAGTTTTTTAATACAACGCGTAGCGCTTGTTTTATTGCTATCTGATACACTTTATGTGTAGGAATTGCCCTACAATGACATCTAGTGGTGACCTCTGGTGACCTCTTGAACCATTTTATTCATAGCCTTCCATTCATAAAATTTTATATTCATAAATAATACTCCTTTGGACCAATCAGAAGGTTCCAATACGGCATTAGTGTAAGGCAGTCATGGGAGGACTGCCTTCTGATTGGTAGAATACACAGCCTGCAGTATTGCCAACTCCCGATTTCTCCGGGTTGACCCGTTTTTTAGACATTTTATAATGCATAACCCGATTGACCCAGCGGGTCATCAAATAACCCGATTTTCAGCACTTGGACCAAAGTGTCAAAGAGCTCACAAAAATTACTACAGATCAAGCCATTAGCGCAATTTTGATTACATCTCAGGGCTTAAGACTCATATCAGGCCCTTGGGTAATGCTGGTAGCTATGTTTGTGTTTACACAAACTTTAATAAAGGTGTGAAATTGTAGCAATTACTTTATTCAGTCATGCATCACGATGTCCATGATCGTTTTAAGCCAGAGCCAGAAATGATCAGAAATGATATTTTCAAAATTCTTCAAAAGCACAAACACTTGATTCAAGTGACTTGTGATCTCAGACAAAGATTTACTCACATGAATAAAACAGTCAACGTGAACGATGTCCTGTTGCAGTAGGCAGGTAAGCCAATCATAATGGCCGCCATTTTGTTTAGTCAAACATAATAATGAAACCGGACAGGTGTAGAACAAAAAATCCGGATTTTACTAAATATTATTTCAAAGATTTTTAAATACAATAATTTCATTAATTATCAGTTATCAATTATATTATTACAATAAAACATCATAAGTATTATTGAATAACAGTATGAAAATAATAAATATATGCATATTTAAGGCTTTTAAAAAGTGTTAAAAATTATACTAAAATGTTATTTCGCACATGACCCTTGTTTTGACCCTTTCACCCGTTTTTTCAAGGGTGATCACCCGATTTGACCTCATCAGAGGTTGGCAATACTGAGCCTGTGTGAAGAATACAAAGCTCCTTCTACAGTTTAGGTCTACCTTACAAATACTTATTGACTGTATACACACAATCTATGGACACTGGTGACTTTTCTGTCAAACTTAAATAATCTCTGGTAATGATAATACAAACTAGACTTTGATGTTAAGACATTGAGACTGTAAGGCAATGTAATATACAATCGTTTTTTAAAAAACCTGTCACCGCAGTAAATACATAAAATTCTCTGATGGTTCACTATCAAAAATGATTATCAATAATAATAATTTTTGATGGTTTATATATTTTGATTTTGGAAATTCTTTGATTTCATTATAATTTTGCTGTGTTTGCCTCGTTGTATTTCTTGAGCGCGACGTTCGAGAGATTTTTCTCAAGAATAGAAGTCTAAATGTAGTCCGACACAAGGAGACATAATTATTTTCATTTTACCGAACCAAGTAAATACAACATGAATGTATCCCATGTATATCAAATGTATTCAACATGAACAAAAGTAAAGATGATAGCGACACAAGAGACATTTTTTGACTGTACAGAATAATATGTATATCTTGTTGTTGTATGTAGCATCTTTGTCGCAGGATTTTAGCAACATCGCCTTTTTTATTTTAAGGTGCAGATGACGCCCATTTCCGATAACGTTTATGTTATGTGATCAAGTTTAATGCAGGCAGCCTATTCTAAATGAAAGTGAGGCATAACAATGGTTATTGTGTATTTCTGATACATTTTGAAATTTACACTGAACATTTTTTTTTATTTACTGAAGTGGTGTTTTTTTCTCTCATGCATTTGAGTATTAAATTAAATAATCAAATAAATAAATAAATTCTGTCTGTAACACAGGGCAACGCTGTCCACCTCTTTTACTATTATGTCCTGTCAATGTCACCAAATGAATGTTCTGTCATTATTAAAGACCTGATACCTGTGTCCACACAACAATGGTATAGTTCTGTCACTGATTGATTTGTACCTATTAACTTTGTATTCGTTAGCCACATATCACCTTTAATGAACTGTACCTAACATTTTTTTTAAATGCTGCATTTCTGACAAATCAATATCTAACATTGCAGTGTTTTTTTCTGCTTGAGTGAATTAACTAATTAAATCCGGACATGCGTCTGCATGTTCGGAAGACTGTGTTTACGTCATCTCTATGTACCTGCCTATATAACACTGCAAAACAATGTATTGTAATCGGTATTGGTTTACATGTAACAATGACAGCTGCCTAGTTCTATTGTGTTACACAGCAGACAACGCAATATAGTGCATGCTCTGTGTGCATTCAACCATGTATAGTACTACAGATATAAATCATACCGTTATATTTGCTCTGCATATAAACCCTTGTGTCACTGTAGCGAATTTGTTCCCGAATACCATGAACATTTGCCCTTTATCATTGTAGAAATATTCCTAATATGAAACCTAAGTACCACCAAACATATTTTGTTTTATTCGTATCTGCGGACCCGTCCAACTGGAGTAGATCAAGGGAAAGATAACTGTGGTATCGGGACACTCTGCCTAACAGTGTTGGTGTTCAGGGTTTATCGCCGGCCAAATCAGGCTTGCAGTCCTGCTTTCCTGAGAAGCTGATACAATCGTTTGTTTCGCCTCTCGCACGAAATTCTTTTGTTAGTCTTTCACGGCGTTGTTTTCGTGTCGATCTGCTAGATTCCTATCACCATCCTGGTCGATATAATTAACTACTGAATATTGTGTGAAGGGCAAAAGTATATGTCGACAAAACAAACTACCGCATGTTTGTGAAGGAAAGACATGTCAATTGTTGTCTACATATAAGTGATAACGTGTCGTATCACAGTAAGGAGAAGCAGTGCGAAACAGGTCAAAGTAATTATCAATGAATGTTAAAACAAAGACGGACTCATTTGTTTGTGTATTCAATTTTATTTAAAATCTTCTTTCCCCCATCCATCATAAAGATTTCATTTGATTATCGCTTATTGCGCAAAATTAATAATGATAACGATAATGAAATATGCCACTCAATAGTACCATAGCAATCATGAACAAGCTGTTCCTGCTATATGTATATTTTTTTGCGTGACTGTCTGTTAAATAATGATAAAAAAGTGCAAATAAATAATTATTAAAAAAAAGTGAATTGAAGAAAAAAAACTGTTGAAGCTGAATAAATTCCGCAACTTGTCGGTTATCGCAAAAAAAGTGATAGAAAAAAACTTATCTTTAGTAAATGATACAAAAATATATTTGTTTGATTTGAGGCATGGTGGCCTACAACGTCTGAATATCTGATGAGATTCGACTCCTTTACCATGGTCTGATAGTGATTGCACATTTCCACTTCAGTACTAATGATTGTTATACAAATTCTATTTAATGTACTACGTTTTATTTGATTTGTTGCTGTGACGACGAAAATATACAGCGATATATATTAACTGCATATTTGGTAGCACTTTGATAGAAAATATTTGACTCCTAAATTGTGTTGTGTCCACATTTTCTGACTGTTGTACTTAATCTAAACATAGACGTACATCAAAACAACTCTATACTCTGTATTCTACGATGAGACTCAACCAAATCCCTTAGCGATTAAGGTGAGAACTGATGAAAATAAATTCGACATCTATGACGTCATATAACTGACTAGTTCAACATTAGTTACTATTATACTAGGGTTAAGAAATAAAATTATTAAAAAAAACCAACATAGTCCTAAGTAACCCTTATTAAACGTATATAATTTTACATAGACAGTTGAAAGACGACACAATATAAGCACTTAGAATAAAATGTGTTTTCATGGTAGCATCTTAAATATGTTACAATAACGGCAGTTATCCAAGAACAATATCAATAACCACGGCGTGCATAAAATACCAACGCAACAGAAAATCCGTGTTACCATAGCAACAGCATAATTTATAACCATAGTTATTACATACTCTACATAGGGACCAATGAGTTCAGCAACCAAAGAACCTGAATAATGGCATTACAGGTAATATTGAGTCTTGGTTCAGCTTTATTACGGAACCAACACTCGTACTTTTCCAGTAAGCTGTCATTCATCGCTAGGACAGCTAAATTCATGAACCACTTAAGTATTGAAGTACATATTACATCATAGTTCTTGTAATACCACATATGTTTATCTCAAAGGAAACCACATAATAACCTCCATATTTGTATCGCCATAGCAACAACATATATGTATCACCATAGCGACCCGTGACATAACTGTGTTACCATTATAACCATTTACATGAGTAACTTCGTGAATGTTATCGTTATCGCTATTTTAGAATGCATCCATAGCAAACATTCAAAATATGTACATCACAATATATGTATGTATCTATTTACAAATGTACAGCCGTTTTGTGTTAGTATATACAATTCATGATGCGCGTACCCATACATATACGTCGACTGAAGTGTTATATAGTGGTAATGTTTTAAATGTCCAACTTTATTTTTGTATACCTTACAATAAGTGAATTCAAAATTGATTATTTTATTTTGTAAATTGAATGTTAACGATATCAAAATCTCAACATTTCCACCAGTTTAATCTGTAATTTGTGCAGGCGCAGTTTGTTTTAGACATTATTTACCCTGAGGATTACATTGATGCCATATTTACATGTATACGAAGAGTCAGAAACTCGGTTTACTAACAGTTATATACGCCCAACCACATTGCTGCCTTCAATATGCAAGTTTGTTAAGCTATTTGAAAACTTTGGAGCGTTTGGACATATGCTTAGTTTAAATGCCATTTCAATCGCAAAGATAATAGCAAAACTGAGAGATATAATATTCACCAAAATACTGTATTTCGATCACTTCGATACAGAGATCACCAACACTCAAGCTTTAGAGATTATTTGACCAAGTCCTGAAATACTCCAAAGAGACTATGGTGATCGTTTTACTTGAGGCAACAACAGATCTACGACACGAAAACAAGTAAAGAGGTAAACACAAGTACCCTGGCTGTTAATGAGAGATCGGAGCTATGTACATGGTAACAGTCCCGAGTACTTGACACACGATGTAGAGAACAATGGTTCCATTATACTCTACCATCAATCACACTTGTTTAACAACGACTCGACTAATATCCATTCTCTCATTGACTTAAAACATCATTTACGTCATATATCATAACTTACTTTCTATTCTCATTATTTATAACAACATACACTCGCCATACAAATCTCAACCACACCCTAAACATCTTACATTGGATTCAAACGTTGTTTCACTATTGCAAATTGTGCCATAACATTGTTCTTCTTCGTTCGTCTTGCACTCCTCCATTCGTCTACTCATCCTTGTACTCTCCATCTTTCTTTCATTCATCTCCCTTACGTCCTTACTCTCTATAAATAATATGGAACATATTTAACGATTGCTTGAATGCACGTTAGAGAAAATGACTTATTTACAGTGTAACAGAAATGAGACATTGTCCGTACCGCCAACCCTTCTGTGTTATCTGGATTTTAAATTTATTCCGCTGCCGATCGTGGGACGTTGCAAACGTAAAGTCATTCATCTTAAAATAAGATCCATCTTTTGTCGTGTTCATGCTGTTGAATCTGCAACTCTAAAGCGTCGTTTGATTATGTCCATCTACTTCGATCATCGACTTTCAAAAAATATTATGGTAAACTACCCGTTAAGTGTTCATTGGAACATAAGTACCCACCAATACATGGTTTAGATACAGTACGATTCCAATGACTGAACGAAGAAAGCTTTCTTACAGATCTCACTGATACAAGGACAAACCTGTCCCATACCGGACACTATATTCTCTCGACCGAGATCTGCTGTCAGAGGATCACAAACATATTAAACATGTTCTCGGAGCGACAGCACATTAGACATTGTTGTGGGGTTGACCCTCCATTGTGTGTGTGATTGGGGCAGTAACACTTTTATCCACCCCTATAAGAATAACTTAGTTTCACTGCCTGATGATGATCTTTCACTGTCCGTACATCTGTTCAGTTTACATGCATTTGCACATTTAGCGTCACTGCACTGCTGATGGTGTTGTGGCACAGAGACGGTACGAGGATATTGGTACCGCTCATAATAGTCTGTACGCCTGCGCAGCAGATACATAGCGAAGATGATCAAAGCTAGAAGTACACAGACCCCAGCGACCGGAACCGCTATGTAGATAGGATTTATTATACTGTGTGAACTGTTGGTCCCATGTTGGTTTGGACATCCTGCTGGTTGTGGAGTTGGCTCCGTATTAAAATCTTCGTACACCGGTTCCTCTACTTCAGGAACTGAAAAATGAAAAAAGAGCCATATTAACAGCACGGATTAATACATGTCCTCTTCTTATTTCATGATTTTTTTTTTTTTTTTAATAATTAACGTCCTATTAACAGCTATGGTCATGCAAGGACGGGCTTCCATGTATGTGGTGTTCTGCATGTATATAATGTGTGGTGAGTGTTTTGGGAGACTGCAGTATATTCGTGTTTTGTCTTCTTGAATAGTGGCAGTATGTTGCAGTGTTATATCACTATAAAAAGGAGATTACACTACTACGTCACACAAGAAATGAAGAAAACTAATTAGGAAAAATAAACGATCTGCAAGCAAATATAGCGACACTAAGCTTACTTTATCATCGGAAATTATTTTTATTCTATTTAACAACTGTTTCTTGCTCTCGAAAAAGACAGATGGAAAATACCGTCATCACCATAAAGAACCATACGAAGTAACTGTAAATTCCTTGTCTATATTAGTAAAATGTACTACAACAGCTTGTTTACTTCTGCTGAATTTACGAATTGCCACAGTTATGGAAAGCTTAAGACACTGACGAGTTCTTGGCAATTACATAAAGGAAGATTCAATCAAATGTCAAATGAATTACTATGTTAATAAGTCCGGTAAAACACTTAAAACCTTCATTCGTTCTTGCAATTTCAGTTTTATTATTTGTTGGATGATGTGAACGTGTGTTGCACATTATACAGAACCAATTGCATTAAAGAAACTGAGGTCTATAAAATTGAAAATTTCAAATTTAAATTTAAATACATTTTTTATGTTCAATCTCCGCCATTGGTATGCTATAGTACCTGGACGAGGTGGTTGTGTCGGTACGACGTTTTCGTTACAGAAACTTCTGTCGTTACAGCAATGAAGGACAGGCCATGCTGCCCTGAGCTTGGCTGGACGTCGGTTCTCACATAGTAGAGGTGTACTGCTGTCAATACACCCTCGGGACGTCAGGTCTTTAAATAGCGGGTCGTCGATCGTCTCGCTGTAACAGTAATGTGACGCACGACACGTCGTCATCTTCCGGTCCATACATTCCTGAGTAGTGCACACACACTCCAGGCCTGTAACGATAAGTAAGTGGATAAGTAAAGCATTTATATTTTTTATATTGTATGTTTATAACAGTTATGTAATTAACTTATACTCATTGAAACGGTATGATTTAACAGCGGCATGCTTACAGAAAGACAGCAAAACCGCTTTCATTTTTTTTTCATTTTTCATTTTAATACACAGAAAATAATATATTGTCTACAGTTTGACGATAACCTAATGTCAGCAAACTAGAATCATTATACAGGTTAATGATTTATGAACTTAATTTTGGAAAACTGGTTTCTGTAAAACATGTCTGACGCTAGATTTACTGTCCCCTGTCTGGTTCTCTACATGATGAATCGTTTTCTCCTGTTTCACCCCAATGTTTTATGGGTAGAATGCTGTTCCGGGTAGCCTGCCGCCCTCCGTATTCATCCCAAGCCTGTCCCAACCACGCCCCTCCATTTACTGTGCCCCTGCTGTGGTGACGCCCCCTATATTTACACAATAATGACCAGGTATTGTACTGAGGAACTCTGAACCTGTACAATACCCTACACGATAGTTGTGTTCATTTGACAGTCTCTTTTAAATCTGTTTGTGTAAGAGAGCGATGTGGTGAGTGTAATAGGGAGGATTTGTACGACGACAGAAAGAGATAGGGGCGTGCTAGACCCCGAACTCTTGTCAATTTGAGTAAATACGAGCTTACGGACCACTGTGTCACCAATACAGATCTCGGAGACGCTTGCGTCATTAATAGGAATAGCGGCACTTGTAGCTCCAATAGGACGATGGAAATCAATTGTAAATATCAATACATATGTTAGTAGTGCATTTCATTAAAGATAGTGATTTGCTATTGATCATTTTGCAACATTTGTTATTATGATAAAAGTTGAAACATCCTTCAATATATGACATTCGTCATACGACATTATTTCTATCATCAGAAGGTCTCGGTGTCGTGGACAAAAGACTGACGTTTGTTCCTTTGATTGCTGCCCAACAATACAGGTTGTCTGATTACTGTATAATTGCCCTCTAATCAGCACAATGACATATGTCTGAGTTACACTCATTTGACGGGAGTAACAATTCTTATCAAATCCCTTTAAAGTTTACCAACAAAGCGCGACAAACATCTATAACAAATCTAATGATACCGTATCTAACCTAAACAATACACAACATGCTAATTCCAATTCCAGATCAGCGCTCCACATAACTAATTGTAGGTCGTTAAATCATGGCGCCTTTGATGTTGTATATCATATATGCATATCTTTACTTATATAGCACACTTCATTAGTCCCATAAGAAGCCGGAGCCTTGTGGTGGTCACAACAACAATGCACATGCATTTCATGCCCTGAACCGACTAATAATATGCACTTATTGCGTCTATTCTTATCTATCCCCGTGCTATCTCAGGGACAAGGTGATCAGGAAAGGGTAACTGCTTTTGTCCCGGCACGCCAAACTGTCTGAGCTCTATATTATAATGTTGTGATCGGTAAGAATTAACTCAATATTTACAGGATTTTTATTACCGCTATGATTACAGTACACATTAGGTCGGTAATATAGTTATCGCAAAGTTATTGACGGGGTTTGTTAACAAATAAAGGCATTGCCGTATAACTCTATTTTAATTTGACTTTGACGGATAAGTTTACTAAACTAAATTGTGATACGCTATTAAGAGACCATCACTAATGCAATTTCTTAAGTCTTTTTCAAATTATCTTCAGTTAAATAGCAGTGCTATGTATTCCATAATTGATATCAATTAAATTATCAATGTGTCGGATCACCTTTACATAACGTGCTCGGAGACTGAAACAAAAATCCTGATATGCATAACGAAAATACTCAGAGAGAATTTAACAGAATCCTAGATGAAAACCGTTCTACAGATTGTTAAGTGGAAAGCATTTAGAAGATTTAACGTCGGAGCGAGTTTCCCTCCGACAGTTGATATTGAACACACAGGGGACTCGACCTAATTCCGTGTTATTGCTGAAGCGAAATTTAATAGTTTTCAAACTCGGATTTCATAAAAATATTCACTCAAGAAAATGAAGGCAATTCAAAAACACATCTTCAGCAGATTCGGCTGAGCATGTGAGGAGGTTTTGTTTCCAATAAAAAGTAGCTTTCAGCGAACGATTGTTTTGAAATTGTTGCTTCATTAGTGTTAATGATCAATTGTCTTTGGAATCGTGACGAGAGACCTAAACCATGCATTCCCCAGCTTACACGTAATGGTGTTATTGTGTCCGTGCACGGAAGCTGTATGTCATGCTTCAAGTTTAAACGATATGCCGAGAGGTAATTTCCACTGATTGCTTGTGTAAAGGTCACGTGTACCTATTTATAGCTAAGATCATTTGAAAAGATATTGCTATAATGACAGTCACGAAAATTGACAAATATGTTCACAATTTACATTATATAGAGGTAGTCCGTACAACCAATACTTAACTTATGAAATCGATGTTGGAATGCATTCTTTTTATTTGCTGAACTGATACTCCTTCAATTTATCATTCTACGCCAAGGCAGTGGTATCTGTTTTAAAAGTCATTATTAGTAAGGTAACCGATACGTCTGTTGAAGTATTGAACGCTTTGAACATCAAAGAGCCCGGTTTCATTTGACACGCTTTCAACAAGGGAGCCATCATTACGTTCCAACATTTCTCAGCAGAAACGTCTTCCACTGTGGCGATTGGTTAGCTTGTTACTGTATCCACTTTGTTTGTTTAGATAGCGACCTTAAGTCGACATAGGTATGTGTACAACTTAAAATACACTCGAAATTAATCCAAATAAAGTAATTAAAAATAAACTGATAAATTATGTTCAATATAGAACAGGACAGGTTTTCTCGGTGACCGTCAGTATTGTTTTAAGTGAATAGAAAAGGAGCATGCATTAGCGTCGCGTGTTGCGTAGCGATATTGCGTGCAAACATCGGGGAATCCTGCCAATATCGGTCTTAGAAACACACGTTTTTAGAATGTATTTGAATATTAGAAAATAGATGGAATTTTTGAAAAATGATATTTAAGAGCTATAGCATTTAACGTTGCGCAAGAATGAGTAATGATAGAATCGAAATCGATAATAACAAAGCTTATGAAATATTGAAATAATGGTGTGATTTTTCAGGAACTCCCAAGAGATGACAGGGGAAGAATGAAATGCATCATTACCGCCTAGTAATTTCCGAAATGCTGATAATCTCTCACATTTGAAGTCATCAAACAAAATTGCTGATGGGGAAAATAATAACGTCATATGATTGTTAAACTGAAGACAATACTATATATATATCTTTAAATATTATTCAGTAATTTAGTTGCTACATTTAAGATAACAGCAAGCCAGATCTATACATAACCTTCACCGTAACATGATTCCTTGTGATCGTGTATTCTATCAATACGTAAGATACCTCAAACCAGGGCTAGGAGAACGCATGTGAATTGTTATGTGTTAAGACTGTTTTCACAGAATTTTTCAACACATAATCCATCCGAAAGCTTGTTTGGAGAGAAAATTGAATTATCAGAAGTATAAACAATCGCTGACAGCTTGTATTTGTAACATTTAGCGATGTAGAGGAACTACGTGTTCCTAAGGAGGCTTCTACTAGGAGTATGCTGTTAATTCGTTTTTCTGAGTTCTGATCGAATACCAATGCACGTCAATGAATGTGCATATCACAATAAACAGAGTGCGGGTGTGTTCCCGTAACCTTAGCGTGGTAACAAGACATGGTAAGTGTCTGGGCAAGACATATCCCAGCTCGGGGGAGGGCAAAACAATCGCAGTAAAATTTCCTGTAAGTAACGGTACACGGACTAGGCATGGATAGAAACCAAAACCAAAGACAAGGTCTTCCATCGGTGATAGTTCACACAAAAGGTTAGTGTGGACGGGTCAGGGGAATATCGATGGTGATGTATCCATGTAAACTAATACCGGTATGTTTTAGAAATATCTTATTCTAGAATTAACATAACTAACAGTCAAAAGCAAAAAAACATTATTTGAAATAATGAGATATGTCAATGAATAGATTTTAATGTTGTTTTATTTCTAATTATATGAGGACTTATTCTGAGCATGACTCATGATACAATTTCGGATCATAACTATACATCACATAAACGATTAGCTGATAACGCTACTTGTTGATTTGCTCCTGAGGAAGTTTTCAAATACATCAAGCGACTTTGCTGTCGCTTCCTTTGAGAGATCTAGAATTAACTGTTAGTTTTCGATCACGTCTCTTTTATCTCTACAGCTTCACAGATAAGACCAACATCATACTTCACATGCGCTCATACCAATATCACACCCGTCGATGTCGATAAAAAAGTAATTCATGAAATTTAAAATAGACCCCAAGGCAACATAAAACCAGGCGGAACGTGCCCTCACCAAAACACAAGTCATCGGTCTTGTACTAGGGTCGACTGTCAGAGGGGATCGATCCAAAGATATTTCAGAACCCAAGTGTAGGCAAGCGGGCTTATTTTCTTGGTGGCGAGTCAATCCAATTTCATGGAAAGTCAACAGATAAAGCTTTAAATAGGAAAGTAAGTAAATAAATCTAGAGTTATACACATGTTTGTGAGAGGCTGTATATATACCAAACCAAAACAGCTGTTTACATCCTAATGAATGGCATAAAAACCCGTGAAAATGCACACAATCTTCAGGATGCAGACGTACATTTAATAACTGTGAAGGGCAATCGCTTTGAAGATGGGATAAGGTCAAGTAGACATAAACGTCACTCAGTTATTTTCACACGTTTCAAAAACTGGTATACTTGCTTTAGTAATGCTACTATTTTTACAATAACTCATCCACCGAAACCCTGGGTTTCATTTTTATTTCCATCCATATAGTTTGTTCTCGTTTGTACTTGAATAGTTTGTCTGACAGTAGAAAGTATTGGTGCCGTTTCCATGTTCCTGTCTATGCCGTAGATATTTATGCCCCATGGTTGGTGTTTTTAGGTGTTATAGATAAGTTGAGAAAACTTGAACTAGATAAAGGAAGGTTTTAATTCCGCAATTTCAATGAAGCTGTCACTTGGCTGTGCGACTCTTGACGTATACAGGGCGCCTGTGAGATGGGGAGGAGCGCCGGATTCCGTGGGGAGGAGGTCAGAGAATGTTGAGAACCCTAAACATGAAAAGGAGTATAGTAGCCGGTAATCGGTCGGACCGGAGATTTAGGAGGCAGATAAACTACAACAAGGAGTCAGCTACATAGATTTCCGTCTCTGAACTCGAGTTTAAAAGATGGTTTGAACCTATATATTGACTGGTTTATGCCGATGTCAGTAGAGCCGACTCAAAACGGTCTTTTAATGTTGAAAATGGTTGCAAATAACTCTGTCGAGTGTAATTAGCATCGAGGCATGTTCTGAAGTAGACACATCCTCCTCCAGTTAGCCTCATTATACTTGTGCGCCAGTGCTGCCCTCTCAACAAGGAGACAAGTGTCTTAATGGTCGGTAACAATTCACAGAACCATGCAATCATAAGTACTATTGTTCGATCTAGAACATGACCGATCATAATCCCAAAAGATACTCACTTTTGGTATAACTGTAAACTAAAAATGTAATTTGCTATGAGCAGAAAAAATATGTGATATCATTGGTAAATAGCAATGGAAAAAATATTAAAAGATAATTATACATTATACATGTATATCATATCTGTCTTCATTTGATTATGAAATGTTGCAAGATTATCCTCGGAAACTCATTATAGTGAGCTGGTGTTCACGAGAATGGTCCAAGATGTTGTCTCATGTTATCAATTAAAAAAATCAATTCTGACGATATTATGTTTTTGTTTAAAAGATAATGTTTAACTGTATGATGCATTAAGCTGTATATACTCGAGGATATTGAAGCACGTGAGAACCAGGTCTGGCTCTCAAACGAGGTGTGAACACGCCTAATAAGTTCATACAGGTGCTTTATACTATTGGAATTAGACATGAAGTAGTGAGTGGGGATGTCCGGTGAAACACACTGACATCCCTCGACAGACCCTGACAGGGTCCTGAAGGCCTACAATTACCATATGTGGTCTCTAATCAAACCAATACTTCCTCCACGGCCCGGGATGGTGCGCCCCAATAACCATTATTCCTTAATTCAATTAGTTTGAGAGGTTAAACTACCTTTATCTCTCCAAGTCAAATTCTTCCGTTTCCTCTTGTTGTTAAAATACGTCAGATGTATAGTTAGTGTGGTATATATTTTTAGTAGGGTGCACTATCATCTTGGTGGTCGAGGTTTTGATACATTTAAAACAGACATTATGACATTATTCGATGTTTTTTGGTCAAATATGCCATTTGCAACAACTCAGTACATTTATTAGCAGTAAAGAGATTTTATTTATTATTTTTTCGTTGAGCCTTGAAAAACACTTAGTGGAGTACTTGAACAGTGCCTGCATTTAGTAAGGCTCTGTAGTACTGTCTATGAACAAGTCTGAATATCAGTCTATCTAGATCCTTACAAGGGGTCACTGCTGAAGTCAAATAGTAAACCTAACCTACTTTGATCAGATGAATCCCTGTGCCACAAAGAATGTATTGGAGATACTGTGTCTTTGATTGACTTATCTCCCAAACATTGTTGATAGTTGGATTATACTGTGATTAGTGCAAACCATGTCATATTCTTATGACGGAACTTTTATAAGTTTAATACATGTATGTGTTTAGCAGTGGTTTAACTGAAAATGTTGAATAACATACCCTACACTAAAATTCGTTTGTGAAAACATTTAAATTAGTGCGAAGTTTATTGTATATTGGTGAAAGAGTGGGGTACCGATGTCAATGTAAAAATGACAAAGGCTTAAAATAAGCATACTTAAGCAGATAATTAGATGCGATACTAGTTTACACATCTGCATTTCTATTTGTTTCTATTCGTTTCATCATCAAACCTACTAAGATAGCATAAGGTTGCCGGTGGCGACAGGAATCTATCCTACTGAGTTCCTGTGTTTAGGCTATGGATCTGCTCATTGAAGTTGACGTGTCAGCGTTTTTAAATACAATAATAAGATATAATTGTTCAGTTTTGCATAATCTTAATTCGTACTATGAACAAAGCAACAAACGTCTAATACTTCAGATATCAGGCCACACCATGAGGACCCCACGTCTGGTAGGGCTGTGTTATGTAAAGTCTGGACAGAGATAATCTTACAGTCGCCACCACTTTAACAGGAGTAGAATTAAATCGGTGATAACGATCTAACGATTGTCCCAAACCTAGCCGACTTTTTGTATTGTATTAAACACACGACAATATGGCCCCGTGTGTGTAGTGTACAGTCTACCCGAACAAAACGACCTAGTCTGTACCCGTGGTGTCTTGTTCGGCCATATAGGTCTGAAATATTTATAGGCATATATATCAAGTATGAAGTATAAAACTGATTGGCCTGAATTTAGATACCAGTTTATATTAGGTTTGTAAGTATGTAGAAATAATCACCATATATTATGCTGTATTACACACCTAAAAAACGCGAGATGGACACGTTATATAGTCGTAAATAGAGCCACTGTGCAGTTGATGTGGTGTTGGTAATTATCGTAATGTGTGTAGTTCTATGCAATAATGTACTGGTAAGATAAGACGGCCAGGGTTTATTTTTCCTCTATGTTAGATTTAGTTTTATATTTCAATTTTATGTTTGTGGGATTGCCTGTCAGTTGTATCCAACTTTCTGGTACAGACAATTTTATAGATACGAGATAAAATCTTAACTTACATATATATAAACCACACTATACAAATTCGATATGTATGATTTAGTTTTTTGTTGTTGCCAATATAATTATGATGTTTGATTTAAATTCAATTTAATATTTTCCATCTAAATCTTTTAATTCACGTTAATAATTCTAATGTACACAAATCTATTTCGTTATCAAACCGATTGATAAATACTTTGACCTATGATTTTTTTTCTTTTTCTACAAAATGATTTCTGTACATTATATAAAGACTTTAATACTTCACTTATGTAGCAGTACCTAAAAGGTATATTACCAAATATAAATATTACAGATCTCCTTTAGTCCCCCTTGTCCACATCAGCATCACTGTCAAATGACGTTAATGCTATTCCTTTCTTACCGAATTCTACTGTAGTACAATGAATAACAGCAGTCGCAGCTTCAACTAGTTTGTTCACAATTCTTACAAACGTCACTCAAGGCATGCTGTTATACAGTGAAGCTGTCTCTATGCTTACATAGTTGTGTACAGTCTGCCCAAGGGCAATGAGGAAATAACCGAGTACAGTTAGAATAGCAGGAATAGTTTCCATGACAATGAGAAGCGGATACTGACAAGAATTGTCTTTGATACTGACAGAAACAAACGCTGTGTTTATCCTGACAACTTGGTTTACATGTATATTTGTCTATTGAACGTGTAACAAAAGCACAGCGTGTTACACAGCAAGTGTGTCAGAATCAAGACGGGTGTCTTTTCCAGCTCTCAACATTGCTTAAAGACTAGCGGTTTACAAGTCGCCTAAACGCAATATAACATTGTAGCATGGCCAATGATGTCCTTATCGTCATATAAATGTCCTTTTAAAGCGTTTATCTCAGAAACAAAAACCTAACCCGGTTATAAAGATAAGTTCTTAACCATCCTGTTGTATGTGAATAGTATTTCGGTCATAAGAATGTGCAACGTATCATTACTTATGATTGGTTGGTACAGGTGAACTTTGTGAACACCTGTGTCATAATTGTCAGTTACAGAAACAATCAGACGTACCACAATGTCCCGTGCACTTCAACACCTTGGACTGGGTACACCATAAATATGTCACCAGTAACGACGACTTTTCCCAAGTAGTTCAGGGATCTCTTATACTTATGTTCACCAACAAGTTGATGTGTCTTGTTTACTCTTCCCATTCAGAAACATAACTATGTTATAATCTGTACACACAATATAAAATAGGAAATATTACAAGGAGAACAAAGTGTTCCAGAGATTCTTCCCACAGAAACGCCGCTGCTTATTTTGATATATCCTCATCTTTTTTAATTATGGCCGCGCCAGCCTTCTACTAGTTTCCATGACGATTAAACCCCATGCACATGGCTGTACTTTAAATTTGCCTCGAGACGAATATTTCAAAAAGAATGTCAAAAAAGCAATCCCACTAGTTACCCAGTCTCCCTAGAATGTTAAAGTACTGCCGACTTTGTACATTTACATAGAAAACCAAACATCCTGTATATGCCAGAAAACTTCTTTTAACGGTTATCGGTAACGTAAATAAAAGGATTCCATTGATAAAGCTACTTTCAGTTTTAATCAACTTAGATTTTACCATACGTATACGTTTGACTGTTTACACATAGTAGCATATCTAAGACAGTTTAATCTTAAATGATAGAAATGTCCTTTCCCTTATCATAACCGACGACATAGCCAGACCTACTGTTAGCTTTATAACGGTGGATAACCAGTTTTCTACACTGACATACCTGTCTAATGATAAGAGTCATCACTGAAAACTAAAACATATTTAAACATTGATTTTCATTTATTACCATAGTCATTGTATATCAGCAATAAAACCTAAATTTATCTTAACTTTAATAAAGCAGATATGCTGGACTACGCATCGGCGTTTTATGGTGTATTTAGATGTCTACTACACATAATGGCGAGGGAAAGCATGCCTAAGTTGTGAAAGTACGCGTAAAACCCCATGCCTTAGTTACTCCGACATTTTAACAGGCCCGGATTGTATCTAGATCCGCTAATCCAGCCCTACAATATACACTCGTTCAGTACAGGGCGTGCCCTTACCCCAGAGGGAACACTATCTATAGGGCTGTTTTGTTACGTTGTATATGCTCAAGTGTAACAACTTCCCAGTAAGATAAACGCTAGAAGATCAAAGACATTTAATGTCAAAACAACGAACTTCAGATTGGAAAATTAATGTTTTGAATACAAACAAACCATCGCTGATTCTATACTTATAACTGGAGGACCCCATATACTGCATGAAATAGTACCAGAAAATAAAAAGATAATCATAAACATAAGTATATCATTATGATGTAAGATTTCAGGGCACTGTCACTACGTTTGGATGGTATTATTATACATTGACGTACATTTATCACCTAAAGTGACATACGTTTTGTCATTAATTCATGTCAGACGACGACATCTGCACTGTCCCCTTTTTCATTACAACATAAGAGTATAATTTCTCTGATTTCCCCCGTTATTTGTCCGTCAGGTCATACTCTCCTCCATCAATCCTTGCCATACTGTTTAGTTGTCAGTCTATGTGTCTTACTACTTCGCTACAATATATAGCCAACATTCGTACATATCTGTACACGCTAGTGATACGTTATCAGTGGTTAAGTCATGACCTTTACAATGGAACACTCAAATATCTTGATTTGTAAAAGCTTCCGAATTCCATATCGTAAGATTAACGAAGTCAGCACCGACCTTGCGAATTGTTAATCGAATAGTGTTTTCGCATATTTGAAAAGTATATAGTGTATGATTGCTACGTATAACGTCTACTAATATTTCTGTTATTTCTTGTTTTGATACGAAGAAACTGATTTTTTATCGTCTAAGTTGATATTTATATAATGCCATTTTGAAAACAAATATTATTTAGACTACATGATATTCATGAAATAAAATATCACATCTAATATAGAAATTAACATTTTTTATCACAATTTGATAACTTAAGATCTCACAATTCGATCATACCATGAAGAAATTCAGCACTTTTGAAATTAATGTTCACTCAGATGCATAGGATTTGCAACTGATGTGAGCATATTTAAACATGAGGATAATAACACTGTGCTAAAGTCCAAATGCCGAACTATGCATGAGGCACAGTGAGTGAGCAAGAGTGCTATTATGGTATTTTTAAGTGTTACTTTTGATAAAGTTCTCCAAAGATGCTATTAATGCACTTTGCGTGACCCGTATTGTAAAGAGAATGTATATTTTATGTTGTTTATGTATTTCTGGGTAGGTTTCCTTCATGGGTCACCGGTTATCTCCCCCAAACATCTACGGAAAGCAACATAAACCCAAGCATCGACCGTACCAGGATATAAAATTTGAAATTTATAGCAGTTCTGAAGATATATACAAACGTTGATACAATTCGATAAAACCAGAACTTCAGAGGAATAATCACCAACACAGTCCAATCGCAGAATCTTCTGATAACAAAATGGTTCATAAATCACATCCCAAATCCCATGACAGGTCACCCGTATCGCACGTGCAGAGCGAATGACAGTGACGTCATGCTAGAGAGATTTGCATTTCGTCATTCGGTCTAATGACTTGTTTTAGTATCATGCATCTTTTACAAATCACACATGAATAGGACTACATGAAAACTCAGATATCATCACGTATTTACATAGTCATGTTGCCGTTTATTATGATTTATAGGCCACTGAATACGTAAATACTTAAGTTCATAATATAAATGTAAACGTCTGCGGAATTGACATCTTATTCAATTGTTAAATCTATTGCTGGTGAGAGTTTGAAAGGGAAATGTTCCTCTAATTGTGGTGATAAATGGGCCAATCATCTGTCTGGCCAGATGCAGGAATACATAATCAAAGGTGTCGTGTTTCCTGCCAGGGACAATCACTAGTCATTTAGAAAAGTAACGACAATGATATATAGTTCGTTTATGTCGTAAATATTTCAAATAACTACTTTCATCTATTAGAATGTTCACTTCCGGTGCGCAAACGATTTAAACGTTTAAAATGGATATCGCAGTAGCGAGATCAATGATAACTTTAATGTTTGAAGTTTAATAAACACGATTTCGAATTTCAACAATTTAATGTGTTTATGCACAATTGACGTGATTGTTTATATATATAATGACACATTTAGTCCCCTTAAAATGATGCAGCTTACTTTACATTGAGCATTAAGGCGACTCATGGCAAACAATAATTGGACGACTTGGTGGCTAAGTGTTACAGTCAGTGTTGAATGTTTAGATACAAACACACTCGAGAGCCATTTACAGTGATGTGCAAAATATTCCGAAATGACTGTCAACTTATTGTGTAAGGAATACCTCAGTTACCCTGGACAAAGTTAAGCTATCTAGATTCAGAATAGGGTCTAGGGAATGTCTGGGCGACCTCGTCCCTTCCTGACATATGTGATGTTTGAAAACATTGCTGTCATTAATTGAAACCCGCGTTCATACGGAACGAAGAGAGTGTAACTACCCAGGGTGCATTACGACACACCGTAACCAGGTACCTTCGGTATGTGGATGTGAAGTGACGAGAGTTAAAACCGTTGTGACCAATTCCGTGAAAGTTTCTCCTCGTGGCGTTATAGTCTGATATTGATCGAATTTAGAGCGAATACATAACTGAAAAGTGTAAGAAAAATAACTCCCGCCGAAATTTAAATGAAAAAGAAAAAAACAATAAAAGAAAAAAGATGGGTTTAACAGGCAACTTATTTAAAAAAAAAAAAATAATGTCTTTTATTGTTTTCTTCGTTTGTTACATGTATCACCTTGCGATATTTCTTTTAAGTCGTAAACTTGGCATATACATCCAGATGTAATGTATTCTTTAGTTAATCCTTAATATACAGCAGTGTCAAATTACCCCCCTTTACTGTAAATAATAGTAATATATGATTTTGTATATAGACGCTTTAACTTCAGGAACGTCCTTGTTTTTCTTCATATTTATTGACCTCCAGCCTAAAACCCTTTTTTCTGTAAGTGATCTGGGTCACTGTACTACAACATTATGGTATATCTTAAAATACATCAATAATGTAAATAAGAGATATGAGAGGTTTACCCCTGTGGACAGCCAAGACGCGTTACGATCCGTTGTATGACAGATTCCCCGTTTAATTCCGAGTGGCATAACCAGCTCGTCGCTAATGCATTACTCCCAAGCATAAGTGCTTTCATTATTCAAAATTGTATATACTACAAATACTTTCTCCGCGCTTTCATGTGAAGCGCCTTTTTACGAAGAAAAACTAAGTATAATTTCCCGATATGAAAGCAAATGTATGAAGTCATTTTAGCAGACAAACAAACGTAGAGACCATTAAATCCATTAAATCGACATAAATATCACATTTTCATTGCAGAATTGGAAACATGTGTCTGCATGCTAATGGGGACGTAGAAACACATCTAACAGTAGGTTTGGATCGAATGAAGAAATTAATGTAGTATATAAATGAGATATGTTACACAATAGACAGAAGTGATGATGGAATTAGCGTGGTAAGGGCGATATCTAGCGGGCGATCTGGGTAATGGCGTAGAAATGATAGCATACTTCACAAGTTTATTATAACTGATAGCGTTGGGATTACCGTAGTACAGTAAGTAAACACCCAAGCGTTACCTAAGCTTTGCCTTAAAATATAATATCACTATGTAAGACCAAGTTTTTTTTAAATTCAATATTTTCAGCTATTGGTGGTTATATTTTTTCTTCGATATTACTATATGTACCATTCGATATTAGGATATATTTTTTTCTCTGGTCAGACGAGTATATTTATCGTAATTGTAATGACTATTTTAAAGCAAACTTTTCATCATTGGGATGTCCCTTTGTCGAATTAATCACATATACAATGCCACACATGGAATTTACCAAATATGTAATGTGTTTCATTATAAATTATCAATCAAATGAACGTTAATCGAAAAATATTTTATCACAATAAAGATTAAAATATTCTATTTTGTAGAAATGAAGTGCCAATATTTTACACCCATCAGGATAACTGTTTTCCCGTATCCCGTCCTAGTGTAGAAAAGTGTGTTTACGCTCGTAACCTTTATTATAGAATTAATTTCACTCGAATGAAGATCAATTGATAAATACGTGGACAGGTCACAAAACGCTACATTATACTAGTCGGATTAGGGGCAGGTCTTGTTTACTTATTACAGACGATTACCCCCGCTACTAGTCACATCAACGAGCCCCGTGTTGGTGGGTATAAGTCCTGCTTTGTGTGGTACTACTTTAATTGTGATTCTCTAGTTATTTAAATGGCGATTTTACACTTTATGCGTTTTACATGGTGCTGTAGCCTGGATGGTTTCAGTTAAGCTGCTACCATCTGTGTATAGAACTGCTCAGATTGTTACAACAGTTAAATAGTCACACCTGTGTTACCTAATGGTTAGGTAGATTCTCTGGCAGTAAACAGTTTATTTTGTTGTGTATTGATTTAAACAAATCAGCTTAGCTATCTACTTAGTTATTCACAGATAACGTGGTTCAGCTGACCTGATTTATGAAACTTGTTATGGAACATAAAGAGAAACTGATGGTGGTTTTCAGGAACTAAGGCGTGACGACTTATCGAAAGGAAAACCCTTTTTCGTATGGGTAAAAGATACCTCAAAAACACTGGATTCAGTCACATTAAAATATTACATAATGGACTACGTATGATGCCAGTCGCGTAGTGAATACATACGTTGGCTAAATTGGCATGTTGTACTTGTGCCATAAAATGTAATAGAGTTATAGAGACAATCAGACACATCCGCTTTGATGTCACACTAATTATTTCAAGAAAAGAATTGAGTTTGTCTTCAATTATGTTTCGGTTGTTTCAATACGGGAGGTAAACAGACTATTGTTAAAACCATATCAATATTAGTATCATGAACAAAGCGCAATTTTCATGAGAAGTGGCCAGTACAAGGTTATTGTTGTCCAACTGTATAAAGCTTTGTTCAGACAAGGAAATGGCAATACGGATAAAATAAGGCTTCTAAGGCTTCCTCTGGAAGCAACAGGCGACAATACACGGTCCGTGTCTGACCCCGGTCCTGTCGTCGTGACCCCTACCCTATCTTAGACACTAAGGATGCTCTGCAATCTCGTTATGAAACCCTTACGTTACGGAAACCATTTCCACAGATAAGAACAGTGTCTCCATTCCAGAGAACATTGGCTATAAATACAGCAATTCCATCATTCAATTATTACCGACTATTGCCAAGGACCCCAGCCATTACCCACTTCAAACAAACGCTGCATTAGTACCCCAATCGCGCTCGCTAGGATTGGCCATCACAGAGAGGGATTTGCCTGACAAGATTGCCTCAGCGATGTAGATATCGACAAAAAAACTAACGTTATACTCTCAAGAAATGTCTCCACAATTGGTTCTGGCTGTCAATGTGACCTGAGGGTTTTTGAACTGCATACTTTATCAGTTTGATTTAAATTAGTAATGTCTGTTATACGATCGAGCGATAAAGGTCCATCGGTAGGAGGGTCCATAATGAGCCACTGGTGTAGCATCGTCTGATACCGGCGATAGCGTGGAGACGGTCAGTCTGACCAATGGCCACTGCTGCAGTTGTTTGATGACAGTGCGAATTAGCGTGATGTTCCGTTTACGCCAGACAGTATAATACAGTGGAACATAAACAATCAGAATCTGGGATAGTGTGTGACAAATTCGTTGCATTAAACAAAATCTATTATTTTGTAGATTGAGTTCATAATTGAAATAGAAATGAATCAATTAATTTATTAATCATTGGAAGAATATATGTTAGGATTAGAAGCAGAACATGGATAAAGAAATTCTGGAATGAATGGTAGTTCTACTTATCTGATACATCCGCTGTAAGATCCATGTCCTTGACAATATTACCAGAATACACTCAACCCATCGTTTGTTAAATGCCAATATTTCTGTGACTCAGAAAAAAAATCCATGCGTTCAAGCATATGCGTTATTAGTATATCATTGTCAGTATTTATCGACAACTAAGGTCATTTAGGACCAAACTACAAGTCATGCATAAGTATCAATTATCCAGACAGAATATAAACAATAATTGCATCTCAAAGATCAGGATAAGAAAAAGGCAAGTAAGAACTAAAACACAGATTGTAAATGATGGTTTTAAAAACAGATTGCATGGAATAAACTAGTTTTGGCTAAAACACATGCCAATGTTGATGAAACGATAAAATGTTGAGTTGATACGATGATAAGATGGGAAAACGTTCATATTTTGTTCATTGTCAGTATAAATGTACAAGGATGCTTGGTTCCACATTGAATTGATTATTTGAGCGTTTTCAGAGTATATGTTTGATGATTACCTATTGGCGATGAGTTGAAAACGAACACCAGACTGCCAGTACTGTGTGATCTGTATTGGTGGTATAACCTGGAGTGATATTTATGGTATCACTGTACTACTCGGTAATTGTTTTATAGGACTAATACAATTGTCTCCCTATTCCAAATTGCCTTGCTACAGTGAGTAAAGCACTGATTGAACAAATACCAGTTGCTTCTTTAAATTTAGTCTTATACATATAGCAAGGGCGCCTAGGATACTGGTCCCCTTGCGTTCGCTACACTATGGGTAGGAACCATCAACCGCGTTATAACTGTAAAGATACGTACAAGAGCTCTGTGTACACAGATTCAATTAGAAATGGTAATTCACGTGCACTATCATGCAAAGCCTTTCTATGAAGCGGAGAACTACTTTCAAATTATATAGATATGAACCAGGCTTGGTTCGTAATGCGCGTTTAACATTAGTGTAGAGAAAAGAGACCTTTTCAGTCTAATCTAATAACTCTGTTTATCGCTAGGCTAAATTACATGTATCAATTGTGAGCGTGTATCAACGACTGGCATGGTCTATTGGGAGACGGACTAGAGGAATATATGGAAAAACAGCGGGATACCGGCTTATTCTTTATCGAGATACAGAGACCTAAAATACAGCCAATCGACGCTGTGTATTGAGCGATAGAGACTTACACCGTTTAGAGATAACGCTATCCGTTGTAATTTAGTTTTATGCTGTTAAAGATCGTTACGTTAAAACCCCGCTTACTCTTTTTGTGTCATTTCCGCTTAAAATGTGGTAAATAATGTTTAAATAATAACTACTCCCCACAGGACGGTCTGAGGCATGGAGTATTGCAATATGGTTTAAGTCCTTCAACGATACTGCAGTTATCATCGTCCGTTATCAGAATATCAACCTTTCTAGTTGCTTTGAACCTGTAATTAATTTAAATCTAATATAACTATATTTGTGATAGAACATCTATATATTTTCTTAGTTATTGACGAAAAGGAAAACCCTCATCGAACATTTTCTTTTTCTACACTGTGCGCCGTTTTCTATCGTTATCTATCACGAGAACGCTTCTAAAAAGTTGGTATTTCGTTAAAAGAAAGTTTTGATTCCAAATATGTTGTGTTGTCATACGGAACATTTATGTAATGAGGTAGGCATTTTAAAGCCTTGTTTTCCTGACAAGGACATGACATAGATATATTGTCTCAAATTCGTGTCGACCAGCCATTACTAAGACAAGCAGTATGAGCTACATTCTGATGTTTCATTAGGTCACATCCGGGTATTTAATAAAAAGCTCAGCTGACACCAGCAGACGACAGCGTATCCTCGTCGACACAATGTGGCACCAATGTGAATCATTGTCTGTCCGGTAAAAACAAGAGGCTACTGTGGTCAAAATGGTTTAAAACGTTTAGATAACGCTGCACTGATGACAACTAGCTAGGACAATGTCGACTACAAATGTACGACGTCGTTTGTCACGGGGTAGTAAAAGTGCCATGCATCCTCCGTAAATAACGCTAGGAGACAAATACCTTTGTTTGCCATTTGTACAACAAGCAATTAACACTGAAACCACACATACGGTTTGTCCCTGTGAAATAATGTCTCAGCTTGAGCTACTGTATATTACATCAAAGGGGCCGGTGTATACCAGTGCAGTCAAATACCAACCAACTAGTAGTAAACTACACCATGCTGTCATTGGGGTCCCGTCAGGGCTGTGGTCATAAAAACAGTCCGACAGGGTCACTGTAACTACAAGTCGTACATATTACATATATCTTAATGGGTGAATTACGAAACGAGGTGGAAATATGAAACGTTATGATTTTTTGTAAAATGGAAACATTTGAAATAGCACTCTGTAATGGGTTATGTATTGTTTTACTTATGAATGAGATTAAACTTGTGATTGTGTGTATTTGGTTGTTGGGAGATCAAAATCTATTAAATACAGATGAGCTATACAAGGTTTTCATTTGTTAAACTTGAAAAGTAGAAATGAAATAGTTTCTTAAAATTTTGATTCTTTTGGACATTCTTGTCCATATTTTCGGGATTTTGTTTTTAAGTATAAATATCGGTCATCTCTATATCAATAGTTTGGCCCTAGAGTCACTTAAGAGACATGTATACGGGTGAAACAGCTGTATGGAATAGTGAAACACTTTATGAAGTGGTTTATTCCCTATATCCCACAGATATCCTCTAGCCTGGTACCCTGAATTATCAGACGTTACACTGTGGTGTGTATCTGATATCTTACAGATCCCCGTGCAAACTATTTTTAAACGGCACACTGGAATTCTTTGTATGTTATGAGATATGACCGCAACTACTTTACAAATGGGTGGAACATTTGATTTTCAACAGGATTCTGGCGTTCTGATAAAATAAGGCTGCCATGTTGTGTGATTATAGTTTTGCTGAGTATCAAGGATGTTTGAGAATTGGAGAAGACTTGAGCGTTATCTAGCCCTGTGCCACTGGGAGCTACATGCAGGCCTAGCATGTAATGAACGTGTTTTCGTATACATTGTATCACAAATATTTATATATGCCTACGTCTGAGATCCCGGGGAAATCCCTAGCGTTATATTAACCCTCTGTGGATCACCAATCTCTAATCAGTTGTATGTAGACACGCTTGTCTGCCTTACTCATTTTCTGTGATTCCTAACATGTTAATTTTATACATAACACGTTTAATATATTTTACAGATTCCATTACTTTATTTGTGGTCGTCATGTATTATTTGTGTTTTACAGTACAATCAGAATGCGATCAGTGATAAATGAAGTATAGCTTTTATAGTGAAAATATACTGATGTACATATAAACTGTATAAGTTATCATCTACATGATGTTGGATACTATGTGCCCAAGAAACACGAATAATTAATTAAGTGATTGGCATATCTGTAGTGTAGTTACTTTATTCTAACAGCCTTGAATATCGGGAGTATAGACCCAGTGACTCCGGAGGACGAGGGAGGCTAATTGTGATATCGTGATAACGGGTGATTGTCTTATTTGCTGTATCTATGTAAACCTTACACAGCTATTTACATCCTTCTGTAATACCATTACCTATTCCCTGAAAGCTTATACGCTTCAATTATCGGAAAAAGTAGAATTTTAATAATGTTTAGAATTTCAACTGCAAACTGATAGACATTCTATAACGTGGCCTGAACTACATCACACTGTGTTTATATTATTTCTGAATTGAATGTATACAAACGACCAGAAAGGAACACATGAAATTCAGTTTAGAAATTAAAACATAATGAATGCATATATAGTATCTACATATCGCATCATTAAAACCATGTCAACGAGCTTAACATACATGTTATCATGGAACTCAATCAATAGTAAGGGAGCGTCTAACAAATAACTGTATCATATCCCATACTTACAGCTTTGTTTAATTTTAAATAATCAAATAATGACATCGCTTAAAAACCTATACGAATGCATATGAAATATTTGTGCAAGAGGCTGTGATACGACTTCCACATGAAGTACAAAACTGTGTTAACTTTAAAATGTTCTCACTTCTCTTCATTCGTCATCCATCTCGGATACTCTTTTCTGTTATATTTATATCAAATTGATACTGATAGAGACTGTTTCTTTAGCAAACAGTATCATGGCAGCTTAACGCCAAAGAACCTATGAAACGTGGACGACATCAACCTGGCACTAGCAAGAACAAAACCAAAGATCAAGAGAAAAGTAAGATCAATTCTAATAAAGGATATAAAAGATTGACAACATATACTCCCCTTTTTCAATAGTACAATATGGATGGTTGTTCTACTTTGGTGAAAATAAAGGTCAACAAAAAATGAAGGCGTTATTCTATTTGAGTTGTTGAAGATGTTCTTGGATTTTCAGATTGACAGACATCCAGACATTTTGGTGATGAACACATTCCAGAAACTACATATAGTTTAACCGTACAACATTGTGATCATTTTCTTTCATCTGATGGTAAAAAAGGCCCTTTGATCACTCAAAAATGAAAAAAAAAAAAGAAATTCGATCATCCCGAAATGTTTTGCTGGGATTGATAAAAGGGCAGTTGTAATGAAGGCAAGTAAGAATTCGGCCAGGATTGAGTTTTGACGAACTACAGCTTACCTTAACAATTTTGGTGTTAAGGGGTTAAGCCTGACTTTTACCTGTGTCAGACCTGAAGACACTGAGCGTAGCTGTGTTGTCAGTCTGACTACACACCTTTATCAGCTTCAGTCAGGTATAGATGTCCCTATCTAACACCAGGGGACCATGTTACTCCTCAGCCCAACAGGTCACCTTCTCATTGATATGATACAGAGCTCAATATCGCAAGTGTTTGATCTCATTATAGTAAACCGCATTTTATAAATCCCATGAAAGCATTATATAATACACTATGATGAATATGTTTGTGAATGTGTTTCATGTAAGATAGGAATGTGCATGCATTCCTTGTATAACCTGCGGACATATGAATATTTAGCATGCTAAGCTTTTATCTTTTATATGTAAGTTCATTATTTTTTCAATATAACATTCTTATCTAAGTGAATACTACACTTTATAAGCGTTTTTGTTGTAGCTGCCAGGATACTGTTGACCGAACGTTCCATTCAGAACATTAACACACTAATCGCGGACATTTCACAGTACGATACGAAAACATCACGGTAGGTAAATAGCCAAACCGATATTACAACTTCTAATTTAAGGTTTACGTGTACTTTTTTAGCGAGCGACTCTCCATATGAGAAATTCACTTCATACATCTAGAATGCCTGGCGAATCATGGGAAATATTTCTTTCGTTTTTATGTACATTGTATTAAATTCGAACTTCAATCACAATGCAATATGAACCAGAGTATATCTAAGCATTGTGTGCTCATTGCAACTATAAAAAGTAGTAAGTACTTTTAATGATGTGTATCATATTCTTATTATAAATGGCACCAATTAAAATGATAAACATTTCCAAACAGATACTATCCTCAATCTGAAGTCATAAATCTGAATTTCGCTGTAAACGGAAAAAATGGACTTTTGAAAATGAACACAACTAACTTCAGCTTTTACATAAATACCTTTGTTAATGTTACCGACTGAAATCTAGTTTTCCAGCTTCATTCTGTAAAGTGCTACAACTGTTGAATAAGGAATAGTGAGAAAAAGAGGCATTAAGATTACGTCTTGGAAGCCAAATAATGCGGTAATGCATCGTATTCACCTTAATTCAGTCCGGTGATCACTGCTGCCTTATCATCGTTTGTGACCAGGACAGTGCCGGCGTTAAATCAGTGGAACAATTACGATAAAACCGCCGATAAACACATCCATACTCCAGCATTACATGCGAGTTACGCCAGCAATAACCGTTTATTCAAAAGCCTAATACTTTGGATCCATCGAATTCAAATTCATGATAGTATTCAGTTATCATCCAATCACCAATTCAGAAACAAAGCCCTGAAAATCAATAAGAGAGTAGTCCCTTGTTTTAATTATTTGTGGTGTTATCGCAGGGCCCACCACTACTAAGCCCAAGAGGAAACCATCTCACCGTCTGATTGATGTCGTAATTAATTCGGTTTGTAGAATTTATATTTAGTAAATTATTGCATGCTTCACATTTATCAAACGCATTTTCTGTCAGATTCGGTTGTATGCTGAGGAAGATAGAGAATAGATCAAAGGGAACAGAGCTGTATAGTAAACTGGGACTGGAGTGGTCGTAAGTTAGAGGAATCCGGTTACGTCACAATCAAGTTGGAGGGAATAACACGTGAACAAACAGAATATTCAGATAAGTTGATCTAAATGCTTCTAGCAATGTTATGATAATTATGAATTTGAAAAACACTTACCAAAAACATTTTAAAATGATATTTATTGGATTCCAATAAGAGTCTGTGATTTTATCAAATGATGTAATGTGCTATTAGCATAACCGTCGCCTGCTGAATCACAGCAAGCCGACCAAATAACTGCCCATTTTACTATGATTTATTCTGACTACATCAGAACCATCTGGTGACGAACTAATGATTAAGAGATCTAGGGAACGATAACTTCAGATAACATCACAGTGATATTTCAATAGAACACCTTATGTAAATGTCAATGCAGAAAATTACACAGAACTGGATGTACGTTCAATTACAAATTGCTCAATCTGATCATTTCAGCTGAAGCTATTGATACCTAGCAATTTCTATAACAGTTGTAAACAAGCTACAGAATTCTAGGCGGAACACTATAATATATATCCTTGTTCTGCTGTGTTCTTATAGTTTAATTTCATGAATACCTTTGTACAATAGTAATTGCCATGTATGAAACTATCAACGGTGTTTTTAATTTGAGCAAATGGTTGACCTCCGGAAGCTGATCGTACACTGTAACCTGAACATCATTAAACATGATGAGTAAAACTCATTATGTACTTCACTCGAGAAATCCCAACACAAAGAAATCTTACATTTAATGCCTGACCGAGAGTATTTCAATATGGTCGCAAACCATCCTCCATCAACGGCTCTACTACCGTACTAGAGAACATCTATCGCCATTATAATGAGTCTGATTAAGTCTCTTTTGGGTACAGATTTTCATACACATAAGCTAATTCTGCATGAAAGATAGAAGTGGAATATTTTTTGTTGCACTTGTGGCCCGCGGCTCATCGCGAAGTGATTAGGCAGTGCCGTGTTACACATATCTAACGTATTATATATAGCGTACACAGAGCTCCCGTGGTGCATTTTCCACTGCGATCTACAGTTTTACGCCACAAATCCGGATAATGACTCTTTGAGGAACCAGCCCTTCAAAAGAATCACTCTCGTGTTTTAAAAGCTTAAACGAGTTTTAAATATATTTTTGTTATGGATTATTTTTACTCTGTGTTATACTGAAAACTGTTGTGATGCACCGGAAATTGTCATAATGTTTCACGCCTATATACATAGCTACCTCCACAAGGAAACACATTGATAAAGATGATGCCGACTTAGGAACACGATTCCGCTAATCACCAAATACTATTACACGTTATATATAGATGTGTATATAGAAGAGCACAGACAATGTTAAATGTTATAGTTTGTGTAACAATGCTTGTGGTTTATAAAGTCATCATTCACTTTCGGTATCTGAGACTATCAGAATTAGATAAAATGTCAGTGACGTCTTAAAATAACTTATCTACAGTCGTGTCTTTAAGTCGGAGTGATGTACAAATGTAGATGTATAACATAAATAATATTTGTATGATTGCTGATTCATTTTAGTTACAATGAGTCATCGTATCCACGCACCTGTCAGTAATTGTAGGTATCGTCACAAGTCACCGTCAAACTTTGATGTGATAAGTATATTGTACTGGAAATGAAACAAAACCCCATACTGATTATTCTCCGTGACCTTTACCGCTGGACAAGGTCATGTCCGAGTCACGGACAATACTGGCCAGCGTTTTGGGAGGACAGACGCTGGACATATTGATGTGAAAGGGTCAAAGAGCTTGTTACATTTCCATGACATTGTCGTCAGATTCCTGTACTATAGCTTTAAAACATAAGTCCCCATTATAGCAGGAATGTAGTACACACAACAATAACGCTAGGTTGTCGTAGGGGATAGGTTGTTAGCTGTCAGTCACCAATCCAAACCAGCGGTTCAATATACAGTACTGGGAGCTAACTTAATCTTCAATTTTATGGGCGATTATCAGCGCCTATCGCCACCAACATGGCTTTCATTCTCAACGTTCATTACCAAATTACAAAGTAATGAAAGATACTGATAAGAGCCATTAAATCAGAGGTGTCAGTGTTCTAAATTAACAAATTATCACTGTTACCCCGCCATAAAGCCTCAATGTATTCATCCCAAACGATCCCATGTCAGCTTAGCTGTGCTCACGACTGTTGGAGGTTTGGTAGGTATCTGTATTTATGTATAACATCTAACACATGGTCATCATTCCAAAGTTAATCGTAATAGTGGTTTGACAACTGACTTACAGTTTTACTTTTTTGATATTGAATGTACAAGGACTGTTAATTGTATTTTTTTTAAAGTTTGAATTCAGATTGATTTTTCCAGTATGATATAAAAGAACGTAAGGTTTTAAAGTAATTAAATACTATTTTGTTTTTTTGTTTCTTAACATATTGACGAAAGTTGATTTATTTTCAGAAGTTAATCTAAACCATAGTAATGCTACCCTTTTAAGCATTTTTAAGATAATATAATCATATACACATTATGTCCATATTACTTGTAACATAAATTGGAAACTGCCATTATTAACAATATCTATTGTACAAATTCCATGACTTAAAAATACGAATAAAATTGATAACAATGTGCATGCATTTTTCCAACATATAACTTATAGTGTTTATATAATAGAATTTAATTATATCGTTGTCAGTTTCAAACCAAATTTGAAGTATCATATAAGTGAACGTTAGCTATGAAAGTTTGACCCTTGAACCTTACAGCAATTGCACTTCCTGACCTGAGGGGTCCCTCGAGTCCAAATCTCGGATTATTGACAGATGGTATGGCAGTGTACAGTGGATTCCGTAAAACTTACACACACGTAGTTAAACGAATGATGGGAACCTTGTGTCAGGGCAGAAGTAAGTGAAGTAATAGATGTATTGTTTCAGATTCGATAATAGACTTTATTTTGTTTCTAGTTTCTCTTCCTGTTTGGTTTTCCTGTTTATCGGTAACTTTCATGTGAATGAAAACAGGTGTAAATATTAAGTGGATGGTTTGAGTTTAAATCAGACGCCGTAACGTTTGAAAATAATAGATCGTATCTTACAATGTGAAACAAATAATAATAATGGACTTTATTTTCATCAGATTACACATGGAGTCGTAGACTTTCCACGTTGCAGTTTGAACAAATAAAATATACCGTATTTACAGTAAATTGTTTATTTCTGTAACACCTTATGAAACTTTGTAAATATTAATTAAATAAATAAATTCTTTTTCGATAAATGAAATGTTAAAAGCATGAAAAATCGATATGAAACTGTAAACCTCACTAAATAATATCATCTGGTTGATTACACTTCATTGCAGGTTAGATATTATTATAACTGAATATCTAAGAAATGTATTTATTATTTCCTTGACGGTATGGCAATCGGTAAAGTGATTTAACATTAATGTTTTAATTTTATTTCATTAGAAATATGCTATCTATATCTACCGACACTTTATTATCATATGTTATTCTTCCGTATGTAGAGTTACTTTTGTTCATAACGTATTCATTTTTTTCATAGCAATTGTATCTACTACATAAACTTATTCTTAAAATTATCACAAATTTGGCTATTTTCCAAGGTTTTGGATTCCTGACAAATGCCTGTCCTAGAGTTCAGCTTCACATTCGTTCAACTCTCAGATACCTGCAACAACACATTCAAAGATTCGGTTTTAATTTTGACAGCTCTTTGAGTCTGTTTGAAGTTTTTTTATCTATTGAGTTTTCAGAACAGAAAATAAATCTCTTGAGGAGTAGAAAAAAATAAATGCATAAATTAGAACCGACCATATCGCCTGACATGAACTTGTGCGTGATATAAACAGTGCATGTGTTAAATATTTGGACTAGATATAATAGTTTATTTTATTTGCCTGTAGTCAACGACAGGTTTACATGACAACAGATATTATGCCTTGCTTTATGCCAATGTTATCAACTTCTTGACAACATAACGATTAACCGTTAAGGTAATTTGATGCACGTTTCGTTACGTAAACGGTGCATTAGTTTCGATAATTATATTTAATTAACACCCTTCACGTGCAATAGCCATTAATATTGTGCTCCTAATTACCGTTATCTTCTAACAATGTTAATTGGGGTAGTTACAGATACGTAAGATCGTTTGAAGTGAAACTATAATTACTGCATAATCATAGAGCAGGTTACTACAAGGACGCTCAGAAGCGGAATCTTACTGTTACTTCTTTGTGTGAATGGTCAAAAGTTAATTTTGAAGATTAAATTCCTTAAACATCCCATAATCATGGTATATTACCTACAGGTGCCCTGGGACCTTAGGAACAATATGATTGCTCTCAAATGTGCACAAGTCAGCATATACACAGATACACATAATTATCTTTCTCACGCTGACAAGCAAAGCAAATGACCCTTAATTTATCAATAGCACTATGATATGCACACCAATTAAAAATACCAATAATGACGCCAACTATGTAGTTACAAAGCAGTGTGATTAGTTGTCCTCACGCGGGGCTGTTTAGGAGTCTGAGTGACAAGGAGTGCATAACTATTGCTAAATCGACCGTGTAATTCAGCCATGTTGGTGAATTTCTTCTCACATTGAATATCACATGAAGATAATTTATATATTTGATTCCTACAGCGGGATTACCCTCGCATTCCTCAAAAAGCAGCACATTCGAATAGAATTTGGGGAAATGATTTATGTGTAATTAAGCGAGTAAATCCTTAAGCAAGACTATACAGCAATTAATCTTAACTGATTTATATATCAAACTGAGCATTGACATGAAAGAAGGGAAAACATAGCCAAGTTTAGGAACAGTGATATTTGTAAGTACATGTATGGTGCAAATTCCTTACGGATTATGTGCTGTGACATCCGACAAAACGAAATATTGTGGTAAATATATAATAAAGGACTCGATGAGGGTAGAGATGTTATCGGGACCTCTGTTGTTAGCGATCGTTGTTAGAGGATAGGGTCTGACGAGTCGATCGGGGTTTTGTTGCGGACCCATTGTTTAAGAATGTGTTCTGGCTACAAAGATTGGTCACCAATTTCCCCCAATTTACCAGACTATTATACCGTATATAATAAGGTTCGACACGGAACCGGCGATACACCTATAGGAAAGACTTTTTAAACTAGTGTAAGGTAATCGTACACAGGCTGAACTTAAAACAGCCTTATCAGGAAAGGCCATCGGTGGTTTTGCTGAGAGTAACACATATGATTTAGCGTATCACTGGTGGTCGAGACACTGGTGACAGGCTAACATATAGAGCCTGGGACCACGACTCGTTTGAAATAATATAGACTAATACAATATTTACCCAGAATTTGTAAACATTTTTGTAGCAGTGGGGAATTTGATTTATATATAGAAATTATTTTCTTGGATCTGCTGATTAGTAAACAAAAGTTATTTTTGTTTACTATTTTTATAGAGCTCTATTCCAAAAATCCAATTAATTCCTCTTCATATCGGAATTACTGCCGATGACAACTTTATAGAAAGTCTTGCATAATTCACTTTATTAGGAAATAATTTGGAATATCGGAAAAATACTATGGATGGTATGTGTACGAGTATTTATCTTGGGAAATTTAATAACGAAATTAATTGTAAAAACGTTCCTAGTTTTTATATTTTGTAGCTTAGTCTAATGAGTGCTATTTTTCAAATGAAATATATCCAACTAACTTTTGAAATTGCCAAATTTTAATACAACAATTAAAAAAGATAGCATGTTACATCTTGATGACGAAATGGATCTACCGCTTTATCTTTTCTGTAACTTAATAATTCTGTTGTTTTTTTAAATCTATATGTGTCTACAAAAGAATAATATCGAGGTTGATACACACGCCTGCCTTCAAATAATTACATTCGTCAATAAATGTCATTATAAAACGTGTAATTTATTTATTTCAATACGAAACTAAAAGTGTTACACCAGGAATATAACATTGCACGTGCTTTTTCATATCGCAATCAGTAAGCGTCTGAGGAATATTGACTTTTTGTGCCTTGACATAATGTCGGGCAATGAAAGCGTTCGTGAGACCTGCGTTTGTTCCAATTTTCACCAAGACACACTATTCCATCTCTTTATCGATACCACAACACCAGCACGATGCGTTGGAAGTTGGTATTATGTGAAAATTATCACAGCGTCGATAATTAAATTAGCGTTGTGGCGTCGGTGTACTGGGCAGCACGAACGTTTTTTAGACTCATAGAGAAACTTCCAAGCGCCGTAGCTACTATAAATTGTGAGGAAGTTATGTTCACACCAGAGTCTTGGTGATGATGCATACTATATTACAGACGGGAAATAAATGGAATATCATAAAAGCTAGATAAACGCGAGGTACTTCTTCTGACGCATCCAATAAAAATGTTTTTATTTTAGCACCTTGAAACTTATTTATTTCTTCTTCTCTTCGTCTTTGTCTATTAATAATACAACAGAGAGACAAATTCAACTCTGTTTATATGCTAAACTTTAAAACTAATGATAATTTACGTCAAATTTAACCCCAGTCATTGTATCAAAATATGCATCTATGTAAAATAATAATAATTTACAATCTCCAAAAATTCGAAATAAGAGGTAATTGATTCCAATGAGTAGATTTCATATAATTACTTTAAATTTTCATTATTAAGAATGTATTTTGATTGACAATCTCATTAAATCATTCCAATGAGCTGACCTTGTGTACGACAACTGAATGGGACTCAGTAGGTTGTACTCTTATAGTCTCTTTGAAATCGTATAATGTGTTTGATATCTTACTAAAGTGGTATAGACACAACAATTAACGACTATTCTACCTCTAACGATCCCGGGACCAGCCCAAGTGTATTGTAGTAGCGACTCACTGGCTACATCGCCATGGTGGTCCTACTTCGTACCTAATGGCAGTAACGTTCATTACGGGATGTCATTTTAAAACTTTGATTTATCAATATTAAGTGTGAAATGAATCTAAGTATACATTCGAAGATATATTCCGTCTTTTCCTATAGTTTAGGGAGTCAAAGAGAAACTAAACACGATATATGTATTTTGTGGAATAGCGACTTGTATAATATTTACATATCTACTACATTGATAAACTCAAGTTAACTAAACTAAAAGTTTCTAGAACTGAATCCTTCACATTCACGGAAAGTACAACAACGTTGGGAATAATCAAAATAATTATTCTGATTAAGCATGTATAATTGACATTGTTCTATTCCCTTTTTAAAACGATTTTAAACTATATTTATTTCCAAAAGACGTGTCCCTTTAGAAAATGTCCATTTGATATGTAATCTGATGTTTTAAATCTGATATATTTGGTATTTGTTTTAATATATAAATATCTATTTTCTGCATTAAAGTAAAACGCAATAATGCTTTCGAATTTTTTGTACTTTAATATTTTTTAATTTAGATATTTTTTTTATAAACATGTATTAATAACACATGTGGAATAATATATATAATGGATAACATACGGTTTAAATTGTTTTAATGGATAGTGCATTTTGGTATTGATTGATTTTTTGGGTTTTGTTCCTCACATACCTAGATATGAGGCCGGTAAATAATTTGTAATCATGATTTATAATTTATTCTTTACGATCATTTTCTGTCTATCATGATTTATAATCTATTCTTTACGATTATTTTCTGTCAAATGTATTTTATTTCAATTTATTGCATTTTTCTCTTTGTAAATATTAATTTATAAAAAGGCTATTAGACACGTTATTCATTATGTTTCTGTTTATATTTTCATAGATAATTTACTGAATTTGATTTAGCTGTATTCTAAACCAAGAAAGTATTACTGGATCAGAAAAAATGGACAAAAAGAAAAAAAAACCAAGAAAAGCAGAAGGAGTCGGACCTGCTATGGGTAGACTAGTAAGAAGATACAGGTAAATCCTGTGGCCAGGTTTGACCATGTGTCAGCTCTAACACATAGTCACTTTTTAGCGGAAGGCTATGATAAAGGAATGTTTGACGGAAGTCAGAAAAAACAGGTTAAAATATATTTGATACAGCCTGCTACCTAGGTAGCCCGCGGTGAAGTTAAGTCGTCTTTAAGTCTATATAAACTGTGTGTTCGCTATGAAAAGTGAAGCAATGAATCCCCTTCTTTATCTACTGTGTACAATTCACGGTATCAGTGGTCGGGTAATATACCTATGTCAATATTGACTTAAAAATAGTTAACTCCGTCGTCGGTAAACGATATGACCTAACAGTAAACAGTTTCACATTTCATACCTGCAAAACTTTAACCTCTCTATTCTTACGTGTTATTTTTATTATTTAAAACAAATATGATACAACTTACCTGCAGTTAATGTAAAGACTATACTTCCACATATCACAGCCTGTAAAACACCTAGCCACATGGCTGACATGTGAACAGTTTCCTCTTTAGTAAATCCCAATAGTTTTTGCTACGTGTGTATATACATATATATATATTGTAAACAGTGTGTCACACCATGATTGTTGTCCGTACTACAGATCTGTCGGCTACACACTGCTCCACTGACTAGCCTACAGTGTTACAACCCGGACCGTAACGCCAATTCTCAACTTTCTGATAACATCCCCGTCCGGTGATTGGTCGCCCAGTTTTACCTAATAAACTTCAACAGCGCCGAGTGTTTACTACGGTTAAATGATTCGGATGCTAGGCAGAAAGCTCAACGCTCCAATAGCAAAGCTATTTGTTATGTCTCAATCTGTCAAAATGTAGTTCAATGTAAATCGGGTACTCAAGCAACTTACTGTTTTCGAAATGAAAACGAAATCATTAACAATACGAAGGCTGAATGGAGTTTTCACGTCGTCACTGCACGATAATTTACAGGGAATATAAAAATTTCCTTTTCGTTCAGCAAGGGATGATTGGCAGTTATTGCAGAAACATGTTTTGTTATTTTATTGATAGAAGAGTTTGGATACATCGTCGCCCTAGTATCCGTGCCGCAATATAGTCTAAACATTTCTCATGTCTGTTTGTGTTGTCTTTATCTTTGCCATCTATATACGTGTGCGTGTGAGGCATGCCAGTCTCTCCACAAAAAAAAACGCGCACACCTAGCCAACATTGACAAATACAGTTTTGTATATATATTTGGTTCGTACAAAACAAATCACATTTTTTATTTACATCCAGTAAATAATATTATTGTCATTTACATTGTGTTCTGTACAAATCAATGTATTGCTGATTTATAAAGCTGTTGTTACATCTGAAGGGACATGATTGAATATTTATTCATCTTTTAATTAATCATGTACTTATGTATTCACACATTATCATATATTTTAAAACGTTTTTGAAACAACACAGTAATGTGCAATAAAGCACTGCACTCAATATGTACCGCACTAATTATAGTTGTTTGGATTTGAATGCTAAAGTGTATTGTGTTTTGATGGTTTATTTCATTGATGGTAATGTTTAGATATATACTTTGTATTCAGCAAACTTGCATTGATTGTGAGTTAGCAAGTATAATAGATTTTTTGTTTTTTATTAACAAATCTGATTATTTCATATCGCGGGATAAAAAGTTTATGATAAAAATATATTTTGCTTCACATTACAACATACAGATAAAATTACGGATTATAAAAACAAAGTTTAAATGCAAAAGCGTGATGTATTGTAACAGGAAGTTTGTACTCGAGATTTCTCGTTTTTTTTGTCACTGATTTATTCAAAAGTAATTGACAACATAAGTTAACAACTTCAATATATCAAATATTTTACATTTTAAAACTGTAATATTCCTTAGTACATGTATTATTATATTCTAGATGGACTAGATTTAAAGATGCTCTACCGCAGGCAGATTATGAACTATTTTTATTTGGATGATAATCGCAATTTAATAGTGAATATATATGTGTTATTAAAACAAAAATGCATATAAAATAGTTTGTTTAGCTTTTGTTATCTGAAATCAGTACAAATATTCATATAGGACATAGTGTCTTGGATGTTTTCGTGGTCTAATGAATTATTTTAAATACTTTTATTCTGAGTAAATAAGCAATAATCTTTTTTTTTTTTTTTTTTTTTGTCGGTGAAAAACAAATAGTCTGTTCCTGTTTTAATAGATATTATATACCATTTGTCAGCGGTGTGACATCTTTAAGATATCTATAGTGCCAATAACATCATTCACATTTTTTGTAGGATATTTCTAACATGACACAGTTTGATGTTTAAAATGCCTCATATATAGTGGTTCTTGTGTTATTATTTTGAAGTAATATCAGATTAAAAACAAATCTCTCTTGTTCGTTCCAAATCTTATAAATAAATAGCGTCACTAGTTTGAAGAATGATTTGTTTCGTGGTTTGTCCCCGGACCTCTAAGGCAAGCCTTAGTACAAAAGTGTCTGTGCTTTGCGCTTATCATTTCGGATATACAGATTGTTAGTTCAATCTAACTAGAGATGGTGTGTGTTGTTCGGCGTCTTTGGACGGATGGGTCCATGTCTTATCTCCATGTGATGTTATGTCGCACATACCACTGTCTCCCAATACACCAGTCACACACACTAACTATATGCTAGGCATCCCCTTTTGAAGAGTCTGGTTTTAGTACGCATATACATATTGCTCTTTAAAGAATGATAAATCACTATGAAATTAAGTTAAAATGAAATAAGAACAAAAGTTAAACAGACCACTCTGAAAGTGTTCATAATTTTTCATCCTTTAAAAGTATGTGTTGCTCATTAGACCGTGCTGGGTTTCAGTTTGATGGAATTCCAGTGTAGACCCCTATAGTTTCGCTGTACATTTTATTTTACCGTAGCCTGATGCAAGAAGAACACGTATAAGTGATTGCCTCAGATTGTAAGGGAACTGACTCTAGAGACATGCAGAGGTTTCTAATCTCCAATATTGGCACTTTTCCGTGAATATCAAAAACATTAAAATAGCTATCGGTAAACTCACACGTTGTACACTTTCAATCACAACCGTCTTTCTTTTTGTTTGATTTCCCTGTAAATGGGGACATACATTCTATCACAGTGTCATGTAGACAAAATCTCATCTAATACCGATTTCCCAATGGTAAAATTACTTGGTTTTGTTTTTACAGGAAAACAAATGGTTCGGCATTTTTCGGGATAAACGTTTTATCATTAATTCGCCGACATGTCGTAAACCCAGAGAGCTCACGATCACAACCAGTGCTAAAGCATGTCATAAATCGCAAGGAAAATGTCCCAGGCAGTTAATATTACCGGGTTCATAGTACTCCTGGATGATCTCGAGTACAATTAAGTAGCAATTCACTAAGTAATAAAAGCAGATTACCATCAATAAACCACACCGACGGGTTGTCTGTTTGTCTCCCGAGTACTCCAAACGCTAGCGAGAACGAGATCGGTGAGAGTTTGACACCACAATCCCAATGCACTTCCGGTAATACAATAACACCATTATGGTACAGGGTCCTAGTTCGTGACTGATTTTGTCGTTAAAAAGTAATCATTTTTATCACTCTCTTCTTATGTGTTTAATTATTATAAAACAATCTACAAACAATATTAAGTAAAACTAAAATGTTTATCGTCGACACGTCTTGGGAAATCATAACATGCTTTTTTACCGTATAAGTTTTTGAAGTTATGTTTGGTGATAAAATTACTTGACTATAGAAACCAGTATTAAAGATGTTATTTGAAACTTCTTTGTGATGACATGCGTTTGCTGTTAGTCAACTTATGCATATATCGACACTTTATCAACCCTGAGTCGTCTCCATAAATCCAATAGTCAGTATTAAGTTTGAGGTATGGAATACCAAGGTTACACGATACAAACAGGGCGTCCATATATAGCGTCCAGTGAGTTTGTTGATTAGACGTAAAATCCATCCTATCACCATCTAAGGTCATTTCATGATGTTCTCCTCTGTGTGAACGACGCGACTGGTATGGGGGGACAGTGGTATGATCGTGACTCCTGTTAAAGTTGAATCACACCCGACCACCTTATACTAACAGCAGGTAAAACAGTCGTCCCTGTGTGCTGAACGCAGAAGCATAAAGAGTTGCCAAGGATTATTGTATAGAGATAAATCTGAAACATGATATCAAAGTCTATCAGGGACAGTAAAAGATCAACTCCAATAGATGTTCGACTTTTACGTCCATAGTGCATACCTCACCGTTCTTTCAAAGGTCCAACTAAACCTATATCTGTTTTAATCATCTATAATTTGTACAGTATGATTATTTTGATTAACGCACTAACGTAATTTGTAAAAGGAAACGTTTGTCAAACACTTGACATTTTAACGACACCATAGTTGTGACATATATCCCATGTATATGCAGTCCAAGTAATAAACTCCTATTGTTTACAGTACAAAGCTCACACCTTTACTCGTTATTGTATACATCTTTCGCGTAATGCGCATTTTATTTATTCAACAATTCAATTATCACAATTTTATTCGGGATAATTTGCGAATGTGGTGAAACATGATAGTTGTGAAGGATTTATGTCGTAATTTGCCGTCAGATTATGCAGATCCATGTCGGCTATGATACTTTGTAGGTCAGATGCAATTATTCTTCGTCTAAACTTGAATAATGGACTAATGCTGTTTTATGTCATGAATGACTCACATTTAAAATTGTAAAACAACATTTTATGTAAAGTAAAACCTTACAATATCACTCATCACGTATCCAAATGATACTGCATTAGAACCAATTTGATGATCACCAAATAATATATAAACACGTTATTATTTCGATTCCACCATACACATTCAAGCAGATCTTTTTTTACATGTAAAGGATTACTTGCTTTTAAATATAACCCAATTCCGGTTAGATTTATAATCTCATCAAACACCACATCATCACCAACACATTCCGGTTGATAACATTATTGTTCTAAGTTCTGTATTTGACTATTATCAAAATGCCACCCATCAAATTTAAAAATATATAAGTGGTCCCCATATTCTGCAAATAGTAAAACGTTGAAAATTATCACGCAGCTGATATAGTTATGCAAAGTTATGTATGCTATTAGAAAGTTAAACTTACCGAGAAAAAAACAAAAGTGTTGTGTTTTTAAAACTCGTTTAGCTCAGACGAAGGACCTTACACATGCAATCAAAACGTCGGACATAAGGTTAAAATGAAAAAAAAAAATGAAAACTAACACTAATGTTTGCGGGCAAGTAGAAAACACAGGAGGTCAAAAGGAAAAAATGAAAACTAACTAATGTTCACGGGCAAGTAGAAATCACGAAAACCAATAGTGTCAGTTATAGGTAAATCATTTATGTCTTTAAATCGCCGCAAAAAGTAAATTAGTTTACTACAGCAAATGTTAAAAGGTAAAGATTTTCATAGGCTTAAGTCAAAACTGAAAAATAATACATGGGCAATCCGACCAAGTCATGTATGCTTTCAGATTGTTATTATACTCACATATATGTATCTTATAGCGTTTTTCATTCAAATATAAAAACAGGACAAACTTCAGATGTTTCCATGACGAAATAAAACAAGCGAAAATACAATGATGATCTACACTTCAATGTGCCGATTTATTTCCCCTTGCTTTTGGTTTTAAAATGAAGATTTCCATACATAGGAAAAATATACTGTACATAAAGTATCAAATATTACCAGCACTACAGCTTTAGTGTATATCTGTTCTTGTAATGATAGTATATGGGGTCAAATCGCAGTATCCTTTGGCGAAAAGCATTGTGAAATTTCAAACTCACGAATGCTTGGATCAACTACTGTGTCCAAACTATATTAATAAAATTTATCTGACTGACTATCCAAAGCTATGTTAGCTTGCATAGACAAAGCGCGTCCCAGCCATTTATGATTGTGGTGTCTGTAAATATCTGTCTTTCTTGGTAAGCTGATAGTGCTCGGAGGACATGTGGTCCGACAGTAAATGTCACGGACGGCCTGACAGACAGGGATGACCTGTTTTATGGTTCCGTCAGGTGTGGTGTCTCCCTAAGAATGTCGGGATAGTCTCCCAGGTATAAATTTCAAAATTTGAATTAACGTTTTGAAACAGGTCTTCTGTTTCACTGTGTGGGGCGAATTCCCGTGTTTAGTGCCATGTGTTTCAATTTAACACCGACGTATAGTGAAAACTATCTGACATAATGTGAAAGGGTCAGCGTTTCACTTGTCTGTCGGGCAGGTCTATCAACTGATTATGTTGAACCGTAGATGTGAATATTCTATTAGGAACATTATAATGACGACACTGTCTTTTACAACAAAGAGTATTATGTAAATATGAAATTCAATTAAAGGTAATGAATACACAAATACATCTATTCTCATCATATGGTAATTACTTGTTCTTGTTGATGATATACACACGGCTACATTTGACATGGAAGCAGCTTGATCTTATTATATTCATTTCTCTCCCAATATTTATTAAAATGATAACCTAACATGAAAGGGTAAAATATTACATGTGGTATTATACAAACTGTTATAAATATAATAGCCTGTGGTAATGTATCAGCATTTTACCGACAACGTTATAAATGTTTCTTGTTCAATCAAAATGTTTTAAATATATTAAACAAGAAGTATTTGATTCCATTACATCTGTTACATTTTCATGACAACTGAGCAACCAATAATCATAAATGTGTTTTCCTTATATAAATTAAAGTATATTTGACTCCCCTCCTCAGGGAAAAATCTGAGACCCCATGGCCCTAAATATTGTAGAGGGGCCTTGAGACATTTTAATATATGAAGAGTATTTGGTTTCATCACATCTTTGAATTCAGAAAAAGACTTTTCAATTTTAGCCATTTTGACTCCTTTTGGCCCCGCCCCTCTACCCCTTGGAGTCAACCAGGAACCTATATGGATGTGATATTACAATACTATCTCAGGCTATAAATCTAACCATGTTTGACTTATTTCTTATGAAAATTGAGCAGTTTCATTTGAGCAGTTTCATTGTAGTAAAATTTGACCCCCTACTAGGACCTTGGGACATTTTGATCTATGGAGAGTATTTGATTTTACCACATCTGCGAGGGAGAAGAAGATTTTTGAAATTTTAGTCAATTTTAAACCTTTTGGTCCCTCCCACAGCCTCCTGAAGGGTAGGGGCCATATAAATCACAATTTGGATTGGTCTTATGCCTTAGAAGGTTTGTGCAAATTTGCTTCTGAATCAGCAATATTGGAGAAAAAGTTGAAAATGCGAATTGTTTACTAACACACGACGCACGACGGACGACGTACGACGACGGACAAAAGACGATTAGAACTGATCATTCGAGACTTCTTTGCAGGTGAAATAAAAAGGGAAATAACTCAATTGCATCATAAAATTGTTATACCCGATGTAAAAGGCGACTGCTGTCTTACTTTTTCTACGTTCCCATAATACTGCATTTACAAGAAGACTCAAAAATAATTTACCACAGTCACCAACACAACACTTAAACGATCATATTTAGGGAAGCCAGTCCCTAAATGACCATGGTACATAATTTATATTAATTTCATGAACAAATGTATTCTGGTTTTAGAATAATAACTATATATACTCATTGCTTGTCAGAGAAATCGGCTGTTACAAAAACAAAGCGGCCTAACTCCATGCCAGGAAGACGACCTGGTACCATCTTTTATCAATCGTAATCAAATACCATCTATTATATTGTATTTGATTTTGACAAAAAAAATAACTATTCAAGCAATCAACTTTATTTTGCATGCATAACATAACTAAATGATAGGGTTTTCGTAGCACGAAAAAGATTTAAACACAGGAAATATTTTTACTGTGAGTTAAGAAAAACTGTGAAATTACTTTAAATGAATTTAAATTAAAAAAAAAATAAAACTGACCATCTCGGTATTTTTTGTATTTTGTTTTTTAATTTTCCATATGTAAAAGACATAGACGTAAGATTGAGTGTTGCTGTTATATTTTGATACTTTTACCTTAATCTATACATAAATCTACATATACAATGTACAGTTAAATTGATATGTGTAACTGAAGCCCATCTCATTTCTTACATTTTGATTTTGCAGCCGTCTAGTATTTAAATAGCTGCTTCCGCTATAAAATGACCAAGAAGTCCACTATTACAGGAAGACTTAGAATCAATATTCCACATCCTCCCAAAAAACAGACCTGCACACTATCAGCACATTGTATACATGGAATGTCGTCCTTAAACGACACTAGCTGTTAATCAAACCAGCAAACCAAATTCGCTGCCACCTTTACATATTAGTGTTACTCGTTTAATCACATTTCTATATACGATATAGTTATTACCATTATTACACTGGCAGATGAGGACTTTGGTATTGTTTCATTGATTTACCGAAGTCACCACACAAAGTACCTTTATCGATTGATAACCTGTAAAGTAGAATTGCCGTTTCGTATTTATTTGAGGCTCTCCTTCCGTAACTTGTTTGTATATGCCATTGTAAAGTCGAATCCGGCCAAAACACTAGTAAAAAAGTTGGCATGGTTATTTGGTGACAGAAATATGCACTGAACTCGGCGTAGTTGTAAAACTTAAATATGCAATCTTTTGCAAATTTTAGCAAAATTTACAACAATTGATATATAGGCATACAAAAAAAATCACTAGTTAAAACAGGGTCTTGACCTTAAGACTTCTTTGCTTGTTATGTTATTATCATTTATCCAAAAGCATCCGATACTTGATAGGCGGCGGCTATTTCCATGGATTAGCCTTATATATAAACCGTAACTATTTCAATATCTAGAATATAAGATGTTTTTTCTCGATCACATCAATGACACGTGAATTTCAAAACAGACCTTTCTACGAAAATTTTCAAACTATGTAAGTATTATACAGTTTCATCAGAGGTAAATATGCTAGTAAATTTAACACTCTGGCTGAGTATGTTATGATACAGCTGAACATGTGGTATCGTGCATTGTTAAATTGAGGATTTTATTCTACAATCGGATTGCTAGGACATTGTAAAGATTAATAATACAGAGCATTGTCTCCACCCAGTGACAGTTGTAAACCTTTCAGACATCTGGTCTGCTGGTCACTTAGTGTACTATACTTATCAATCTACTAGATACATAATGTATTTATACAAACGGCCCTCACTGATCAATTATCCTACATACAACAAAAATGTTTACCGTTATGCCCTATATATAAACGTTTGTATCATATATATGTGTATTGTTTCAGTGTTACCCGTTTCCATAGCGATGACATAGCTATGATATATCAATTCTACAGGATAAGGGTTCATTTCATTTTTCGTATTGAATGATCTTCAAAAAAAACGATAACTAATTCTTATTGCTTTATTTTAGTAACCGATGACAAGCTGCAAATGATAAACACATTTTAAATATTTTATTGTCCAAAAGTGCCAATTCGTCCATCTATCCATCACTAGTCTCGTCCGATATAATTTAGACCAAAGAATTATTTGAAACCATGTTTAAAATCATCACACCTAAATAAAATGCATTGTGCAGCATGTTTCATCTCATCCATGAAATTTGAAATGATATACTACACACTAAACCTATGTCGCCAGTATATTGTTTATGTTATGATGAGTTTATATAACAGTTTAAGTCGTGTGTTAAGTATTGCAGAAATACTACGCAAGTTACCAATTCAATTAACTAAACTAATATATACAAGGTGAAGGACGAAATGCACTTTTGATATTTCTCTACAAACCAAAAGAGAGCAGGATTTTTATTACAGATATTTCATATAACAGTACAATACAGATATAACAGTATTTCATCCAGAATAGGACAGCCTAAACATGTATATAGTCCATCGTTGGGGCAACCCATTCATTGGTTGTTAGTTCTTGTGATTACGCTGTCTAAATCTGCATACAAATACATAAAAATCGACAGTTCAGCTCCCCAAGAACAATAACGGGCATTTTTCTATGTAAATTCTGACTAACACTTTTATAAATATTAGATGCCATATTCTGATAGATAGCGTTACAAATACATATTAAACTTCCAGAAAGGAACAATAATGCACTTTGAGCCATTCCCAGGGCTATTCTACGACACTATTAGAAAAGGAAGTGGTGATATTGGCAATCGTATGATCCAAAGGTTTGATCGCGCCTACGACCAGGATAGCATCGGAAGCCATTGGCAATCATTACCACAGGCTTCTGCATTAGGCTGGCGACACGAGTCCCTATCGACAGACCTTGCCTCCTTCGGAAAGAGCAGCAAACTTAATTATTTTAAGAGCCAAGGATGTAAGATTTTCGTTTTATGTATTTGTATCAACAAAATTGGTAGGCTGAGATGAATTATCCCGGAGGGTTAAGATGATGAACGTTCCAAAATTGAAAACGGCGCGATCCTCGAGGGGGGTTTGTTATAAGGGGACGAACGAGCTTTACACTAGTCTGAGCTTGGTTGTGGCAGGTGCCCCCCACCAGCCACGTCATAGCAATAGCAAGCACTTTAGTAGTTTCAATTTTAAAGACATTTTATATCGAGTGCAAATTGACATATGTACTAGTCCGGTCTGTAAATATATGAAGATGGCGCCAGTGTAGTTAGACTGCTGACGAAGATTACATGTCGAATGTCAGAGACCTAGCATCGCCCCGATACCAGTGAGATTTCCACTCAGTACACATAGCTTAAAACCGACCAGTTTTAATCATCGGATAGTTTAAACTGGAAATTTAGTTTTTAACACACTGATTTTGAAATCTATGAATTTTGAAAAAGATTGACTTATCTGAAGATGAAACATTTTATTAATATTAGTGAAAACAAGGAACGATAGGTTAACACTAAAAGTATTATCATATTTATTGGATGAAGTATTTCATTCTTAAATGTATATCAAAATCTTTAAATAAACATTTTGAATCAAATGTTTAGTTTTAATTTGTAGATTTTATTCGAGTAACTTTATTGAAAACAGTTAGACTAGATATCTCATTAACTGTGAACAGTTTAAGGTAATACAACTATAATTTCGCAGTATGTGTGTTTGTTAGACTTTGGTTTCCATTCTAATCGACCTTTAATCAGTTTGTGATAAGGGAAGAGGACAAATGACTTGTTTGATCATCCATGACTGCCTGTATTTTTTTCTTTTGTTTTTAGAACCATTTGTATAAAAGAAAATGATATTGCATAAAAAATCAGTGTAATTTTTTTTTCATTACCACATGGGTTCAATTAATATGGTTTTAAGAAAAGTAGAACGATATTAAGTTTTTCATTTTATGGTTATCTTTTTACAATAAGTACAATTTTATACGAGCTGTGATTACTCAAACTGTGTCCTTGTATTTAACTATTGGTTAAAGATGAAAGGGAGATCCGAAAGGAAAGGTAATGCAATTGTGCCTTATTAAGAGACATGTAAAGGTTATCTTTTTACTCAACACGTTCTTTATCTCGGGCGACATTTAATGTTCATTACAGAATCAGACAGAAGGTTGTCGTGTCATCAGCTAGGTAGCGCCCGGTAACTATGGTAACGTCAAGACGCATGGAGACGGGGTTGGAGACAGGTATATCGACTAGGATGCTGCATGTTGCTATAGCGACATTTGATATGTGTAATGTTTTAAGTTCGATTCGGTACATATTTCCTTTATAGCGTCATAATATCAATCAATTATCAAAAAGACAGAAGCGTATATTCGTGATATTAACGTAGCCAAATTAATATAAAAATAAATATTGTAAATGATAACATGGTGGCTCTAAAATGTAACAATTATATCACAGTCGTATAATTCTCTACATCAGATACTAGACATTGCGTATATTTGAAGCATTATTGAAGAAAAGCGAAATATTTTACAGGTAGAATGATATTGTAATCTGCCTGATGAAAAAACATGCAACATTATTTTCCAGGCGTCATTACGCAACTCGCTTTGGGTTTCTGATACGTTGACCTTGGTAAGGCCACGCGGCCTGTTACCCCTTGATGGACGAGTCTGTTTCTATCGAAAACCACTTCGAGGTGATTCTTCATCAATCCCATGCCCGCTGTGATCCCGCCAGCATCCCTGCAGATCCAAACGTGTGACATAACTTCTATTTTACTCGTTGCAATGAGAGAGTTGATATTGATCGATTCGGCCCATATAACTCACATCAAAAGATCTCGCCGCAGCAATTAACTCGTATTGCGTGTGTCATGACAGGATCCGCGCTCTCGTGTCATGTCAGCGGCGGTATCTCTCATCGCGTTTCTCTGGAATAACGAAAACCGTCTACTCCGCGTTACTCCGCCTAAAATATTTTACTTACATGTACAAACAACATAACTATGTAAACATCGCTACTTACGAATGACTGTAGACCAATTTTCTTTCGCGGCTATTGAATTTTGCGATTTCCATGGCTTGTTCGCGACGATCAACACTCGCAAATTAAACAATTGAATGTAATTTTCGATCAAAATTAATAATGTAGATTCTAATCCGTGCAGATAAACTTTTGCGAATTTTTATCGCACGCGACAGAAAGTTGGTTTACAGTATACGACCGTCTCTAACGCGTTTTTCGAAAAATAAATAAAATCGAATAAGACAATCGTTTGTCTACCGATGCACATCTTCCCCAAACCGCCAATATAACTTGTTCATTCACCTACTATTATCTCTCTCACCCAAAACCACGTCAACATTATATCCTCGTATTCTTGAAATAAGAACTATTCATTTACACGAGTCATACATACAACGTAGTTGAGCTTTAGTTGAGCGTTCCTGCTTGGCTATTTCTGCTGAACATTCCTCATAAAGGGAGTAGGGAATTAGTGTGTTTAGGGGTGTGCTGTGCGATGTCTTTATCGATATGCTCCATTCCACTATAACTGGCGTGAGCACCACATACATACCAGATTTCCAAGACATACATCCGCAATTCATACACGCAACACACTGTATACATGGGAGGCCGTCCGTACATGACCCTGGCAGTTAAAAGGACGTTACTTTAATTAAACAAAACAAACTTAACCAAAGGTATTAAATCAAATTCACCCAATCAACCACAATCGTTTGCTCCGTGATTCAGACCATAACGTTACCCAGCGTGAGTCAACAGCATCAGAGTAATGTAATTAATTTCGAACCTTTGAAATGGCGTAAAATCACACGCTTCTTACTTACAATAATTCAACTTTTGCTTTCTCATACCATTGTTGATTAGACTATATTAACACGTGTTTACCACTGGCAAAAATCGAAACATTTTTTTTCCTATTGGTATTATCCTTTTTTGATTAACCTTAGCAGCTTTTCAATCAATTCGTTGTAAGATCACGAAAAGAGTCCTCCATATACTAGTATTTTTAATACTAATATTGCAGTAATATCTTGGACACGAGAATGATGAGTTATGTCATATTTTGTGTTGATTGTACTTTCTTGGTGAGCCCCAATTCCAATGATTAAGAATTGTATGAAACATATAATAACGCTAGCGAAACGCACTCATATGTAATTGATATAATTAATATAAATGTTGCTAGAAAATATCTATCATACTTTTGAAAACATCACAAAGTAGACATGGAACTGTTATGATATTAACGGGCGTCACCATTGATTAATTAAATCACTGTAAACTAGTGTATCCTTTTAAATGTCAGTACTACTAACACGTAGGCCACACATGTATCCACCCTGCGTTTGATTCGATTAGGTTCGAATTCCTTTAAGATAAATTAAATTCACGTGATGTTAGTAAAATGAGTTTAAACAATATCCGTCTCAATCAGTGGTAATCAGTTCATCATTTATCCTCACGCAGTTCAAAGACAATCGTCCTGATTACATTCCCCATCGTTATTACCTAACCAGTTGACGGCATCCACCAACTCGGTAGCAATGCCGTCTAGCGTATTACACACAAACTAAATCACGCACCTCGGCAACATACATCAAAGATATGAAAATGCGTATTATGACTCCCAAGAAATATCAAATATTGTAAATAGAAACAAATAAACTCATTGATTAACGTCTGCCAGGCTTCATTTGTCAGAAAAAGCAATATAGTTCGTACAAGGCTGTTCCACTCCTCCGGGACCCTTACCATATAGCTGTCTACACCGATAGGTCCCTAGTGTGGACGTGTTATGGATTGTATGATAGTCGGCACGAACAAGTCTAATAAGGTCGTAATATTAACATCATTCGAACATTAAACTGGTGACAGAGAACTGTCCACGCTATATAGATATGACGGTAGTCTATAATTATTCTGGCCACATGTACTTCACTCATCAGTTGTTACCCAACGAACTCATATTATCATCATCTAAATAGGTGTTAACCATGTCTGATAGCACAATGATGATCATTTCGTCATTCATGTATCTGTTTGGTTTATTATAGTTGTGATACAAGCTTAAGGGTCATTCATGTATCTGTTTGGTTTATTATAGTTGTGATACAAGCTTAAGGGTATATGTTTTCCTTGTTTGCCTAAATAAAACAAAAATTATCCGTACGATGTTTGCACTAAGTGATAATGCTAACATTTCGGTATCAATGTAATAATTTACTTTTGTGTACTAAAGCAGTCCCGTGGGTTGTTGTGTTTGTCGTATATATCATTTGACTCATTGGATAGGCCGTGCGATCAAAGTTTGGTGGCGCCAGTTTTGGTGTCAAAATTTCCCTGTGTAAGTAGCGTTCATTTATAGGAAATCAGTATATACATTGTAATTGTTTTCTTTGTTTTGTGTTTATTATTAAAGTAAGAAATGAACAATTTGTACGTTTGGTTATTAATTAATTCTCCAACTGGCGAGGTTGAATATAGGCTAGGTCGTATTATAGAACGAATAATCCTACCTTTTCTCCACTCCGTTCCCGGCAGGGTATGAATTCCACCTTATAGCTGACAATGTTACCAGCTCTGATGTGATCCATAATTGGCACTTTAAGGCTGATACAAATATTTTTAGGCAATATCCATTTTGAATATATTGTTGATCAATATTAAATTCACAAACCTGCCGATTACAATATTTCCTCAATTATAGTCGAAGCAACCACATTTTGCATATAATTCTGTTCAAATACACCCCATGTTTGATTTACCAGAAACCGCGGCGAAACGAATCACTCAAGAAGTAAAAAGTCAACAACAACAACAAAAATAGAATAAACATTGTGAAACCGAATGTATGTAAGTATTATATTATTTTATCTGCAAGAAATTTTAAAATTTGAGTTAAAAGTTATATTTCTGTCGAAGTAAAAATCTGTAGTTCATTCCATATATGGTAAAGTTGCCATGATGAGCTAGACTTCCTAAAGAAAAACATGGCCGTGAGCCGTAACAGAGATGTGAGCTATTGAAATGTGCTTACAAACATTATTTTGACATAATGGTGTGTAAATAAATAATTAGTTCATAATAGAAGTGTTAAATACTGTTGAAGTAAATGACAAATTTACTGGACACTAGTGCATTGTATAACTACTGGATGTTTTGCAACACTACGGTCATTGGGACGGAATCATAGCTCTGACGACGACCATCTGTCAGAAATCTTCCATACGTCACCGCAGCTGATCGTATTACTGCTCAGTTGCGTGCTTCAGTTTTTAACAGTCAATATCGTGTAATAAAATGGTATTAAAAGTTATACAATACGTAGTTCCAAACTGAAGCGATATAAAATTATACTTATTAATTACATGTAACAATGTAAAATAGTTGTCCTGAATACAGATCCTGAAATCAATTTTCGGGAACACAATGTCATGTACTTTAACAAGAGCCAGAACTCTATTTTAAAAGGTATCAAATCTTCATTTCTATTCTTACTTAATAAATCTCAAACTTTATTTTTGTAGCAATAGTCGTATGTATCGTGTAACTTTTTAAGTTTGCTGCTTAAATGTTTAATGATTCTAGGATACCTTTGCGATACTTTTAATGCAAACATATTTGATACATAAACAAGACTCTTTGTAATTCGATCTTTAACTACATCTAACATCAGAGGCTCAAAGAGAGTTCCGAATAGATGTTATATATCCTCTGTCTTTTTCAATAGTGTTTACATTCTCAATAATTGTCAGAACTGTTCAGTCAGATCATACGAATGCGCCTTTTATCAGCGCTATCTAATACCGCCGACTGTTTAAGAGAGCACAACAGCGCCTCACTCCCTCCCCATATTGTCTAAAGGGATAAACCTGCCGGCCTTATATTACTGTTGAGATAGGTTTAACGTACCGAGACAATGGCTTGTCAGACCAATCGTGCACAGGAAGCCAGAAATGACAGATAGTCAGTGATTTTGACACTTTTGGTGCCGGACAGTTTATTGTTCTACAGATAGTTCCGCTTCTGTCTCTCCTCCGTGGTAGCGATGACGGAGATGTAGTTATGGAAAGGCATAGAGGAAATACAAGATAGCCTTTTGTTTAGCTAAGTGATGAGGGATTTCCTTTGAAAGTCCATTGCTCATTGGGCTATGAAGAGTTTTCATGGTCAACACATACTTAAATGTTCAACTTGACCTTGAAACAGAATATACAATGGGCGTGTGGTGTGCACAGACACGGGGAACAAATTGTCATCAGACATTAGAAATCATGAATGAAGGCATGAAATCGTGCTGATGCGCAATAGAATAGTCCATGTTCAAAGTGTCTACATACCATGATAACAAATCTCAAATTAAATATTGAACCTATGTTTACAAATTGTTTGTTTCTTAATAGTCATTTTAATAACGCTGGTATAACCTTTCTGCATTTTTTGTATATATAGACTTCATATCTGGCATATATCTTTATCAATATGCAAATGAATAAAAATACTAAAACAAAACAAAGAGACGCTCAATTTGGTGTACTTCAATGGTCAAAGTGGGAGCGAGTGTGTTGTTTCATTGATATAACACTATGTATAGGGCAATGTATAGGGCAAGAGCCAATCCATAACATAGAAACACTCAATCTACTCTACTTAAAATGTTGACTTTATATGAACTTCAACTATCTTGACAAACGGTTGGTGATATACTTGATACTAGACTGTTAGTTGTAAAATGTTACCTTTGAATATGTATTAACTAGAGTAGGTCATTTATTGTAATAATGACTCTGTGGTTATAATATCAACAATATCACAGATGTTACAGAAAGAGAGTGTTGGTGCATACCACAATTATAGCTTGTGTATGTGCAGTTAGATGCATTCCTGAGAGCCACTGGATTGTTGAGCTGGGGTTATTTTATGTGATCACCCTATAATCACATTCTGGTCTAAGTAGCCATGACGTAATTAAAATCGATTATAAAATGCTATTTGTGAGCGTTTATGATAATGTACCTGGCAAATCTAACAGCTGTGTTTAGCATCGATACCAGCTTAGGTCTGTCATCAGATGATACAAACTAGCTGCAATAAATACAAGAAAGTAAAATTGAGCAAAATCTACAGTGGGGAAAAATGAAGAACACAAAGTAAAACAGCCAAATTGTTGTTCTCCCTTATTTTCTAGAACGCTTGAGATAACTGGTCGTATTGCTATCTTAGGCTTATGGGAATGTCCTGTCGAGCGATAGTTTTCCACAATTTGACCAAAGGTCCGCAAGTTCGAGTCCCGTTAACTGTTCTAATGGTATACGGCAGAGCGGGTAAATGTGCTTCCTTGAATACATCGAATCTTGAGTATCGTTGTCTTCGTAGTCAAGAGTTGTAAAAGAACATGAAGTGTAAATGAATCAGCGTCTCCTTGCTCAATCTTGATAGTTGGATTATCGAGTGGTAGTGTATTCGCCTCTCATACCTCCTGGCCACACGATCAAGGGTTGACCTTTACTATTCTATCCCATTTTATACTCATAGCTACCAACTTTATACACTTTTGTTCTGTATTCTCAATACCATTCTATCTGAAACTATGCCCTTTCAGCCAAAACAAATCAGTCTATTTCAACGTTGCTATTAGAAAGATGTGCCCAATTCATCAGACCTTTAGCTAATGCTTCTACGCAGATTGCAGGTTCTATCTGTATGCGAAATATATGTAAATTAGGCGACAGTACCCTGGTATTAATGCGCGTGCAATTTGTCTCCGCCGCTTCATAATGAGGACTGAAATTTCACTTTGATATTGACTGATCAGGTCTTGTCCGGAGCTCGAGATAAGGACATGTGATGTGGGGGCTGTTAGGTACGGGTGAGAAGAGAAGTAAATTATTAAGAATCTACTTTCTACCATTTTCATTCTTATATTGTGTTTATTACAACTTTTTGTAGGTATGGTAATTTGAATTGAACTGATAGTTGGTGTTGATTTGGTAAAGGGCAAGGCATTTATACCAGCCTCCATTGTATCGTTAAAGTCGACTAAATTCCTGTCACAATTTGTTTTCTTGTTCCTAACTGGCTTTCCTTTCCAGACATCACCCTAACTTCATCGCCTCACTTTACGTCTTGCTGAGGACTCGCACCTGTGATCATGAGGTAGCCCTAAGAATATTGCATGATCGTAAAATGCGATTATTTCGGATCTTATCTTTTCTCTTTTTTTTTCCCTTGACACTGCCTCAATTTTAAACTAATGTTGAGCGCTCGCCACTGTCTGGTAAGCCTTTAGTTCTGTCCCCTGGTCGAGACACACCAAAGTCTATAAAAGTGGTATTTTCTGCTTCTGCTTGACGTTCAGCATTCAGCATGGAATACGACGACTGGTTCGCACGTCGTAAGTATAATATGACCCGGTGGGATGTATTGCAAGGTGCCGTCGTCGGCATGCTTCAGTGATATAACATTATAAAACCGGCAAAAGGTCTACTTTACAAGAAGACGCAACACCAATATACCGCAGTCTCCCAAAACATGCACCACACACTAAATACACGCTGCACCCTGCATGTATGGGAGGCCGTCCTTAAAATAACCCTGACTGTTAATAGAACGTTTCATCAAACAAACAAAAGTGACAATGAGGAAGACTTTGCTGCCTGGCTGAAACACATTATAAGTCCTTTAAAATGGTAGTCCTTTCTCCTGCTAAGCGCGCAGCAATAAGTGAGCGAAACGACCGATTTGCAAAATGTCAAGGTGAATATATTGTTTGAAGTCATCTGTAGTATACATCAGAATGATGGCACTATCAAATGGATAAAGAAACAATCGAGATAACATGAACATAAGGCAGTCTTCTAAATTATATTTGTTGTTTTAGGTTTAATGTCCCCATAACAGTGTCATTTAAGGACATCCTCTTATGTGTGTGATGCAGTGTGTGAATGTCTATCGTTTGGGAGGCTGCATTATAATGCCTTCAAAACATGTACACACTTCATACACGCAATATATTGAATATATTGCATACCTAGGATATCTTTAAACCGAATTTTTATTTAAAATATAATCAACCGACCAGTCCACCAATCTACAAACCAATTCAAAATAGTTGTAAGTAGTCAGGCTGGTATATGGTTTTAAAAGGCAATATATATTCCTACAAATTGTAGGATATTTGATGATTACTTAACTGACCGTGAACTTAAATTTGCTCTAAAATGACAGACTTCTATCCGGTGTTAACACATGCGACTGATAAAGTTATCTATGCACATGGACCGAAGTGAACCCGTGTTATATAGCTATCGGGAATCTTATGCAGCTCTGCCGATAATGTGCTGCAAGTAATTAAACATTAATTATTCAGGGGCTTTAATGTCAGATTTATCATAAAAATAATTGGCAGATACTTACAGGAATAGAAGTAAATCGATAGAAGCCTTGGGGAAATACAGTAATGCTAACTTTGACGTTTTACTGTATTTTATTGTACTGCGGAGTACTGTATTGTATTGTAATTACCGATACTGCTTCATACATTATAGTGTAATTATCGATACTGCCTTATACATTGTAGTGTAATTATCGATACTGCCTTATACCTTATAGTGTAATTATCGATGCCCTTCAGGTAGGACGTTAGAAGTGTACCTGCTGCCCCTATTGCATGATCGAGAACAACGACTAAATTTGGTATCTAATCTTTTCTCTTCTTTCTTATTAACTATCTTCTCTGTTGTTTGTTTGTGTGATTTATTAACGTCCTATGAACAGCAGGGTAATGTAAGGACCCCTCATGTATGCAGTGTGTAAAAAGCGAGATGCGTGTTTTGGATAGACTGCGGTATGTTTGTGTTGGGTCATATTGTATAGTGGAACTGTTTCCCTTTACATAGTACTACATCACTTAAGCCATGCTGCCGAAGACACCAAGTAACACATCCTACCGGGTCACATTATACTGACTACGGGCGAACCAGTCAGGGGACAGTACCCAGAGCCTACCTGACAGGGGCGAGCGCTCAACAGAAGGCCTTAAAAATATTGTAACTGATGCATGAGTGTAATGTGCTTCTTCGGTGTTTTCGGTGTCATGTTGCGCAGTAAGATAGTGCCATAAAAGGGCGCGAGTTCGTTTATGACCCGCCTGAAAGAGACCTACATATACCGCAGCCTCCTAACATTCTGATTCACACACGTAACACATTGCATAAAGAGGAATTCGTTATTAAATAGATAACCTAGTAGTTAATGTGACGTCCTTCTAACCACGAACTTACTGGGTCCTCCTTCTTCCGTATGTAGTCATGATTGAGATTGTTAAAAAACACTTTATCATCGGCATTCTATCAACAGCATATATGCATTAATTTAGATTTAAAAGACTTCATGCCTAGTTTGGCACCGATGTATGAAATGATGGCTTGTATTAGATAGAAATAAAATCTTGACAACGCCAGATATCGTTATGTTGCATCTGTGTTGCTATATATTTTTCCTTTAGTAATAAAACACTTACGAGACAAAAATCGTAAACTTTATTATTAGTTTAAATGTAAAAAAGTACCTTACACAAAGGCGACCTTTGAACCTAATCTCGGCTAGATGGAATTAGAATATTATAAAGTCTGTATAGGTAATGTTTCCCACATGTGTCGAGTTGAGTACCCCTAATCCTACCAGAAGTACATAAAAGGACGTAGCACCAAGAAATGACCAATCTTATAGAGATCTATCCCGGCTAACGCCGAACCCGCCTACGGTCTTATCGGGCGACAATCTCTAACGCGAACATGCAAACCCGCTCACCAAGCAGACGATTATCCTAGTACGTCATGTGACAGTAAAAACGGTGCACAAAACTTGTTAAGAGATAATCAAAATGAGAGTTTCTGACAGAAATGTTATTGCAACTAGGACAGACAAGGCTTGAAGATGTTGGGAGAGGAAGGCGCATGCGTGATTATCTTGGGATTTAGAGGATACGGTGCGACGTACTACATCACGTGGGGAAAGATAACGCCGTCTGGCGGCTGATAGCAATGTCCATTGTCTCCTATTCGGGACTATCAGAACTTTCATCTTGAAGTAACAAGCTGAAGAAGAGCGAAACAGACTGCTAGCTTCTGTGTCACAGCCTTATAAGAGTCTAATTTGCCGCCAACGTTCTTATCCATTTACTCACATTACGTAAGAGAAACATGTTTTGGACCAACTGCGCAACCAACACGGCTGTCGAAAATTCACTAAATTACACACAGAATGTTTTTGATAAGTTCTCGTCAAATCATAAAATGTGCACAAGAAATCAGCTCTTAAAAATAACTCAATTGACATGGCGACAACAGAACTACTGCTGCACTGAATACGTCTACAAAGGTATTTACAATACACCAATTCTGTATTTAGTAAGTATATTCCGTGCTAATTAAAATAGAGTGACAGAGAAAATAAGTGCAACTGTCCCGATGAGTAAATTATAGAAATATCGTATCCATTATATTTATCCCCGATGTTACGTTCAAAGAAGAAGGAAACCAGTCTTAGCGGGAAAGTCATTGTAATAAGAAATACTTATACTGCCGTATGAACTCAAAGGTTCTAATGTATTGTGTGAGGTCACAACCCTGTGCCTATGTGGTGAGATTCCCATTAATACAACGGTTACCCTTTCTTATAATTTACCTCATCATCATTGTCCAAGTATCTTTTTGTTACTTTTTGTTTATACCAGTTTTTCGTTGATCGACATGAATTATGGCTTCATTGTTATGACTGTTTTATTTAGTACAAGATTGTTAAAAGACACCTAAAACAACATTATTCCTTTCATTGAAATAAAAATGTACTGAAAATGTGTTACAAAATATCTTCTTTATCGTCTTAAACGCAGAAAAAACATCATTTAGAAGTTTCAATGCATATATGATTAAATGAAAGATTTTACAGAATTTCGGGAAACGAACATTTTAATTGTGTTATATATCTAGTCTCGAAGTCACTGACAGAAACACCTTCTAATGAAGCTTTTTGCCAATGAACGTGCATTCAACAACAATTAATGGAAGCATGTTTCATTTAACGGTGCAGAATGCCGGGAACCATAGCTGTCGGTCTGTTCCCTCTATTGTTGGCGCCACACAAATTAGGCTGTTACTCCGGGAAATGTATATAAAGTTTTCACGTCCTTATGGAAATCGTTTGTCTTTAGTTTTGGCGTGTGAATGTTGTTCATTCTATTGAATGCAACAACATCAGACGAAGGCCAACCAGGATTCAAATGTAGGTGTCTACCTCGGAAGTAACGACAACACTCATCTATAAATAGAAGGTCATAAATCATGCATACCATTGCAATTGTCTTGTTTTAGTTAGAGATGTTGAAATCACACGTAGGGCTTCACTTGGACACCACCATGTCTACACGTTGGTACGGAGTAACATATCGTCATGATTATAAACATCTTATGTTTATTCATTACGCGCCAATTATATAATGAAGTGCAAATAGTATACATATGTGTAACAAATCAGAGCCCAGTATCCCGTCATAAGATGTAATAATATAGAATATGACCGGTTTTAAGTGCGGGATTTTTTCATAGGTTTGTTTCGTATAACTGTAATAATAACGTTAACTAGGAATAATCATAATCATACCATAGCTATATGCTCCAAACCGCTATGATCAACAAATGCTTTGTGAGGTTACTTTAAAATCAGTAGGGCATTAGAATTGTACCTGCTGCCCCTATGGCATAATCGTAAAAGGCGACTAAATTTAGGATATTATTTTTTATCTTCTTTCTTACTGACTTTATGTTTCTTAATGCCTCCCTTGGCACCACCTCACTTTTGGCCTTGAGTTGAGTGTTCGCCCCGTGAGGAAGGCTCCGGGTTCTGTCCCCTGGCCGAGACACACCAAAGTCTATAATAGTGGTAGTTTCTGCTTCTGCTTAGCACTCAGCAAACAGGGAGTGGGATAACTGGTTCGCCCGTTGTCAGTGTAATGCTACCGGGTGGGGTGTGTTGCTTGGTGTCTTCGGCGGCATGTTCCAGTGATATAGCACTATAAGAAGGGCAACAGTTCCACTGTACAAGAAGACACAACACGAACATACCACAGTCTCCCGAAACACGCACCTCGCACTTCACACACGCTAAAAACTCCATACATACGAGGCCGCCCTGGCTGTTAATAAGACGTTAAAACAATCAAACAAACAGATTAAAACCAAAAATAATTTGCATTTGGGAGTCTGCTTCGGTTGTCCTGCATGAACATATACTTTTCGACATCATTGTGTATTAATGTAAATGTATTTAAGAATGCACAGAACTTTTTTAAAATTTCAAATCTGGATATCTAATATAATTCATAAACTGAAGCTTTTGTTGAAATCACGTTATATAATTTGCAATGGTAGAGACGGTGAGACATTTACGTGGACTTAATGTCGCAAAGAAAGTGCATTTGATCATTTTCTGGTACGAGTTCGCCAATATCTAGAATGTGCATAAATGTAAACTCCTTTGTCAATGCCACCTTTGTAAATGATGTGCGACTCCTTGTAGAAAGACGGTGACTTATCCACTGAAGAAAACCAATAAGTAAAATATTCACTTTGGCGTCAAGTGATTTGTTTATCTGTAGCTATATCTTATATAGCGCCACACCGCGCGAGATACGTCCGCCATTGTGAAATATCAGAGATGAAAATTGTGTCGACCGCTGTTGTTTTTGCTCATGATTTAGAAAATTGGTCTGACACATTGTGGAGCTTTCAGCACACGCAGACGTTGATTGTCGATGTTTCCTGGGCATGAGACGCCCGTGTGGCGAGGATGGTCGGAATGTGATCCAGACGTGACCCGTCCGGGCAGACATTCGGCTACTTCGGACACCGCTGTTTCCGCGCAAGCCAATACCCGCGCGGTTATTGCCGATAAAAATGAACTAGTGAGTTCTGCCAGCGACAATCTGATCCTATAAATCTCCCTTTGGCATCAGGCGTGTTCTGGGACATAAAGTTCTGCTCTTTTAGCTTAAATCAAGCTAACCTGATTCAATTTTTGATTGATTTCGGACGATTCGCTGGCTTCGTCTACGGAAGTGATGTTTGCTAAAAGGTTGTCTGCAAGTAGCGCCCGTAAGGTTAACACCTCGGGGTTATAAAACCTGACCCTGCGAGCGATAGACATGCAATAATGGTTATCTGGACCAATAAAACAGTAATACGTTTTATAAGCAGAAATTGAAGGACATCTTTATATATTCTCTCGTGCATCAAACAACGGTTTGTACGACATTCCCCTTATTAGCTGAACAACACGTGCAATTGTTATCAATAGTTTCACATTGATACTCTTCAAATTTCTATAAATTTCAATTTGTAAGTTATAAATATTTCATATCGATCATAATACACTTAAATTTTATTTAAAATTATAGAAACGACGGGTAAATGGTTCCAATTAATTTAATCCAAGGCTAGCATTGGTGAAGTATGTTTAACGTATGTCTAAATACTAAATATGTAGACATAACTTTCTTTGACTAATATGAAGTTCAATTTGTGAAATTTGAAGACATAACTTTATTCTACTATTATCAAGTTATATTTGTGAAATTTGTTGACATAAATTTATTTTACTATCAACAAGATTAATTTGTGAAATTATTGTCTGAGCGATGCATGGAAACACATGGAGCCAATGACTTTGAGCTTAAATGTTTCGAATTAGATGACAAAGTATGACTTTTGTAAAATGAATTGATATGCTATAGGTGTAACGCCAAAATCGATGTTCTCTAAAATTGCCAATAATGTAGGGTTTTAATGTCTTTGGTTCGCAACACTCAGGACGTTTTATTTGTGGTATATCACCAAATAATAATTTATATCCATACACTACATGCAGTATGAATAAATGAATAATTGTATAATTACAATAATTTAAATCTTAGTGTAACCAAATTTGAACACGATGTCATTATTAAAGACTTCAAAGATTTTGTTTTTAATTTCTTAACGAATGTGAAACGAAACACGTCATTATTAGGGAATAGCATTGAAAGATTACGTGAGAAAATCCTCAGAGCAATCTAGCGTGTAATCGTGTTGTAAGACACGGTTAATAATATCGTCAGACGACAGTGAAATACTGGCCTGTCATGACCAAGCCAATGTAATGTCTTACAAAGAATTAATGGCACTATCGTGTTTTACCGACAATGCACTCGCTGTTATATCCAATTAAACATTAATTAAATCTCGCTGTAATGAATCTAGTGTAGATATAACAGGATATAATTGTGTTAAGATATTAAATATACGCCCAATGTACGATGATTCACCGAAAACAAAAGGTAGATAGCAATTATGATATTATTCCACTTACATCAAAAATGACAGATGTCTAATAGTATAATTACAGTCTTGTTATAATCTCCTTAACATATCAATCCGTTAAAACATCTATACAGAATGTTTAATTCGTTAATTACATAATTTCATCCATATTACTTTCTATTGAAATCGAAATTTACAGATGAATGTCGTTGAAGAAATGTATATGATTAATTCAGTTCGCCTTGGTCACTTTCGAATATGATACCTAGGGGATTAACCTAAATGTAGATTTTGTTTTATTTTATGGAGTCATATAATCATTCACCCCTTTTGGAGTTAGAATTGAGAATCTCAACCCCAGGGGTAAGATTCGAACAACGCTATGCAGAATGTTCGACAGTTTAAACATTGTATCTCTATAGAGATCTCCTCTCTAACCACAAAGAGGATGGATAATTCTTTTTCTCTTACTCTGAACGCTACGTTCTGTCTCTAATAACGACGTGTCAACAAGGATGACGTGCCGCTGTCTTGGTAACGTCATCGCCTTGTTGTCATGACGTCATGCTACTGCTACGTGATGATACCGCTGCCGCGACGTTATAAGATTGTTGAGAACAATCAAGGATATTGGGTAGCTTGTCGTTTCCAGAGGGTGAAATAGAAAAACCTTTCAACTGTAAACTTGTGAATATTCCTATCCAAGGAAAAGAACATAAGACTCTTTCATATTTGGATAAGAAGGATATGGATATTCTACTCGAGGGTCACAAAATGTATTAAACCTGAGGCTTGCCGAGTGTTTTACAATAGTTTATGATCCCGAGGTTAGAATACCCATATCCTTCATATGTGCATGTGAAAGATTTTTTTTCTCATACCTCGACGTTTTATTACGATTTTATATTTATGATATCCCGCCATTTTTTTTAAAATAAGTTCAAAGAAAACCGCAACTGAAAATCGATACTCTGGGCATGAAATTTGCGCGATATTTTTGAAGCATAACCCCGTTGTATTTTTGAGAAATATGGTCAAACATCACTCAGAACATGTAATAAATTTATTTACGCAGCAACGTCACAAATTTGTTTTGCATGGGTAGCTATGTAATACAGCCTCAAGCTACACGAGTGTATCCCATCGGATAAACCAGTATTGCATTCGTAGGTATGAGAGAAAGAAAAATCTCACACCACACGGCCGGATTATCCTGCTGCTGCTAGGGAAAAGATAACTATGGAAATGACAGTTCGCTTACTCTAGACAATGGAATAACGTCGTCGATTCTATGATGATAACGATATGAAATACTTTTATTAACTGAACTTTTATTATATTGTCTTAGTTTAAGAGGAAAATAAGCAAATATGGGTCTCAATAATCGCAATGTCCTACACTCGGGAGAGAATATCCCTGTTTATATGGCCTTGGTTGTGGCGTGTACTCCGTACCCATCCTTGTATGACTAGTTTAATCAGTTGCACCTATCTGATCATGGCCTTGGTTATGGTTGTTTCCATTGCGCCCATCCAAATAAGATCCTGGTTGTGGGTGCTGCTGCGATGGTGTTAAACCCCTATCTTTTCTTGTAGACATGTAGCATACTAGTAGGAAATCTTCTATTAAAGTCTGTATCACAAGAACAAGAAGATCATAAACCCAGTATCGTCCGCCAAGCTTCCTCTGCAATAAATCGGTAACAAAATGCGGCCAACGTAGACCCTCTACTTCAAAGGGAAAGAATCGCCGACATCACGTAATAGACACACTCGATGGCGCCAGTCCTTCACTAAATCTAATTAATAATTTAATATTTGTGTTCATGGTCGTGGTGTAAAACACCAATTTGATCTGCACTTCCCTTGTGACCGGCCTGAACCAAATGCTCGCTCGGTCGATAGATCTCGAGATAACCGAACACAATATAGACAATACCAATACTCCGGAACTCCTCTGGGGATTTCATTGATAAATACTGACATACGTAACTGGGCCTGGCACAACGCTTCCATGATGGTACAACCGCCCCGAAACCTTTTCTACGATAGTAATAGAATAACAGAAACAAACTGTAACATTTCTTTGAGTTAAGTTACTGCGAACCTGCTGCAACAGTTATGTTGAAAACTCTTTGCTAATTATTCCATTGCTAACGTGATTTGTATTTAACATGTAACATCACTGATTGATTTTATCTACGAATTCTAAATGTTTCCACGAAAGATACATGGGACATAAACATTTTCACACCATTGCCCTGTGTTCCTCTTGCAAATAGCAGCAAACCAAATACATAATGTAGCGTGAACGTTACGGTGATCAGATAATGTCCATGTTGTTTCTGAAGTACTCCCCTTTACAAATAAATGATTCGGGACGCTGATGGAAAAGATTATACAGCATAAGCGTTTACGTCAATAATGACGTCACAATCATTTGATGAAAACATTTTTATTTTCAAAATTATCTTATGATTTGAAACCCTTAATCGAATATAACATCCAAAGGTCGGAAGAAGATACGGTCAAACAAGAAAGAAAAAAAAACCCAACTAAATAAATGAAAAAGCATCAATTATATAAACTATAATATTTATTTCCTGGCTATCATTCAGGTATTCTACATCTCGTATTTGATTGCTAAGCAAATCGAGCCAGCTGTATGGTACAAGTCAATACAGTTCGTTGGTTATCCCGTATTTACTACATATATGTATCATAAAGATCCCTGTGTAGATGTGGTGTATAATTGTGTAATCCGGATAATGGATTGTTTTACAGCGTAACCACACTGAAATTGCTATTTTCATCAGTTATATCAATAATATATTGGATGATTCTCGAACGACGCGCATGCTATTTTAATCTGCATGTGCACAGCTTAAAATCGGGAGACAGAAAAAAAATACATAACATGCATAAGATTTATAACCTTTTTGAAGGTACTAAAAAAATCCTGCATAAAATTGATGTTTGATCCTTTTGATAAAACAAATGTGATATGTATTTTGTGATCTGAGAATTAATAACAGATGTGCATAGTTTTTAATGATATCGAACATATATAGCAAAATTCACTACGGAATGCAGTTAATACGTACATAATTGCATAAAATTTTATACGCATGCTGAAAAACCTATATACATGTACAGTCATTGGAATTACATACGTACATACCAATAGGTAAACAGAATTTTTTTATGGATGAGATGGGATCATATTACTTTATTTTCCTCCAGTTCAGTTCGACATATCATTGTAACATGTAGTTATGTGCATTAATGGAATGACTCAATATCTCTCTTAACATCCTTCATTATTAGGATTTAGATAATAGATTTGACGAGTTTCAGTGGCGGAGAAAAGTTAGAGTTAACATTGAAAAATCAACGACTTTCAATAGCACTAGTATCAAACATAGCGCAATATGAGGCATGTCCAAAGTTCAGGTTTATCATACATTAAATGAGGAGTTGATACCATTGACAAAAATCATCAGGACAATGAATGACGCTAAGATCGAAGAGTAAGATAAGTTCTAATACCCTGGCATTTAAGTTCACAAAACACCAACACGTCAATTCTGTTGGTCCGTTTACGGGAATCTTGAAAGGTTCGTTTTATATCAAACCACAACGATACAAACGTGCATTATATTTTGTAGTAGACAGGAAATGTATTTTGACAAAGATATCCAATCATGCATCATATCATGAAAATTTAAGGCAACGCCATGACAGGAAAGACAAACGGAGCAAGCAAGAATCGTCAAACATACTATAACCGACGATTCACTCTCTTGTGGAATCGTTATTAATTTGACGTAGAGCTGAGAGCTAAAGCGTGCATATTGAGTTGAAACGTCAGGAGAAAAGACTGATAAAAACTCCGCTTAACTTTCGTTTGGGACAGTAATGGATATTTGAGAGAAATATTACTTGTACACATTATCGAGAAGAGAAACTGCTACGGCGGTAAATACAGGTTTGTGTTGCTATTGACGTCTGCTTGCCCGGCAGATGCGGGAATTCTTACAGTTGACTGAATGGATAATACAATATAATGTTCACAGAGATGTGCTGTTCGCTTGAGTGATATCAGGTTATAGATATAAAGTGGCTATTCTCCATGTGATTCATGACAACAGATTCCATGGTATATTCTTTGTACATTATTTACGTATTACAACATGGGGAAAATGGACCCACTCTCTATCAAACACGATCACGCCTTGTCGGCAGATCCACGCCAACCGCTGTAAAATTTCTGCAATATCGAAACCCTCTACACGATATATGTTTTAATTTTTAATTTCGGTTATCGATTTTTACCAAAGTATAGAAGAATATATGGTGCAGTCCCGCTTTGCTAAATGTCCATGTAGAGACAATGATATACTGCCTCTGACGCTAATTCTAGGCCTGTGCCATCCACATCCATATTTTCTTCCTCTCGGCAGTAAAGTCTGACTCGGTAGCGAGCGACCATGTCATCAATCAGACAATGAAAAATAAAGCAGCTTTTAAACCTCCTCGGTATTTTCTTAAGTAATTGATAGCTTTATAATATGTATAGTTTTTATCCTCAGCACGCTAACCTAACCGGGACATCCACTGACGTAGCGACTTGTGCACAAGGCAGCTCATCGTCGGCAGGTTTAAAGTTGATGGTGTTCCGACTCGAATAAGACACGGGCTTGAAATATTTGTCAGTTGCAATAATTGACAGACTAAGACGTGTTAAACATGTATTTGATAGCATAGATATTTGATGTTTATCAGACGTTTATTTTAAAAAAATACCTTCGTAACATCATGAACTAGAACATCACATTTAATTCATCTTTCGATACATTAGCATACAAGATATTGAATCTTTGGGGTTGGGAAACCAGCGTGAATTATTTTCACAGGTGCATCATGAAAACTAATGATCAGCAATGGAAACGCCTTTTACAATGATTTACATGTGGTGATATCAATCTACGGAGTCCTTTATAATGATCTGTAGTACTAATAATAACAACCACAATAACAACACAGATAAATAGCATCAAAATATTAATTTAATATCAATATAAAATGATATCATTAGTTCCTCTTTCTTTTGTTATTTAAATATTTAGAATTATCACCCTAAAGCAGAGTTTGCCATCGGTAAGAACAATTTCTAAATTGATTGATGTAATGTACATGTATATGTCTGATTCCGTATATGTAGCACATGGTACTTAAAATAACAAGTTTCGGCAAATCCACAAGTACAAAGTGGACTATCTTCTAAGTTAAATATGTATAAGGATTGTTTGAGAAACTACATTATGTAACGGGTTGCAAAATGTGTCATTACCCAGACAATATGGGACAACACACAACACGAATCCAATGCCGAGGACTATAACATGGGTGCTGCTGTGTAGTTACAAGTGGCCGAGGACTATAACATGGGTGCTGCTGTGTAGTTACAAGTGGCCGAGGACTATAACATGGGTGCTGCTGTGTAGTTACAAGTGGCCGAGGACTATAACATGGGTGCTGCTGTGTAGTTACAAGTGGCCGAGGACTATAACATGGGTGCTGCTGTGTAGTTACAAGTGGCCGAGGACTATAACATGGGTGCTGCTGTGTAGTTACAAGTGGCCGAGGACTATAACATGGGTGCTGCTGTGTAGTTAAAGTGGTCGATGACTATAACATAGGTGCTGCTATGTAGTTACAAGTGACCGAGGACTATAACATTGGTGCTGCTGTGTAGTTACAAATGGCCGAGGACTATAACATGGGTTCTGCTGTGTAGTTACAAGTGGCCGAGGACTATAACATGGATGCTGCTGTGTAGTTACAAGTGCTCAAGAAAATCAAAAATACACGTAAAGCTAAAGCATTTCACCTTTATTAAATACAGGAACATACCTCAATGGCTGTACTGGATCAATACAAATCTGATATCCTGTGATGTATTCTGGTACCACTTCTACGTGTCAAAAATGTCCTGCGGGTCGGGCATATGGATGGTACTTGCTGCCCACATTGTATGATCGTAATTGGCAATTACGTTTGAGATGTAGTCTTTTTATCCCCTTTTTAAGTTCCCTTGATACCGCCTCACATTTATACTTTGACTTTCTAATATCTGTTAGAGATATACCGTTTGATGCAATGTGTACAATGATAGTGTTTCTGTTTCAGTTTAGCAGAGGCCATGAGAATCGCTCATTGTCACCATAATGTGACCGTATTTTGGATGTTGCTATGTGTCTTTGGTAGTGCGATCCGGCGAGATAGCACTGTAACAAAGGCTTCACTCATTAGAGACATACTTAGGTCGTTTTTCGTTTACGTGTTTGTTTGCGGAATGATGACGGACCAGGCTATTTTCAGTTAACTCTAGACTGAGACGTCCAAGTCTTACATTAATTGTTTGTTTGATTGATTATTTTAACGTCCTATTAACAGTCAGGGTCATGTAAGGACGGCCTCCTATGTATGCAGTGTGTAGCGTGTGTGAAGAGAGAGGTGCGTGTTTTTGGAGACTGTGGTATGTTTGTGTTGTGTCTTCTTGTATAGTGGTACTGTTGCCCTTTCCATAGTGCTATATCACTGAAGCATGCCGCCGAAGACACCAAGCAACACATCCCATCCGGTCACATTATACTGACAACGGGCGAACTAGTCATCACTCATCCCACTCCCTGTGTGATGAGCGCTAAGCAGGAGCAAAACACTACCACTTTTATAAACTTTGGCGTGTCCCGGTCAGGGGACAGAACCCCGAGCCTTCCTCACACGCACAACGCTCAACTCGAGGCCAAAAGTTAGGCGGTACCAAGTAAGGCATAAGGAAATTTAAAGTCAGTTAGGAAGAAGAGAAAAGATAAGATCCTAAATTTAGTCGCCTTTTAGGATCATGCAATAGGAGCACCAGGTACAATTCTAACGTCCTACCTGCAGGGCAATCCAGACTTTACTTACTGAGTCACTTTACTTCGGTCGTTTTTCGTTTACGTGTTTGTTTGCGGAATGATGACGGACCAGGCTATTTTCAGTTAACTCTAGACTGAGGCGTCCAAGTCTTACATTAATTGTTTGTTTGATTGATTATTTTAACGTCCTATTAACAGTCAGGGTCATGTAAGAGCCAGTGTGCAAATACTGAGAACAATTACTTGTCTTAATTACACGACATGTGTCATTGACAATATAACGATACCATATCATATACATATTTGGCAACCCTACCGAGAGACTGTCATTTCTGGGTCATACTATTAATTATCGTGTAAGTCTCGTGCTCAAGGTTGGTCACGCGCTGTCCCCATTAGTGTAAGTGGTCAGTTTACTGGCGCAACAGCAGTTGAATGTCTCAATAGTGGCTTTAGATTCTTTGGTATGATGACCATCACTCTCACGACACCCTGACAAGAAGTTGGCAAGTTAACGAGCTTTCTCACAGTAACGGACAATTGTATACGATTACTTAAATAAAACTCAAATCAATCTGTCTGGTTCTCTAGCTACGTATTGTCAACTGTCCGCGATATGTATGGAGCATCGTTTGTTTAGAGCAGACCAATGAAAGATCACATTGGAAGGGAATGGTTTGCTAAATAGCGCTATAGATGGTCTATGGATAAGATGAAGCGACTTAGGAATAGTTATAATGGATGCTGGGGACGAAACATATACATGTATTGAATGTGGTAATATGAGTCAAAATCATATGTACTGTAATACATGGGTATCTATTTGAAGCTTATTATTTAAATGACATATGTATGACTAAATTCCATACCATGGTTAAGATCATTATATCTGCATTATATCATGGTAAGGATCACTATATCTGTAACAGCTTTTCGTGTAACATTTCTCTTTTTCATTCATTTTCTAAATCGTTCAATCTTACACAACACAAGAGACACCAAACAAAGAGTGTTTACAGCAATAGGATGACAAGATCTGCCCGTCTGCTTTTTTAATATTTCTAAAGGAACTTCTACAATCTCAGATCAAGAGGAAATGAAGAGTTCTGTGTGCCCCTTCCTTTCCCTTCAGGCTCTGACGGCCCCGCTTTCCTTGGCAATTCCCTTTACATCAGCCGTATAATTGATACATCACCGTGCTCCCGTCACAAAGACGGGTAACATGAGAGGAGAGCCCAGGAGCGCCCGCGTTATTCAGGCGAACGGGCTTAATTTGTCCTCCATTCAGGGGGACGTTTCGTTGGTTGCTTTTCAAAGACATCCTAGTCAGTGTTTGGCCTCGCTCATTGTACACACACTCCCTCCTACTCCTTACATGTAATCTTACAGTAAAATATCAGTTTCCGTTACAGTAGTAATTATGAACTTCATCGAATTAGCTACAAAAACTCGAAAACCACACACTTTTCAAAGCGAAATTGTTACAATGGATTCGCAATGTTTGAGAACAATGCCCGTGAGTGATTAGGGGTGTGTGACACGTGATATAATCAATGGTTGTCATTGGATACTAGCCTTGTATGTTAGGATATAATATCTCTCAAGAAATATATCTTAAACCATTTTTTCTGTTTTCAGATTGGTTCCCATGGTAATGGATCACATGTAAAATAGACGAACCCGTCATCAGGAATTCTAGAGTAATTAACATTGTATGAAGTCATGAAACTGACCAGCATATCATAACTACGTTATATATATGTGTGTTTGGCCTCAGTTGCCTGACCTCAATATTACAGGCCCACGAGTTTGAAATCTGGTCACACCACGTCATCACTTCAATGAACCAGTGTCGATTCTCCTTTGATATTTCGTCCTTCCTTTTAATATTTAATTACAACCTTACCGGCCGCCGTAGCGTTACTTCTTCATACCATTATATACCAAGTGTAAAATATAGGTAACCAGATGTTTAATCAAATTATGTATGGTTGCAGTTGCGGCATTGGTTTATTGTTATACTTACTCGGTGGCGCGAGTGTTGCCCACGAATGACTGAAATTTTGCGCATTGGTTCGCTCTAGTGAAGCGGTAACGCTTACTCTTCGATTGGCGCTGTTAAGTTAACACTATTTACTGTATTGTTCATTGGTTTACGCAACATTTGTTTATACAATAAACTCTATGTTTCTGTTTTACAAGCACTTTCTCTTTAAGTGTAAATGAGTCACCAATATTTCTTATTAAAGTCTACACGGATTCCGTCCAAATCGTGTCTACAGATATGAGCATTTATATTGTAGGAACCTTATCAGCTTGGCAAAATTCTCTTAACGTGTGGTTTCATTTTTGAGATTGTAAAGGCAATTTTCTTTAAATTATAAACATTATTTCGATAATATAGCTTACGGAAATAATTGCTGAACCATATGTTTGAATAAAAAGAACATGGAATTTTAGTACAATAATCTGATAATACATCTCATTACATTATGCTATAATTATCAATTAGCATTTGTACACGAAATTTGATATGGTGAATAAAACAAAGTTTTAAAGTACAGCACAATATTACAAATGATCTCTGAAACAACATTTAGCATTTCAAATTACGTTAATGAAAACTGGCTTTTTTATTATCCTATGACTGCTGTTACAATTAATGTCTATACTCCACATCCTCCTACGAATAAGTGACCTTCATTTGACATTTATGTCTTGCGTTTAATCAATATTTCTTGCCGTTTGGTGACTATAGGTCAGAAGTTATATGAATCGTCTGACGACTCGTTAGAAAAGTTATGGCAACCGGACAGTCGGGCAGACAACCCAATTACAGCGATTGGAGAAGGACTGTCATTGGATTCGGTATTTTTTTCTAGTGGCCTCTCGGAACATGATACTATTTGACAGACTGACAACGAGCTCAATGACAAACAAAATTTGCTAAATTATATAATTTAAGTTTCGTGCGACGACGAAGACTGACATGGATCAAGGGAGACACTTTCTGAACTAGGGCATATCTCAACGACACAATTAAATAATCACTATTCAGGACCAAAAACGTGGAATTTACATAAACATCTGTCTGGTAAAGATGTCCTTGGGAGATATCAGGAGAGTGCTTTATAAAAACACAAAGTAATTATTTAAGCAATAATACCGGGGTTTTATACAAATTATCTAAGCATGTTTAAGATCTGACGATCAAAGCACGGAAGCAGTTGGCAGGAAGTCCGTTGATCAGATAATTGACTTGAAAATAGCCCTGACTGGCTCAAACCAAGCTCTTGTGTTGTATTTCTGTATTTCACAAATCCTTGCTGATTATTCAGATTTTCTTAATTCTTGACAGACATGTGCGTTTAAATTCAAAATTAACTAAATTTAAAAAAAGAACGCCAACAAGACTAAAATATTGATGTAGTTATGGAAATCATAACTGCTGAGTCCTCCAGCTAAAATGAGCTTGCATGAAGAGGACAACCGGTTTTTTAATCAGAACTTCAAGAAAATGTATTGCATGTATATCTCAAACTAGAGTATTCATGACTAAGATAACATGATTTATATGAAATAATTACACACATGGAACAAGAGCTTAAAATGCCGGCTAAATTATGCTCTTTATCATAGTTATAAGTTGGAATTTATCACCGACTGAAAACCAAAACTATGTCATTTATATAACACTTCTAAGTACCGACAAAATGGGGAGCCCTGATAAGTGTATCAATACACAAGTGGTGAGGTTTACAATTGACGATTTATAAGGCGGCAAATTGTAGAGCGCCAGTTGTTCTGGATCTTCGCTCCATAACGACCTATGGGATACCGTAAAAGCAGAGATCGGTGATCATAAATAGTTATATATCAACATACAGTCGTACAAGGGCTGCTGACTTAACCTAGCGTTAAATTAAACCTCTAATATACATGATATACAATGATTTGTCCCAGATTTCCAAAGGAAAATATACAGAGAGCGGTACGAAATTGCGGCATTGCTACTGGGGACTAAACTGACGAAAACAGTCGCTAGCTCTAGATCTATCGCTAGAAACATCGGGGTAGTTGTTGTACATGTAAAAGCATGGATATTACATAAAACTGTCAAAACAGTCAAAGAAACAACTGTTGCTATTGTAAATAAATGTAACATTAGAAACACGAATTACAACTGTATAAATTTCCTACACAATTGGACGTTTAGACTGAAAGCTACTTGAGAAGCGAGGTTTCTCCAACTCTTACATTTCCCAAAGGCAATTTTTCCTCATATTTGACATGTCTTATACAAGTGACCTTCGCCATATTCAACTCCCTTAGCTTATCTTTACCTCTCAGTCGATTCATAGAGGAATGGTGATTATAAATAGAATTCGTCTGAACAGCTACAGTTTCATGGACCGTATTTAGAACGGTGGAAATGTACCAAACAGTATTGGTCAAAGTTTCAACTCAATATGAAAACAGTCACAACTCTACTTTATATATATGTAAAGGAGCGGAAAATAAACGGCCACACAGGGATCCAAGCCAGTACCCACGGACACTAGTTGGATGCTCTACAAATGTTGATCAGCTACATGTACCAGTTGCAGTTGGTTGGGGCAATCAAAACATATGCTTATTGCTTCATTCCTGGGTATTGGAATGGTTTGGTTGTATAACAAAGGCATCAGGATGGAAAATCAGAGTCCTTAGTGGACCAGTTCCCGCAATGCTTATTACAGGTATGAAATCTATAAAATAATGATTGAACCAATATGGTGTTTGACATTTTATTATTTCTCTTGTCATTTGTCTGTTTTACACAGATATAATAATCCTATTACAATATGAACCAGTGATGTAATGGCTCACAGTCCGTATATACGTCTTACCTTGTTTTGTAAGTTAATTAGCTATATATCACTATTAACAGTATGAACCAGTGATGTAATGGCTACCAGTATGAACCAGTGATGTAATGGCTACCAGTATGAACCAGTGATGTAATGGCTAACAGTATGAACCAGTGATGTAATGGCTCACAGTCCGTATATACTGTCTTACCCTTGTTTTGTAAGTTAATTAGCTATATATCACTATCTAACAGTATGAACCAGTGATGCAATGGCTAACAGTATGAACCAGTGATGTAATGGCTCACAGTCCGTTATACTGTCCTACCTTGTTTGTAAGTTAATAGCTATACCAGTGATGTAATGGCTAACAGTATGAACCAGTGATGTAATGGCTAACAGTATGAACCAGTGATGTAATGGCTAACAGTATGAACCAGTGATGTAATGGCTCACAGTCCGTATATACTGTCTTACCCTTGTTTTGTAAGTTAATTAGCTATATATCACTATCTAACAGTATGAACCAGTGATGTAATGGCTAACACTATGAACCAGTGATGTAATGGCTCACAGTCCGTATATACTGTCTTACCCTTGTTTTGTAAGTTAATTAGCTATATATCACTATCTAACAGTATGAACCAGTGATGTAATGGCTAACAGTATGAACCAGTGATGTAATGGCTACCAGTCCGTATATACTGTCTTACCCTTGTTTTGTAGGTTAATTAGCTATATATCACTATCTAACATATGAACCAGTGATGTAATGGCTACAGTATGAACAGTGTGTAATGGCTAACAGTTGAACCAGTGATGTAATGGCTCACAGTCCGTATATACTGTCTTACCCTTGTTTTGTAAGTTAATTAGCTATATATCTATCTAACAGTATGAACCAGTGATGTAATGGCTAACAGTATGAACCAGTGATGTAATGGCTCACAGTCCGTATATACTGTCTTACCCTTGTTTTGTAAGTTAATTAGCTATATATCACTATCTAACAGTATGAACCAGTGATGTAATGGCTAACACTATGAACCAGTGATGTAATGGCTCACAGTCCGTATATACTGTCTTACCCTTGTTTTGTAAGTTAATTAGCTATATATCACTATCTAACAGTATGAACCAGTGATGTAATGGCTAACAGTATGAACCAGTGATGTAATGGCTCACAGTCCGTATATACTGTCTTACCCTTGTTTTGTAAGTTAATTAGCTATATATCACTATCTAACAGTATGAACCAGTGATGTAATGGCTAACAGTATGAACCAGTGATGTAATGGCTAACAGTATGAACCAGTGATGTAATGGCTAACAGTATGAACCAGTGATGTAATGGCTAACAGTCCGTATATACTGTCTTACCCTTGTTTTGTAAGTCAATTAGCTATATACACTATCTAACAATATGAACCAGTGATGTAATGGCTAACAGTATGAACCAGTGATGTAATGGCTAACAGTATGAACCAGTGATGTAATGGCTAACACTATGTAACCAGTGATGTAATGGCTAACAGTATGAACCAGTGATGTAATGGCTAACAGTATGAACAGTGATGAATGGCTCACAGTCCGTATATACTGTCTTACCCTTGTTTTGTAAGTTAATTAGCTATATATCACTATCTAACAGTATGAACCAGTGATGTAATGGCTAACAGTATGAACCAGTGATGTAATGGCTCACAGTCCGTATATACTGTCTTACCCTTGTTTTGTAAGTTAATTAGCTATATATCACTATCTAACAGTATGAACCAGTGATGTAATGGCTAACAGTATGAACCAGTGATGTATGGCTAACAGTGATGTAATGGCTCACAGTCCGTATATACTGTCTTACCCTTGTTTTGTAAGTTAATTAGCTATATATCACTATCTAACATACAGTATGAACCAGTGATGTAATGGCTAACAGTATGAACCAGTGATGTAATGGCTCACAGTCCGTATACACTGTCTTACCCTTGTTTTGTAAGTTAATTAGCTATATATAATCAACTATCTAACAGTATGAACCAGTGATGTAATGGCTCACAGTCCGTATATACTGTCTTACCCTTGTTTTGTAAGTTAATTAGCTATATATCACTATCTAACAGTATGAACCAGTGATGTAATGGCAACAGTATGAACCAGTGATGTAATGGCTCACAGTCCGTATATACTGTCTTATCCTTGTTTTGTAAGTTAATTAGCATATAACATGACTATCTAACAGTATGAACAGTGATGTAATGGCTACAGTTTTGTAAGTAATTGTAATACACTATGGAACTAACAACATATGAACCAGTGATGTAATGGCTAACAGTATGAACCAGTGATGTAATGGCTAACAGTATGAACCAGTGATGTAATGGCTAACAGTATGAACCAGTGATGTAATGGCTACCAGTCCGTATATACTGTCTTACCCTTGTTTTGTAAGTTAATTAGCTATATATCACTATCTAACAATATGAACCAGTGATGTAATGGCTAACAGTATGAACCAGTGATGTAATGGCTCACAGTCCGTATATACTGTCTTACCCTTGTTTTGTAAGTTAATTAGCTATATATCACTATCTAACAGTATGAACCAGTGATGTAATGGCTAACAGTATGAACCAGTGATGTAATGGCTAACAGTATGAACCAGTGATGTAATGGCTAACAGTATGAACCAGTGATGTAATGGCTAACAGTATGAACCAGTGATGTAATGGCTCACAGTCCGTATATACTGTCTTACCCTTGTTTTGTAAGTTAATTAGCTATATATCACTATCTAACAGTATGAACCAGTGATGTAATGGCTAACAGTATGAACCAGTGATGTAATGGCTAACAGTATGAACCAGTGATGTAATGGCTCACAGTCCGTATATACTGTCTTACCCTTGTTTTGTAAGTTAATTAGCTATATATCACTATCTAACAGTATGAACCAGTGATGTAATGGCTAACAGTATGAACCAGTGATGTAATGGCTAACAGTATGAACCAGTGATGTAATGGCTCACAGTCCGTATATACTCTCTTGCCCTTGTTTTGTAGGTTAATTAGGATAGCGTCCTATCAAAATTGTGCTTAAAAGCTAATTAAGGTTGCTTAACCCTTGTTTAATGCAGCAAAACGTATAAAGCAATTATCAGCTCTTCACATAATCATTTTGGTGACTATATATAAATCTCTCGTCAACTACGAAAAGTATGATTTATCTATGTATAAGTCACATTTACCCTTTCATACATTTACCTGGTACATACCCTATAGCCTGTAATCTTAATAGAAATGATAGTATCCTAATTTTCAAGGAACATTCTGGTGGTAACATAATTTAAACCAGAAAATATTTAAAATATCAACTGCCTGATCAAAAAATCATAATCCTTATTCCTTTCTTTATTAGCTTGTCTTAAAACTCGTAACAATTTTGACTTGCAAAAATAACCAATAGTTGTGTGTGACCAAGTATAGAAATGTACAACATGTACATAAAACATGTACATAAAATTGTGTGTCAAAACATTATTATTCGGTAAAATTCATATTTATTAAATATAGATTTTTTTCAAAATTCAACTATATTTCATTGTTATATTCACAATTGAAAATTGACATTGTTTTAAAATGCAAATTCTACTAACAATTCATTATATATCTCTCATTGTCTAAAATAGCAACAACTGAAATATGTAGTTTTTTTCTGTAATGATACACAGGTGTACAGAACATATTGTGTCAGATACCATATTCACCTCGATAACAGCCCCACATCTCTAAAACCATTCCTCCCATTTACTGAGACTTAAAACTCCAATTAAATTAATGCAGACTGATGATAAGGAAATTGTCTAGGTTTCACTATCTGATTTTGTTTGATATTTGACTGATGGCTCACGTTATGCAATAATTTCAGGCAAGGCTAGTACAAATTTAGTTCTACAAAGTATTTATCTATATTTTTCTTCTTCATTTATAGTCAAATATGGTGAATTTAAAATCAAAGAAAAAGCTATGAAATCAGCCATGCATGGTTTATAGTAATCACTTTAAAAATCAGTCACTTAATAAGAATAGTTTTGGGTGGTCAGGCATGTGGTGTAAACCATTTCAGTAACACAACAATATTTCTTATTTAATTCTATGATAATTGGTTTTTATAAAATACAAAACAACACTCTCAGCAGCAGACATATCACATATACCAACATATACATATATACATGTGCATTTTGATCTCAGTCACCAATGCATACACAATCATATCTCCTATATAACAACATTTACTCAATCATATCTCCTATATAACAACATTGGTTTTCAAAACATATAAATGTACATTAATCTGTTACTGGTTTGGTACAGTTTGTGAAAAACAATTGTTAAAATTCAGTTGTATGAAGTTTGCAGTACTGTATTTCAAAATGTAGCTTCCTTTGGTGTAATGGACAGACACATTGAGTATGATATAACTGTCAGTACTAGTTCTGATGTACTTTGTTACTCATCATATATATACTTCATATAGATTACAAAATTTAAATGGTCGAATTACTTACAATCAGGAAAACAAGCCTCACCCTTCAGGTCAGATGACCAAAAAATTGTTGTTTACAAATGTAACTTATCAATTAATTGCATACAAGATGGGTTTCCATGATACCATTAACAGTTTTCTGTGTTTTTCTATTTTCATCTCTTTTTTTAAACAGAACATACATATATCTGTATATCTTAAAAAAGATGAAATAACTCATCACTAATACAAATGACCTGGAGGGAATTGAAATGAGAGGAATATGGACAAATTCTTTAACGTAAGAAAAGTTCATTAACATACAGAAAACTCACTCCAGTAGATTAAACAATCAGACAAATGCTCTTTCACACTTAATTACAATATATTACAATTTAATAGATATGAATCTTGATTTTTACAATTAAATCCAATAACGAAATTGCCAGACATATATACAATTAAAATCACCAAAGGTAATTAAATGACCAAATAATTTACATTTCATTGACATAGAATATTTTAAAATCATTAAATATATCACGTTTATGGAATTATCATAAAAGTAAAGAAATATATAATCTATATTTCATATTCTACAGGTTTAAATATAAAGTCAGGCACATCAATGAATCAGGCATATTGTGTGAATTACATAAAAAAAATCTGCATCACATCAGTATTAGAAATGTTAACTAACATATAGCCATTTTTAATATCAGATTCTAATCAATGCAATAAATATCAATTATAAATCTGAATACAGACAGAGTGTAAACACACAGGCTTGATGACAGTATGTATAGTCATGGTGTCATAAAAAAGTTTTATCAAATGCAGTATGGCACCAATGAATAGAAATTCAGAAACAAACATTATTTTAATTGTGCTGCGATCAGATACCTTGGGCTCATATAACATGTATGATTTCTTACACTAAATGAGACCGCGTTACAAGGTGTAATAATGATCATGTCACCAAACATTCACACCAAACATTCACACCACCACCAGGTCATTCAAGGAGTTGTCAGGTTTAAGAGGTGGAAGAAATACAGGAGCAAACTCCACCAATCAATGTTCAGTTTTTCCTGACAACTGTCACATGGGAGTTTTGAACATGTGGTCCAGAGGTGGCAATGATGTAAGGACACTTTAACCATTAATTACAATGGTCAAAACATAGGTACACCTCATCTTAACAAATGTAGACAACAAACAATGTAAAGAAATCACTGTGATTACATGATATTGTAAATGATTTTGAAATAACTTCTTATTAATCAAAAGAAATATAATAGTGATCTAAGTAAATACTTTTCTGACTTTTTGATTCTGAAATATACCCATGTTAAAAATCAATTTCTTTGAGCATGATTTCCACATCTACTTTATAAAACATCATTTCCAAAAGAATTTGTGGAGTTAATTATATAAAACCTAATCAGTGCCCAATTAAAACAAATATATGAAGTATGGTGTATGACTAATACCAGTATACCCAGTGCACACAGGGCGAGGAGGAAATGCCATTGTATTCAACTGTCACTAGTCTGGCTACCGAAACCTGGGGGGAGTTTAAATATCCCAATCTCTCATCAGTCACTCATAGTAGTGGGTGATAACATCACCATGGTGCGAGAGAACACCAATCTGACTAAGCCAAGGTCACAAGGTCAATACAAGGTCACTTCAAGGTCACAGGGATAATTAGTATTTATCACGATTGATCGAAATGCATCTAATCAATTCCTTACTAAAAGAGTCATCATTGAATCTTAATATTTCTTTTCAAATCATGCAATTATTAGTTCACATATGATTTCATTAAAACCAATGCATACAAATTATTTTCATTTTAACATTAAGGCAGATTACCAAGTTAGTGATTTTTATATACCCGTTTTATTGTACACAATTCTTAAAATGAACATTGCAGAATACAAAAAAAAAAATAACAACAACAAAAAACAGAAATTAAACATGATGAAAATGTGTTTGTACAATTAAGTACATTTCATTTGTTAATATGCAGCATAGAAGGAATACGTTGTGACTAGTGGTGAATTAAACTTTAGACAGCATTCCAATGCAATATAAACATTACAGAGCATAAGACATGGTATTAAAATAATTCTGCTCATTTACTGTGACAGAAATCTGATAAACTTTAAGAAGTAGACAAGGCATGTACTAATGGAATGGTGAAGGTAATCGTCAAACTGTCACTGGTTTTGATGATGGTTAATTTTCCTGATCAGTCAACTGTGACCTGTCAGTTATACAGGCGTATCGCCTGTCCAGGTACACCATACCTGTCTTATCTCACCTGTCCAGCAGGCGATACCTGTCCTCATTAATTGGGGTGGTGTAGCTCTGGCCATTGTTACCTTCCCTCTGCTGATCTCTATCTAGCTGACTGTCGCCTCTTGGTCTATCTCAGCTGATGTTCAGTGTGTGTGTTTCAAACTTTCCTTTGAGGTTGTGATCTATCTGATCCTGACCAGTACTGTTCAGCCTCTCGGACTCCTCGTCCTTTATGACCCCGGCCACGAGCCTCACCATCACTGAAATGTCGCCTTCGGTCATCATCACCATGGTACCCACGACCACGGCTGTACCCGTGAGGTCTGTAGTGTTCATCATCACTGGAGCGGTCCTGTCCATGGTAACCACGTCCACGGGACTGCCCGTAACCATGGTAATGTTTATTGTCGTGGTGTCGGTGAGGGCGATGGTCTACCTCCTTCCATCCACCACGTTTTTCCTCCGATGATTCCCGTGACTCATCACAGGATTTCTCCACCCCATTTGTTGGTGATCCTTGTCCTTTGCTGGAGTGTCTAGGGTCCAAGTCAGGACCGACATTGGCTGGCGGTGTTGGTACACCTGGGGACTTGTTGCCCCTCTTACTGCCCCTGTATTGACCTGTTCCATGTGGTTCCCTATAGGGAGCACTGTAGCTACTAGACTTACCACCATCAGACATATCTCCATCTGACAATAAACTCCCTGAGCGAGATTTGGGGTCACTAAAGCTTCGTTGGTAATCAGCACCAGATAATTGATCCCTTTTGGAGCCTCTTAACTTGTGTGACATTTTATAACCTTTACCCCGACCTTCACCTGAGTGTCTGTTGTCATTCCACACATTATCGTTGTGGTGTTGGTTACCAAAGTAATCCTTTCTGTCATATCTATTTCTACCAGTACCCCTTGGTTGACCCCGATTACCCCTGTTGCCATGACTACTTCCTCTGTTGTCATGGATACTATCTTTGTTGTCATAGAGACCCTTGTTTGTTTTATTGTCACTAGGTTGTTGTGAGGGCTGTTTGGAATGTCCTGCTGGAGACTGCTTCTGTTGACACAGACATTTGTTACAAACTTCAGCGTATGAATTACTATGAGAATCCTGAGCCTCCAAATCACCACTCACAGCTTCTGATATCATAAAACTCACTTTTGATTCACGCACAGTATCGGATGTCTTTGGGGCTGTTTTAGGTGTTGTTCCTTTACCACCCGAGCTTGAGCTGTCAGAACTGGTGATGTGTGATGATAGAGATAACTCATGTGATGAGGTGTGAGGAACTGGTGACGATTGGTTGTTACGGAACCATGGTGACTGTTGTCTTTGAACATGTTGAGCTGGGGACGGTGTTGACCATGGAGACGATCCCTGAGAGTACGGGGAACTGGTGGCTGATATAGATGGAGAGCTGGGTGGGGTTTGGGAGGGATGGAATGGATACAAGACCAATGGAGTTCCAGGGATAGGCTTGGCCTGAACACTAGAGAAGATGGCTGGAGACGTGGATTTCCTTCCTGACACAACGCTGGCCCAGACACTGGAACTGCTACCTGCAAAATTACATGTAAAAAATCTCATCAGATATTCAGTGTTTACTTTGTTTAAAAAAAATCTATAATAACTATATTTGCTATAGAGATACATGTATTTCCTTCTTCTGAGAAAATCACATCTGGGACCATATTGATGATTAATATACCTGCAATTACATGAGGTCAATACTATAAAATTATCAACTCTATGAAATTAATATCTGAGTTTATACATAGCCATGGCAGTATTTTTGTGTCTATGAAATATAACACGCTGTCATCAATAATTACTTATTTAGCCTTAAGGTGTAGATGTGGATCAATCCCCTCATAGTACTACAGGAACCAAGTGGTACGACCCATCATCCTAATACTACAGGAAATCTACATCAAACACCCTAACGACTGTGTCAGCTGGACGCTCTGATTAAATCACTTGTATCCAGGCTACATTTCAAGTACATCTTCAAAGCCCCGGACACAACTACTGGGAACTGGGTATAAAAACAACTGTCAGATCATGTTTTCTACAGTAGTGCTCTTAATTTTCTTCATCAAACTCAACAAAATGAACATTCCCTTCAGTAAACTGGGAAACAAACAGGCTAGTTATCATTTATTGAGACTTGACAAAAGCAGAGTATATGAACTAATCATCTCGTTTACTTTACATTTCGGGATATGAAAACAATTATTGTTAAACATTTCTAAAATTGTAAAAAATGTTGAAGAAAATAATTTTGACAACTTCAATTTTGAAAAACACCAAAATTACATCAGGAAAATTTGCTTTTCAAATATTTTAAACAGAAAACGCACTTAGCCATTACATGCAAAATAACACATTATGGTATGTAAATTTCATGTCATTGTTTTAAGGAGAAGGAAATTGATACATGTAAATGTTTGTCTAAGAAAAGCAGATATTGAGTACAACATAGTCTGACAAAACAGCTCAACCCTTTAACAGATCTATCTTAAATGCTATCTCTACTTTCAATAACGTGTAATGAGTCTTTTTTATTGGAAAACAAATTGATTGATGAAGAAATTTTGAGTGAATGCTCTAGAACCTTGTAAAACGGAAATGTATAACATTTATATGTTACCATAGCTTTTACACCTACATTTTGACTCTGGTATAAATATTTGTTTTCAATTTTATTGAATTTTATTTCCAATATGTCCTTTCAGTAATAACATTGACCTACATATACCTGTAGCCATCACACAATTACTTCCTCATCTCAATTAATATTATGGCCATTAAATGTTGAATGTTAATTCTAGCAAATAGATCTTATTTCAAGAAATGCACTTTTTCAGATTTTTCATAACTTTCCACCTTAAGCTCTGTGCTAAGGCTGTGCTTACTCTTGATGGAGCTCTGTGCTAAGGCTGTGCTTACTCTTGATGGACTCTGGTAAGGACACAGTTCCCAGACTCTGTCGCTTGTTCCAGTAGCCTTGCAGTTGTGGTGAACTAGGGCTAGGATGGACAGATGGTGACACAGACTGAGAAGGACGAGTAGGGGTCTGCTGGAGTGTATCCACAGACTCTGGTGGAGACTCGGTCCTCAGTAAGGTCAGGATCACAACCTTCTGACCTGAAGTTGTGGCACTCGAGTCAAGTTTATGATGGTATTTCATAGATTTTGGTTTTTTGACCGACGCCTGCAACATAAAGAAATAAAAAATTTCTCAATGGGGAAAAGTGAATTACATAATATTATACTGTAAACAAACTAACTTTCTTGACAACTATTTTTTTTGTATGGTCATACCCTCACTAGATTGCATTTTGTATTTCACAGTTGTCAGCATTCTTCTTTACCTGTGATTGATTTATGTAAATTCTGATTTCTTTATCAGAACACAAATTTAATCATATTTGAAATTAAGATTTAATCAATATTTGTTTGTATATAGAATGATACATTTTAGCTACACTGACCTCAAACTGTACTCCACATTCTACCTCAACATCTGCTCCAATGCCAGTCTGCCACTTCTCCATAATAAATGGAGGCTGTAAAAAATAATTAAAACACTCTATCTCATCATTGGGTTAAATTTGATTAAAACCCAATATTCTGTATATGTATGTTTGCAGAATTATCTGTTAATGTGGGTAAGTATTTATTTGTTTGCCAATTTTCAGATAAAAAGGCCATGGGTTTTGCTCCCAAAATAATGATGACACAATCAATATCTACCCACAAGGGCAGATAATATAACTCAATAGGCAAAGACAGAATCAAACGTAAATATAGGGTCAACAGACTATTTTATTTCAATTACAGATACTATGGCAAAGGAAGTTCCTGACTTGTAAAAATACATATAAAGCAAGAATTTTCATTGTTTGGTATGTTTGTTTTGAAATACAAATTAAAAACAGAGAAAGAGGAAGTAAGATAACATTAACATTCTTTTATGCCTTTTAATCAAAGGCATTTTCTTAGGCAAGGAGCAATGATACCTTTGTGATATCAAACTAACATCCTCATCATAGCATAATCAAAACAGGCATTAGCCTTCAAATAAATTCTATCCATCATATTACCTTGATCAAACATGTATTGCCTCTGATCATTCTGACAGACATGGACTAGTTTGATTAAATTAACAAGACATTGTAATCATGAGGTATTTTTATTATCATAGAATGTTTACCCTCCAAGAAGACTAATTATCCGGGACCCTTTTACTCCTACACAGAATTGCCCTCCTACCTATCATAATAGCCTATAATATCATACACACCAAACCCTCAAAGTCTACTCATCACCACCTAATCATGCCTACCGTGTGATAGGAATTCAGAATGCCTTTTTATTCATGTGTGTTGTTTGTGATGAAAGCCAAATCACTCTTCAATATCATTAGTCACTTCTTCATCACAGTTATCTAGATAACTTTATTGTCTTTGTAAACTTTCTCACCAAACTTCTCTTCATGTAATTAACTTAAATCTAACCTATCTGGCTTTATTTTTTCAGTGCAGGCAATTTTCTACACTTCCAAAAGCTGAATGAAGTTTATACTTACATGGTCGATTTTGAAGATGCCATGGTTAGAGGAACAAGAGAAACTGACACTTTTAATCAAGGTCAGGGGATTGACATCCTTATCTTCCTCTTCATCTTCATCATCCATCTCCATATACATCTTCCACTTATGATCCTACAACATTCAGAGTCAAATAAAGCTAAACATGGCACATTGGCAAACAACACTAAAACTAAACAAGGCAACATTGGCACACAACACCATAACAAACAATTTAGCTCCCTGAGTTCAATAATTTGTCTTACAACACAAAAGGCCACAGCAATGGTTTAACATCATTGTACCTACACAACACACAAGGTCAAAGCAATGCTAGAACATTGGCCAACAACACAAAATATCAAAGCAATGTCAGAACCTTGTCTCAAACACACAATGTCATAGCAATGTCTGAACCTTGTCTCAAACACACAAAGTCATAGCAATGTCAGAACCTTATCTCCAACACACAAAGCCATAACAATGTCAGAACCTTGTCTCCAACACACAAAGTCGTGGCATTGTCAGAACCTTGTCTCAATCACACAAAGCCATAACAATGTCAGAACCTTATCTCAAAACACACAAAGTCGTGGCATTGTCAGAACCTTGTCTCAAACACACAAAGTTATAGCATTGTCAGAACCTTGTCTCCAACACACAAAGCCATAGCAATGTCAGAACCTTGTCTCAAACACACAAAGTCATAGCAATGTCAGAACCTTGTCTCCAAGACACAAAGTCAGCAATGTCAGAACCTTGTCTCAAACACACAAAGTCATAGCAATGTCAGAACCTTGTCTCAAACACACAAAGTCATAGCAATGTCAGAACCTTGTCTCAAACACACAAAGTCATAGCAATGTCAGAACCTTGTCTCAAACACACAAAGTCATAGCAATGTCAGAACTTGTCTCAAAAACAAAGTATGCATGTCAGAACGTTGTCTCAAAACACACAAAGTTGTGGCATTGTCAGAACCTTGTCTCAAACACACAAAGTCATAGCAATGTCAGAACCTTGTCCCAAACACACAAGGTCAAAGAAATGTCAGAACCTTTCCTTACAATATACAGGGTCAAAGCAATATTAAAATCTTCTCTTTCTTACAACATACAAGGTCAAAGCAATGTCATAACCTTGTCTCAAAACACACAAGGTCAAAGCAATGTCAGAATCTTCTCTTACAACATACAGTCAAACTTGGTTAATACGAAGTCGAAGGGACCACGAAAAAACCTCGAGTTATCCGAGTGTTCGAATTAAGCGAGTTCTCAAGTCAACTGTCAATCTCTTCACTTTAAGTATACACACATGTACTAGTTCCGTATCGTAAGAAAGGAAGATGTCAAAATCCTATATGTACATGCAGTGGAAACCGCTTATATTGAAGTCCTTGGAGAATGCGGAATATTTTCAAAAATTATTCAGATTTCAATATAAACCAAGGAAAAAGACGATGGAATATTGTGTGAACATGGATTAAGCAGTATTTCATTATTGAATATACCGGTAATCAATTTCAATATAGGTGGGTTCCACTGGGCCGCAAAGTTATAACTATAAAACAGAAATATATCCTAAATAGTTATTTAATAAAATCACAACAAATTATTTTAAATATTTAACATTTATCTCCATGTTTACGTAGTTGAAAGCGCGCGGCTTTTTAAGTGTCGTTCTACGCCAGATTTGTTTTTAAATCGGCATTTTCTGCAATCTATTACTTACAAAAAAATCTCATTTGTCATTCGGACCAAACATGTACTTCGTATTAAGCGAGTTTTTGAGTTTTCCGAATTCGAATTTTCCGAGTTTTTTTTAACATAGATAAAGAGGGAATTTGGCCGGGACCGGCTTAGTACTTCGTATTAAGCCGGGTTGTCGTATTATCCGAGTTCATATCAACCAAGTTCGACTGTACAAGGTCAAAGCAATGTCAGAACCTTCTCTTACAACATACAAGGTCAAAGCAATGTCAAAACTATCTCTTACAACATACAAGGTCAAAGCAATGTCAGAACCTTCTCTTACAACATACAAGGTCAAAGCAATGTCAGAACCTTCTCTTACAACATACAAGGTCAAAGCAATGTCAGAACCTTCTCTTACAACATACAAGGTCAAAGCAATGTCAAAACTATCTCTTACAACACACAAGGTCAAAGCAATGTCAGAACCTTCTCTTACAACATACAAGGTCAAAGCAATGTCAGAACCTTCTCTTACAACATACAAGGTCAAAGCAATGTCAGAACCTTCTCTTACAACACACAAGGTCAAAGCAATGTCAGAACCTTCTCTTACAACACACAAGGTCAAAGCAATGTCAGAACCTTCTCTTACAACATACAAGGTCAAAGCAATGTCGAACCTTCTCTTACAACATACAAGGTCAAAGCAATGTCAGAACCTTCTCTTACAACATACAAGGTCAAAGTCAAGCATGTCAGAACCTTCTCTTACAACATACAAGGTCAAAGCAATGTCAGAACCTTCTCTTACAACATACAAGGTCAAAGCAATGTCAGAACCTTCTCTTACAACATACAAGGTCAAAGCAATGTCAGAACCTTCTCTTACAACATACAAGGTCAAAGCAATGTCAGAACCTTCTCTTACAACATACAAGGTCAAAGCAATGTCAGAACCTTCTCTTACAACATACAAGGTCAAAGCAATGTCAGAACCTTCTCTTACAACATACAAGGTCAAAGCAATGTCAGAACCTTCTCTTACAACATACAAGGTCAAAGCAATGTCAGAACCTTCTCTTACAACACACAAGGTCAAAGCAAGCATGTCAGAACACTTCTGTCTTTACAACATACAAGGTCAAAGCAATGTCAGAACCTTCTCTTACAACATACAAGGCAAAGCATGTCAGAACCTTCTCTTACAACATACAAGGTCAAAGCAAAGTCAGAACCTTCTCTTACAACAACACAAGGTCAAAGCAATGTCAGAACCTTCTCTTACAACATACAAGGTCAAAGCAATGTCAGAACCTTCTCTTACAACATACAAGGTCAAAGCAATGTCAGAACCTTCTCTTACAACATACAAGGTCAAAGCAATGTCAGAACCTTCTCTTACAACATACAAGGTCAAAGCAATGTCAGAACCTTCTCTTACAACATACAAGGTCAAAGCAATGTCAGAACCTTCTCTTACAACATACAAGGTCAAAGCAATGTCAGAACCTTCTCTTACAACATACAAGGTCAAAGCAATGTCAGAACCTTCTCTTACAACATACAAGGTCAAAGCAATGTCAGAACCTTCTCTTACAACATACAAGTCAAAGCAATGTCAGAACCTTCTCTTACAACACAAGTCAAAGCAATGTCAGAACCTTCTCTTACAACATACAAGGTCAAAGCAATGTCAGAACCTTCTCTTACAACATACAAGGTCAAAGCAATGTCAGAACCTTCTCTTACAACATACAAGGTCAAAGCAATGTCAGAACCTTCTCTTACAACATACAAGGTCAAAGCAATGTCAGAACCTTCTCTTACAACATACAAGGTCAAAGCAATGTCAGAACCTTCTCTTACAACATACAAGGTCAAAGCAATGTCAGAACCTTCTCTTACAACATACAAGGTCAAAGCAATGTCAAACCTTCTCTTACAACATACAAGGTCAAAGCAATGTCAGAACCTTCTCTTACAACATACAAGGTCAAAGCAATGTCAGAACCTTCTCTTACAACATACAAGGTCAAAGCAATGTCAGAACCTTCTCTTACAACATACAAGGTCAAAGCAATGTCAGAACCTTCTCTTACAACATACAAGGTCAAAGCAATGTCAGAACCTCTCTCTTACAACATACAAGGTCAAAGCAATGTCAGAACCTTCTCTTACAACATACAAGGTCAAAGCAATGTCAGAACCTTCTCTTACAACATACAAGGTCAAAGCAATGTCAAAACCTTCTCTTACAACATACAAGGTCAAAGCAATGTCAGAACCTTCTCTTACAACATGCAAGGTCAAAGCAATGTCAGAACCTTCTCTTACAACATACAAGGTCAAAGCAATGTCAGAACCTTCTCTTACAACACACAAGATCAAAGCAATGTCAGAACCTTCTCTTACAACACACAAGGTCAAAGCAATGTCAGAACCTTCTCTTACAACACACAAGGTCAAAGCAATGTCAGAACCTTCTCTTACAACATACAAGGTCAAAGCAATGTCAGAACCTTCTCTTACAACATACAAGGTCAAAGCAATGTCAGAACCTTCTCTTACAACACACAAGGTCAAAGCAATGTCAGACTTCTCTTACAACATACAAGTCAAAGCAATGTCAGAACCTTCTCTTACAACATACAAGGTCAAAGCAATGTCAGAACCTTCTCTTACAACATACAAGGTCAAAGCAATGCAGATGTCAAAGCAATGTCAGAACTCTCTTACTCTTACAACACACAAGGTCAAAGCAATGTCAGAACCTTCTCTTACAACACACAAGGTCAAAGCAATGTCAGAACCTTCTCTTACAACATACAAGGTCAAAGCAATGTCAGAACCTTCTCTTACAACATACAAGGTCAAAGCAATGTCAGAACCTTCTCTTACAACATACAAGGTCAAAGCAATGTCAGAACCTTCTCTTACAACATACAAGGTCAAAGCAATGTCAGAACCCTCTCTCAAAACACAAGGTCAAAGCAATGTCAGAACCTTCTCTTACAACATACAAGGTCAAAGCAATGTCAGAACCTTCTCTTACAACATACAAGGTCAAAGCAATGTCAGAACCTTCTCTTACAACATACAAGGTCAAAGCAATGTCAGAACCTTCTCTTACAACATACAAGGTCAAAGCAATGTCAGAACTATCTCTTACAACACACAAGGTCAAAGCAATGTCAGAACCTTCTCTTACAACATACAAGGTCAAAGCAATGTCAGAACCTTCTCTTACAACACACAAGGTCAAAGCAATGTCAGAACCTTCTCTTACAACACACAAGGTCAAAGCAATGTCAGAACCTTCTCTTACAACATACAAGGTCAAAGCAATGTCAAAACTATCTCTTACAACATACAAGGTCAAAGCAATGTCAGAACCTTCTCTTACAACATACAAGGTCAAAGCAATGTCAGAACCTTCTCTTACAACATACAAGGTCAAAGCAATGTCAGTACCTTCTCTTACAACATACAAGGTCAAAGCAATGTCAGAACCTTCTCTTACAACATACAAGGTCAAAGCAATGTCAGAACCTTCTCTTACAACATGCAAGATCAAAGCAATGTCAAAACCATCTCTTACAACACACAAGGTCAAAGCAATGTCAGAACCTTCTCTTACAACATACAAGGTCAAAGCAATGTCAGAACCTTCTCTTACAACATACAAGGTCAAAGCAATGTCAGAACCTTCTCTTACAACTGTGCAAGGTCAAAGCAATGTCAGAACCTTCTCTTACAACACACAAGGTCAAAGCAATGTCAGAACCTTCTCTTACAACACACAAGGTCAAAGCAATGTCAGAACCTTCTCTTACAACACACAAGGTCAAAGCAATGTCAGAACCTTCTCTTACAACATACAAGGTCAAAGCAATGTCAGAACCTTCTCTTACAACATACAAGGTCAAAGCAATGTCAGAACCTTCTCTTACAACATGCAAGGTCAAAGCAATGTCAAAACTATCTCTTACAACATGCAAGGTCAAAGCAATGTCAGAACCTTCTCTTACAACATACAAGGTCAAAGCAATGTCAGAACCTTCTCTTACAACATACAAGGTCAAAGCAATGTCAGAACCTTCTCTTACAACACACAAGGTCAAAGCAATGTCAGAACCTTCTCTTACAACAACAAGGTCAAAGCAATGTCAGAACCTTCTCTTACAACATACAAGGTCAAAGCAATGTCAGAACCTTCTCTTACAACATACAAGTCAAAGCAATGTCAGAACCTTCTCTTACAACATACAAGGTCAAAGCAATGTCAGAACCTTCTCTTACAACACACAAGGTCAAAGCAATGTCAGAACCTTCTCAACAAATGTCAGAACCTTCTCTTACAACATACAAGGTCAAAGCAATGTCAGAACCTTCTCTTACAACACACAAGGTCAAAGCACATGTCAGAACCTTCTCTTACAACACACAAGGTCAAAGCAATGTCAGAACCTTCTCTCAAAACACAAAGTCAAAGCAATGTCAGAACCTTCTCTTACAACATACAAGGTCAAAGCAATGTCAGAACCTTCTCTTACAACATACAAGGTCAAAGCAATGTCAGAACCTTCTCTTACAACATACAAGGTCAAAGCAATGTCAGAACCTTCTCTTACAACATACAAGGTCAAAGCAATGTCAGAACCTTCTCTTACAACATACAAGGTCAAAGCAATGTCAGAACCTTCTCTTACAACATACAAGGTCAAAGCAATGTCAGAACCTTCTCTTACAACATACAAGGTCAAAGCAATGTCAGAACCTTCTCTTACAACACACAAGGTCAAAGCAATGTCAGAACCTTCTCTTACAACATACAAGGTCAAAGCAATGTCAGAACCTTCTCTTACAACACACAAGGTCAAAGCAATGTCAGAACCTTCTCTTACAACACACAAGATCAAAGCAATGTCAGAACCTTCTCTTACAACATGCAAGGTCAAAGCAATGTCAAAACTATCTCTTACAACACACAAGATCAAAGCAATGTCAGAACCTTCTCTTACAACATACAAGGTCAAAGCAATGTCAGAACCTTCTCTTACAACATCAAGGTCAAAGCAATGTCAGAACCTTCTCTTACAACATACAAGGTCAAAGCAATGTCAGAACCTCACTCTTTACAACATACAAGGTCAAAGCAATGTCAGAACCTTCTCTTACAACATGCAAGGTCAAAGCAATGTCAAACCTTCTCTTACAACACACAAGTCAAAGCAATGTCAGAACCTTCTCTTACAACATACAAGTCAAGACCTTCTCTTACAACACAAGGTCAAAGCAATGTCAGAACCTTCTCTTACAACATACAAGGTCAAAGCAATGTCAGAACCTTCTCTTACAACATGCAAGGTCAAAGCAATGTCAAAACTATCTCTCTACAACACACAAGTCAAAGTCAAAGCAATGTCAGAACCTTTCTTACAACAACAAGATAAAGCAATGTCAGAACCTGTCTCAAAACACAAAGTCAAAGCAATGTCAGAACCATTTCTTACAACACACAAGATAAAAGCAATGTCAGAACCCTGTCTCAAAATACAATGTCAGAACATTTCTTCAGTCAAGAACAATACACAAGTCAAAATACAATCACATGTCAGAACCATTTCTTACCACACACACAAGATAAAAGCAATGTTGATCAAAGCAATGTCAGAACCTTGTCTCAAAACACACACAGATAAAAGCAATATCACAACAGTGTCTCAAAACACACCAGATAAAAGCAATGTCACAACAGTGTCTCAAAGCACACAAGATCAAAGCTCTGTCAGAACCTTCTCTTAAAAAACACACCAGGTCAAAGCAATGTCAGAACCTTGTCTTACAATACACAGGTTAAAGCAATTGATGCCAGATTCTTGTAATACAACATATAAGGTCAAAACGATATAAGATTTTTGTTTAATATCACACAAAGTAAAAGTGATATCATAACCTTGTATCATACAACAAGAGTTCAAATCAATATCAGAACGTTTTGCCTTACAACACATAAAGCAATGGCATAAAACTTTGTTGCCCCTAAAATGCACAGTTAGCTAAAGGCTAAAGGAACCGTCAGAACTCTATTCTACAACAGCACACATGGTGACAATAGTGTGGACTATTTAATGATTCAACAATACAATGTTATTATTGATCCAGAACAAAGGAATTCAATCAAGGCAAGAACAAATCAACAGAACCTTGCAGCTCTAAAACAAACAAATAAACAAAATTGAATTAATATCCTTCAATATACACAGTGTCATAGCATTGACTATTACTGTCAAATAATAGCATCCAAGTTATCCAGAATAATAGCCCACAGTATACAAACAAAAAAACAAAATTGAATTAATATCCTTCAATACACAGTGTCATAGCATTGACTATTACTGTCAAATAATAGCATCCAATGCAAGTTATCCAGAATAATAGCCCACAGTATACAAAGTTAAAGCAATGCCATGTCATTTTCTTACAGCATGCAATGTCAATAGAATGCCAAACAATTATTCTATATACACGAAATCAAGGCAATGTAAAACACAGATATGAATGTTCTGTAGAAGGATTACTCTCTTTATTTAAGGATTCACTTAAATCGATTTTTTTATGTTATATGTTATGGTGATATAACACAAAAATCTGAGTGTACTCTAAATAAACCACAAAGCGGTTTATGATGAGAGTACACTCAGATTTTTGTGTTATCATATCTCCGTAACATAAAAAAATCTATTCAAGTTAATCCTTATAATTCAATTTACTAAAGATAATCTCTTCAATATTCAAAATTCATTTTGGGACTCTTTTGTCTATGAAATCATTACGCCGTCATCTCAGCCAATCAGAAGCAACGTTACAAACGGCGACACCATTTTTTTCCTTTATGGGCTGATAAATTTAATATTTAAGCCAATGAAAATGTTCGTAACAAGCAAAATTGAATTATCATCAATTAGTTATGAATCTAATCAATCAACATTTTCTTTGCTTCTATTTTGCAACATTTGTGTCCTAATCACTAATGATAAACTCTCAATATATCCCTTTTTTTGGAACCAAAGTACAAAGAGCCGGGCGTTTATCACAGTACAGCACCAACTATATGCTGAGAGGGTGTTTATGGATGCACAAAGACCAGAGTTGGGCTGCAAGATGTCAACAAGATTGGTTTGAACCTGGAGTCTAGTATGTATATACCAGATCCTATAAACAATTCCTAAGTGGATACAGTGTATATACCACCCACTGCCTCTGTCTGGGGGATTCACTTATCAAAACAAACTTATTATTACAATATTATGACACTTGCTATTGTAACAGTTCATACCAAGCTCAATGAGAATTGAACTATGTTTTTTTACAGTGAAAATGTCACTGCTAGAAACCTATTTTTAAATTCATATGTGACACTATAAGCTGTAAAAATTACCAGTTTTAAATACAATGACTCTGCTCATTTGTGATCTAAAACTGGCATGAAAGAATGTTCTTTGATCATTTCCACCAAAAAATACAACTAAAAGACTAAAGAAAGAACAATTTGTTTTCATAAATGGAGATATTTAAAGCCAAAAATGGTCTTGAAAGGAGTAAATGACAAAGTAAATTCTTTTAGAATATAGACAAAAAAAGATCTAGAATATTTTTCTTCATTAAAATATGTTAAGATACAAATTAAAAAGCTCCAGAAAGCAACATAATAATTTCCCGAGAGACACATAAAGGAAAAAAAACAACAACCAATCAAACAAAAGCAAAGATGCCTGAAAGTTCAGCTTTCATTAGCAAATTTCTTATAAAGACAAGAAAAATCAAACAACTCGGAGGTGATTACATAGCAGGATATTATTGAGAGACTGCACCTTCTCTAAATGAGTAGGAATGTGGAACATTTGAATGTTTAGAAACAGTGTCGTAATAACTACTGTAGGCTGATTGATGTCTGCTGAGCAAACCGTATAGTGCAACAATAACTACCGAAGGCCAGTGAGCGAAGAAAGGGACAGTTCCCAATGACTCTAGATATTTACTATCTGTGGCAGTTCACACACCATCAACTGCTTTCACTAAACTATTGTTATGAAAACTTTGCCAAAACAGCATAATTTCTTGGCTTGGTGTCAAAACTCATATTGGTGAGCCAGAAAGGAGATATAAATCAGCAAATTGTTTGAAACGAAAATAAAAACGAGAAAATATTGAATTATGTCAGTGAGAGTTTTGTCTGTTATTAAGACCCTGACTGTAAATAATAGAAATTCTGGAGAAACGACTGAATTAATGACTGCAACACAAAACACAATTATTTTGTGTGAGTGTTAAAATTCTATTATTATAAGGAAATGATGAATTACATGATAGCCTATACACATTAAATAATTCTACCAAACATCTAAACATATCTGAAATGTAACCCTTACAGAGCTAGTTTGTTGACTGGTAAACTGTTGTAGTTTAAAAGAAGGAAAGAAACCTGTGTAATAAGCCTTTTTTCTAAAATTCGTATATTGAAAATACTTTTCAGAAGTTGCATCAATAACGTAAAACATTTATTTTTCTATAGTAAGTAAATATATATAGGTATATACATGATGCAATTATTATAATGACTTTTTCTTTTGACATGTGCCAAATTTATAATGTCAGCTTTTTACAATCCTAAATTATAAGTCTTTCTGGTGTGTATAAATTTAAATTACTTTTGAAACTGTTGCCATGACAATCTCACAAGGGGCAGGAATCTTGACTACCACGATCACATCTGTTGTGTGTAAGGATCCGGTTAGTTCCTACACTAGGACACTTCATCTTATACAATTATTCCTTTCAAAAACAAATAAACCTCCCAAATTCTTATCAAAATCATCTTTTTTTGAAGCAAATCTCAAGCCAATAATTTCATAGCCAAATTGATCAATTAGACATACAAGTAAATTTGAACTTAATCATTTAAACATTAAATTCATAGACAAACAGATTTTATCTTAATATCATCAAACTTTTATAATGAAAATAATTTATCTCTGAACAAACTCTGGCTTTGTCTTCTTGTTTATATATAAGCTGTAAATTCATCATCAGATTGTACTTTGTTGACATTATATTCAAATCTCAATAAATTCATACACCACAAGGGAAAGAAGGGACATAACTCTTGTAAATGTTGCACAACTTTGGTTTAGTATCAGCAATTTGAATACAAATTAGATTCCACTTGTTGGAGGACTCTCAGTTCCCAGAGAAATTCACAGACCTCCAAGGTTACAGGAGCCTCAGGACACTGCACTATGAGGTTAATGTGCATGTATAACTCACAACTCAAGGTAGCCTCTAGTGGTACAAATGAATTGTTGATTTTACTTTTATTATGCAGGACCAAACATGGGTTGGTCGCAAGTATCCTTATCTTGCAATTCTCCTTCTACAACACAATATGTCAATTAATTTAACAGCTTAATATGATGTGCCTGGACCATATAGCTGCAAATAGCTGTTTATATAAGTTCAATCAATAATAGTGTTCTTGAGTTATCATTTTAGAGGAGAATTTAAGATTAACTGATAATTTTGACATTCTCAACAGTTCAGTCTTGGCTATAATCAGAACCTTGTGGTTTATATGCTACAGATTTATTCCACTTCACAACTAACAATGACATTTTTGTAAAAACATATGTGGTATGAACCAGTCTCCACATCGTAATTTCTAAATATATCTGCTGACAAGGTTACTCTATTTTTATACATAAAATCAATTAACGCACCAATTAGCTGTCATTTTTTGTGTCTGACATTGACAAAAATGAACTGCTTACTGCACATCTACATTACGCTTGGCTGCTGAATACTCTATCAACATGCAGTTTTTCTTACTGCATGCTGATTTTTCCTACATCAAAAACAGATTTTTTACAGAGCCCAGCATGTACATGGCCCGATGTTAAAAAGGGCAGTCAGCTGTTCAAGGCTTAGCCCCATGACAGGCTCAAGTACTGTGATAAACAGGATATCACAGGGACTTGGAGGAACTTTCCTCAAAGACCACACAGGGTCTTATTACACAGTACAATTAACGTATTTCCCTCATAGATCATATAGGCATTTCTTTTTGTTTGAAGGAAAATAATCTTATTAATAGAATAAATTATACAGGTACATGTATATTTCAAGGACACATGGATTGCACAGGGTACCACTGGTCTGTACCATTAAAAGGTAACTATAAATGCAGATGTACATTAAGGGACTTTTTATGTTTATAACATAAATATATATAAACACAGGGATTGATTTTGGGTAATATATTATAAATATAAAATTATAGGAAAACCATTACATGCACAAGCTTTACACAAGGGCTATTAAGGGTATTACAGATGCAATATTTGTTTTTGTGCTAAAATAGTACACAAAATATTTTGGAAATAATAAGGCAAGGCCAAAGTAGAAAAGTTTTATTATCATTCAGATATGAGAGGTACTCATTTCACCTGTCCTCCCAAAATACTACAAGCAAAAAGCAAATAACATGTAGGTAGTAATAATGAATTACAAAGATTGTTTTTCTGGGCTAGGTGATCAATCTCTACTTGCCCATCATTCCGACACACAGGGCATGCTGACATCCTATTAGCAGTCTTATGTCCTTACATACTTATCATTAAAATGATATTTCCTGGAGATGGGAGATTAGGACTGTTGCCATGGAGACTATATACTGATCTACATACATCTCTCTCTCATCACACACAAGGAAAAAAGTCACACTCAATCCACAATCAATTCTTAGTTTCTGTAGTAAATACATTAATGAATCTAATATTCTAACATCTACTTAATTAATAAGTGATTTTAAAATGCTTTGTCTGCATCTAAAATCATCTGAAAAGATGTTACATAAAATGTGCATGAAATTATTAGCAAATGCTTGCAAGTTTATAAATATGATGTTTCTTTCAAAGTTCCATAAAAGAAAGACAATATTTTACAGCTAGCAGTAGCTAAAGAAGCTTTTCACCCGAGGCAAGCTCAATGATTTTTATAAGATTGTGTTTTTCATACAAAACAGACCCATTGACTTTTTGTAAAGGTTTAAGGTTTTGAAATAAAAATGTTATAAAATTGGGGCCATCTGATCATAGAATAATAATTCCAAACATTAAATAAAAAATGTAATGAATATGTTAATGAAGCACTGTCTTGATTAAGAACCCTTAATCAGGGAACAAGCGATACCCAAATCATCTGAATTTACAAAACGAGGCAGCAAACGTCCAATTAATCCATTTATTGGCCTTTACTGACGACAAGGGTTCTAGTTGTGTTTAATTTTCCTCTCTCTTATGGTCAAACAAGTTATAAGGCTGAAAGTTCCTAAATTAATTATGATTCTTTTGAATTTAAATTATGCATAATTACATTGGAATCATTGTCATTTAAATGAATATTAATCATCCTACAGAGACAAGGAATTGTGATTATATCAGGTCCAAACTGCTTTTAGATCCTTTGTACAATACAATCCCCCTTCATCCAAAGTTTTTGTTCAAATCAATCTGGACTGAATATCCCAATATTTTGTGTGATAGCATGAAATGGATACAAATGTGTACTACAATTTTTTTTATAAGTCACAATTTTTGTCAATTAGTTGTACCAAAAAACACATATGATGAAAGGTTTGTTGAGATTTGCTGATTAAGAAATAAAGACTTGGAATATGGAGCCTGAACACTAATGACTTACCATAAAGTAACAGGTAACTCAATAAGTATGCTGGCTTCTATCACTGTACTAAAGAATTCCACATGCTTCTTGTGGGAAATTAAGGCCAACAAAATAGATGATAAAAATAGCAAAGCTAGACTCTGCATCAAAAATGGCTTAATCAGATACTTCTAAAAGACAATTAAAAGAGAACATACAGACATACTGGGATAGAGGCTTTTGTACTTAATTAAAGTTCAAATTTCTGTGTAGCTTTGAAGACATCACAGCAAACATTGCCTCAAAACCATCTCAGCAAATTAGATTGTTTACATTAATTAGTGTGCCATACCTGTGATGAAACAAGTAAATTCAGGAAAATTCTACAGACAGGTTGGCGACCATTTTACATACTCTAATCATTACAATGAACGTTTTTGCCAGTAAGCTTTTGTCTCATGATGGGCTGGTTTTTTTTAGAATCTTTTTTTCCCCTCCAAATGGGAGATGAAACTAAAAAACTGTTTAAAAAATATTTTTATAACACTCGGTTAAAACTTGATAAATATACATTGTAACAATTCATTTTTTTCTTTTACAAATTTTATTGTGCTAATATAAACCATAATGAGAGTATATGTTGAAACCCTCTGGCACTACAAGTCATAAATGATGGCTGTTTTATAATCTTAGATACAAATTATTTGTGAATAAATATAAGGTACATTAGCAAATTATACCAAACATTTTAGGGGAATACCTTCATTGCAGACTACCTCATTTACGTTAAAAAAGTCTTTAAAAAGTCATTAAAATGAAATAAATTAATCATAAAAGTAATAATTCTAGGGAGAAGTCCAAGGTTTGTGACACAAATGAGCCAGAACCTGTGTTGACATTCAGTTGTTGAGTATACAACACAAAGGAAAATTCCATTAACGATTATAGAATTACTTCAAACAGCCTGATTCATTTGGCCTTAATGGAAACTCTGACAGTATGTTGGCTATAATTGAGCTGTTAATCTGAAAACCTAAATAGCTACATATCCACCAGATGACTTTTTAATCCCTGAACTTATGGACCAAAGAGTTTAACAACATCAGATTTTCATATTCACTTTAGCTGTAGTCTTAATGTCTACTCTTCCATATCTCTGTGAACTCCTTAAATCTCCAACTTATCCAGTCCCCACTATGGGGGTTTCCTACCTATATCTGTATTAAGTGACGTTGGAGTACACATGATAAACAATTGATACAGAATAGATTTTCTTTTGTTCCCAAGCTTCACACTAAATGTGGGCCGATTCCAATAATTCCTACAGCAGAACTCCAAAGTTTAAATTTTCGGAAGTTGTGCTGTCCAGACCATGAGATCCCTCAGAGACATTATTCTTAATTATCTCAAGATTCACCAAAGCATGCTGCATGCACCACATATATGCTGTATGGGTTAAATACTGGCTTTTCTCTAGCAGTGCTTTCTTATAATGGTTCATGACCTTCCAGCCTTCAGCTTGCCTACATCTATGTAGATACACAAAATAAACTTATTTCATTTGGAACACATTATATGTGTCATGGATGTTGAGAGAATTAAAAGTTGATCAAGATCCATGACATTAAGTGTCTTGGATGCTGAGATAAAAGTTGATATAGATTCATGGTCAATCATGGAATCAAAATTAACTAATACAATATAACTATATAGACCTACAGATAGACAACAGAAGCTTTTTCATATTCATTAGTTCAACGCCATGGCCCTTCCAGCAATTAAATGCTCCTATAACGATTGATGCACTCTCTATCTATATTCAGCTTCAGACAACTATTGGCAACATCTTGCCTTAGATGGAAATTTGGTTTTGATTGCTCTGTTATTCTATTATTTATGTTGTAAATTCTTCGAAATGCTCAGAATGAATGGCTATAGCTACAAGACAGATGAAGTACATGTATACAGTATATACCATGAACTGATGTGATCCTTACATGACTAAAACACTATAGGACATTACCATCTGTTAACATGAACAGTTAAAACCTGGGAACATTTCTTTTTAATTCTTACTTTAAGATCATGCATACAAATTGCTTCTATATGGTATATGCTGTGTCATGTACGACTCCATACTATATATAATGTTAGATCTACAAGCCGTTATCACTCAACATTACATATCTCAATAATTACATAACACCTGTGCAATCAGCAAAAACCTACCCTCTCACAAATTATTGAATTAATGCCTTTCTGGATAAAAAACACAGCAAAGTGTTTCTAAATTTTTCTTCACCTTTAATGTAACTTTTTCCTATAGCAGCTGTACCTGGAGTCTTTATAATGATAGTAAGTAGAGTCTATCTGATGGAGTGCTTCACTCTAGTGCTATCACTGTACACTACAACTCTCTTTATAATATGTTTCCAACACATCTAAAAACCTCAAACTTGTAAACTGTCCCACATTCTCTTACTTCTAAAGCTTCCCGATCGACACTGTTATAAATTTTATCTCTACTTACATAAATTTACACAGGAAAAAATGTTTGAAGTCCATGAGGTTTCTTCCTTGATGTAAGTTATAAGCTACCACTTAAAGCTACATTAGTTCTGTAATATTACCACACAGATAACATTGACACTCCTAAGTTGTGAAAAATCTACCACAACAAGAACCATATCCTACAGATATAAATATATTAATTATACAATATCACAACCTCCAGCATTCTTCGCAACAACGCTTGTATCTCTGACATCCCCAAATAACAACTCATCAAGTTATCACATTTATTCTGCTTGATTCATCACTATAAGCCCAATTTCAATAACATACTTCATGATATCATTAAACTTGAAACTGAACATCACTCATGCTCAAATAGATTTTTTTTTAAATACACTTGAATTTGTAACATACGTTAACATGTATCTGATTAAAACTTCAATCAAAGAGAAATTCCACGGGGATTTTATGACTGGTTGACAGGTACTGATGGTGACAGCTAATACAAAATGGAACTTTAATCATAGATTGAAACTTTAAGTACCACAAATTTAAATAATCACAAAGTTTTAATCTCTTTTAAGGAAAACTTCAATTTTAATTTACATATATTTTTTAGTAATGAAATCAAAGAAAAATCATAAAATTACATTACGGTGTTTTAAGATTCATTGGAACATTTTGAAAAAAAAAAAAAATTAAATCCCGATCACTAAGTATGTGCACTTAGACAATTTATGGTTTTGATTTGTCAACATAATCATAATGTGATTTCTGAGAATGATATGATACATAATAGTAACAGAAAACCTCAGTCAATTTACGAATAATAAAAATACTTACATCAAACAAAATTTAAAATACATCGAGTCAGTCCATTTAAAGGTGACAATTTGATCTACAAAGTGTTGAAAACTTAAGAACACTTCACATTCTCTGTTCTTGTTTTTAAGATAGAATCAAATATATATCAATGCATTATTGAATGTAGCTGTAAGAGTGCATGGTTGCCAGGCTTTAATATGAGTTTATATGGTCATTGCTCGTATACATGCATCTGCTAAAATTATAACTGTGAAAGCTAAATATTGAGAATTTACATGAGGTAAAAACGGTACAAAGCTAGTACCGGTACATAAATAATCCAAACTAAAAGGGCCAAAATAAATTCAAAGTAAAATCAACATCATTTCCATGGAATATATATTCAGCTACTATAGGGCCTTCTTCAGTCCAAAAATATGAAGAAATGTGAATTTACAAGAATCAGAAAAAGGCCTTTATTCGTATAGATGCATTATGTTTTGTAAGGCATAGTTGAAAGTTATGCCATGGCTAGAACATGGACGAAAGCCTACAATGTATTTATTGGTCAGTTTCAGTTTCAATTTCCTTTTTTTTTAAGTTTACAACATATTGGAATAATGAAACATAACAAAATACATATACAATCACATGGAAATTGTCTGGTTATATATTTTTAAGGCAGTCACTTCATATAATCTAAAAGTTGTTAACAATCACCAGTATCCAGAAATAACCTGAATGACCTAGATCTATAGGAATCTTGGATGGAAATGGACATTAAGTTCCTTATAATTGGTTTGCACATTACTTCATATCTTTAGACTGTAACATATGATAGGTGTCAGGGTACACCTTAATTATATAGAGAGAAATCATATGAAGATTTCTGCATTTTTGAACTCTGTGACAGCATATGTGAAATATTTCATTTCAGATATGATTCAGTATTTTGACACAAACATATATTAAAACCACAAAAATTACTGACAGGGCTTTAATTCTCATGTCTCTGAGTTTGCCGAATTTATATGTTTGAGATTTCAACAGAATTATCAGTGTATCCTACTGAGGAACTCTCCAGCCCGATAACGCTCTGTGTTAGGGCACTTGTTGTTCCATTGCGTCTGCACAATGCTGCATTCTATTGGAGCACAATCTCTCGTTTGTGCCTACAAACATTGGTAATGGAGACAATATAAACAAGACTATCTTTTCCTGTCAGTTAATATGACAGAGAACAGTACCGTCCTATGATTTTATCACGGTGCCTCCCTATATTTCTGTCGCCATTTCTATGTCCATTTGACCAGTTAGGCTGTGGCGGAGACAGTGTCCACTGATAGGACCAGCCACTGGACCAGATAAGGACTTACCTATAGTCCATATCTACAGCTAGCTGGAAATCATCACAGCACATTAAACATAATGACACTTGTCAGTCTGAAACCACATCACAAAAACACATTTCTTGTTTGACATGGGCATCAGGCAGTATAATGGCTGATAAGTTTTTCAACTACATATATAGGGCAAGAGTCTCTTAGTTCACTTATAAGCATTCACTACTACATTTGGTACACAAATAATCAACTAGGGACACTTACTTTTGGAAATGCTTTTTAATTATATCCATGACATATACAGTTAATTAAAAATGATTTCCATTGTACATTCGACAACATGAATGTATGTACCACTCTAAACTTAAGGTTCAGTTTTCTTGCAGTGCTGGTCTGATAATGAAAATGGATTGTTTTAGTTATAAGTTTGTATATATATATAAGATTAAATTGGTGGCATTTTAGGATGATAAACTGTTTTGTACAGATTTAAAAATGACCATCCAAATCCGATGCCATCCTTTAGGCTGCTGTTTGGTTTCCAACACATACATTGGTCAATTAAGTTACTCTAAATACTGGAACATTAACTTTCAATAATATCTTCTTTTATATTAGATTATCTCCCTTGCATGATCACACTGAAAGCTTTTTCAGATCAGAGCCAAATCATGGTATGTATATGTATAGTTCCACATCATCATATAGTTAACAATCTTGTTGATTTTCTTTTTATTTGAAACAATTTTATTTGCTTTTTCCACATATATTATTAATAGTACAAAGACAGATTACAAGATATCACTTTCTCACTCACTTTCTCCCTTGGAAGAGGTACATGTGGTACACAGTAAAAAAGTATTTGAAATCCAAGATTATCTTGTTGAGTTTTGATCAGTTGGCTTTTTATTATAAAAAAAAATGTTTTCCTAAGACACAGATGAGACATAGAAATTAAGTAACCCCAAACAGAAATAATAGAGCCCAAACAGTAGGATACCTATAACTCTACACATTGCCTACCTGTTCTCCATTGTATACTGTACCTATTTGAATATGATATCAGAGACTTGCCATGCTAACATATGTATCTTCTACTGACAACAACATCCCATTCGATTGGAATTAATCATTCCATGCAATAGTTTCAGACCACAGTTTGCAAAAACGTATATTTGATATATATCAAAAATCTTTATTATTTAGAATTTCTAATACACATCAACATTGTTTTATTCATATAAATAAACCTTGCCTATATGCTAAATGGCAAAATAGCAAACTCATACACATGAAGCAACAAAAAGACTTTGTGAACATACAGATGATGGGAGATACTGGTAACTGTACGGTAATCATGTTTTTCCCCTGCTCCTAATTCTGCCTTGCCAATCAGAGCTTCCCCACAGTGTGACGGATCACAGACCAGGCCCCCTGGAGGGGCGCTCCGTCTGGGACTAAGGGAGATAACACCAGTACGTCACCAAGGTAAAACTTCACCTCCACATCATTTAAGTTCAAATCCTGACATTTCCTGATTTTATGAAGACAAGGTTTAGACAAGATCTACATGGATTTTATCTTTATCTTTCAAGTTAAACCCTAAAACATACACTTGATGATTCATAAAGATTTGGTGGTCATTGGAGTTTATTAAGGCATCATTCTAGTTATATTGTACAGAACTATGGTGGTTTAAGGTAATTTCCAGTATCAGTTTTCAATATAAACAAAGCTTGAATAATGAATATTACATTTATAAACTTCACATTTATCATCATTTTGGTTATAATAAAATCTCTCTCTGTGGTTACTTTAACCTTCAATTACATATTACATGATGTAACTTAAATCCCTATATTTTCTGTTGAATCCAAAAGTTACTTATTTGTTGTTTCTATACTTGCATGTTGATGGTAGAGAAAACTAAATCAGACATTTAATTGGGGCTTTTTTTCCTAATTTTTTAAAAATCAAGTAAAATTATGTTTGACAAGTCTTTACAATCATGAAATTTCACTACATCATTAAGGTTCTACATCTTACAAGCATTTTCCTGCTGTTCCAGGATGCAGAGGGCAGATTTAAGCATCATAGGGAGACTGATGATGTAATTAAGTTTCAACAGAGGCACTGTCGATTATCATGTTGCCTCATGCGGGTACATATGGTCTTACTATAAGTGTAATATTAAGCTTATATTTAAATGAACGTCCTCAAAGAAATTACATTCTGTAATTCAATTATAAGTGTACATGTTATCACAGAGGCACAGTATATAGAAATCTGTGTGTCCGTGTTAGAGTACTTCTCATCCTCTCACCAGGCCTACAATCCTTGTTTACAAAATCTACACATAATTAACTTCCTCTACACACAGAACAGAAAATGTGTCATTAATTATGACAGGAGTTCCACTAAAACAGAAAATTGCCACATTGATAGAGATCTGACCTACATATATATTGTACAGGGTATTAATTCATTGCTTCAAATTCTAATTCTGGCAAGATTTTTATAGCATTTATGCAGATTGCATGCTTGCTTCACTGCTATTATATTCATGCTACCTTTTAAATCAAACTGAAAATATAAACATAAAATCCAAATCAAAATTTAATAAGAACAAAGGAACAAATGCACACCAGCTATAACAATAATTATAAAGACCAAAATAATGCATAACTAAAGAATCTGCTGTACAAATAATGGGTATCTGCTGTATGGGTCTTCCCTACCTTCACCATAGACGATTACTCACTCTGTTTATTAAGTTGTTGGTAAACAAAATAAAGAGGTCATTGCTATTTAAATACCTATTAGGGTGTAGGCAACTATGTAACAGGTCTGGTGCCATTAGCCAAAGGTTTCATCACCATGATCCAGTAATAAAGATAATAATAATACAGATGAATTAATGATTATTTGGTTAGAATTTTGACTGCCTCAAATTGACAAAGGAATGTCCATTATTTGAGTATATCAGTAACATAGACAAAAGGTTCCCTGTCCAATAAATCATTTGTTTAGGGTGTGTTGGCTTCCAAAAAAATGAATAAAGCCTTGAAGGCCGGCACATGGTTCACTTTCTGAACGTTTGCTTTATGTTACAAAAGTCTTGTTCTTGAAAAAGGCAGAAATACCAGCTAGTGCATAGTGGTATGTTTACAATAACCAAAAACAAAGACATAATCACAGACTTTAAATAAACATTAATGACAAATCTAATTCTTCAGATCAACATTTTAAAGATTGTTTTAATTGTTGAAAATTTTATTTGTCTCCATTGTGGGACACTTAACGACACAGTCTCTCTCCCATATATGGCATGACTATCTAATTAGTGGTTGGTCATAAAGGGCGTCTATTTCAGAAAGGAGAAAGAAATGCTGCCCTTGGGATATGGAATAAAGGTCACAGAGAAAGTGAAGTATAAAATGTGGTGTTACCAATGTAATAGTCAAAAGTAGTGCTAGCTAAGGATGTCTTGTCTGCGATTAGAAATGCAGTCTACAAATAGAGCTATTTGAAGGATATGATAAATGATCATTAAAATGATTATACAGCTCAATAATTTGTTCATAGACAGTCCAGTGACACATAAAATCGTGTCCCACAGTTATAGTGACTTATTTACATGTAGCCATTGTCAAACATAAATGCATGCATTGATGTAAATAAATAGAATTACATAGCTAATGTCATTTTACATCTGACAATTGGACGATAACCTCAGGAAACTGAAGAATCAGGAGGTTTGCTAAATAAACTAGCTTTGATACCAAAATGTATTACCCTGCTGCAAACAGATGATAAGGTTATTGCCAAAACAATCTTTACAAATCAGAAAAAAGCTATTTCAAAGAAAAGCCAAAGAGATAAGATTCTTTTAATTAAGTTGCTGCATGCCTTTAAGCCTGAAAAATGAGATTTCTTTACGATCACAGCTACGACAAGAGTTACGTTGGATGCATAAATAGACAACAACAAAGGCTTTATATCTTATCTTTTACATGTATGTCGACTCATTATCAAAGAAAATCGGCATTAAGTCCTCAACCTTTATTTCTGTGTTGTGAATGCCATGAGGCAAAAGACAAGAGAGAAGTAATCCTGCTGATAACATTGTGTTTTCCTTTTCAATCAAAACAATCCAGTATAATTCCTACAGAGACTTCTGCCTTGAGCTGCTGCAGTCTTGCGTCACTGAATATAAAGTGTGTAATAATAACAACTCAGTAGACCCTGCCAATTCCGTCGTAACTTCATCATCCTGAGATTTATAGCTATCCAATAGGTTGGTAATTGACTTTGCCAGTTGTTTGTGCCATTGTGTTGTAATTTGGTTTGATGTCACTGACCAGACACTGCCGTTTAACACCAACAGTCAAACAGTAATGTCATGTCCAGCACGTAGACGATTCAATTTGGATGTGATCAGGAAACCTCAGACAGCAGACGGTCGTGTATTGATGAGGCTGGCAATGTTCCGAATAGGAAAAGTTCAACACAATTCATTGTTATACCAAGAGTATTCTTCAATGATTGCCTCATAGATTACTAGCACGGTTACATGCAAGGGAGATAACCATCCAGCAGACAGTAGAATTACAATGGCTGAGTACCATAATTAGTTTTTATTTCTTTATCACTGTGACAAATTAGAATTATTGTACAACCTGTCCTAAGAATTTAGAGATTTACTTCACAATTCTGGAAATGTATTCAATACAAATTCAATTACAGTCTAATGTAATAATAAAAGGCAATCATTTTAGTACACTTATATATAGGTCACCCTTGTAAAAAGAAATTTCAACTTCATACTGTGGTGATTACCTCAAGCAGCTTTAAGTTTAAATTGATTTGATAAAATATTTTGAAGAAATATCTCAAGATAAACAAATTCCTATCAGTATTTAAATTTACACTAGATTTCAAAAATGCTCAGCTAGCAAGACTTGGAAATGTGGGTTTTTTTAAATTCAAACTTTATTCCTCTTTTCATATTTAAAATAATCTGCTGTCAAGGAAAACATGTCATGGAAATGTCATGGCAGTCAATGCATTAGATAAGGACTGAAGGAGGAAATGTAAGATTGACACAAAAATAAATAGATAAATTCACAAATACTTTCCACGTAAGTGCCCACACTCCAAACAATAATCAAAATTGGTTGACTACTTTAATTTGTTATCAGATTGACTGACTTTTTTTTTTTATTTACCACACCTTACTAAATGTTGTCCTTTTTCTGTCTGGACATATGATCGGCTTCAGATGTCAGTCACACACCAAACAAAGGGACCAAAGCTAAATCTACCTATCACCCAGCTGTCAGTAGTTACATGTATATACATGTATACAGCTTTGTCACCTTAAAAAGGAAATCCACCTGGTCCTGATTAAACCCCAACTGACATGATCGAGATGGTGAAAATCAAATGATTGCGGCGCTGTGTAATTATTTCTGTCTGGACAGACTACAACATCCATGTCAGACAGAATTGTCCTGTCAACATCTTAAATACATAAACATATGTAATTTCTATCTAAGGGTTCTAATGTATACATGTTACATGGCTTTCCAAAGGAGAAAATAATGTAATAAGAGGCCTATTAGACCTGTATCAAGCTCAATCACACAATTATATGTAATTTGCAGGTACCGGATTGTCTGCCAGGCCAGGTGTATCACTGTATAATCATTAATTTTTATTTGTTTTTATACTTTATCCAACTTTCTGATTGGCAGATCCTTTTTCTTCATTTACTATGAAGAAAAAACCCGAGAATGGCGTGAAAACCTGACGTTATCATGACGTCACAATAGAGACATCGACGTTGCATATTGATTTATAAAAAACAATCCATTGGAAAATCAATGCGGATTCACACAGTTTGCAAACAAAATCTCTTTCATAACCAGATGAAGTTAAAAAATAGTCACATCAATGCTTAAGGTAGCTCCATACTTTTGGGAAAACCCATGTCATTTTTTTCTAACAGGTCTTATTTTCTTGCATTTATCATGTAGATTTCAAATCTGTAAAGATAAATGGGTGTTCTCGAACTACTTTTTGAGATATTTGAGCTTGAAATATACCATTCATGCAAATTTGCTGACCGAAAATAGAAAAATTCATAAAATTATGTTTTCTATAATATTAGGGTGAATGTAGTCTCGATCCTGTTGATTTTTTGTCCTAAATTTCTTACGATAGAACAATATACAAAACTATTTTATTTTTACAAATGCTAACTAATTTTTATTTCCCAGGACCGTTTCTATACGTAATTATCATGTTTTGCCATATTTTCGCCCGTAAAAAATCAATGAATAGGCCAAAAAGGAAATGAAAACCCATGTGAATTTCACAATATTTGTATATGATATGCCCAAGGTAATATGTTTTTTAAATATCATATAAAAACACGGGGTCCTTGATAAAAATTTCACAATTTTGTAAGCTTGAAGTTTGTAACTCGCAACCCTACCCCCATTTCATCCAGTGCTAAGATGGGTTATATTTGACTATTTTTTGAAAATCATGCCGCAAAAAAACATTCCACATCAGTTCATACGTTTTTGTGATATTATATCTGGTTTATGTCTGTTTGTTTTTATGATTTTCTCCAAATTGTGTGTTTAAAGGAAATACGCATGCGATTTTTTTAGAATTCCGGAATTTCGGTCCGACCGGGTCCCCTCTTATGATTTATAGCGACGGACGGCACTTCCGGTGTTTAAAAATCCATTCCCATTTACGACAGGGACCCGAAAAACCTCAGAGATACCATATAATTTTCACTTCACTGCTTTTATTTGATTTGTTTAATGATTTTAAACATTTAATAATCTATGTAGAAAATTTTCACCTATTGAAAAAATATCCAAGTGTGATGTCGTGGCGTATCGGAAACCATTCTAGAATTTAAACCAACCTCCGCAACTTCCGGTATAGCGTCATATGAATTGGCGCGATTTTCAAAAGTATGGACCTACCTTAAGTATCGTACAGAGTTGGATTTCTAAAATTATCTATGAATATATCATATAGAAACTAAATAAACCAAACAAAATACTCCTGATGTTCTAATGTCTTTTCCTACAATTTAATTTCTTCAATTCATAATTTTCACATAAAAAGATCCTCATGAAGTTGTTCTTCAAGTCATAATTTTCACATAAAAAGATCCTCATGAAGTTGTTCTATCAACAAGAGGGCCACTGAGGCAGAATTTGGTCATTAGTTCATGGAGACAAAAGACGAAAGAACTGTTTAACTGTAAACACACTCTTTAAGTTATATGTGCCATAATTTTCATACTCATGTATCAAGAAGAGCTTTTAATATGTTATTTATTCACCATCAAACGTTACCAACATTTTGATAATTACCCATAGGTCTGAGAGAGTGGTAGAATATTAGCCACCACTAAACATCAAACTTTCTTCCAGAAATCATCCAAATATTGTATCACAACAATCTGAGAAATATTATGGGTATACAGAAATCAAGTGATTTCAGAATTATTTCATGAGATTTGCTAATTTCGATCATACAAAGTAAGAATAAGAAGACAAATGAAAATCAGTAATATGGAAGATTAAGGAAGAGGGTGTTTGGGGGTAGGTGTAAGTGGAGGAAGTGAGGGTAAGGGTAAGTGGAAGGCGTGGGGGTAGGGGTAAGTGGAGGAAGTGAGGGTAAGGGTCAGTGGAAGGCGGTGGGGGTAGGGGTAAGTGGAGGGAGTGAGAGTAAGGGTCAGTGGAAGGAGTGGGGGTAGGGGTAAGTGGAAGGAGTGGGGGTAGGGGTAAGTGGTCGGAGAGGGGGTAGGGGTAAGTAGAGGGATTGGGGGTAGGGGTAAGTGGTTGCAGAGGGGGTAGGGGTTAGTAGAGGAAGAGGGGGTAGGGGTAATTGGAGGGAGTGGGGGTAGAGGTAAGCAGAGGGAGTTATTTACTGGAGGAATGTCTACTATGTCTACTACTGAGGGTCTGATTACAGTCTCACTTGTACATGTCTCACAGACATTTTAAGATAGCAGGCTTTTTATGATTTCAGAACTAACAGAGGATACCAAAATAATGAAAAACATGTATAAACAACAGGCTTTACACAAGGGAAAAGCCAACTGCCAACGTGAAATGTCAACGTACATTTGTCTCACATAGTTGTACATGGATTCCAGGGCTGATGGTATCATAGCATTACATGGATAATGTGTGACATGTACTCACTGAGAAAGTCAGGATGTGACGACATTCTCCGAGCGTATACACAACAATTACTTCTCATGGCATGATGCTGTCCTCTACAAATACACTCAACAATGGCCAACACGATTGTGAAAGGTGATCGCGAGTCGTAGGTTAAGGCAACTCCCCCAGGATGTTATAAGGAACAATACATAGTTTAAATGCTCCGGTTGGTGCAGCAGATTTGTCTGCATAAGGTTTATTACTTTGGTGTCTATGGGAGGGCTAAGTTGTAATTACACCTCAGTTAATGGATCAGTCGTATTAACACTTCATTCAATAGATCAGTGGTAGTTAAACTAAGGTCAATAGATAAGTCATAATTACATCTCAGTCAATGGATCAGTTGTAATTACACCTCAGTCAATGGATCAATGTAATTACACCTCAGTCAATGGATCAATTGTAATTACACCTCAGTCAATGGATCAGTTGTAATTACACCTCAGTCAATGGATCAATTGTAATTACACCTCAGTCAATGGATCAGTTGTAATTACACCTCAGTCAATGGATCAGTTGTAATTACACCTCAGTCAATGGATCAGTTGTAATTACACCTCAGTCAATGGATCAGTTGTAATTACACCTCAGTCAATGGATCAATTGTAATTACACCTCAGTCAATGGATCAGTTGTAATTACACCTCAGTCAATGGATCAGTTGTAATTACACCTCAGTCAATGGATCAGTTGTAATTACACCTCAGTCAATGGATCAGTCATAATTACACTTCAGTCAATGGATCGGTTGTAATTACACCTGAGTCAATGGATCAATTGTAATTACACCTGAGTCAATGGATCAATTGTAATTACACCTAATTCAATGGATCAGATGTAAGTACACCTCAGTCAATGGATCAGTTGTAATTACATCTCAGTCAATGGATCAGTTGTAATTACACCTCAGTCAATGGATCAGTTGTAATTACACCTCAGTCAATGGATCAATTGTAATTACACCTAATTCAATGGATCAGATGTAAGTACACCTCAGTCAATGGATCAGTTGTAATTACACCTCAGTCAATGGATCAGTTGTAATTACACCTCAGTCAATGGATCAGTTGTAATTACACCTCAGTCAATGGATCAGTTGTAATTACACCTCAGTCAATGGATCATTTGTAATTACAGCTCAGTCAATGGATCAGTTGTAATTACACCTCAGTCAATGGATCAGTTGTAATTACACCTCAGTCAATGGATCAGTTGTAATTACACCTCAGTCAATGGATCAGTTGTAATTACACCTCAGTCAATGGATCAGTTGTAATTACACCTCAGTCAATGGATCAGTTGTAATTACACCTCAGTCAATGGATCAGTTGTAATAACACCTCAGTCAATGGATCAGTTGTAATTACACCTCAGTCAATGGATCAGTTGTAATAACACCTCAGTCAATGGATCAGTTGTAATTACACCTCAGTCAATGGATCAGTTGTAATTACACCTCAGTCAATGGATCAGTTGTAATTACACCTGAGTCAATGGATCAGTTGTAATTACACCTGAGTCAATGGATCAGTTGTAATTACACCTCAGTCAATGGATCAGTTGTAATTACACCTCAGTCAATGGATCAGTTGTAATTACACCTCAGTCAATGGATCAGTTGTAATTACACCTCAGTCAATGGATCAGTTGTAATTACACCTCAGTCAATGGATCAGTTGTAATGACACCTCAGTCAGTGGATCAGTTGTAATTACACCTCAGTCAATGGATCAGTTGTAATTACACCTCAGTCAATGGATCAGATGTAATTACACATGAGACAATGGATCAATGTCACTCTAAATCAGTACAATTGGAGATCTCCAATGTCTCTACCAAATTAGGACAGTTGGAGATCTCTGATGTCTCTACCAAATCAGGACAGTTGGAGATCTCTGATGTCTCTACCAAATCAGGACAGTTGGAGATCTCTGATGTCTCTACCAAATCAGGACAGTTGGAGATCTCTGATGTCTCTACCAAATCAGGACAGTTGGAGATCTCTGATGTCTCTACCAAATCAGGACAGTTGGAGATCTCTGATGTCTCTGCCAAATCAAGACAATTGGAGATCTCTGTTGTCTCTACCAAATCAGGACAGTTGGAGATCTCTGATGTCTACCAAATCAGGACAGTAGGAGATCTCTGATGTCTCTACCAAATCAGGACAGTTGGAGATCTCTGATGTCTCTACCAAATCAGGATAGTTGGAAATCTCTGATGTCTCTACCAAATCAGGACATTTGGAGATCTCTGATGTCTCTACCAAATCAGGACAGTTGGAGATCTCTGATGTCTCTACCAAATCAGGACAGTTGGAGATCTCTGATGTCTCTACCAATTCAGGACAGTTGGAGATCTCTGATGTCTCTACCAAATCAGGACAGTTGGAGATCTCTGATGTCTCTACCAAATCAGGACAGTTGGAGATCTCTGATGTCTCTACCAAATCAGGACAGTTGGAGATCTATGATGTCTCTGCCGATTTCTCAAAACAAACTTCAGTCAAAAACTGACTTAAGTCTATTTGATTCACATAAGTTACAAAAGGAGAAAAACTTAGGTTTTGACTTAAGTCTGTACTTTTGTTTTGAGAAATCAGTGCCAGAGCAGTTGGAGATCTCTGATGTCTCTACCAAATCAGGACAGTTGGAGATCTCAGATGTCTCTACCAAATCAGGACAGTTGGAGATCTTTGATGTCTCTACGGATTTCTCGAAACAAACTTCAGTCAAAAACTGACTCAAGTCAATTTGATTCACATAAGTTACAAAAGGAGAAAAACTTAAGTTTTGACTTAAGTCTGTACTTTTGTTTTGAGAAATCAGTGCCAGGACAGTTGGAGATCTCTGATGTCTCTACCAAATCGAGACAGTTGGAGAGATCTTATGTCTCTACCAAATCGAGACAGTTGGAGAGATCTTATGTCTCTACCAAATCAGGACAGTTGGAGATCTCTACCAGCTGGCCAGGATTGATTAAAATATCTGGAGCTCTTCCAATCCACATGCAGTACCATGGACAGACACACCTTTTACCAGCTTATCCTTTAGATCAGATCAAGCCACTGATAGATCTTCATGCATGTACTGGTCCCTGAACATCGCACATGGTATGCTTTTGAACTGCCTCATGTTTGTAATAAATGTCCAATTGTATCAATGATGATCCTTTCATTTACAACAGAACAGCTTAAACACATATTTGCTGAAATAGCTATAAGCTCAAATCAAAACATTTATCAATACCAATTACCTTAAGTTGGTATTCTTAAATAGAGGGACTATCTGCTGCATTGCCATAGGTTATGAGAAAATGCCAGTAAGGAAATACTTATTATTTTTAAATAAAAAATAATTCAAAAATATTTTGCACCATGATTATACTTCAAATGCTAAACATTATTGTTACAATGTCATTTCATTTATTAATTAAATGATAAAAAAGAAAAAGAGTGTAGGTAACAACTTTATGAGGCCATGAGATGATCGCAAGGTCAGTTTAAAAGGAGCAGTCAGTCGATTGTTTTGTAACAAAAGGGCATAACACTAAAAAGAATAGAAAGAAGACAATGTTCTTACTATATACTAATCATAGTATGAACAACCCCACTCAATTTGTCAAGTGATACATTGTAGTCACTGTTCATACAAGTGTTGATCCAGGTTGAATACTATAGTATCTATGGGCTGCAATGGCAACTGTGTCATTGGGGGTCAAACTACAGGAGCAATAAACTGCCTGTAACACAATGACAAAGAAAGATAACTCTTCCAGCAAACTTCATACAACAGTCATTCCATATTTCTGTATTATGATGTCAAGGGTACACGTACTTTATATCACAAATCCAAATTATCATTATAAACAATACCATTAAAGGTTAAGCATGAACTAGGGAACAGTTTGCTGACTTTGTTAAATTTTCAAGTTTTAGGTTCAAAAGCAATTCCCTTTATAAGTGTACTATCAATACCAGTGGCAGTGAAACCTAACTGTTGTGGGGAGGGAGTCACTCTGGTGTTGTCAGCATCAATAAAGGATGTAAGAACATGGAAACAGAATCCAGGCCAAGACGACCTACCTGGACATGTTACACCGACATACCATCATGTCAGTGTCTGTAACTAGCCTGACTACCACACACTGACGTCTGGCTGGTGTTAGGTAATACATTCTCTGTTACATCAGGCTAACCAGGCCAGACCCTCTGTGAAACACAGATGTTCAGGTTAAAGTCATCACCAATCACATCCTCTATCACCAGCAATTGTTCTTGTTCCCCAGGTGTGGTTATAATGGCACAGGGAGAGGCCAAGGTAATAAGTCGGGCTTAACATTTCAACGTAAGGGTCAAAGTAAATCAGGACAAATGGGATCTGTAATGGTAACTGGATCAGGGTGATGCTCAGGATCTCAATGGTAGTGATGCAAGGTCAAGAAGCTTTCCCACTATATAACTTTGGTAAAGGTCAACTACATTTCCTGCCTCAGAATCAAGGCTGTCAGGTCAAAAAACTACGACAAGAAAACCCATAAACCAATGTCAACAAATCTTCAACTTTATACAGGGTAAAGAATTTCAAAATCTCATACTCATCAAAAGATATGGGTGTACTGCCTTCACATAGTTAAAACTTTGAAATATGAATGTTTTCAATAAAAAATATTTTTAAAAGTTGGCCAAAGGCAAATCACATAGAAACACTTTCAACCTGGGACACAGAGAGTATTGTTATGCATGACGCCACCAAGACTGCTGACACTGTCTATACCAACATCAATCACCTATATATTGCCTTTTCAATGAAGGCGACACACCGGGTAAGTAACATTTCAACAAACTGTACAACAATTACTCATTACAAAGCAGAGACCTGTAATTATAAGGGATTAGAAATATCACTCATTAAGTATCACACTCTTGTAGCTATAACATAACTGATATTTAAAGACACAGTATGAAGCTAACACATTTGTTGTATATAAATCTGAGTGATGCTAGCAGTGTATTAAATATCAAAATGATAAAAGTTTCTTTAAATCTTCAAGTTTGATTGAACACACATGTGTTGTGAATCTCAGTTTTGAAGTTAGAGATTTTCTAAATACTTCAGAACATCAATAAAAAGGTACAAAAATGGCATCTTGATTTGACTCAACCTCTGTTTTATATTTCATACTTTCTTTATTATTTTTTCCCTATCGAGTGTCAGTTTTATTTGCTATGTGATCCGTTGAACTTCGGGTAACAAAATACATCTAAAATTACTATACTGCTGTAATGCCTGACAACCAAAGTTCCAATCTAATATGATAACAAGATTTATGACAGAAAAACCTCAAACCGAAATACTTAAAACTGTCATGAAATGCTGAGTGGCTGTTATAGCAGATGTCAAACACACCAAGCAGGGGTAGGGGAGATAACTCTAACTTAAAGTTCTTGGTAGTAATACTGCAAGAGTACTGCTGACATTGTATTGAATTTGAGTTGGTTTGTTGATTTTTCCGTTATTCTATTCTGCATTGTCATCTCTCCTTTTTGTTTGTATCATCAATAGACATGTCTCGGGAATTAGTCTAAGATCCTACCTTATCCGAGGTTCCTTTTCTGAGATGATGACCAAATATACATGTAACTGTCACCTTCCTGTTAACTGGGGATGTAGCTCTTTCTCTAGGGACATTCTGAAATGTTCAAACCAACACAACCTTGGCAGACATTCTCAGTATAATTATGGTGCTTGTACATTTTCTGTTCGACCATAATTAGAGTCAGACTTTAGGATATAACGAAAAAAGCTTGATGTCAATACCATATATATATATCACCATGTCAATATTTGAGATTTTATCCTGTTGATATAACAAAATATTAACAGATTTATATACTAAATATGATATTGGATTGAAACAGATTGAATTGCTATGTTTGATAATTACAACTACTGATATCTATTAATGATAGTACCATTAACATTAACAAGTTCAAATGCAGATTATTTTCACATTTCACTATATAAGCATTAATCAATATCATGACACTTACTGTGGATAATGGTGGAAAGTTCAGGAGTCGGTGATTATGTGCTTTCAAAAGTTCTATCTCCGTCTGAAATGGGAATACCTCTGTTGTTAGAAATGAAATTTAATATTTACCGTATATGTGACGGCAAATAAGACGCATCCAATAAAGATAATTTTGTATATTATTTTTATTGAAAAAACAATAAATATTCAATATGTATATTATTTTTATTGACAAAACAATAAATATTCAATATGTGTAATGTGTCAATGTTTGCTGATATAAAAGTTGATAAGGTTTTGAATTATTTAAATGTACATTATTGTTTAGAATTATTTAGATGTTTATTTCTGTAGTAGTGATTGGGAGAGGTGATACATACAAACAGTTCTAGGATGTGTCCAACAGACATAATGCCCATATTCTTCAGGTCTGCTTGGTTCATCAGCAGTAGGCGTCTCCCAGTGATGTGGTTATTGATGAACAGGTCAGCATACATCGCAAGGTCATTTGTGTGACCTTCAAAATATAATATAATACATGTGTAACAAATATATATATATCATTATGATTATGACAACTGAGAATAAAAAATGTGCCTTTAACTGTATCTGTTAGTGGAAATTGTTTGGAGCTAGGTCATTGTGTACAAACATGTGATACAATAAATTACTGTAATTAAAATGACTCAGGACTCAGAATCAGTAAGTCTGGTCCTTTTTTGAGATGTATAACAATAATTTATAGTACTCATGTTTTCGTTTCTTCTTCAGTTGCTTACGTTTGTTTTAACCACAGTCAAACCTGTCACAAACATGAGTTTTGATACCATTCAACTTTTCTATTCTGATAATAATTAATGTCTTATGTGTTAATTAAACTATACTTACCATTATGTAACTGTTTTATCCACTGATACTGAAACAAGAAATCACACCACACTTTAATACAAATACCCTACAGATTCCTATAGATCAAGATTTCCAGATCACTGACAATAACTTCAGCATGGACATTGAGCATACTGTGTGTACTAACCAGTTTTCAGTTTTTAGAAATGGAATACAATGCAGTTCATATTGACAGATCAATCTGTTTATGATGTTAATACAAATCTTAAACATTAGCATAGAAAACATCAGATATATAGGAGGAAGGACTTTCAATAAACCTTTCATCTCTAATATAGTCATGTAATACATCAGCTGAGACTATCTTACCACATCTACTTCTCTCCATGTGTTAACATCATAGGAATCCAATTTCTGTTGGGGAAAAAAAGGAACAGAACAAGTATTGCTACCTTAACATACCAGTACATTAAACAATACCTAACTTTAGTAAACCATACCAATTCTTATGGTGTTTTTTCATCATGTTTATTTTTAAATGTAAAAATAAATAATCTGGTTTAATTTATATGATTTGCTTTAAGATTCTACAAATAAAGTGTAGCTGTTAAAGTTGACAATCAGTTTAACTTTTCCAAATTAAAAATGTAAATATTAATATTCTCTGGGTAGTACTTAGTGAATGTCTAACATAAATTATCTCCCCTTACCACAACTTTAAACTGCTGTTCCAGACTTTTCTCTCGTTCCTTTATTTTATTTTCCCTTTCACGTAGTTCTTGTTCTTTCAAAGTAATATTACGCTCAGCTTTTTTAAGTCGCTCTATAGTGGCTTCAATCTCTTTCCTCCAAACCTCACGATGATCAAGGAATGAATTAGTTTCCTCTGGTAAACTCTCTGGAAAAAAACCTCACCAAATGTTACCTAACTTCATTTATATAAGAGATAAATATTCATAGAAAAAAGTTTTAGATATGAGTAGTAACTACAGGGTTTTAGTGATATTTACTATCATTAAGCATTGAGTGAAGTCATTACAGGATATCTCTGAAGCTTACATTATGAGTAGTAACTAAAGGGTATCTCTGAAGCTTACATTATGAGTAGTCACCTCAGGGTTTTAGTGATAATTACTATCATTAAGCATTGAGTCGTTACAGGATATCTCTGAAGCTTACATTATGAGTAGTAACTACAGGGTATCTCTGAAGCTTACATTATGAGTAGTAACTACAGGGTTTAAGTGATATTTACCATCATTAAGCATTGAGTCGTTACAGGATATCTCTGAAGCTTACATTATGAGTAGTAACTACAGGGTTTTAGTGATATTTACCATCATTAAGCATTGAGTGAAGTCGTGTCAAGATATCTCTAAAGCTTACATTATGAGTAGTCACCTCAGGGTTTTAGTGATATTTACCATCATTAAGCATTGAGTGAAGTCGTTACAGGATATCTCTGAAGCTTACATTATGAGTAGTAACTACAGGGTTTTAGTGATAATTACTATCATTAAGCATTAAGTGAAGTCCTTACAGGATATCTCTGAAGCTTACATTATGAGTAGTAACTACAGGGTTTTAGTGATATTTACCATCATTAAGCATTGAGTGAAGTCGTGACAAGATATCTCTGAAGCTTACATTATGAGTAGTAACTACAGGGTTTTAGTGATATTTACCATCATTAAGCATTGAGTGAAGTCATTACAGGATATCTCTGAAGCTTACATTATCAGTAGTAACTACAGGGTTTTAGTGATATTTACCATCATTAAGCATTGAGTGAAGTCCTTACAGGATATCTCTGAAGCTTACATTATGAGTAGTAACTACAGGGTTTTAGTGATATTTACCATCATTAAGCATTGAGTGAAGTCGTTACAGGATATCTCTGAAGCTTACATTATGAGTAGTAACTACAGGGTTTTAGTGATATTTACCATCATTAAGCATTGAGTGTAGTCGTTACAGGATATATCTCTGAAGCTTACATTATGAGTAGTAACTACAGGGAGGGTTTTAGTGATATTTACCATCATTAAGCATTGAGTGAAGTCGTTACAGGATATCTCTGAAGCTTACATTATGAGTAGTAACTACAGGGTTTTAGTGATATTTACCATCATTAAGCATTGAGTCGTTACAGGATATCTCTGAAGCTTACATTATGAGTAGTAACTACAGGGTTTAAGTGATATTTACCATCATTAAGCATTGAGTGAAGTCGTGACAGGATATCTCTGAAGCTTACATTATGAGTAGTAACTACAGGGTTTTAGTGATATTTACCATCATAAAGCATTGAGTCGTTACAGGATATCTCTGAAGCTTACATTATGAGTAGTAACTACAGGGTTTAAGTGATATTTACCATCATTAAGCATTGAGTGAAGTCCTTACAGGATATCTCTGAAGCTTACATTATGAGTAGTAACTACAGGGTTTTAGTGATATTTACCATCATTAAGCATTGAGTGTAGTCGTTACAGGATATCTCTGAAGCTTACATTATCAGTAGTAACTACAGGGTTTTAGTGATATTTACCATCATTAAGCATTGAGTGAAGTCCTTACAGGATATCTCTGAAGCTTACATTATGAGTAGTAACTACAGGGTTTTAGTGATATTTACCATCATTAAGCATTGAGTCGTTACAGGATATCTCTGAAGCTTACATTATCAGTAGTAACTACAGGGTTTTAGTGATATTTACCATCATTAAGCATTGAGTGAAGTCGTTACAGGATATCTCTGAAGCTTACATTATGAGTAGTAACTACAGGGTTTTAGTGATATTTACCATCATTAAGCATTGAGTGAAGTCGTTACAGGATATCTCTGAAGCTTACATTATGAGTAGTAACTACAGGGTTTTAGTGATATTTACCATCATTAAGCATTGAGTGAAGTCGTTACAGGATATCTCTGAAGCTTACATTATGAGTAGTAACTACAGGGTTTTAGTGATATTTACCATCATTAAGCATTGAGTGAAGTCCTTACAGGATATCTCTGAAGCTTACATTATGAGTAGTAACTACAGGGTTTTAGTGATATTTACCATCATTAAGCATTGAGTGAAGTCGTTACAGGATATCTCTGAAGCTTACATTATGAGTAGTAACTACAGGGTTTTAGTGATATTTACCATCATTAAGCATTGAGTGAAGTCCTTACAGGATATCTCTGAAGCTTACATTATGAGTAGTAACTACAGGGTTTTAAGTGATATTTACCATCATTAAGCATTGAGTGAAGTCGTTACAGGATATCTCTGAAGCTTACATTATGAGTAGTAACTACAGGGTTTTAGTGATATTTACCATCATTAAGCATTGAGTGAAGTCCTTACAGGATATCTCTGAAGCTTACATTATGAGTAGTAACTACAGGGTATCTCTGAAGCTTACATTATCAGTAGTAACTACAGGGTTTTAGTGATATTTACCATCATTAAGCATTGAGTGAAGTCCTTACAGGATATCTCTGAAGCTTACATTATGAGTAGTAACTACAGGGTTTTAGTGATATTTACCATCATTAAGCATTGAGTGAAGTCCTTACAGGATATCTCTGAAGCTTACATTATGAGTAGTAACTACAGGGTTTTAGTGATATTTACCATCATTAAGCATTGAGTGAAGTCGTGACAAGATATCCCTGAAGCTTGGTCTCTGCTTGGGTTCTATGATCCAACACTCTTCCATCAACTTGGCAAAGGAATCAGGACAAGTACTGGGGATAGTCAATCTCTGTCAAACAAACATGATAACAACTGTAAAATTAAATCTTCCTTTATTCTTTCGACTATCAAATTATCTATTCTACACACATATACTCCTCAAATTAACAAAAGCTTGTCTCTACAATCAATATCTAGTACAATCATATTTAAAGGTTTTTTGATTCACATTTGAAATTCATGAAAATAAATATTTTGAAAATGCAAAAGGATGATATGTAAAGTGTATGTATGCTAGGAGTTACTCAACTTATTCCCTATATAACTTAACATACTAATAAGCTTTATCTCTTTATTTTCCGACCTACCTCTCCTCTCTCTACTACCAGCCAGGCCACTTGGAAGCCTTCAATACCTTTAAAAGGTACTTCGTGTGTAAGGAGCTCCCACAGAACCTGTAACAGAAATGGACTTGTAAAGCTTGGTGCTGATGAATGCTAAGTGTAAACAGGAACAGTATCTACTGGTGAAAAAAGAAATCATTTCATTCAAAATAATTTTTCAGAGATCACCACAGGTTACTTTCAGGATTCGAAGAATATATACATATGACAGCTATTACCTACCATATATAACATAATTTGGTCTGTTAGATTTGAGTGTTTCCACATAAGGTGCCAAATAAACCAGTAACATAAATTTAACAAGACCTGATTTGTTTACTTACAACACCATATGACCAGGTATCACAGGATTCTGATACAGGTAGACTTTGTATAACCTGTTGGAGGTAAAAAATATGTAAGTTTGTTTCAATAGAATGAAGGTCAAGGTAATTCATTTGCACAAACTTCGTATCCCTTCATCCCACTATGCAACATGCAAAATATGAGTACCCTGGGCCATTTGGTTATTAAGAAGAAGTCGATTGAATGATAAGTTTGCAAAACATAGGTACAATGTATTCATAATGTGTAGCACTATAAACATTGTATCATATATAGAATTGAAATCTTTAGTAATAAATGCAGACTGCATATATGAATGGCATACATTTACATATATATATATATATGTATATGATAAATTTAAAGAAAAATCCTTACGGACGAAATCTATAAGAAATAAAAACAATAATGACTGACTAGTGAGCGCTTTCGCCCCATTCAAGGGAGTCTGAAGAGTCTGAGTCTGAAGAGCTCCTTTGAATGGGGCGAAAGGGCTCACTAGTCAGTCGTTATTGTTTTTATTTCTTATATATGTATATATATAGTTTCCTTATTTTATTTCTTTGGGAGGTTAGATTGATTTGTGGCTTAATTTTGTGAAAGGTATCAATTTGGTCCCATCAAGCGCCCCTTCTATGTAAACACACCAGCTCAATTAGGTGGATTATATATATATATGTACAGACCTGAGCTATAACCTGTTTCTTACCTCTGGTGCCATCCAGGGAAATGTTCCCGCCAGTGACATCTTAGTTGTGCTACCCATAAACCGTGACGCTCCAAAGTCACAGATCTGGTAAATGTTATGATGGTGAATAACATTAAATCAAAATTTAAAATGCACAGTAAAACGTATCACTTTGACCACCTCTATATAACGATGAACTTTTTAAAAAGACAATATTTTTGAGATCCCAGATATTAATAACTTTTTTTAAACATCGATGACCAATTGAGCCAATGGCTCATCTCCCATGGGGTCGACACAGATGACTAATATCAACACAATTTAGCCTGTAAATAACGACCACCTAACTATATGACCTTTTTCCTTGGTCCTTAAATATATTAAACAGTATATCAACTTACCAACAAATATATTACTAGGTGTACAGCATCTTGTTTTGTCATTGTAATTAATACCTGGCAAACTTTTATTTTTATGAATATAACTATGAGAAGTTTCTTAACAGACACATACCTTACAAATCCAGTCGTGTGATATCACCACTGAAAGTTCAAAAGGTTGTAACAAAATCAAATTTTAATTGCATATATAATATCATGTAGTATTTTGCTTTGAAATAAATCAAATATTATTAAAACTACATTTTCAAGTTTTAAACATTTATCTAGACATCTACACTGATTTGGGTCACGATTCAAAGAACATTAAATTAACATCACAAACAATTACTTTATACTAATCAATGGGAGGATCCATTTTTTGGAAGGTCCAACACATTGGCAACAAATTTCTAATAAAAAAAGGTCATCTAAACATGACACTGATAGTGATAACTTTAGATGTCCTAGGAAAACAAAGTAGTAGAACTTAATTTGATCAGAAGCTTTTAATTTAGACTTCCAAAAACACTATCAAACAATGAATTTACATTTAGATTATATTAATTTCAATTCCTTTTTATTTATCGAGTCCTGAAAACTATAAAGTACTGTAACAGTTAAACCTGCTATTAAGGACACTCTTATATAAAGGACACCTGTTTATAAAGAGCAGATCTCAATTCCTAACCAAATTTTGAGCAATAAACTACAGTATATAGGAATGATCTTAGTAAAGACATTTGTCTATATATTGTGTAGATACAAAAATATCAAATTGACTCCACAGAAGTGTGGATACTTAGTAAATGAAGGCATAATATCATATGATACTTTGAAAACTATTTTACAAATACTCAGTTAGCAGGTACATGATTTTTGACAGCAGATATCAAAACTAATTACCAGGTATTATTCATTTTACAATGTTGAGCCATCACTTACCATTCTTTGATTTTAGATCCCTGTGAATAATCTTCATGGGGGCCTCATCATGTAGATAGTTCATACCTGTATCACAACAAACCACATCAACAACATCTCCAAAGAGAGAAAGTCTAGTTGTGTAAGATTTATCATCATAACATATCATATGGTAATTAAATGATAGTTTACATATTAAACCCCATTTGTGTTCAGGACTTTCATGTGTGCCTGTCAGTATTTTTGCATAGCACTTAATCAGAAATTATAATAATAGGACAGGATCTGGATTAATAGCAAGAGAAATGAAATTGTTGAATGTGTAAGTAAAAAATATATATGTTATAACCATGAATTTGTTCGTTATAAACATGTTTTACTATTTCATTTTCAATAATCCAAATGTAAGTTTTGAATTTAATATCAGAATTATTCCCCATAGATGCCATTACCTTGAGCAATCTCACGAGCCCATCTGAGAATGTGTTGGAAGTCCATTGTGTTAGCTGGTTTCTGTAGGTAGGCATACAATGAACCATTGGCGGCATATTCTGTGGAAGAAAAAAACAAAATTGTAATAGTGAGAGTAAAGTAAGAGCCATAAGTGAAATCATAATCATGAAAGGAGGTGTTATAAGTGATTCAATTCACAACTGATTTTACCAATAATGATGAGTAAGTTAGTTGCCTGAGCCTTGCAAATTAAAATTAAGTCACTTATAAACCTCTCAGTCTCATCTGCCTTGAAAAAAAATGCAGAGGTTCAGATTTTGAAAATTCCACATAATATCAGGTTTTAATTAATAGTTAAAAAATCAAAATATTTACCAGTAATGAGGCAGAAGTTTGGCTCTTCTACTACAGCACCATAGAACTGCATTACATTCCTGTGACTTAGCACACTCAAAACAGTCGCCTGTAACATAAACATGGACACATAAGTAAACCTCGACAAGCCTGATCGGCTTTCAAACTCTTCTATTCATGAATTACAGACTGAGAGTTATCTGCCTTTGTGGTTAGGAATTGATAGTGATGCTATTATTTTTCATGTGAAACTAAGTTTATCTTGTCTCATTTACATTTACAGATTTGCACGATTTTACACTCAGGAATATTGAACATAACAAATGGTGGCCAATGTACCTACATACAGTATACATTGTGCAGTGTACATGCAAGAATAGATAACTATACTATACAAATGCAAAATATTATTAATAGTATAACATATGGTTTTAATCATCTTCCATGCGTATTAGTTACATTAAATCATTTTGTGAAGATAGAGATATCTATGATAAAAAAAATCTTAATTAATTCATGTAGCAAATTTTAAGTCTAACTTTTCACAACAGCAATAAATGTAAAGAAATTCATTAATTAAATTCTAAAAGTTTAAAATTCTATATTCATTAATTAATATAATACCATATGTTCAGTGAAAACTAGTAGGCTTACAATGTATTGATCATCTACTTATAACATAATGAATTTGGACATTAGAGCTTTCAGAAAATTAATTATCATCTAGTGCTATAACCTTCTGAAGAATATAAGTCTCACCTCCTTGTCAAGAGCTAACAACTTCTTGACAGCTACAACTGTGTCTTGTGACTTCCACAGAGCCCGGTACACACTCCCAAACGTACCACCTCCACATTTTTCAAAGAACTGGAGGTCATCAATGTCGACCTCACAGAAACCCCCGGCCAATGTCATCTTGTTTCTGTCCTTCTGTGGGACGTATCATCCAGCATCATAGACAACTGTAAAAGGTCTGGTACTGAAGCAGTTTGATAAGAGATTGTGTTGAATGCATTAAATCTATATGTTACATGAAAATATATAGCTTGTAATCTTGAAAGTGGATAAAGGATTTTCATTTGAAAAAAAATTCTTCTGGTCCAACATCCAACTCCTAACCACTTCAACTTTTTTAGAAGAAACTGTTTGAAGCTGTATAAGGATATCTACATGTAACCAATGTAGCAGTACCATTTAAGGTCTAGATCTAGATGTTCCTTTATTCAGTGGTGTTGAGTAATATCTCTGACATGTATTTAATTAATTACATAAAATGTTCATGTATGAAAATGTAGGTCATTCAAGATAATGAATTTTTTTTACCAGTAATTTTCTTCATTATATGACAGCTAGTGTATAGAATCCGGGTAGGAATCTAGCTGGACTGCACATTGTTGAACATTCAGATTAATTACTTAAATATTTTTCCATTTGTTTATAGTTTTATACCAGTTTATCATTTAGTTTATGTGCAGCTTAACTAAGCAACTCGCATCTGCATGTCCTTTCGCATGTTCATGCATGTGTTTGCAATTATTCAGGTGCATTTTTAAAAGCCATTTGTCAGGCCATTTGCATATATGAACATGGTATCTGAATAATGTTGGACAGTTTTTGTATTAGCATATTTTTGTGTCATCAGCAAAAAGGTACATGTACTATGTACATATTGTCTGAATCCACTATTAAATAGATTTAATTAAAATTCGAAGTTTGTTGATAAAAATAATAAAGAGACGTACAGTTCTGTAGCAGCCCAAGATCCTTGTGGGATATAAGGTATATGCATGTACAAATGTAGCCTTTGAATTGTCCACTCTTCTCCGAATATATTTCATTTAATGTTACTTTTTCTTTATAACCTAATAGAAAGCTTGAGAAGTTGTGCAATTTAGAACTGATGAAGGATAGTGTCATATACCTTTTTTATTTTTTTTCCATATCGAATCCATGTGCATGTATAATTATAATAAGTGCTCTACTAGGCATACAGTACTGCAAATGTAGCTCTATATATTGACAATACAATCTGCAATGGACCTTGCGAATATGGAGCCATATAGCTACTGTTGTAGCGGAAAAGATATCACCTTCTGAAAAGTCAGTCAGAATGTGATATCTTTTCCACTACAACAGTAGCTAGGAGCCATATATACTGATTTAAATTATTATCTACATAAATCTGTTTATTTGATCATCATATATGCCCAACTGATGAAGTTTTATTGAGGCATGGGTTTGGACTTTAATTTCCTATCAATAAATATCCAAGTCGCAATCAGTTGTCTGTGTATAAACTGAAGTAACCCAGGTGATTTGTGTGCTAAATCAAAACCGATTTGGGGCAACACTTGTCAGTAAAAACTAACCGATCAAAGGCGGCAACTCATTTTGGTTCGTCAGAATAAAACATGCAACAGAAGTAAACCGTTTAAATGACATGAAAGTCTATGAAGTCTGTGATCATGAGAAACCTACCAACCGTTTTGGACCGTCAAAGGCTGATGCAACGTCAAAATGAAACTTGAAATGCTTCTTCATAAAATACATATCCTTCAAACACTTGAGTGATCCTTAAAGTAAAATATGGGGTCAGAGTCCGGACAGGTGCTTGCACTGTGTCTGAAATATATTTTTTACAGAAATAAAATTGATGCGTTTTCAATTTAGTTCACATTTTTACTCTTATTATACCAAACCACGTCTGTCACTAAACTTTTTTTGCCAAAGCCGAAAAATATTAAAACCATCCGGAAGTGATGTCTGTTTCTGAATATTAGATATCACAAAATCGTGGTGTATGGGAAGTTTGAAGTCAATGAAGAGTAACTCTGGGATAACAAGCGTTTCGTGCAGTTGGTCTCCAACCACAACAAATTGATACCTCAAATTGATCCGCAATGGAACAAGAAGAAAACGAACTGGGCAAGTACTTTGTAACTAACCGTGGAATATGAATTAAGCAAAACCTCGTAAGAGCACAGCTCGTGTAATTAATGAAGAAATTGCTTCTCTGAAATCTTCTCCATACTGTTACAGACCTTCTCCACCAAATGTAATCCAATAGGCTAATATTAATTAGATCTCGATATTGAGAAACTTCTGATGTGCAATACCGTACACGACGTAATGATCAAAAGTGTCTCGTCGTGCTATACCTCTAACATTGTTGGAGTACACCAAATGCAACAAAATCCACCACAGCTACACTCTCCACTCACTTGACACGTCAAATAGACCTACAGTAAATATATACTTAGGCCTCACAATACAAAACAAACTCCAATGGAACAAACACATTAACAACATCACCGCAAATGCAAACAGAACACTAGGTTTCCTAAAACGAAACCTCACAATCAATTTACCACACATTAAAGAACACGCATAATATAATTTTAGGTAAAGCATATCTGAGAGCGCAGCAGTGAATCCATTCTTTCGTTGGTTGTTTTTTAACTGTGTTACTAGTAAATAGAAATATGCCAGGTAAATAAAGGATTTCCAACGGCGAAAGACAAATTACCCCTGACCCATCAGTCTTATCGATGTTGACATTTTTTTTTATTCTTATTGCTTAAAGTGTGTGCTGACTAACATGTTCTGCTAGAAACCATTTAAAGAATTATTAATTATTAAAATCATAGCTTTGTTGAATTACTGGCATTGTGTTTATGACAAGAAAACCAACATTGAACACTACTTTCACTTTCTGCAAAAATATGTGACTGCATGCGGCTACAAAATATATCTCAACGTTATTCTCCGTTGCCAGACGGAAAATTCTGAAGCAACTACTCACGTAAAACGGCTTTTATGTTAAGATTCAGGACAAAATGCAAATGTTAGATTCAGGTAAGAATAAATTGGAAAGTTTATCTTTCACTAATGTTTTCATTTTGAAAATTTCCAAGTATAACTTGTTTGTATATTCATGCGAGAGTGTTATTTTGTGATCACGCGAGAGTTTGTTTTTGTGATCACACGAGAGTGTGACTTTGGATACTGTCCCGCGCAATGCTGGATCTTGTTTTGACTTCAGGTTTCCGGTTTACGAGAAAGTTTTCCATCTGTACATATATTGGATGATTTACATAAAATAACCTTACCGAGACACCTTTATCACAAGGGTTTGCATTGCGAACGGACCTTTATACCTCTATAAAGCACTCATCAGACCCAAACTAGAGTACTGCTCCTCTATCTGGGACCCACATAATACTGGCCAAATACAACAAATAAAAAAAACTCAATGCAGAGCAGCACGATATGTACACAACACATATCATAACACTTCTTCAGTCTCAGACATGTTATACACACTCCAATGACCAACACTACAAACATGCCGTCTACAATCACGACCCATCCAATTCCTCCTATATTTAAAATCACACACCACCTCATTGCCATCAATGTTAACCCAGAACAATTAATACCTAACACCTGTAGACACCCGCACTTGACACACACATCCCTATGCATACAGACACATTGCAGCCACAAAGGATACATTTAAGTATTCCTTCTTCCCATACACCATCACACACTGGAATCTCCTCCCTTTGGCAACAGTACAAAACACTACACTGCATGGAAGGCTAGCTTCAAGGCAAACATAAAATGTAGCCCTTGAATCCCCACCCACAAATAAACACCTCATTTTTATCATGTTTTTAACCTATCTACTTTTTATCTATTACAGCATCAAAGAAAAAAAAATGCACTGTAGATAACCCCCTCCCCCATGCCACTGAGCCGTACCACCTCACCTTTAATCGTCACTATTGACGGATGGTGACAATTAAACTAAAAAAGTAGAAGACCATAATAAACTGTTTACTATGTACTGTGTAAACTGTACTGTCAGTACCATACCAAAGTTTTTCAGCATTTCCTATCAGGTTTGCATGGACCAAGAAATAATTAGATAAATACATATACCGTACATGTGTACATGAAGTCCGCTTAAACTGACCGACTAATCGCATGCAGGCTCAAAATTGACAGGCGATCAGTCAAAATTTTGAGCCTTAGTATACGATTATCATGCAGTTTTAGCACACACACCCCCCCCCCTGACTACTGTACATGTGTAAGAAACTTATACATGTTAGTCATTATTTTTTTCAAATTTGTTTTTATCCAGAATGCTTCAAGTTTATCACAGTATAATATGAAAAATATGTTATTTATATATGTGTATACATGTATACTGAAGTACAGGTACATGTGTACACAGGTGTGTTGTCATGGCCACCATGCAGACTACATGTTTTTTCCCTGGCTTTTCTCTTACCTGAGATTGTTATGATCAGTCAGGCATAACATGTTTATGTCTTGCCTATTTTTCTCACTAACCCCAGGAGGTTCACATTTATACCTGGTGAGCATTCAATTCAATTGGTAGCATGCTGTGACAGCCTCTGTACCTATAACCTAATTAGTACAGTAAATTAGTTGCTTGACCCCATGTGGCTGTGTTTTCACCACACTGTTACACTCTGCCCTCTGGCCATGAATTGATTGTTTTACATGTAACTAACAAGATCTAGTGTAGTAAAGGTGTAATGATTTTAGAGAAAATTAGAATAATGTTATAATGTGTGCCATGTTTAATATTTTGTCTATTCTTCATATTTTTTATATACATTGTACTTTAATGGTTTGAATGTGTGTAAAAACTGCAGTAACGACAAAAGTAAATAAGGATATAGTTATAGTCTTGTAGTTTAAATATATTTTATTTGAACAAAGTCAAAAGGAATTAGGCACAAGTTATACAACTTAGAATTGCATGCCCTGTCCCGTACAAATTAATATGATGCTACATAATAATATATTATATACAATACCTGAAATTTAAATATAAGAACTTGAACTTTTAAAATTAAATTACATCAAACCAAAGTGTACATAAACATTGTATAGTGCATGGATACATTCTATTGGTGGGGGACATCTAGCTACAACCAACTATCATTCTATTCCAAGGAGGTGCTCCTACACTGCTGGAGGAATAAATTACTAACAAAGAAGAACAATAGCAGCATTAATGATTGTATATCAAATTATATGTATATATAAAAGAAAGAAAGAAAGAAACAAACAAACATTAACAATTATTGGTAGTCACATTTGATTTGTTTAGCCATACTAGCACCCATTTTATAACTACATATAATTGTTTTAACATTTGACATTCATGACGTGACTAATTTCGTAAAATTGAACAATATTTGTATTATACAAAGACAATTTTCTCATAAGTATGACACGGAGGCCATTGAATAGCTAGGCCATCATTATCGCCTCAACACACCTAATTGTTGCAGGATTCATTTCAGGGTATGCATGGTATTCAGATGCGCTGTACGACATATAATTATGCTGCATTTCACTTTTCCTTCATTTTGTTTTACTTTCAGATATTTTTAAATATTCCATAATAGTCATGTAATAAATCAACAATGCAGTACAGGCGATACGTATAATTATACGCGTAATTCTTGTCTAATATAGATGACAATTTAATTCTTGATGAGCTGTATCATTAATTCTTTGTTTGATTATTGGTAAAATAGTTGAAGGAATTCCTTCATCTATATTGACTGTACAAAACATGTACCGGGAATATCTTTGACATGTTCTACCCAATTAAAAAAATGTTGTTCGATTTGGGTATAAATTCAATAAAACACTGCAAATTTTCATGGGGTTTTTGATGTCAATCACCTATCTGGGTCAGTGCATTAATTACTATAGTACTCTGACAAAACATCACACCTGCAACATTCAATGGTTGTGTGATATAGATATCAATTATTACATATACGAGAATTATTTTATTTTATTTATTTTTTTTTTGGTAGGGGATGTCAAATTTACTGAAGTAAAACCAGTGAGATTATCTCTGCATTTAATACAGAAGAGACACATCAATGATGCCCAACACAAAAGCCAGGAACAGATGTAATTATCTTAAAACTCTGTCCAAGAATACTAGATTTTCAGCATGCATGCATGTTTAAAATCCACAATGTTTATGAAATGATTTGTTATAAATACATTCTTAATACAATAAAGATTTTGGAATATTAATGAGTGCTTATTTGCTTATGTCACTTATGCTTATATCACTACCTTTTTTGCATATGTCGGCAAATAAAGCTATACCTATTCTGGCCTCATTTTCCCAACAAACTTCATAGTATCCCCTTTTTAATCATTTTTTCACTATTGTAGTTTTCACCCATGTGCAGTTTTAGCTATCTAGATCCCTACACAATAATAAACATATATTGCTATATTATGGCAGAGGTAAGTAATTTGTTTAAATAGGTTAAACTATATTATGCATATAAGCTGTATGCATTATAAAAAAGCATGTTCACTTGGTTCTTTTTTAAAAAAATCCTTTTACCTTTTGCTTTCTTAAGAGTACAAGCACTCAACAAAATCACACACCTTCGACTGGACAGAGAAAACATTGGACAGATAGACAACTTGGAATTGTTGGGGGATAAAGTTACCAACATATATTTACAGAAGGTAATGATTTAAAACCACATTTCTGATATTGTATGTTTGTGGTTCAGTTCTGGTTGTTTTCATAAAAAGAAAACAATTACACTACAATGAAACAGACCTACATAAACAGAGACCTTTAACTTAAATTGTATTAACAAAAGTTAAATGTCTCGCTTGTTTAACTGACAGTTGGATATTAACAATCTTATAAATCTATACATTTGTAAATTAATGAAACAAAATGTTACCACAAAAAACATGTAATCTATTGTGTTAAAACAGAATAAGATTCAAGTAATACAGAACTTGGAGTGCCTGAAGAATCTGACCTTCCTGACTCTAGCAGATAATGAGATCAGCCAGGTGGAGGGTCTGTCTCACCTCAGCAAGCTCCTCTTCCTTGACCTGTCTCACAACAATATCCACCACTTCCAAATTGGTTAGTATAGCTTCTGTTGATTTATTGAGGGTTCAAACCTTTCTTCATTTAAAATACTGAATTGTATTCTGTAGTTAAGATACTTATTCCCTGAAAGTTATCTGAATGTTATAGATGGAAATTGCTCATAATTTGTATGTAGAATCCTTAGGAGGTGGGGATTTTAAATTGAACAATTGTTGCGCCAAAAGTGGTCAATTTTGCTATATTATTAAAAACGACTTTTTCTCTTAAAGTTGTAATTTGATAATGCTCCTGTTTTGAAATCACTATGAAGCATTGACTCAAAATTGTATTGATTTCTTCTCTAAAAATTGTAAATTGATATTTCGCACATGTAGGATATCGAATTGCTTTGATTTTTAATAGTTTTGATTAGGACAGACCGCTTTATATCAATTAATTCCTTATTACTGTTGTGTCAGATTCCCACACAATGTTTGTTACATTGTATATGAAAATTAACCAGGTGAGTGATATACAACATATCTGCTGCATGGTTTCAGATGAGTTTCCAGAGTCTGTAATGATATTAAACTTGAAGGAGAATCCCTGTACAAAGCTACCAGATTACAGGTATTTGTTTACTATTTATTTCTCTTATCTAAATATATGACATATACAATTAACATTTTAGAGATTTTCACTTGAACGTCTCAATATTCCTACAAGGGCATTTGAGCTTTTCTTGAACTGTTGATGGTTGTGCATAGTCGTTGATTTAAACATATTTTATTTGCATTTTTTCTAGTATTTGACAAAGAGGATTGGGGACAAGTTCTTACAACTTATTAATAAGCCTCTCCAAACATACATACAAAATATACATATACATTTGTATAAGGCTAGTTGCTGCATATTACAAAAATATTCATAAAGATAATTTGTTTAATGAAATGAATTGAAAAAACATTGTGCATATTCGTTCATTAAGGTCTTTTTGTTAGCTGCCTTGATCACGTTATAGTAAAAATGGTACAGAGATGATCTGCTTTATTTCTCTAGTAGTTTAAAATTAAAAAAGTTCTTTTAACATGACAGAGGACGCCTTGTACAGGACCTTGAGAAGCTACAGCTACTTGATGAGGAGAAAGTGACAGCAACAGAGAAGCGTGAGGCTGGGTTTGTGGTATCCAGTGATGAGGAGGAGGAAGAAGAGGAGGAGGAGGAAACAGGAGTGTTTGTACCCTCCTTCACAGATGGAGGTACATACAACTGATATCTTATTTTATTTGATCTCTTTGACCTTCAAAGTAGGAAAGCCTTTCAATCAAACATATAACAGCTCTGATAAGAAGTTGACAAGAAGTCATTTGAAGATTTGACCCTTGAATGAAGTGATCTTGATTGAAGGTCAAGGCCTTTGAATATACTTTTTTACCCCTTTACCCCAATATGCTACAGATTCAATGTCAGGTTGTTTAATGATTTTATTTGATCCCTGTGATGTTTAATGAAGGCCAATGTCATTGATTTGAACAAACTTTATAGCTCTTCATTCATGTATGCTACAGCTAGATCTGCAGTGTCCTGGGCTTTTCGTTTACTAAGAAGAAGTTATTTGAATGAAAAGTTTAAAATGTATATTTCATCCTCCTGACACTTCAGGTCAGATGACCTAAATATGATCTCTATGAGACACTGATGCATCATACATTCTATATGAGCCTTGTATATGAGGCAAAGGAAATACAATCTTCTGGCACACACGTTTGCGGACTTTATTTTGTTAAATCAACAAGTTATATATTTTCTTTAGTTTCTTGTAATTTATGTTTTGAAATCTGTTCTTCATACCTACATATGTGCAATACAGATGATTTAGATATTAGATGCTCACAAGTATAACTTTTTAGTTATTTTTACGTTTTTGGTTTCAGATACAATTAGTACACATACTTCACGGATGTTAATGCATTCTAAACAGCGTACAGAAGAAGATTTAAGGAACCACTTGGAACACACCACAGAGCTAGACAATTATAGAGAAAAATTTGACCTTCCAGTATCTTCAAGGTCACAAACACCCAGTGTGAAAAAATGATTAAATTGATACTCTACATATATGTGCATTATAATGAATTCTGACTAAGTGCCTAGTTGGCCCACATGGACATCAATGCAAAAGTCTGTCTGTGTGGCTAAGGGACTTCATTAAGAACTACATGTACAAGGTGCTACAATGAAAGGCTATGCCTGTCTGAAGTATTTTACAATGTTAAGTACACTTCTTCAAGTTTAGATACTTCAGTACATGGATGAATCCCTCCTTCATTCGAATTTAAAGCCATTTTCACATTATTTTTCTCATCTGATGCCATAGATCTGAACATATATGTACTTGTGTCCATTCATATTTTTATACTTACCAGAGTATACACATTCCCACCTTTGTACATTACTGTGTATGTTACACTGAATACAATATATGTACATTGTATATTCATGCTTGCACATTATATATCAAATCTAAATTATACAGTTTTATGTAAAAAAAAACAAAAAAAAAACCAACACATTTTAATATGATTTTGTAAATCATGCATGCATATGCATCAAATCCAACTAAAACATCCCTTTATTTATCGAAATCACTGTATTATATCTTATAAATGTATATATCATAATTAAAGTTTAGGAGAAGGACCAAATAATGTATAGCTATAAAGTTTTCTTTTCTTATTTTCCAATATCAAACATACGGTACATTCCCATACACATGTACATGTATGTGTCCTATTGTTGCATTTCAATTGCAAATGATACAGAACAAGTCAAACATATCCGAGATTATATATACAGGTACCTTACATTGTATATGTAAAACTAAGAGGTTTAGGACAAGATTAGTTTATACAACATGTTTTTACACATTTTGTGTTTTGTCTTTGATTTTATTATTGTTATTTGACAAAAGTCTATAAATTTTACAATTAAAATTATATATATGTGTAACAATATTTGTTTATTATTATTTCCTAATTGATGCTATAACCACCGTAAGTTTTTGGCCTAATATGGTACGTTGTTGTGGAATCAATCTCATTGAAATACGGACATTTATCATCACTCCGTTTGATAAAGGATATGGCAACATCCTATTAACGATCACCTTCAAGATCTTTCGAAACAGCCAATCAACTTGCTGCCTCTAAAATTTGGGAAGTGAAGTACCTACATGAAATAGAGCTGTCAGAATTATTTTCGTGTATGTAGCCAAAGCTTAATACAATGTATATATTATTTGTTTACTGGGTAGAAAGTAGAAAATGCAAGCATTTGAACTGAAGGAAAAGGTGACATATATGATTAGAAGTCACCAGAACGTGACCCCTTATGGTAGTATGTTGTCAGATCCTCTGTTAAAGGAAGTGATTATAGACATCTTTATGTTAATCAGATTGTCATGGACTGATCATTCTAAAGAATAAAATTAAATTCCTCTTAAGTATTCATTAAAAATGAATGAGGACTTCATGCTGTGTTCCGACCTGGACATTTGAGCAGTTCTGCGAATATGTAATACAAGTACTGGTATAGTTACTGCAGTTGTAGTGAATATGATTCCACAGTCTTATAGTAGCATAAACCGCTTTTATCCACAAAGTCATCTCACTTCAAGTCAATACGCCCCATAAGCTTTAAAATGACACCTAGACTGTTCCATATTCATTGGCCATGCCAGCTGGGACACTCAGGGAGGCCATGCTGAAATATCCACATGTCTTAATTTCTTCCCTATCTTGGGATTACATATATTCCATTTCTTAATAATCAATAATTTGATTTATGCAGTTTCAAGTGCATCCACACTCACATTGCTGTTTTCACCAATACTGTCACCGTAATACCAACCGATGCTATATCTATCTATATATGATACGTTGTAGAACCCGTTTCCGGTTTTAACACTACGGTAGAGAGAGGATCTTACAGGGCATGTTTAAAAGCCTCCAATGTTGGGGCACATACTACATTATCCTCTAAGTGGTTTCAGTCAATGACTGTACGCACAAAGAAGGAATTCCTGTATTGCTCACAGTTGTGTGTCGGTACGGTGAGGGGTTTTGAATTTCTGGCGACATTTCTTTCAACAATATTTGTGGTGATGTGATTTTCGTAACACTTAGCTTTGATGTTTCTCTTTCGGGTCGTTGTTTGGTTAAGTACACATCTGGGGGTATTGATGGTAGCATCCCCTCCACCACTTTATATAGGAAGTTCAGTCTCTGTTGTTCACGTCTGATCTGAAGTGATGGTAGTTTCAGATCCTCTAACATTCTTGTAACGCATCCTTCCTCCCTGGTCTTGTAGTCGTTGGAAATGATTCTGGCTGCTATTCTTTGTATTCTTTCAAGTTTGTCAATGTCTTTTTTGATATAAGGGTCCCAAATTATTGCACCATACTCAAGAATGGAGCACACCAGTGAAATATATGCTATTTTCGCACGTAGTTGGGCAGTGTTTCAGGTTCCGTTTTAGTGTGGAGCTAGCTTTTTTTCGTTTTTTTTTTTCTATTTTAGTTATATGAGTGTCCCATTTCAAATCGTCCGAAACTGTAAGACCAAGATATGAATTGTGTTTTACTTGCTCCAGGATATGTCCGTTTAAGGTGTAGACTTTGTGACTTTTTCCTTTTATGTTCATGATGTAGCACTTTTTCACATTAAATTTCATTCCCCAATTGTTTGCCCATTGTTACAAATTGTGTAGGTCTTCCTGTAATAATTGATGGTCTTGGTATTTGTTGATTTCTCGGTATAGGAGACAAGACAGTCATCTGCAAATAGTCGTACGTTTGAACTAACACAATCGGGTAGATCATTGATGTGACAGAGAAACAATGGCGGTCCTAGTACTGTTCCCTGAGGGACTCCTGAATCTACAGAGGCTTCTCGATAGAATTCTCCTTCAAGGGCTACTTTCATCTGACGCTGTGTCAGGAAGGTTGAGAGTCACTTGTGTAGATTTCCTTTGCTGCCGTATTGGTTCAGATTGTGTACGAGTTTTTGGTGTGGTACAGTGTCAAATGCTTTTGAAAAGTCAAGGATGGCTAGATCGACTTGTTTGTTTTTATCGAATAATTTCATGAGGTCGTCTATAGTGACGGCAAGTTGTGTTTCACAGAAAAATCAAGAACGAAATCCATGGTTGAGCGATGTTAAGATGTTGTGATGCTCTAGATGGTTAAGCATGTGTTTACATATAATGTGCTCTAGCAGCTTGCATGGTACCGATGTTAATGATACTGGTCTATAATTCTCTGCTGCATGTAGTTCTCCCTTTTTACAAATCGGTGATATGTTTGCGCACAACCAATCTGTCGGTAATAGTCCAGTATTTAGGGAGCTTTGAAATATTGCTGATAGTCCGGTTGAGATTTGTACAGCACATTCCTTAAGTACTCTATTTGGGATGTTGTCGGGTCCAAGTGCTTTTGCTGGATTCCCTTTGCGTAATAGCTTTGTAAGGCCGTCTGTTCTGATTGGTATATTTCCAATATGATACGGTGTATTTTGCTGTTTTGGTTGTTGATGGCATGGTGTGTCCTTGATCTTCTTTAGTGAACACGGATTTGAATTGATTCAACAAAATTTCGGCATTGCGCCTGCTGTCAGTTGTAAGTGTGCCTTTGTGTTTGAGTGGTGAAACACCGATGTTGTCTTGCCTCTTTGATTTGATGTATTTCCAGAATAGCTTGGTGTTCTTGTTTTCCAGGCCTTCTATTATAATTTGATTGATTTAAGTCCACTCTGCTTTCAAAAGTTGCTTCTTGCATTCTTTTTTGAACATGTGTGTAGTTGTCCCTTTTATTTGTTTTTCTGGCCTTGGTGTATAACCGTTGTTTACGTTTTAGCCATTTTTTTGTGTTGTGATTTATCCAGGGATTACTGTTTTTTTCCGCGTATTGTCTTTGTGGTATACATTTGTTGATGCTATCGTTTAGCTCTGTTTTAAAAATGTCCCATAGTTCTTGTGTTTGGGCCCCGTTTTGGAATTGGTCTTGGATTTTCCGCGATAGGTCTTTAGTGCTTTATGTAAGTTTGTCCAGTCTGCTTTCCCATATACATACAGATACATTTTGCGTGGCTTTTGGTGTTGATAATGAGGTTTAGTGTCCGAGTCAGTGACAATCATTGCATGGTCTGAAATTCCTGGAATGTCTGTTGAAGATTTGATTAAAGTTGGATTGGTTGTGAATATAAGGTTTAGGAGGTTGTTTTCCATAGATGGTTCTTCATGCACTTGTGTCAAATGTGCCGCTGTGGTTATTTCTATCAGAGTTGTTTGTACATCTTTATCTTGTGCCGTTTGATTGATGGTTAGTGAGTCCCAATTGATATCTGGACTGTTAAAATCTCCACAAAGAATAATATTATTGATTTAAGAATGAGAAATTTGATGTAGTGATTTCTCCAATTCTTTCATGTCGCGATTTTACCGGTGGGGCATGTAGAAGGATCCAATCAATAAAGGTTTGTTCTTTTTTCAGTTTTATTATAGTCCATACTAGTTCACAGCCCGTGACAAATTCAACAGCCTCCTCAGACACTAAGCTGTTATGTATTAGTATAAACACTACTCCTCCTGTTGTACTCCTATCATTTCTATATGCAGTGTAACCAGTTGGGAAAATTTCGCTTATTGCGTTTTGTGTCGGGTTCTGTCCTGGTTTCTTTCCTCTTAGCCAGGACTCAGTTCCACAGATGATATTTGGCTTGGTGTATTCCACTGCAGCTGTAAATTCCGCCTTTTTATCTTTCATACTCCTGCAGTTCAACGACAGGATTCTCAGATTTTGTTTTGATGGTAAATCATACACTTGTGAACATGCCGATCTGTTCATTCTCCTTTTTGATGGTGATTTCAATGATGTTGATGATGATTTTGACTCTGTTCTTAGGTTTGACTTTGGGCTGCTTGTCCAGAAATGGTTGAAATTTGAACTTGTATCTGAACAATGTGTGATATTTCAATCCGAGATTGAGTCATAAAAATTGGTGGTTTCGATTTCAAAAGTGTGTAACGTGAAAGAGCTAACATTTATATTGCCATACTTGCAGCATAACCATTGAACACTGGATCTTTCAAATAAACTGAAGTCCTCCGTACACATTTCGATACATGACTTATGGTGCCAGATATTGCAATCATCACAGCATACTCCTTTGCATGACCAGGTGACAGGGTCTTGGCAAAATCCACAAGGGAATGTACTAGCTTGTCTGGTAGTCGGGCCTGGATTTTGTTCTATGTCAGCTGACAGTAACAAAATGAGCATAATCAATGTTCGGTTTCTGGTGTTCTTGGCAACCGGGAGACATAGTGGACGTCCTCCTGCTGATGTCATTTTGTTGTTTAGAGCGCATATGTTTATTTGTTGTTGTGTCCATGATTTGTTGTTTGTAATATTGTCACTAATCACAGCCAGTTAAACCACAAATATCAGCGGAGTGAACATGTTTGGGTGTAGCATGGAACAAAATACGATAAAGACAGTTATTTATACGAGATATTTGTGTTAATAGTATAGCGTGGAAATACACAGTGACTATTAGTGTCCGTATAACAGTCTGTCGATGTATTGAGATTAGCGAGTAAACATCCCACATAAATCTCAGATGGTCATTTTGTTTTACCGATTATAATAATATCTGGTTTTTGTTCTCTATTGCTGCGTCCTTTAGTTCACTTGATGACTTCCTTTGATGTTGCGAAAATGCGTTTGTAACCTACTGTAAAAGTATGCGTACATATACTTCACTATGCGTGATGGTGAGTTGTGTTCAATGTTTCCGATTTACGTCTTCTACTTGTTCTAAATCGTCGTAGAATCACTTGACATACACACGTTTTCTTCATCAGACGTAATTCTTATTGTCTGATATGTTATTTGTCCGTTTCCGATCGAAAAACGGTTGGTTATACCGCACGGGTAGGTATTTTCTTTCCTCGATATCGCTCTGCTGAAAAACACGACCGATCTCTCGCACATAAATGTACGCACATGGGTCGTGTCATAATTTTAAAAGGTCGTCTATAAGTTCCCTACGAAGTAGTTACCTAGTGATTGGTTCCTAATTAAGACCTCTGGGTTCCCTTCTCGACATGTTCACCAAATGGATGATGCGGTTCTCGATTCATTGCCAGGAAGTGAAGAAGTCTCCAGCTAAAATAGCTAATTATCATTTTCTGTGTGTGGGGTTTTGACCACAGGGATCTGAGAATTAGTTTCAGATTATATAATCATTGAACCACCGGAGTGCCCTAAAACCATTTTAAACGTTTTAGAGGTCTTGATCAAAAACGATAAAAATCATGCTCTACATGGTACTATATACGAGAAGAGTGGAAAGCCTTAGACTCCAAATATCCAACCCGCCTAACTTTAGGGGCTATGAAAAACACATTTATAGTACATCGTCATAAAAACGGTTACTACCGTTGGAAAGAGCGATAATTTTCCTTTCAGAAACATCCTATTCATCTGTACAAAGTGCTGTCATTAAGACGATATAAGCCCCATTATGACAAATATCTGGAAGCCATCTAATTAAAAATTCATGCTGGCTTCGTTGCCGATATATTACGCATGAGCGAGGCTTCGATTCGGCTGCAATCTCATTGGCCGGCTATCAAAAAAGTCTCTTATGGATTTCGCCGTTACTATTCAAACATATACATCTATGGACTTTTTATAGCCGGCCAATGAGATTGTCGCCGATAATATATAAGCTTAGTGTAATGCAGAGTTATGGACTTCTCCAGGTGAGCTATCTGTCTGTTTCACGAAGGGGCCTTCATTTTCCTCAATTTTGCTTCTTCATGGTTTCTTTCCTAGACCTTAGATGTTTCTAGTTTTCTCTCGGCTTTTGTCTTAATCATTTCTCGTGCGTACCGTATTGAGTACAGGATTTGCTTTCAGATTTATATATTTTTTTAATATATTTTAGCACTAAGATACATGTAGTATAGGTCCGTAAAATCTGTTGGTTTTCTTCCAGCAATGAGGTAGTAGTTCTTGCCTTCACAGTAATGTCTTTACCCACCGGTTCCTTCTTGTTTATAGGTTCAGTGGAGATTATGTGACGATAATTTTAGTATTTATTATACCAAGCTTTTTCCCCCAGACATTTCTGTTGTTGTAAATTAACCTGTTTGGTTTTGAGTTAGCTCTCTTCTTTCATACTTATATTTCTCATTTTGCTTTTACATAATGTAAGCACCTTGTATTGTCTAGGAAATTGAGAGGTCCTTCCTACTGCGTGTGTGATAGCTGCACTTGCTTTGTTTTCTCTATGATTTCCATTAGGTGACCAATGTTCCAATCCTTCGTGATCATCCAGTGTCATCTGTCTCTCTAGAGCTCACAATATATTCTTGGTCGTCACCATCCCTTCCTCGCAGTCACTCAGATTCTCCCAGATAAGTCGAATTCGCCTTTATCAAATGGAGCACTTGGTCTACTGTGATGATCACACGGGGACCTGGCACGATTTTTTAACTAACAGTATACACACATATATATATATATACTACAATATATATTTGTATACTGTATATACTACAATATATATTTGTATACTGTTAGTTTACAAAAATCGTGCCATGTCCCTGTGCTGTGTCCCAATGGTTGGCTCTCGGGGTATTGTCCTCTCATTTCCTCCATGACCAACTAGAGGCCGGTTTAGATGCTTGTAGGTCTGCCTTTCTCTTTACGGGCCCACGATTCTTATTGTGCCGTATACTTCTACACACGTTAAGTTGGAAAAGTTTTAGGTACATGTGTGAAAGCTCTGTTCCTATACAATTGTCATGTAGCTTTCTCTTCTACATCCAACTTAAGGATCTGCTCTGGTGAGGTTTCAGACTACATAGTTGAATTCTCGTTTCAACATTACAATCAAAGAGTTTTTGTGATTTTCAAAAACTAATTATCTCAATAAAGCCAAAAATAGACTGCTATTGCTTGTATTTTTTTTATAAACAATACATGTATTTAAGAAATGACCAATTTGGCGGCCATTTTCGAAAAGTTGCATTTCTTATATTTTGCAGAGAGATGAAATTTCAGCTTTTTTACTTCAATATTTTTACTTAACTCGCCCTTGCGACAACCACAGGGGGCCAACTCAATGAAAATGGATGCTGTCATACATTTTTTTGTATTTGGTGGATGGACTGATGAGTTTATATGATAGTCATCATACAGTGGCGTAGGAAGATGAAACGTAATGGGGGGGGGGGGGGGGGGGCAAAGGTCCTTAATATTTTGTAACACAGGAGGAGATTAATTCAACACACAACCATATATACTTTATATACTTTTTTCATATATCAGTAAATATAATCCTTGTACACATTTATAGACAATGGGGTCGCTAAAAGGAAATTAACGAATACGAAAACTGGCCAAATTAGCGTGTGGGCGCCGAAGGCGCGAGATTTTGGGGTCTGGGGGTCGACCCCGGGAAAAATATTACGATTTAGAATGGCTGAGATGAGTTTTACAATGTATTTTGATGATTTTGCGAGCGCCCGAAAGCGCGAGAAATTGGAGTTTAGGGGGTCCGGGGGTCTCCCCCGGGAAAAAAAATTAAGATTTTAGAATGGCTGAGATGAGTTTTACAATGTATTTTGATGATTTTGCGAGCGCCCTAAAGCGCGAGATTTTGGTGTTTGGGGGGGTTCGGGGGTCTTCCCCAGGAAAAAATATTACGATTTAGAATGGCTAAGATGAGTTTTACGATGCATTTTGATGAATTTGCGAGCGTCCGAAGGCGCGAGGATTTTGAGTTTGGGGGGTCCGGGGGTCTCCCCCGGTAAAAAAAATTAAGATTTTAGAATGGCTGAGATGAGTTTTACAATGTATTTTGATGATTTGAAAGCGTTCTTACCATGGTAATTTTTCGATTTAAAGTAACCTGCATTTAGTTGTGATAATTGTGATAACTGTGTCGTCATATCATTGTGCAGCCCTGCTCGATCTGAACATACCGGGTTCACACCATCGGCACATTGTCTTGTAACTCAAAATAATAATGAATTAATTGTCTTGCTAAGACATATAAACAAAGTAATCTTTTAAGAGACATTTTTTGAAATACAAATGCAGTACGTAGAACCCCTTAATGGACACTTTTAGTGTAGTTCATGTGTATTGAATTACTACAATTAAAGATTTGAACATTATGTGCTTGAACGTTTTAGGAAATGCGCCGCGCAGCGGAAATTTTGTTAGAATGAAGTACGAAAATTGTGCAGAAGGACCCTTTTTTCTTTCAAATATGCATTTTTAGAACATTTCAGTCGGCGAAAATTGGGGGGGGGGGGGGGGGGGGGGGGGCAAAAAGACATGTTTTGCCCCCCCCCCCCGTCCTGGGGAACGGGGGAGCAGTTGCCCCCCCCCCTGCCCCCTCGCTTCCTACGCCCCTGTCATAAACATGTGATTTTTTTTTTCAGAAAATATGAGATTTGATTTTTTTTAATCGGGGTATTTACTATCTGTTTAATAGTAAATACGTCCCGATTTTTAAATAATTTTTCAAATCTCATATTTTATGAAAAAAAATCATATGTCTATCATATATACTCATCAGTCCATCCACCAAATAAAAAAAATGTATGACAACATTCCCCTGTGGCGACAACATGTTTAGCTATCTTAATTTAATTTTTGCTATAAATCTTTTTAGGTTCATTGAGATGAAAATGATATGCATTTAGGATTGGAATCCTAATCAAGGGCGTAGGATGCGGGGGGCAGGGAGCAACTGCCCCCCCCCCCTCCGTTCCCCAGGATAGGGGGGGGCAACATGTCTTTTTGCGCCCCCCCCCTCCCCCATTTTCTCCGACTGAAATTATATAAAAATGCTTCTTTGAAAGAAAAAAGGGTCCTCCTGCACATTTTTCTTACTTCATTCTTGAAAATTTCCCGCTGCGCGGCGCATTTCCTAGAACGTTCAAGCACATAATGTCAAACCTTCAATAGTAAAAATTCAATACACACGAACTAGACTAAAAATGTCCATCAAGGGATTCTATGTACTATTTAAAAAATGTCTCTTAAAAGATCATTTTTTATATGTCTTAATTCATTTTTTATGTTACACAACAATGTGCCGCTGGTGGGAAGTCGGTTTATTCAGATCGAGTATATGGTTGCATAATGTTATGACGACACAATTATCATTTCTTAATGCAGGTAGCTTTAAATCGAAAAATTACCATGTTAAGAACGCTTTATAATTATTAAAATACAACGTAAAACTAATCTCAACCATTCTAAATCGTAATTTTTTCCCGGGGGAGACCCCCGGGCCCCCTAACACCAAATTCTCGCGGCTTTGGGCGCTCGGAAATTTATCAAAATGCATCGTAAAACTCATCTTAGCCATTCTAAATCGTATTTTCTTCCCTGGGAGACCCCGGACCCCCAAACATCAAAATCTCGTGTTCGGGCGCTCGCAAATTCATCAAAACTCATTTAAGCTCTTCTAAATCGTAATGTTTTTCCCGGGGGAGCCCCCCCCCACCAAAATATCGCGCTTTCAGGCGCTCGCAAAATCATCAAAATATATTGTAAAACTCATCTCAGCCATTCTAAATAACAATATTTTCCCCGGGGGGTCACCCTCAGACCCCTAAAACACCAAAATCTCGCGCCTTCGACGCTCACACGCTAATTTGGCCAAGTTGCGTATTCGTTAATTTCCTTTTAGCGACCCTGCTGTCTATAAATGTGTACAATTATTAAATTTAATGATATATGAAAAATGTACATAAAGCGTTGGGAGTTGAATTAATCTCCTCCTATAGGTGCGGCGTCGGGCGGGGGAGGGGGGGTTACAAAATATTGAGGACATTTGCCCCCCCCCCCCCATTACGTTTCATCTTCCTACGCCACTGCTTATATTATTTTTTTTTACATGTTAGTGAAGATAAAGTTTTTTAATTTTTAGCAAGAAAATGCTGCAAAACCACTGTAACCAATTTTGTATCATCAATACTTTCAAGCACACTGACCTAATATTTTATGATGGTTTTAGAAACAACAACTTTTTTCTTTTGAAGGGCAAACATTAAAAAAAAAAGATGATAGTCATCAATTACTTTCTCCTTTAAGCGTTTAATCTGCCAAAAAATGTAAAAAAAATGGAGGTTTTCATGTTTTAAATTTAGGGGGTAGTGGTAACATATACAGCTGTTCTGAGTTAAAATTATGGGTTGACTGTGATAATATTTTCTTTAGGGAAACATTGGTTTTATCAGTTTTGTGTATAAAAAATAGTCATAAGAACATTTGGACTTTTACCAGAGCAGATCCTTAATAGCACGTTATTTGATCACCTTCTTGGGCGATTGCGCACCTTTGTGAGGCTCGTATTTCTCCTTTCGCGGTCTTTATTCCTAAATATCGATATAGTTAAAATTTCGAGTTAGTATTTATATTCCTCTTGGAAAAACAGACACTTGTTTGTCATCCAGAGTACATTTGTTTAAAGATGCTCCACCGCCGACAGAGCATAAATGATACCCATCATTTGAGCAATAATTGGTGTCTAATCGTGTATATATTTGTCTAATTAACACAAACAGTAATTTGAAATAATTTATTCTGCCTTTGGTGCATGCGCAATCAATACTGCGTTCCATATAGGACATAGTGCCACAGAATTTTTTCGGGATGCAATTAATTATTTTTGATATTTTTATCTTGAAGTAAAATAAGAAGCTCAAACTTTTCAACGGTGGTAATGGTGTAAAGTAAGTAACTTTTGTCACTGAACAAAAACACTAAATCGTCTGCTCCAGTTTTTGATAGAGAAAAATAATCATTTGTCAGCGATGGAGCATCTTTAAGCTTTTCAAATAGTCTACAAACGCTATTTCTGATATTATAAGTTGTACAATACAAGTGAGAAACATTTTTGTCCTTACTATTAATACAATTTCCGAAATTCTACTATGCAAAAGGAAACATTTTAAAATAATATATAACATTAAAAATAAAAATGTTATTCAGCATGGCATGTGTCCCCTGCGAGCGTCGAACGCGCTCTGAGCACGTGTTATCGACTACATTGTCCTGGCATAAATACCGGAAATGAAATTATCGATTGGAGAACTCCGAAAGGCTTGTCGACGATTACCTAAGAAGAAAGCAAACATTGTAAATATTTGACAGCATTAGATTCGGATACGGGCTCAGGAATACTTATATATCTGTTTACCTGACAGGTAAGCGTCTAAAGCAGTCATGACTTTATCCCAGAAAATACTTTGCATTCACGTTAGGTAAAAGGATTCCGTTTTGTTTACATACGTTACAAATTTGTACAGTAGGAACGTGTTATTTTCTGTAACGATTTAACGCATGTGTTATGTATTATTCAAAGCTCAGAACTGCTATATAAATCCGTTCGATTAATTGCACACACTTTATCAGTATTATCAACGGGCCAACCTTTTTATAAAACTCTGCCATATGTTTGACTCGTTACTCATTATTATTATAATCACATGGAGTGATCTGGTCGGTTCGTCCCCTAGCCTGTCACCATAACGTGGTCAGTTGGAGCCGTGGTCAATAGTCTGATGGACTTCGATGGTCAGTCTAAAAATGCGTTGTGTTCTGTGATGTTATCATTATTAGCTAGGGTCAAATGTACTTGTACATGTACGTTTATAGCTTTAGAAATCTCAAAAGTCTCAGGATTTTTAATAACTGAATGATATTAATAATAATCCCATATTCACTGTCTAAGTTATATGTGCAAATTGTGTTCTAGCCTCTGCTTTGATGGGAGATCTTTTGGTATCCTAATGAATAGTAATGATGACATTAGACATTAATTTGAATAACTTTAATTTGCTACAAATTCTCTAGCTTTAGCAGAAAAGATTTTACACTTTTTACAACTTTTCAGTTTTCTTCATAAGTGTAATATCTTTTTGATATTCACATACATCCATAATAGTTAAACATATTGTATAACCATTTAAATGAAAAGAATATATTGACCTTAAATTTTATGTAACTGTATCTTAAATGTTTACATTTAATCATGTAGAACCACCTAATCTGTGACTTTTGGGTGACCTATATATTAACTTTTACATTAATCTATTAATTAATGCTTGATAGTAAAAGAACTGAAGTATCAGTAGTATAACTAGTCTACGCATAAATAATGAGTTCTTTCAAAACATTTGTTCAATGTATTTATGCTTTACTTAAAACATCAGGTAAAATATTAATACAAAAAATATAAAATTAATTAATTAACATTTAAAATATACCCAAACTTGTATACCATACCCGCCTTATCAACCACCTACACATAAGTGAGTAATTGTGTAATGTATATAGATCACCTGATTTTAATTAATAAAACCACTTTTCTATGGTCCCAAATTACCAATATTATCAACATCATTCACCCTACATATATATATATGTGTGTAATTGTATAAAGACTGTGGCCACTTGGCTATAGAGATTATGTTTTCTCTGTCTGTTTGTGGTCTTAGACAGCTAGGTCTCCCCGGCATGCATAGCCTGGATTACAGCCAGCGGTTAGACAAATTAGTTTACCAACGCTAGCCTTCAGGAGAGTAATTAAAATAAGGGGAGACATGATAGAACTTTACAAAATTATAAGTGGAATATATGACAAGGATTGCAGCAGTTCAGTTGCATTATGGGATCGATGATATCACTTGATCAACGCCACAGTCGTCATTTCACTACAAAAACTATTTCTCAAAAACGAGTCTCAACTAGATTTATACGTAAAATCTTTTTTTTCAATTAGATAAGAAACAATCTGGGACAAATTAACAGAGCGAGTTATTTCAGCAACAAATATCAATATGTTCAAAAGTGAGTTGGACCGATACTGTAGAAACCAAGAACTATTCTTTAACTACAGAGCCAAAATCACATAAGTGTTGAATTTATTAAACTGACAATGTACACGTATTATATTATAATATAATAATTTATTGATGATTTATATAAATGCAACATGAATTGTTCTACCCCATATGATTTGTAATTTGTATAACTGAGTCTGGTAAAGAGGACTTACTCACACAAGTCCTGATCCAGAAATAAACTTATCTTATCTTATCTTCTCTTATATGAAGTTTTGATAATTAACACAGATTACTGAAGAACATGACATTGTTGTATAACTTTGGATATCATTCAGTTAAAATGTTTCATGTGATGGTAATAATATAAGAAAAGGAACTTCAAATGATTGAGCATATTTTATGTTTATAGAAAAAGGATAAACATTATAAGCATTAGTTATCAATGTATAATAGAAAGTTTTAAGAATAAATGAATGGGTGAAAAAACAGATCTGATTATAGCACAGCTAACTTAATGAAGACACAAATCACAAGTTGTTGAGATGATCCCACAGATCATTGTCATAAAAGGTAGCAAAAGTATTCACTTCAACACTTGAAAATAAATAAATAAATAAGATTTAGGGTGAAACTACTGGGGAGCCTTAACTGTAACAGATATATGGCACATTTGAGGAGGTTCAGATGAGGCCAATAGTATTTCTGGATCTAGATATTAATCTCTTGAAAATAGAAAAAAATAAACATTTTGTTTCAATTCATTATTGGGAAGGGTCTTTTGCTTTTGGAAAATAATTAATATTAATAATATATATTTGGTCATTTTATTGATTTTAATACATATTAGTGCATTCTTTAAAATGACAAGTAATGAATAGTAATGATGGCATTTGACATAAATTTGGATATAGCTTTCATTAGCTACCAATACTCTAGCTTTTAGCAGAAAAGATTTTACACTTTTGACAACTTTCCTTCAGAAGTGTAATATGTTTTTGATATTTTTACATGCGCAATAGTTATAATGTATAACCATTTCAGATAACATAAATCTATTGACATTAAATTGACATATAACTGTAGCTTATATATTATATTTAAATGTGTACACTTAATCAGAACCACTTAATAATCTGTGACTTTTGGGTGTCCTATATATTAACTTTTACATGAATTTCATCTTAATACATATAAGTGCATTCTTTAATTAAAATGACAATAACAGCACAATGCTCCTTAGAGTCTGAACAAGTTTGATCTATTAATTAGGAATAATATCTATACATATAATGAAATGATGACAAATGTTGAACTAAATGTATTTTCCTGATTTTGTGTTTCAAACAATCTTTAACCATGCAATCGAAGAAAAAAAAATGTAATCCAGGCATTCATATCCCATACCAGATAATATGAATGGAATCATGCATATCAGTGTAATATAGAAAATAAAATCCAAATGAGGACCTAGAGGTAAGGGAGCATGATGAAATTGTCTGCCTCCATTACCAGTTTCTTTTTCTCTCTCAATAATAACATCACAAAAAGGTACAGGCATTGTACAGTGTATGTATATGTAACGTGCTCGAGTCTACTTAAATAGTATAGCCCTCTGGTAAGCGAGGTGCTCTATAACCTTTGGTAACAAGGTTCAAACCCCTGGTAGCGAGGTACAACTTACACCTTTGGTAACAAGGTTTCTATACAGGTACAACCTCTGGTAGCGAGGTATCACTATTACGCCTTTGGTAGCAAGGCTATAGATATTTAAGTTCAACCACTCAGTGACAGAATTGACAAACTCAGTAAATCAAGTTTCAGTATTTGTATTATTATTTACATGGCCATATAAACAACCAGGAGATTACAGATAACACACAGTACAATATCTAACAGTTATAATACATTATAGCTACAGTAGAATAGATCTCAATAGTATAACTCCACATTAATTCACTTATGACAGATAAATACTATTTTCTTTATAGTAGTATCCCACAACAAATTAATACTATTTCTATTCCCACTAATCTATTGTAGTACCACACTATCTGGAACTACCGCAAGTCTACGACCTTGACAGCGTCGCTAATGTAAATAAACCGAATAGACAAGCTGTAAAACCCCTGTTCTATTAATAGCCTAACTATGACATCACACTTAATACACCAAAGCCATTTACATGGGAAGATAGGGGCTGAGTTACGTAGACCCTAGGTTATCGGTTCCGAGATCGAGAACACGACTTACCTCATCGACTACAGGGGCGCAACTGACTCGGGGGCATAAGATGCCCCCCGATGCCCCGAATTCGCGTGCGGGCACTCCGTCACGCTGATTGGCTGGCCAAAATAACCAAACCGGAAATGTGATTCCCAAGCGCGGACATGCGCAACACAATAGTCGAAGCGGAAAAGGCTGTCTGAAGTTTGCAAGATTCACGATGCCTAAGATGGCAAATAACATCACTTAACGACCGTAATATATAGGTAAACTCGACATCGCGTAGATAAGATACAACTCGCTAAAACCTAGAATAATCGTAACACGTATTGTTACCGCGGGTCAATACGACAATCTCACAAACTTCATCCAGTCACATGGCCGGCTAGTACAACTGTAAACGTAAACATGTCATCGTATATTAAACATTACAAACTTATCTTTACTTAATACATGGAATGATGACCATAATAACCATCTATAGATATATGTACAATAGACGTAATTCTAGTCACGCTACATTACTCCCACCTCACTAAAATGTCCGCCCCGGACATACCTAAATACAACATAAGGTGTAGTTTACCATCTTCCACATGTAGTTATACTTATGCTATGTGGGCTAAACTATCACAAATAATGAATTAGTTAAAGATATACACATAAACATGATATTTCTGTACAATTCTTATTCTTCGGTTACATTCGTCTTAAATTACGTCGTTTATATTTACACTATCAAGGATATAACAATTAAATTAATAAACATGGACTAAAAATTATTTATCGATAAATGTGCTTAATGATTACACACCACTTTCAAACTCTCTAAATATTCTCTATTCTCTTGTATCATACTTCTGAGTTTACTACTAACTCTTCTAGTATAAAAATATTGGATGTACAAACATGTACACTTTCTCACCAGTCTTCACATAAATCTCTATGTACCACTCACAGAAATATTTACCTTGTATAACACTATACAATTATAATAATTCTTACACTATATGACAATAGCATGGTACTAAATACACACTGTACCTATATAATATACACCGTCACTCGTCAACATTCTTACTAGTGTTTGGTTATACTAACACAACACACTATTGTGGCACTATGTGAAAAGTTTAAAATTACTCGCTAGTAATTACTATAAAGATACAAATCATTTACATAGGCCTATTAATATCAAAATATTAGAAATATCCACCCCCCATCCCAACTACCTACTAAAATTGGTCTACGTCTGCGTCGCCTTGTCGGAAGTCTTCTTACATTCAGGGTCCTTGGTCCAAAAGTCGGTCAATTGATACGTCGTCCCGTCTGGAAGTGTCGCCCTCTCTACACGTCGCACACTGAGAAATCCCTCGGGCACAAAATATCGTTTGAATTGCTGTCCCTGGCTCCTCGCTCTGTTCTTGTTCTTCTTCAAGAGTTGTGCAGTATTCCCCTCCAGGATAGAACTAGGGGCACCCAAGAAAAAGAACCGCGGATCCTCTGCCAAGTACTCGAAGTTCAAAACAGTCTGCTTACTGTCCAACATACTATGGTCATGGCTAGCCTGGGGTACCTGTGCTGTCTCAGTAGGCATAGGCTCCTCAGCTGTCACAGCCGTCCCGGGTATGAGGATATCCTCCGGCACAACTACATCCTCCACCATCTCGGCGCCACCCTGTGTCGATTGTTGAGCCACAATAGTCCCACTGGTCGCTGTCTCCACCACTGGTGTAGATGCTAGTATCTTCACTTCAGGGAGCTCCATGTCGCCCAGGCCCAAAAGGTCCACCTCCTCTCCCAGAACCACAAGCGGCGAAGTCCCCCACTCTGACAACAGAGGGGATGGAGGACACCTATCCAACATACTGGTCTGAGGGGGTGTGATGTCCGTCCTCCTAGGTGGGTCAAATGTCACCTGATCCCTCGCCACCTCCCTCGGCCGTCTCCCTCTTGGGTTCCCTCTAGGACTGGGTCTCTCCTGATGGTCCCTCATGTGTTCCCTCAATCGGTAGGCCCTCGCTCCAGGAGTGGAAAAGTTACACATATGGCAATACAAACGTGGCCCATGTACCGACTTGACATGCCGATTCAGCTGGCCTCTGCTGTAAAACCTCTTGCCGCAATCGTCACACTGATGAAGGGGGGTTGGTTGCGCTGCCTGCAGGTAACGCTCTCCTTTGTAGGTAACATAATGTTGGTGAGACATGGTGATATGTTTCTCTGAAACATATGAATACAAACAATCTTTTAATATTTGGTGTACTATCAAATATCCATATAGGTTTTCTCCTGATTGTCTCTATGGCCTGAGTATCCTATCTGACGAGGGTACGAACCACTTCTTTACCCTGCCCAGGTATGGCTTTAACTTCTGCATGTTTACTATTTTTACTTTAGAACGAGGTGCCCTCTTTACTTTGTACACTAGGTCTGACAACTGTTGAATTATAATGTATGGACCTTCCCAGGGTCTGGTTAACTTTCTACTACCACCCTGTAACCTTGTGTTGTATACCCATACAGCATCTCCCGGTTTATATACTGTCGTCGAAGCATTTAGGTCATAGTGTCTCTTTTGTCTGTCACTCGCTCGAGTCATCTGTTTACGTGCAAGGTCATGTACAGCCCACATTCTGGTCCAAAGGTTCTCTAAGTAATCCACTGAGGTTCTCTCGAGATGAGTCTCATCTGTCGGGGGTTTGCCATATAAAAGGTCCACAGGAAGTTCCACTTCACGTCCAAGCATCATCATAGCTGGGGTCTCATTAGTACTTTCATGTACAGACGACCTATATGCGTACATCACTAGTGGTAATTTCTCTTCCCAATCTTTTTGGTCCTTAGACACCATCTTGCTTAGCATATCCTCTATCGTGCGATTCAACCTCTCTACAAGACCGTCTCCTTGTGGATGATAAGGAGTAGTGCGGGTTTTCTCAATTCCAAGCCGCTTACATAATTCTTTGAAGAGGTTCGACTCGAATTGCCTCCCTTGATCCGAATGGATTTGTTTTGGTATTCCAAAGCGAGTAATGAAATTGTTCAACAAGATATCAGCTACAGTACTAGCCTCCTGATTTGGCATAGGAAAAGCCTCTGCCCACCGTGTAAAGTAGTCAGTTATAACTAGTAAATAACGGTTACCCTTCGAGGACTCTGGTAAGTTAACCATAATATCCAACCCTATTCTCTCCATGGGAGCTCCTACTTGATATTGTCCCATTTTTCCTCTGGTACTGCGCCTAGGTTGTTTCCGGGACTGACACTCAGGACAGTGTGCTACCGCTCTCCTCACTGTCCTGTTTACTCCAGTCCAATAGAATCTGGCCTTTACTCTGGCTGCCGTTCGAGTAATGCCCAGATGTCCTGATCCCGGATCTCTATGTAACTTCCGTATAATGTCCTCGGTGAACTTCTTTGGTAAGATCAACTGCCACACTACATTTTCTGATCCCTCTTTGACCCAACGACGACGTAGTACTTCATCTTTTAACTCAATTCTATCCCATTGAGCCCAGTATGCTTTTACGTCCCCTGATAAATATGCAATATCCTTCCACTTAGGACGTAATCCAGCCTTTTTCCACTGCCATATATATTTGAGGGTTTCATCCTTCTGTTGCTGGTCTCTCAACTCATTTTGTGGGATTTCCTGTGTCCAACCACTGGATTTGGTTGTTACCGTTCTAATTATATCATTTCTGTTTTCTGTTTCAGGTAAAATATCTCCATTGTCCTGTTGCTGACGAGCCTCCTTCACTTTCTGACAGAATTTACATTGGTCACATCCTCTCCTCGACAAACCATCTGCGTTACCATGTATACGCCCTGGTCTATGCTGAATAGTATAATCATATGTGTCCAATAATTCCAACCATCTGGCTAGTTGTCCTTCAGTATTCTTGAAACGCTTAATCCAATTTAAGGCTCCATGGTCAGTTCTTATGAGAAACTTTGCCCCATATAAGTAGTGATGAAAGTGTTTCACTGTTTCAACACATTGCCAACAACTCTCTCCGAGTTACACAGTACTGTCTTTCTGCCTTTGTCAATGTTCTACTAAAGTAACAGATCGGGTGCTCGCCATCTTCATATTGCTGTGATAGGACACCTCCCACTCCGAAGTTACTAGCATCTGTGTCTATAACAAACGGTTTCTTTACATCTGGATACTTGAGTACAGGGGAGGTAATCAGAGCCTTTTCAAAGTCATAAATGCTGTCTGACATTCCTCAGTCCAATGGAATTTCTCTTCTTTCTCTGTGAGCTTGTGCAAAGGCTTGGCTATATTTGCAAAGCCTTTAATAAATTTCCTGTAGTATGAGACTGTTCCTAGGAAGCTACGTATCTCTCTCACACACTTAGGTTGCGGCCAATTTGAAACTGCATCCGACTTGGATGGGTCTGGTGCTATGCCTTGCTCATTTACTATATGGCCCAGGAATTTTACCTCTCTTTGTAGAAGCCTGCATTTTTTTGGTGATATTTTAAGACCTGCTCCCCCTATCTTTCCCAGTATAACATCTAACCTTTCCAAGTGTTGTTCAAATGTATCGGCAAAAATAATCACATCATCAATGTAAATCAGAGCTGAATTGCCCCTCTCATCAGCTAAGATACACTCCATGAGTCTCTCAAAGGTTGCAGCAGCATTACAGAGTCCAAAAGGCATGGAGTTGAATTCAAACAATCCACTGGTGGTTGAGAAAGCTGTTTTCTCTCTGTCTTTTGGATCCATTTCTACTTGCCAGTAGCCGCTTTGAAGGTCGATGACTGAAAACCATTTGGATCCCCTTAAGGTATCCAGTGAGTCATCTATTCTGGGTAATGGATACGAGTCTTTTACGGTTACTTCATTGAGCTTACGGTAATCTACACAAAAACGCCAAGAGTTGTCTCCCTTTCTCACTAGCACAATGCCACTAGCCCATGGTGATTTTGAGGGTTTGATCACTCCAGTCTTCAACATCCTTTTGATTTCTGCTTCTGCATCTTCCCTTTTAGCCAATGGTATTCTCCTAGGTGGTTGTTTGATTGGATGTGCATGTCCAGTATCGATCTTGTGTTGGACAATTCCTGTTTTCCCCAAATCGTCCTTGTTTTTAGCGAAGACCTTACTATGTTTCTGTAGTATTGCCCTTACTTGCTCTCTCTGTTCATCTTTGATATGATCTCCACATGATTCCAATACTTGTTCCATGTGAGGGGGTAGAGTTCCTTCTGCAGTATCCATATGCCTAAGTTTTGTATCTCTGTCAGACACGCTGTTGTCTGGAATGGATGTCACTTGATCAGGTCTTATGGTTTCACACTCGGCCGTAACTGTTCGTTTAAATAATGTCTGGGGTTTATCGGACAGGTTAACTACTCTTACTGGTATTAACTCCTCTCGCGTATCAAATATACACCTTCCGACCAAGATCCCTTTATCATTTAATGACTTACTTCCCCTTTCCACCATAGCATTTGGCTCTACAGGACTATCACCAATGACCTCTGCCGATACAATGACCTCAGCAGCTGGGGGTATAACGGTATCTTGAACCATTCTTATACGAAATACCGTTTTAGACCTCTGGCTCTCTAAATGACATGGTATCTGTTTACCATTCAAACTAATTGTTCCTTTCCCTATGTTTATTTCCCCGTTATAGGTCTTTAGGAAGTCATATCCTAGTACTATAGGTACTTCTATATCCGCCACAATCATTTTACATGTGTAAAGATTTCCTGTAATTCTAAGAGGAAATGTAGCTATTCCTTTGGGTGTAACTAATTCTCCATCTGCCATTCTAAGCTTTCCACATCCAGACTCCAATGTTGGTCTCACTCCAGCAGGTAAACTTTGGTACACCTTACTGTGCATTACTGATATGGTTGCTCCTGTATCAATTAAACAATCTACCTCTTTTTGATATACTTTGGTCCATATGAAAAGTCCATCTTGTTTGGTTCCCTTATTTGAAATCTCAAAAACATGTTGGGGTCTCTCTTCATTACTAAGTAATGTTTCGGCTGAGGCATACCCCTCTGTCTCAACCTCTAGTGGTTTAAATGCTCGGCTTTGTCTTGTTTTCCCCTTTGGTTCTGACCTTGACCTTTCTTATGACCTTGGTTCTGACCTTGACTCTTATATTTCTTCTGATTTGGCTGAGACGCCTCCTTGCAGTCTGCTGCAAAATGTCCAGGTTTCTGACAGTTGAAACAGACACGTCTCGTTTTACATTCTGCTGCTATATGTCCCTGTCTGTGACATTTGTAACATTTGATGTTATTAGGATTCTGGACCTGTTTCTGTAAATCATCAACTCTCCTTACCAAGTGTTCAATCGGGTCATTCTCACTGTTCTCATCAGCATCATTTGTTATCTGTCTGAAACTCTGGCGGTCACCTCTCCCTTTACTTCTGCCAGTCTTGAAAGCCTCAAATTTAAGGGCTAAATTCAGTGCTTCATCTATGTTTTCAGCGCTACCCTGACAAACAGCCCATTCCATATCTTGGTCATTTAAAGCATCTCTAAAGTATCGATAACCTAAACTGTCCCTGACCTCTGTGGGTGCAGTAGGGTATCCTAGCCTAACTAATCTTTTCACATCTTGTGCTAATGATACCAGAGATTCTTTGTTCTTTCTCGTCCTTGACTCTGCCTGTGCCCTATACATCTCACACTGGTTCCTTGGTTCAAACTTGGCGGTAAGTGTTGGTACCAGTTGTTCAAAACTTCTCAACTGCTCAGGTTTCAGATCCCCTAATATACTTCGTGCTGTACCTGCCATGCAAGAGGCCAGCTTTAAAGCTTTTACTTCCGAAGTCCAACGGTTGATTGAAGCCACCAGATTAAAATGAGTCAAATACTCAGTCCAGCTGGTTTTTCCATCATAGCTGTCAGGTTTTGAGTACGAAACTTTGTCCTGATTGGTGTTGCTATGGTATCGGTAAGGGCTTAACTCTATATCATCTCTAGGACGTACACATATCTCCCTCCCCTTATCTCCATAACACTGGTCATGTGTCTCACCGAAGTAAAATTGGTCAGCATGGTCAGTTCTGTGGTGATCTGTCCAGTGAGACTCTCCTTGATAACTTTGATTACAGTTATGGTCATGTTGATATGACGGTTTACCTACCCTGTTAGACTGGTCAGGTCTATTAATGTCTCTACAGGTCTGGTCATGTTGATATAATGGTCTATCTATTCTATTAGACTGGTCATGTCTATTAATGTCTCTTTCTGTCTGGTGTGACACTCTATATGGGTCGTTCAGGGATAACCCTAGTAGACTGGTCTTGTCTACTTTCCTCTCTACACTGATCATGGTCATAATAACAGTCACTCTCACTGTCTGATAACCGAGTAGGAGTCTTAGGTACTTCCATCTTATCTAGTCTGTCCATTATTTCTGACAACATGGTTCCTATTTCCTTCTGATGGTTTGTAAACATTTCCATGGTCACCAACTGGTCAGTATTGTCTCCCTGGTCAGGATTGGTCTCTGGGGTTTGTATATCTTCTACTTCATCACCACTATCATCCCTATATCTTATAGGTTTTTGTCTCTTTCTTTTACCCTCTACTTCAACATTTATAATGTCCCCCAAACCTTTCCCACTGATCTCTACTACCCTTTCTGACTGTTTCTGGCCTAAATTCCTATCGGTGTCCCTATCTTCCCTAGCAACTGTCTGTGCTCTACGTTTCTTTGAATTTTTAGGCATCTTAATACTGAGATTTCAAAACTACAATAATACTGTCACTGACACTGAGTGGTTCTATAAGGTACTAGTTCTATACTGGATCCCACCGCTGCCACCAATGTAACGTGCTCGAGTCTACTTAAATAGTATAGCCCTCTGGTAGGCGAGGTGCTCTATAACCTTTGGTAACAAGGTTCAAACCCCTGGTAGCGAGGTACAACTTACACCTTTGGTAACAAGGTTTCTACAGGTACAACCTCTGGTAGCGAGGTATCACTATTACGCCTTTGGTAGCAAGGCTATAGATATTTAAGTTCAACCACTCAGTGACAGAATTGACAAACTCAGTAAATCAAGTTTCAGTATTTGTATTATTATTTACATGGCCATATAAACAACCAGGAGATTACAGATAACACACAGTACAATATCTAACAGTTATAATACATTATAGCTACAGTAGAATAGATCTCAATAGTATAACTCCACATTAATTCACTTATGACAGATAAATACTATTTTCTTTATAGTAGTATCCCACAACAAATTAATACTATTTCTATTCCCACTAATCTATTGTAGTACCACACTATCTGGAACTACCGCAAGTCTACGACCTTGACAGCGTCGCTAATGTAAATAAACCGAATAGACAAGCTGTAAAACCCCTGTTCTATTAATAGCCTAACTATGACATCACACTTAATACACCAAAGCCATTTACATGGGAAGATAGGGGCTGAGTTACGTAGACCCTAGGTTATCGGTTCCGAGATCGAGAACACGACTTACCTCATCGACTACAGGGGCGCAACTGACTCGGGGGCATAAGATGCCCCCCGATGCCCCGAATTCGCGTGCGGGCACTCCGTCACGCTGATTGGCTGGCCAAAATAACCAAACCGGAAATGTGATTCCCAACGCGGACATGCGCAACACAATAGTCGAAGCGGAAAAGGCTGTCTGAAGTTTGCAAGATTCACGATGCCTAAGATGGCAAATAACATCACTTAACGACCGTAATATAGGTAAACTCGACATCGCGTAGATAAGATACAACTCGCTAAAACCTAGAATAATCGTAACACGTATTGTTACCGCGGGTCAATACGACAATCTCACAAACTTCATCCAGTCACATGGCCGGCTAGTACAACTGTAAACGTAAACATGTCATCGTATATTAAACATTACAAACTTATCTTTACTTAATACATGGAATGATGACAATAATAACCATCTATAGATATATGTACAATAGACGTAATTCTAGTCACGCTACACTTATAATAGCTAGATTTCAAATATTTTAACATACATATGCATGTATACAATTATACCAAAGTGATTATGACTGGATCTGATCTAGATTATCTATATGATTATTAAAATTGGCTTGTTTAAAATCCAGAACGTTCCAGATTTTCTTGGGATCTAGCTGAAAGTACATGCTAAAAGTTATCCATTAAAATTGATAATATCTTTACATTATATATATATTTCAGTTTACCTTTTTGTGAATTTCATAAAATTTCATGCATTATAATATATATGTTTAAAACTCTGAATGTACTACGTATGTCAGTGACCGAAAAGAAAAAAAAATCTGTCTATCAATACAAAGTTAAGAAATTAAAAGACAATATCATATGTAAAACTCAAGTTTCCTATTACACAGCTTGATCTTCATGTTTAATCTCTTTATAGGATTAAGAAATGTGTCTCCAAGAAACTAAATAAAATTTCATTGTGGATATGTCAAAAGCCAATTACAGTAAACATGTTTTGACCTTTCTTTTATGTGTTTAGCTTGATGTAAATTAGAGAATATGCTCTGTTGGTATCTTTAACATGGTATTAACCATATTATTGAGACAAAGGAGTGCAATATGTTATTTGTTTTGGTATAATAATAACTGTAAAAAATTATAAACGCCAACAGCTATGTACCTGATGTCATAGAAATGATATATATATCCTGTTTACAAAAGGATCTGTATTTTACTGTACAGGATGAAAGTGGGTATTCCCTGACCAACTTTATCAAAGCTATATGTACTTATGTCAACAGCTAAGCTAGTAAATCATCTTAAATTGTAGATCTATCAAAAAAGATAAATGTTCCTATACTAGTAACAACCAAGCACATGTCTGTCTACAAAATTACATTTTTCATTGTAATATATGTCATTTTGAAGGAATTAGAAGTCATACAGTACGTCAATTGCATACATTTCTTTCAAATACAATTACATGTAATTTTTTCAAATAAATTCGTGAAATGTGTATTTGTTGTATATTATTCATTAAAACTTCAATTACTTTTATGTTATATTACTGTGAGACAGTCAAATGAAAATGGAACATCTGTATGATTTATGTGAGCTAATTTAATAAGCTGCCTATTAATTATAAGGTTATGGTAGACTAAATTTTGATAACTTACAGCAGCGCATGTAAACAGGTAATTTATAATTGTCATTACATGTATACATGTATATATATATATATATATAATACATAGTTGTGGTACACACATTTTGCTTACATGGTTGATATACAACTCTGTACATTATTAGTTGAAAACAAAAATCTCATATCTATATCATGTTAAAATTTCTTAAATTAATTATAATGTATGATGTATACCTACATACACAAGTAACTTTTTATTATTCTGTCAAAGGAGTAGATATGATAGGACCAGTATTTGGCCTTTATTTTTCAGACCGAAAAATATTAACTCTGATCCACATCAATTTCACATCAATAAATACTCTCATACTTGCCATTCATCAAAACATAACTTTTTATAACCATGTACACGATGTGCTCCCCCTATGACGTCATCAAATTGATGATTTTCCTCTTCTCGCCAAATTTTGCTAGAAGTTCATCATCTTTAGGTTAGAAAAGGCTTGAAATGGATTTGGCCGCCACCTGGAGCAACTTTATATTTTGCATGGATATGCGTAAATACACGATACACAACGTGTAAAAATCTCTTTCTGCTCCACGAAGGCGGCCCCATTCATTTTTAGAGAAAACCACTCAAGAAGTATGATTTTTCAAGGATTTTTGTGAAAAATTGGGGGAAACTGCATGTTGATTACGTCATAGTGAACATAATTGGCACATGCCGGATATTTTCTGGATGTAATGACTGTTAGCAAATGTATTCAACAGTTATATGACAAAATATGTTGTTCTTTACTGGAGAATTAATTTTGGGGCCATATTCGAGTCTTAACGTACCTTCTCCTTTGTATACATTATTTAATATATTTACACACAATTACAAATTTGATTTAACACTAACACCTTTTAAGTTACTAAATGTTATTGAAGGTTTTATAATTATAATGATACATTGATATATTATATGCTACAGTTAAAAACAAATTCTGCCACGATTTTTTGTCACAACATGCTTTCCACTCTCCTTTTATACACAATGAAGGGTATGACCATTTTTTTTAGCTCACCTGGTCCGAAGGACCAAGGTGAGCTTATGCCATACCGTGGCGTCCGGCGTCCGTCGTCCGTCGTCCGTCGTCCGTCGTCCGTCGTCCGTCCGTCCGTCCGTCCGTCAACAATCGACTTCTTCTCCATAACCGCTGGTCGGATTTCAACAAAATTTGACTGGTAGCATCCTTATGGGCTACTAACTGAAAATTGTACAAATGATGGGGCTGACCCCCCAGGGGCCTGAGGGGCGGGGCCAAAAGGGGTCAATTTGGCTATTTCCATATAAACGACTTCTTCTCTGAAACTAAGCATGAGATAGCACTCATAATGCAATGGTAGTATCGTTATAGGGTGGGGATTAAAAATTGTACAAATGATGTGGCTGACCCCCCGGGGGCCTGAGGGGCGGGGTCAAATGGGGTCAATTTGGCTATTTCCATATAAACGACTTCTTCTCTGAAACCAAGCATTGGATAGCACCCATAATGCAATGGTAGCATCCTTATAGGGTGGGGATTCAAAATTGTACAAATGATGGGGCTGACCCCCCAGGGGCCTGAGGGGCGGGGTCAAATGGGGTCAATTTGGCTATTTCCATATAAACGACTTCTTCTCTGAAACTAAGCATGAGATAGCACTCATAATGCAATGGTAGTATCTTTATAGGGTAGGGATTAAAAATTGTACAAATGATGTGGCTGACCCCCCGGGGGCCTGAGGGGCGGGGTCAAATGGGGTCAATTTGGCTATTTCCATATAAACGACTTCTTCTCTGAAACCAAGCATTGGATAGCACCCATAATGCAATGGTAGCATCCTTATAGGGTGGGGATTCAAAATTGTACAAATGATGGGGCTGACCCCCCGGGGGCCTGAGGGGCGGGGTCAAATGGGGTCAATTTGGCTATTTCCATATAAACGACTTCTTCTCTGAAACTAAGCATGAGATAGCACTCATAATGCAATGGTAGTATCGTTATAGGGTAGGGATTAAAAATTGTACAAATGATGTGGCTGACCCCCCGGGGGCCTGAGGGGCGGGGTCAAATGGGGTCAATTTGGCTATTTCCATATAAACGACTTCTTCTCTGAAACCAAGCATTGGATAGCACCCATAATGCAATGGTAGCATCCTTATAGGGTGGGGATTCAAAATTGTACAAATGATGGGGCTGACCCCCCGGGGGCCTGAGGGGCGGTGTCAAATGGGGTCAATTTGGCTATTTCCATATAAACGACTTCTTCTCTGAAACTAAGCATGAGATAGCACTCATAATGCAATGGTAGTATCTTTATAGGTTGGGGATTCAAAATTGTACAAATGATGTGGCTGACCCCCCGGGGGGCCTGAGGGGCGGGGTCAAAAGGGTTCAATTTGGCTATTTCCATATAAACGACTTCTTCTCTGAAACTAAGCATGAGATAGCACTCATAATGCAATGGTAGTATCGTTATAGGGTAGGGATTCAAAATTGTACAAATGATGTGGCTGACCCCCCGGGGGCCTGAGGGGCGGGGTCAAATGGGGTCAATTTGGCTATTTCCATATAAACGACTTCTTCTCTGAAACCAAGCATTGGATAGCACCCATAATGCAATGGTAGCATCCTTATAGGGTGGGGATTCAAAATTGTACAAATGATGGGGCTGACCCCCCGGGGGCCTGAGGGGCGGTGTCAAATGGGGTCAATTTGGCTATTTCCATATAAACGACTTCTTCTCTGAAACTAAGCATGAGATAGCACTCATAATGCAATGGTAGTATCTTTATAGGTTGGGGATTCAAAATTGTACAAATGATGTGGCTGACCCCCCGGGGGGCCTGAGGGGCGGGGTCAAAAGGGTTCAATTTGGCTATTTCCATATAAACGACTTCTTCTCTGAAACCAAGCATGGGATAGCACCCAATAATGCAATGATAGCATCCTTATAGGATGGGGATTCAAAATTGTACAAATGATGGGGCTGACCCCCAGGGGGCCTGAGGGGCGGGGTCAGAAGGGGCCAATTTGGCTATTTCCATATAAACGACTTCTTCTCTGAAACTAAGCATGGTATAGCACCCATAATGCAATGGTAGCATCTTTATAGGGTGGGGATTCAAAATTGTGCAAATGATGGGGCTGACCCCCAGGGGGCCTGAGGGGCGGGGTCGAAAGTGGCCAATTTGGCTCTTTCCATATAAACGACTTCTTCTCTGAAACTAAGCACGGTATAGCACCCATAATACAATGGTAGTATCCTTATAGTGTGGGGATTCAAAATTGTGCAAATGATAGGGCTAACCCCCCGGGGGCCTGAGGGGCGGGGTCAAAAGTGGTCAATTTCCATATAAATGACTTTTTCTCTGCAACTTAACATGGGATTACGCTCATAATGCAATGGTTACATCCTTATAGGGTTTGGATTCAAAATTTTGCAAATGATGGGGCTGACCCCCCGGGGGCCTGAAGGGTGGGGTCAAAAGGGGTCAATTTAGCTATTTCCATATAAACGACTTCTTCTCTGCAACTAAGAATGGAAGAGCACTTATAATGCAATGGTAGCATCCTTATAGGGCTGGGATTTGAAATTGTACAAATGATAGGGCTGACCCCCGGGGCCTTAGACGGCAATAGATGCGAGGTCGAAAGGTCAATTAGGCTACTATTTTCATATAAATTACTTTATCTCTGAACCTATGTATTGGATAGCATATTTGTATGGTATCAATAGCATCATTGTATGGTTGTGATTCAAAATTAAACTTTGGGAGTCAATTTGCTTATTTTTCTAATTGTCAGAGTCTTGTGATAATTACTAACAAAAAACCAGGTGAGCGATACAGGCCCTCTGGGCCTCTTGTTTATCTAGACCACTAAATCTCCTAAAAATGGTCCATGGGATTTTGATAGACTTAAATACTTTTTTTCTTCTAAAATGGGAAAATGATAAAGACAATGTTTGTATTTAATTTTAACAGAGCAGACCTATTGAATATATTTTTTTTTTCAGTTATGTAGTTCCATCAAATCAATTTCAATTATATATAAAAGTGCCAATTATTTTTTTATGAAGCACAATGAATTGATAACCTGTAAATGTTACACTTACAAACAGCATATCAGAGTTTGCACCGGATTTTCTATAAATCATTAACAGTTTCTTCTCAGATAAAATTGGCCCCCTTATAACTGAAACTATCCAAAAAACAAAACCTGCATAGCATTTATAAATAATGTGATGTTCCCTAGTAAGTCGCAGAAAATAAGTTTGTTTCTCATTCAGAATTATACTGTTTGCAGATTGAGCATTATTTTAATGTTTTCTAGAGTAAGATGGCAGAATCCTCCAATATCATCAGTACTGTCTCCCATTCTTATACAAACAGGTATGACGTTGGGATTACTAACAAACACGTGGGATACAACTAACTGCTTGCATACACTTCACTTTCATACAACTTTAAATATGTATAATTTTAATTTGTAAAGAAAAAAATCTGAAAATGGGAATTTTGGATATGTTTTTTTTATTAGTACACTTTGTTTTTTAGTCCACCTTTGCATTTTGACTTTATTTACCATGGTCCCGTCACACAAGCATGAATTCTTCTGATTACGATGGACTTGTAAACTATAATTATGCATACACCATATGTATGTCTCCATTACATTTTGATACCTTCATCAAAATCAACTATTACAATAATTTATTGAATTTAAAGATGCACCACCGCTGACAAATGGTATTTTTTCACTATCAAAAAACAGCAGCAGACGATTTAGTATTTTTCTTCAGTTACAAAAGTTACTTACTTTACACCATTACCGCCGTTGAAAAGTTTGAGCTTCTAATTTTACTTCAAGTTAAAAATATAAAAAAATAATTAATTGTATCCCAAAAAAATTCCGTGGCACAATATCCTATAAGGAATGAAGTACTGATTGCGCATGACACAAAGGCAAAATAAATTATTTTATATTATTTTTTTTTTTTTAATTTTTCACGGTTGTTTCAATAATATAAACTTCATTGTCGGACTATATAAAAGCATGCACACATATGGTACGGTGCCATCTCCTCTCGCCAAATAATGATCAGGCCATTGTAATCAAGTTCAAGTCCGTTTCAGACTTGTTTTACACCCAACATGAACAAGCTACATATTCTGACACAACGACCACAACACACACTTTCCAACACCAGTTTGGACGTCGAGCGGCGATCACAACAAAGTATGTCATTCAATTATTGATGACGTTGACAAATGATGACATGACGCCAAAGAAAAAGTAGTTGGTCAAAGTTCACCGCGTCAGCCAATCAATATATGCATACTGAGATATACCACGGGTGGTATATAAAACAAATTGTTAATCAACAGCTGCATTGTTTATTTGATACCGTGAGAGTTTATTAGCACCGCCTATTGTGGTATAAATATGATTATATAACTTCTTTATTTTGCTATTAAGGGCACTAATGAATATCTGACAATTATTTACTCATATAATTGTTTTATAGAATTTTTAGCAAAATATTTGAATTTGTGTTTAAGCTCTCTTGCGAAACATGAAAATTGGGATCTCACAAATATAACATGGTTTACAGTAATTATTGTCATGTCTGTCCATCCTTCTAAATCCCTCTGCATGTATTTGTATGTCTGTCTGTTCATCCTTCTACATCCCTCTGCATGTATTTATATGTCTGTCTATCTGTCCATCCTTTTACATCCCTCTGCATGTATTTGTATGCCTGTCTGTCTGTCCATCCTTTTACATCCCTCTGCATGTATTTGTATGTCAGTCTGTCTGTCCATCCTTCTACATCCCTTTGCATGTATTTGTATGTCTGTCTGTCTGTCCATCCTTCTACATCCTAGGCCTCTGCATGTATTTGTATGTCTGTCTGTTTGTCCATTCTTCTACATCCCTCTGCATGTATTTGTATATCTGCCTATCTGTCCATCCTTCTACATCCCTCTGCATGTATTTGTATGTCTGTCTGTCTGTCCATCCTTCTACATCCCTATGCCTGTATTTATATGTCTGTCTGTCTGTTTGTTCATCCTTCTACATTCCTCTGCATGTATTTATATACATTGTATCTGTTCATCTTATCCTTCTACATCCCTCTTCATGTATGTATATGTCTGTCTGTCTGTCCATCCTTCTACATTCCTCTGCAAGTATTTGTATGTCTGTCTGTCCATCCTTCTACATCCATCTGCATGTATTTTTATGTCTCTCTGTTTTTAGCCCACCATCATCAGATGGTGGGCTATATTCAAATCACCTTTTGTCCGTGGTCTGTGGTAAGTCATTCCTTCCGTCCTTCCATTTGTCCGTTAACAATTTGTGTTATCGTTATTTCTCAGAAAGTACGGAAGGGATTTTTCTTTAACTTTATATGTCGGTTCCCATAGGGCCCTAGTTATGCATATTGCATTTTTGGACCAATCAGATAGCAAGATGGCCGCCAGGCAGCCATCTTGGATTTTAGTAGTTAAAATTTATTTTCACTATTTCTTGGAAAGAATTGAAGAGAGCTTTCTCAAATTTCATATTATGTTCCCTTAGGGCTCTAGTTATGCATATTACATTATGAAACCAATTGGTCAATAAGACAGCCATCTTGGATTCTGGTTGTTAAAGTTTGAAAAGTTTGTCTCTTGTTATTGGTTAATTTGTCTTCAGAGGGTTGTGAAAACTCTGAAGTTATAAGAGTTGCAATGATGAAGAATTCTTTGTGGCTTGCAGAATGAACTTACATCCAGTGTTTGGAACAACTTGGACTGATTCATATCATCACCATATAAATATAAGCACAAACTGCTACATTGTAAGGGTCAAATTAGAGGGGCCATAATTCTGATGCATGCCAGTTTTCTAGTTTGCATGTAAATAAGATTCTTACAACATTTCTCTGAATTTCAAATGTTCTCAATTGTCAACTTTGTGAGCATGTTTGATAATGTATACATACTACGTACTGCAAGGCATGATAAAAGTGTATAATATAATAATATGGTAGTAGGTACATACATGTAGTTAAATTGGTTAGAACACCAATGATCAATACGTATTTTAGTTCATAAGAAGTACGTTATTGTACCAATATATTCAAAGTGTGGATATTGAAATAACAATATATATTAGATAAGCTCTGATTTTCAACTATTTTCATTGACTAATACCTGGTCTTGTGACATCAGTGTTTCCATTTATAGAAACACTGAGTCAATTTTATTCCTTTGTAAACTTCATTGCACAAACGATGCATTCTTCAGGGTGCCTTTCTTTGACATTGCAATGCTTTTCTTATAATTAATATGCACATTAAAGATTGTTTTTGACATTTTTTGAGGCAACAACATATCTAATATAATAATTAAAGTCATTATTTATTCTGCTTGAGTGATATATATAACACCATATGGACTGAAACAAAGGTCTATATTTGATATATGGTGTTTTGAAAGACTCTGGTTCTCTGCAGTAATTATACTGTCTCTCTTTATATATGGCTAAGCTTCTTTACATATCTACATGTTATTTTCACATTTATCATTGAATTAACATATAAACATGCTATCTATTTTACTGTTGATACATAGAGAATACGTGGTTAGTATCTTACAATACAAAGTTTATTTTGGTGCGAGACTTAGGAAAGCTGAGATGACGAGGCTTTACCGAGTCATTTTGGCTTTCTGTGTCGAGCACCAAAATAAAACTTGTATTGTAAGATACTAACCGTGTATTCTGTTTATCCTGCAACCATTATGACATTCAAAACGAAAGCAAATTGCCAGTTATTTACTTAGTTTTGCTCGATGCGAGACGCTTCTTTGATGCACAGGAAAAGATTAATTCACTAAACCGAATGAGAGTATACTCCTTTTTACTGCCGTGGGATATAAGCCCATTCGCAGATAGTACTAGTATTTCTAATAGTGTGTAATATCCCTAAAACAATGTAAAAATACTGAAAAAACAATAATTACACATCAAAGAGTTACTTTACAGTACATATCTTTATCATGAGCCAAGGAAAAGACTACACCGCCACACGAGATTTTCGATATCATAAAAATGACGTCATTCCGATGAATGTGACGTCACTTTTAAACGGTACTGAATGACGTTTCATTCACCGTAAGGTCAAAGTTCGGGGTCAAATTAGAAAAAGTTCCGTCAGATGTGGAACAAATTCACGTGATCGTATAGACGGATAAAGCATATTGTATTGACGGATAAAGCACAAGTTTATCCGGCAGTAGTTATCCGTCAGTATGTGGGGCAGTTGCAGGATAAAATTACCATATGTGTACATGTGTATTATCATCAAAAATTTTGTGTACTTCTGATATTGATAAATTTACACCTGTACAGTTTAGGAACTAAGGAATCGGAGGTGATGGAAAACTACGACTCCCATGATGGTCCCCCTGGTGGCAATCTGGGATCATTCACTGGCCTTGTGCTTCTCGTCCAGGGCCTGGGTTTGAGTGCTGTTATCCTTGTTGCGGTATGGATGGGACATTTCCGCGACGGCTTTGCATGGACAAGTGACCCTGCCAAAGAATTTAACTACCACCCAGTATTTATGGTGATTGGACTCATCTTCCTCTACTCAGATGGTAAGTATATGTAACAGGAGAGGAGGAAATGTAGCAGGCAGACCGGGGCTCTAGTATCCTGGAAACTCTCAACACTAGCTTGATGCCTGCTTGGTCATGATCACCAATGTTTGACCCTTCCCCTCACCCCTGTGGCAAACCGAGTGTGGTCCAATAGGCAGTTTGTAGAGGAAATTCCTTTAAAGGGACAATTCAGTCTAAAAGAACATTACAATTTGCTCACATATTGGAAACAAACCGGTTCTAATGGAACTTAGTTCACTTGGTTTTTCTGTGATATGCCAGAAAAAGCCATGGTGGTGAAATGTATGTGAAATGTTCAAACTCGCTCGCTGTCGGCCATTTCATTTATGGTTGGACATCTTGTATAACAAACCCTGGCCCTCTCTCGTGGAGTAATGCCACCTTTGTCTAGAACTACTCAAATCACTCTAATAGTAGTGTGTTCACCTTATCAGCTAACTGTTTGCCTAAAATCTCATTTTATCAACTCCGCAGTGGTTTTGTGTTTCATTTGTTTATCATACTTGACATTGGATCGAGTATTTGTACAGCATATATATTATACCTTTTTAATTGTATTGCTATACAATTTGGAATTTCAATGATTTCAATTAAAATACTTAACAATGATGTGGAATTTGTCAATATTTTATGTTATATGTTTCAAAAGGAATGTAGAACAATACATTTATGCCATTTATTTTAGTGTAACAGAATAAGCCTGACTGAATTGTCACTTTAAAGCATTTACTATTCCTAAAGTTATACAATGTTTTGTAATCAAATATATCCCAAAAAAAATCTTTTGGTAAAGGGGCACAGAATTTGAATTAATTTTGTCCTGAAAATATTTTTCCCAGGGACAAGAGAGGCAGGGCCATGGGTACAACACTGGGAAATAGAGGTATTTCCATCAGATCACAACTAGTCATAAAGTTTGATCTGCATGGAATTTAGACTTGATAAAAGAGTTTTAATTTGTATACCTGGTAAATGTTGACTCTTATACCTCGTTGGGTATAAGAGGGATGGGGTTCAACTGGGGGAAACACTTGACCACATACTTGGGTCCCAGTACCTTTGCTAGGCCATACAACATATACTTAGCCAGAAGAATGATACATCTTAGTGATACAATGATTTTGCTCCCAGACAGGCAGGATGACAATACTTAACCTGATTTTAACCTAGCTCGAAGATGTGTGCACTGTGCTGGTATATGAAAGACAATTTAGTAAAATAAACTTACTGTATGGTTTATTTAATCAGTTTTCTGTGATTATTGAAGCTGAAGATGTTATTCTGAGACAAGTTTTCTTGTCTGGATCTTGAACTGCCTTCATCATAGAAAAGTTTCGGTAACAGTTAGAGCCACCCTGTGGATTAGTAAATTCATTTACTGGATAATATTTCCCTCTGGCCATAACAGGTGAACCAACACAATTAATCTTCACAAAGTGATAAACTCAATTACGATACATACTCACAGTGTACATTACACTAGCTAGACTGGTGTGGTAAAAACAGAAGAAAAGTTAAATAAAAGGAAACCAAACATGTCAATGATGAATATTTTAATCACGTCAACATACTATCCTCACAGAATATTAATGATTAAGCCGTCATGGTAATGAAATGAGGACAAACAGTAGTTATCTGGTTTGTCTGTCCATAGAGAAATAGTAGTTATCTGGTTTGTCAGTTTATAGAAACAGTCGTTATCTGGTTTGTCTATTTATAGAAACAGTAGTTATCTGGTTTGTCTGTCCATAGAGAAACAGTAGTTATCTGGTTTGTCTGTTTATAGAAACAGTCGTTATCTGGTTTGTCTGTCCATAGAGAAACAGTCGTTATCTGGTTTGTCTGTCCATAGAGAAACAGTAGTTATCTGGTTTGTCTGTCCATAGAGAAACAGTCGTTATCTGGTTTGTCTATTTATAGAAACAGTAGTTATCTGGTGTGTCTTTCAGTAGAGAAACAGTAGTTATCTGGTTTGTCTGCCATAGACAAACAGTCATTATCTGGTTTGTCTGTCCATAGAGAAACAGTAGTAATCTGGTTTGTCTGTCCATAGAGAAACAGTCGTTATCTGGTTTGTCTGTCCATAGAGAAACAGTCTTTATCTGGTTTGTCTGTCCATAGAGAAACAGTAGTTATCTGGTTTGTCTGTCCATAGAGAAACAGTCATTATCTGGTTTGTCTGTCCATAGAAACAGTCGTTATCTGGTTTGTTTGTCCATAGAGAAACAGTAGTAATCTGGTTTGTCTGTCCATAGAAACTGTCGTTATCTGGTTTGTCCGTCCATAGAGAAACAGTTGTTATCTGGTTTGTCTGTCCATAGAGAAACAGAAGTTACACATGTATCTGGTTTGTCTGTCCACAGAAACAGTAGTTATCTGGTTTGTCTGTCCATAGAGAAACAGTCTTTATCTGGTTTGTCTGTCCATAGAGAAACAGTCGTTATCTGGTTTGTCTGTCCATAGAGAAACAGTCGTTATCTGGTTTGTCTGTCCATAGAGAAACAGTAGTTATCTGGTTTGTCTGTCCATAGAGAAACAGTAGTTATCTGGTTTGTCTGTCCATAGAGAAACAGTAGTTATCTGGTTTGTCTGTCCATAGAGAAACAGTCGTTATCTGGTTTGTCTGTCCATAGAGAAACAGTCGTTATCTGGTTTGTCTGTCCATAGAGAAACAGTCGTTATCTGGTTTGTCTGTCCATAGAGAAACAGTCGTTATCTGGTTTGTCTGTCCATAGAGAAACAGTCTTTATCTGGTTTGTCTTTCCATAGAGAAACAGTCGAGATCTGGTTTGTCTGTCCATAGAGAAACAGTTGTTATCTTGTTTGTCTGTCCATAGAGAAACAGTTTTTATCTGGTTTGTGTATCTATAGAGAAACAGTAGTTTTCTGGTTTGTCTGTCCATAGAGAAACAGTAGTTATCTGGTTTGTCTGTCCATAGAGAAACAGTAGTTATCTGGTTTGTCTGTCCATAGAAAAACAGTAGTTATCTGGTTTGTCTGTCCATAGAGAAACAGTAGTTATCTGGTTTGTCTGTCCATAGAGAAACAGTAGTTATCTGGTTTGCCTGTCCATAGAGAAACAGTAGTTATCTGGTTTGTTTGTCCATAGAGAAACAGTAGTTATCTGGTTTGTTTGTCCATAGAGAAACAGTAGTTATCTGGTTTGTTTGTCCATAGAGAAACAGTAGTTATCTGGTTTGTTTGTCCATAGAGAAACAGTAGTTATCTGGTTTGCCTGTCCATAGAGAAACAGTAGTTATCTGGTTTGTCTGTCCATAGAGAAACAGTAGTTATCTGGTTTGTCTGTCCATAGAGAAACAGTAGTTATCTGGTTTGTCTGTCCATAGAGAAACAGTAGTTATCTGGTTTGCCTGTCCATAGAGAAACAGTAGTTATCTGGTTTGTCTGTCCATAGAGAAACAGTAGTTATCTGGTTTGTCTGTCCATAGAGAAACAGTAGTTATCTGGTTTGTTTGTCCATAGAGAAACAGTAGTTATCTGGTTTGTCTGTCCATAGAGAAACAGTAGTTATCTGGTTTGTCTGTCCATAGAGAAACAGTAGTTATCTGGTTTGTTTGTCCATAGAGAAACAGTAGTTATCTGGTTTGTCTGTCCATAGATAAACAGTCGTTATCTGGTTTGTCTTTCCATAGAGAAACAGTAGATATCTGGTTTGTCTGTCCATAGAGAAACAGTAGTTATCTGGTTTGTCTGTCCATAGAGAAACAGTAGTTATCTGGTTTGTCTGTCCATAGAGAAACAGTAGTTATCTGGTTTGTCTGTCCATAGAGAAACAGTAGTTATCTGGTTTGTCTGTCCATAGAGAAACAGTTGTTATCTGGTTTGTCTGTCCATAGAGAAACAGTCGTTATCTGGTTTGTCTTTCCATAGAGAAACAGTCAGTAGTTATCTGGTTTGTCTGTCCATAGAGAAACAGTCGTTATCTGGTTTGTCTGTCCATAGAGAAACAGTCGTTATCTGGTTTGTCTGTCCATAGAGAAACAGTAGTTATCTGGTTTGTCTGTCCATAGAGAAACAGTAGTTATCTGGTTTGTCTGTCCATAGAGAAACAGTCGTTATCTGGTTTGTCTGTCCATAGAGAAACAGTCGTTATCTGGTTTGTCTGTCCATAGAGAAAAAGCCGTTATCTGGTTTGTCTGTCCATAGAGAAACAGTCGTTATCTGGTTTGTCTGTCCATAGAGAAACAGTAGTTATTTGGTTTGTCTGTCCATAGAGAAACAGTCGTTATCTGGTTTGTCTGTCCATAGAGAAACAGTCGTTATCTGGTTTGTCTGTCCATAGATCAAGAGAAACTGTCGTTATCTGGTTTATCTGTCCATACAAACAAATACAAAGTAAGTGCTAAATTCTATCCTGCACATTCTTAAATTTCTTTTTCATGAAAGTTTCATACAAAATTCAAAGATCCGTTATATTCAGTAAATGTGTCATATATTAAAAGTATTGTATTCATCTCAATTCTGGACCTCCCTATAAGTAACCCTAACCCTTTTTAGGTCTCAATACCTCAAAATAAATTCAGACAGAAAATATGAAAACTATGTGTTTCTATATCAATTTCTTTTGGAAAATTATTTATAGCTTACTTGGTGCAATGCTTCTATAAAAGTCAAGTCCAACTTTGGTTCTACTAATCACCCCATGTTTGTTTCAATTTTCTAAGCGCCCTGGTTGCTTATTGTGTTAAATGCGGTAGGTTTATCTGGCCTGGTTTTATTGTGTCGCCTGCAACGCAATGGTCGAAATCTGTCAATATTTGCAAGAGTTATGGGACTTTAAAATTGTCAAAACAGATAAATCCATGGTTTCTGCTCAATAATTTTAGTATTTATTGTACAATTTCAACAAAATTTTATAAGTTGCTTTATTTCAATGTGATCTCGGTTGAGTTTAATAATGGTTGAAATCCGTCAATATTTGCAAGAGTTATGGGACTTCAAAATTTTCAAAACAGATAAATCCATGGTGTCCGCTCGATAACTTACATATTTATTGTCTAATTTCAACAAAATTTGGGATATTACAATATATCAATGATATCTTAGATGGGTTCGATACTGGTCAAAATACTTTAATATTTCAAGAGTTACAGGACTTTAAAATCGTCAAAACATGGTTTCCGCTATATAACTTCAGTATTTATTGTCCGATTTCAACCAATATTTGGTGTATTGCTTTATATCAATGAGATCTAAGATGGGGTTCGATACTGGTCAAAATCCATCATTATTTGCAAGAGTTATGGGATTTGATATCTTCACCTAATTATTAACAATATTTTCAACTGTAAATAACTATTTTTTTGTGATGCTGTGCAGGCGACACATCCACTTCCATGGAATTCTTGTTTCATATACATATCGAGTACATATGCATGTACATGCATTAGCAATCCTGGTCAAAACTCAGTGATATTTATACACAGGTACTGTAACAGTCCATAAGTAAAGTGTTTTCTTCACAATTAAATACATTATTTTAAACAAAAAATGAGTATAAAAAAACATCAATAAATTAATACTAATTAAGTCTTGTAAGTCTGAATGCAATAATATGTCTATAATTGTATTTAAGCTATCCTGGCATATCGAGTGTTCCGTAATGTGAAGAAGATCTACATCAAGGTTGTACATGGATTCATACATCTAGGAGCCCTGATTTTTGCGGCTGTTGGCCTGAAGGCAGTGTTTGATTCTCACAACTTGGCAGCCACCCCTATACCTAACTTATACAGTCTACATAGCTGGCTAGGACTCATCACCATCATCATGTTTGGTCTCCAGGTCAGTGACGTAATGCTTTGTGTCATTCACTGAACGTTTTGTGTCGTATATATTTCATTATTATTATTTTTTTTTTAATTTTCATAAGATATGGCATTGTTTGACCTAATAAAATACATAAAAGTCAAATTCATTAAAAGTGTTTGATTTACAGAGTTTCGTTGGTCATGTCATAACCAAATATTTGACTACATGTATATTCAGATTGTATTAATCAAGTTTTCCCATGGTCCAATCCGATTAAAATACAGATCCATATTATCACTACGTTGGATAAGAGGATCTGAGAAAATCCCATTAGGGGTCATGTCCAGGTGACCTTTGGAAATGGCCAATCAAATTGCCGCTGGCAAAATTTTGACAGTGAATTTCAGGGGACGAAATAGTTTGAAAATCTGTCGGAATTATTTCTGTGTACGTATACGTAGTCATCTTGCCCAAAGAGCACAACAAAGCTAATCGTATATGTATGTTGGGGCGAAATGGCGTTGTCAATTGATATAGCAACGTGCAGAATATGCATTTGATCTGAATTACACGTGGTATAAAGGTCATCCGAACATGACCCTTTACGGGATATTGTCAGATCCTCTATTGAACGGAGTGGTTATAAGGATCTGTATTTCAATCAGATTGCCCATGGTCTCCCCAACTTCAAGCTAACAATGTACGACTGTATATTTCAGTTATCTGGTGGTATTAGCTTACAGACTCATGTAATTGACATTGATATAAAACAGGTTATGCAATAAATATTGACTGTGTTTCTTACAGTAAAACCTATAAATAATAAAATGATTGATGACAGAGTATTTGCTGCGATAGTGTGAGGCAAAGTGGTCGGTGGTTTTTGCACATGGTCTCAGGCTTTCCTCAGTCACTCAAACTTTAACAGGACTTTTGTAGCAAGCCATGCACAATGTTTACTCTGTTACAGTGGTTGGTGGGCTTTGTGACCTTCCTGGCTCCCGGACTGTCCCAGGGAATACGTGCCATGTACATGCCACACCATGTATTCTGGGGAGTAGCCATTCTGTGTATGGCTGCTGCCACAGCTCTCATGGGAATCACAGAGAAGGCCATCTTCCTGAAGGACGTCATGTAAGTACAAACTGTATCACGTGGTAGTTAAAGTTACCTAGAACGAATATACATTCCGAACTAATTATACTTCACATCTATTTATCCCTAAATTTTTCATTAAGTGTTAATTTCCACTACTTTTAAAGCAAAATGTCAATACCTTATTGTAGAACATTTGACAGTTAATTTTCATAGTACGCTTTTACTAGTAAATATTGTACTATTTGATTTATTATCCAAACTGTATAATTGTGTCACTGGTATTTAAAACAATGCTGACACCACCAAGACAGAGATTTGAAATAAGGGAAACTTATGTTAACACTAAGGCTAACCAAGTTTGTTAAAAAGCTTTCGTGATGAGATGAAAAATTTACTGGTAATCAGTTCTTCTTTCGAATGGTTTAAAGACAATACCTCTGAATTCTCTATCTTCCAGTATTTGTTATCAAAGAAGTTTTAGATATTTTAGTTAAAAACCCATGTGTCTGAGAAACAGGAGGCATATAAAATGGGTCATCAGTAAAACCGAGTTATTATGCACCATCAGTGGGGCATGCAGTATTCTTTCCTGTCCCATTCTATTCTGATTTTACATGGAGGTGGGTAATTCATGTCTTACAGACATGCCTACTTAATCTTTGTCTTGTCTACTCAGTATTAGACATGCCTACTTAATCTCTGTCTTGTCTACTCAGTATTAGACATGCCTACTTAATCTTTGTCTTGTCTACTCAGTATTAGACATGCCTACTTAATCTTTGTCTTGTCTACTCAGTATTAGACATGCCTACTTAATCTTTGTCTTGTCTACTCAGTATTAGACATGCCTACTTAATCTTTGTCTGTGTCTACTCAGTATTAGACATGCCTACTTAATCTTTGTCTTGTCTACTCGTATTAGACATGCCTACTTAATCTTTGTCTTGTTAGCTACTCAGTATTAGACATGCCTACTTAATCTTTGTCTGTGTCTACTCAGTATTAGACATGCCTACTTAATCTTTGTCTTGTCTACTCTTGTATTAGACATGCCTACTTAATCTTTGTCTTGTCTACTCAGTATTAGACGTTCGAATCATGTGGGCCTACTACTAATCTTTGTCTGTTTCTCATATTAGACATGCCTACTTAATCTTTGTCTTGTCTACTCAGTATTAGACATGCCTACTTAATCTTTGTCTTGTCTACTCTAGTATTAGACATGCCTACTTAATCTTTGTCTTGTCTACTCAGTATTAGACATGCTACTTAATCTTTCTGTCTACTCAGTATTAGACATGCCTACTTAATCTTTGTCTTGTCTACTCAGTATTAGACATGCCTACTTAATCTTTGTCTTGTCTACTCAGTATTAGACATGCCTACTTAATCTTTGTCTTGTCTACTCAGTATTAGACATGCGTTACTATTAATCTATTTTTTCTCTACTCAGTATTACACCTACTAATGCTACTTATTATCTTTGTCTTGTCTACTCAGTATTAGACATGCCTACTTAATCTTTGTCTTGTCTACTCAGTATTAGACATGCCTACTTAATCTTTGTCTTGTCTACTCAGTATTAGACATGCCTACTTAATCTTTGTCTTGTCTACTCAAAATAAACAAACAAACAAAGTATTAGACATGCCTACTTAATCTTTGTCTTGTCTACTCAGTATTAGACATGCCTACTTAATCTTTGTCTTGTCTACTCAGTATTAGACATGCCTACTTAATCTTTGTCTTGTCTACTCAGTATTAGACATGCCTACTTAATCTTTGTCTTGTCTACTCAGTATTAGACATGCCTACTTAATCTTTGTCTTGTCTACTCAGTATTAGACATGCCTACTTAATCTTTGTCTGTGTCTACTCAGTATTAGACATGCCTACTTAATCTTTGTCTTGTCTACTCAGTATTAGACATGCCTACTTAATCTTTGTCTTGTCTACTCAGTATTAGACATGCCTACTTAATCTTTGTCTGTGTCTACTCAGTATTAGACATGCCTACTTTAATCTTTGTCTGTGTCTACTCAGTATTAGACATGCCTACTTAATCTTTGTCTTGTCTACTCAGTATTAGACATGCCTACTTAATCTTTGTCTTGTCTACTCAGTATTAGACATGCCTACTTAATCTTTGTCTTGTCTACTCAGTATTAGACATGCCTACTTAATCTTTGTCTTGTCTACTCAGTATTAGACATGCCTACTTAATCTTTGTCTGTGTCTACTCAGTATTAGACATGCCTACTTAATCTTTGTCTTGTCTACTCAGTATTAGACATGCCTACTTAATCTTGTCTGTCTAATCAGTTTGACATGCTACTTAATCTTGTCTACTCAGTATTAGACATGCCTACTTAATCTTTGTCTTGTCTACTCAGTATTAGACATGCCTACTTAATCTTTGTCTTGTCTACTCAGTATTAGACATGTCCTACTTAATCTTTGTCTTGTCTACTCAGTATTAGACCATTTCTACTTAAATCTTTGTCTTGTCTACTCAGTATTAGACATGCCTACTTAATCTTTGTCTGTGTCTACTCAGTATTAGACATGCCTACTTAATCTTTGTCTGTGTCTACTCAGTATTAGACATGCCTACTTAATCTTTGTCTTGTCTACTCAGTATTAGACATGCCTACTTAATCTTTGTCTTGTCTACTCAGTATTAGACATGCCTACTTAATCTTTGTCTTGTCTACTCAGTATCAGGTTAATGGATACCATTAAATTCTTCATTTCCGTTACAGTCAGTATGACAAGAAGTCAACAGAAGGCCTGGTGCTGAACTGCCTGGGCATTGTGATCGTAGCCCTTGTGGCCCTGGTGGCCTTTGTTGTAACACGTCCCGAATATAAACGTCAGCCATCCCCAGAGGAAGATCACATACAGTTGGTCGGCTGACTGGAATCGCGTCCAATCAAACGTCTGAAGTGGATCTGACTATAAGGCGCTGTCTTGTGACAAAACTGATCTGAACAATTACTACAGAGATACTAAAGTCTCTTTCTAAACAGTCATTTCTAGCGTTAAAAACATAAGGAATAAAAACAGATAAAGAACAAACTTTAAACATAACCTGTATCTTAAATTATTGCATGGTGTATACTGCTTGTATCCAGTAAATGTAAGCAATATGAAAATAATCATTACTGAATCTATCTTCTAGTACATATGTAACAATGTATTTGAACATTATTGACAAAATGTAATAGATCTTTTATTCCTTTCTTATTTTGCTCTAAGTTGAAATTTATTAGTATTCATATGGTTACTTTTCTATTTAGTTTCAAGTGATTGTTAGGTTAAGTTCTTAAATCTCCCCCATTTTTGTCCATTTTTGTTGCTATTATTACATTTGTAGATCAGGTTCAGATCTTGTTTTCATTGAGTTTGTCTATTGTTTGTTTTATTAGTGGTGTGTGACCACAGATCTCTGTCCTTGTTGTGATGTCAATATTGTTATATTTATGCTGTATACTAGTTGTTAAGTATATTAATGATTCAGTGCTTTCACACTTTGTGTATACATGCATTCTTTCTATTCATGGTCCAATGTTGTCATTAGTTTCATTGACCCAATTACTATCTGTTTAAACTGTTTCTGATGAACCATAAGGTTCAAGGAAATAAAAGAATTGAATTGTTTAAACGGGGTCCTACACTTAATACTGAGACATAAAATGAGAATTAGGCTGGGATTGTTCACATAATGTGTATATACTGTATTGAGGGCTTCAGTAAAAGAGATTATCAACATTCCTGTATTTTCATAAGAATTTACTCACATTCCGATGAAATACTATTGATAGTGTACATGTAAAGCTAGTTTTGTGGGAATGATATCATCATGATTTCATGAGGTATTGCTGTGATCGCAAAATATATGATCTCTAAATATTTAGAATGGTTGACTCATGCATTGTCTGTATTTTTAAATACAAGTATAGATTACTATTATATTACATACGTTATACACAATTTTGAAATGATATATATTGGGTACTGGTATACTAGTTTTTAATTTATTAGTTCATCATTCAAATCGCCTTACGTCCATGGTCCATCCATCAGTTCGTGAACAATATTCCTTATCATTACCACTATTTCTCAGAAAGCTTTGCAGAGATCTTTCTCAAATTCCATTCATAGGTTCTCCTTGGACCATAGTTATGGAATTCCTATATTATTTAGACAACAAAGTGGCCAATATTCAGCTATCTCGAAATTCTGATGGCTGAAGTTTGTTACTGCGATTTCTTGGAAAACACTGAAGTGATATTAATTTGTCTCAAATTTGATTAACACGCTCCCTTTGGACCCATGTTAGATGTATGCATATTGCAATTTGGTGAATGGTCATAAGGCAACTGTCTTGGAATGAAATTTCATATGTAAGTGCTCTTGGTATATATAGATCTGCAATCAGTATCTGTGTATGATTCATAAACAACATACTGATATATACAGCAATATTGGATTTTGATACTTCCTCAGAAGGTACTGAAGAGGTCTTCTTCAAATTTAAAATATAGGGCCTTCTGGTCCTTGTTATGCTCTGCATATCCATTTTGGAATGAATCCAAACACAACATGATGGATAGTGACCAAATTGAATTGAACATTTTTAAGTGTAATGCTGCAATGTTGACTTTGTGGAGTTTCCCAATATAAGAGGAAAAAGAAGGGTAAAGCAGATAAAAGATCCTTTATTTTCATTGACCTTCATTGATCATTCTATAGGGGGTGCCAAGATCTCTCTGGGATTTCTATAAAATTATATTTTTATGAACACACGTGCAATAATGATATATTTATACTGATTAAGCACAGAACCACTCTGCTTCTCCATTACTACAACAATTTGTAATAAGTTACTAGGTTCAGGAATTTCTGTATAACATAATTTTATAAAACAATTCATTTTGTTGCTGTTTAGATGTGTGCTTAAAGGTTTTTTTAAATACTCTTCCATTCTCAATACGGATTTGGGACCGGCTACAGCAGAGTTTGCCTATGTGTAGCTAATCAGGAGTACATGCCGCTTTAATGTGGTTCTAATGATATTAATCATTATTTTTATATTCATCTATCATGACTTATTTGATATATACTAGCATATGATACCTAGTCACAGGACATGTTTGCTATTTTGAAAAAATCTGTTTGATTAATAAGATGTTTTAGTTAAGAATAAACATTTATGAAATTATAAATGGGATATATGATTTGAACAATCCACCATTTACTATGACTTTGAAAATTTTTCAGTTCTTCAACATATCAGACCATGACATCAATTAAACTAGCACACAATTTGATTGTTTTCAAACTGATATATAGTTCAAAAGATTATGTTTATAATTTGGAAATTATTTGTCCAAGTGGTTTTAGTTTTGTGTTTGTATTTTTATAAGAAGTAGGAGTAGGAGTAACAAACATTTACAGAATAAGATTTGCAGCAGAATTTAATAATTACAAAAAATGCAGTTCATAAATGGTGTCGTAGGTCATAAGTGGTAAGGTCGAAGGTGAGAAAGAGCTAGCTGCAATATTGTAGCTCCAAAGACTTTCAGACAGATGATGATGTCGTTTTTAGAGTTGCAATAGGTGCCTATTACTGCTAATGGAGCAAAGTAATGATCATGCAAATCATACTTAACCATTTGTTTCCATTTTGTTGTACTTCTTTTATATTGCTTACCTACTAGGCAATAAAACTGAACCGTGTAAAATAACAATTCCACAGAAAGACATTGTCTTTTTCTCATATAAATATGGTCTTTTCGAAGAAAAAATATACGGCAAATCTACAAATTGTGAACTTGACATCTTGTGATCGGTAAGGTAGATATTAAGAATGGTTGTTTTGTTTGTTTTGAACCAAAAAAAATATTTAAATGCATGTATGTAAAAAGGTGTTGAAAATTGTACTAATTGTGATGATGGAATGTAACCTATCTTTCTATCCTTGGGGAAGGGGAACAGAGTTTGTATAAATTTTGGTTCTGACCTCCGGGAGGCAGGAGGGGCGGGACCCAATAGGGGAAATAGAGGTAAATTTTTTAAACCGCTACTAGTCATAGAGTTCTGCATGGAATGTTCCCAAATTTGGCCAGATACATCCTTGGGCGAAGGGGAACAGAGTTTGTATAAATTTTGGCTCTAACCCTTCGGGGCGAGGAAGGGGGGCACCAATAGGGGAAATATAGGTTAATCCTTTAAATCACTACTAGTCATAGAGTTTTTCATGGAATGTAATCCTTTAAAACACTACTTGTCATAGAGTTCTGCATGGAATGTAGCCAAATTTGGCCAGAAACATCCTTTTGGGAGGGGGAACATAGTTTGTATACATTTTGACTCTGTCCCCCCGGTGGCAAGATCAGCAGGGTGAAATAGGGGTAAATTGCTACTAATCATAGAGCTCTTCACAGAAACATATTATAAGCATGAAAGATCTAACAAATTGTGGCTAATGTGTGTATATTTAATGACGTTGCATGATTGAAAAGTGATGTGATCATCGTTTTTTATTTTGTTCACGTTGCCAAATGACCACCTGGTGTAACTGTTGTTGTGGTGTTATTACAAACCTGTTGTGGAGTTGATATAAACCTGTTATCTAAGCATGTTTAAGTAATAATCTGGCATGAGGAAGTCACGAAAACAGAAACTTAATTATCTTTGGAAATTTTCTTTTTTGGGAACATATGTACGATAACGAAGAAGAATTATAAAATTTACATGCGTTTGTACTAAAAAACACCAGAACTCCAGAATTAATCTATATGAAAGATTATTCTATACATGTATATAACTATATATTCAATTCAAGAATATGTGGCTATGTGTATACGCATGGTTCATGTTCATAGTGAGTCTGATAAGTTCTCATTTTTCATTTATGCTGACACTACACAATGTATATATTTTAAGAGACATTTTTGTTGTATTCTTCAATTCAAAGTGTATTTGGTTATATTTTGATATTATTGTTAGAACGTTATATTTTGTATTAGAAATAGAAAGTTGGAAGGTTTTGGATTGTTTCCTTGATTATAATGCCTTATTTACATGCTATTCATCTAAGAACTTGAAGGCTGGTATATTGATTAGCCCTTTTTAAGTTCAAACAACCTGATTTAAAAAGCATGTCAATATTTTCACTCTCTTAATTATATAACCCATTGAGAATTACAGTCTTGATTTTGACAAAATACTTCTACTATAACCCATTGAGAATTACAGTCTTGATTTTGATAAAATACTTCTACAGTATCCTACAGCATTTTTAAAGGTAAAAAAGGTCAGCTCACGAAGATAGCCTTTAGTTTCTGAGTAATATAATATTTGAAATGTTTGAATTGGAATGTAAGTCCCCTGATGTAAATGTATCAATTGTACTATTTCTTTTGAAATAAACTATTCACCTGAAGCTGTTAGGTAAAACTGACATGGGTTGATGGAACTGTTAGTTTTATTTGTTATTTTAGATCAGGGTATGCCTGAAATCAAAATATAAAAAATAAACGACATTCTTCAGATAAAACCAGAAGTGAGGTCTATTTAAGCAGATTGTAATTCTATGTATGCATATTTACAGTATGCATAATCATATAGGGCCTTAGAAGTGTGGTCAATCCCACCCTCGATACTCCAGGGGATACAATTACAGTTATATCCATCCTTGAGCTATCTCATCGTAAATTGACGGCAGTTCACGAGAAAAAACACTGACCAATAACATGTCTGAAAAGACTTAATTTGAATTGAAGATTACAGAGAGAGGACACCCAACTTCAAAGGCACACCGTCAAACATAGTGTACCGTCATCGATTCTTTTGATGCATATCAATGGACGAAACTACTTGCTCACATACAGAGCTGTCAATTTTACTATAAGATAATGCAAGGGTGGATATAACGACAGTGACAGTAACCCCAAGAGTATCAAGGATGGGTCAAACCAGTCGGAGCTGCTCAACAATATGAAACTTTGAAAGTCGTCAATTCCATGGCGCTGCATAATCGAAATTTGATCAGTAGGAAATAATACAATTTAGTTTAGAGTTATTAGTATTTCTTGACAATTTATAACATTAGATGGTTATATTAAGCAACAAATTTTACAAGATAGATTCCTATTGGGATGGTTAGTATGCCTGTACCAGAGAGAGGACATGTGTGATGGGTTTGCACGGCCTATCGAAGACAGGTTCTGCATGTTACTGAACAATTGAATGTCTCAAATCTGCTTACATGCATTTATAAGAACATGTCTAAGAACTCTTCTTTATTCTATTGATTGATGAGTGGTTCCCATATCGATTGTAGCGTGACTGTGGCCTAATCCCCAGGTGGTAGGCTAGTTCCTGTGACTCAGAAATAAAACATTTGAAAGTTCGGCAAATACATATGTCCTTTATACTAGAACATGTGCATTGACCGAACTTTGAAATCTTTTATTTCTGAATCACAGGAACTAGCAGGCTACCACATGTGGCCTAATCGGTTTATCTTGAGTGTACCGATTGGAATCTACAAAACTTAATTTTCATGTCAAGTTCAATTCATTCTCGATACTCCAGGGCTTCCGATCACTTACGATCTCTACACAGCTCAACATGTACTTTATGGACAGTTGCTGTTATGAAGGCAAAGTGTTCCAATGGTGCGACTACTTTCCCTCAACATATTTACACAGAACATCAATCGATGCTAAAGAAGAATGGTTGAATATATGCAGTATATAAATCTAAATGCGCACCCGCTAAATAACGTTTATTGCTCGATTACATCGATTTATTCGACATTGGTGTTATAGTCGAACTTTACACTTACTTTTTAACTTTATGATACTACTCTAGAAAATGTTCAACTTTTTAACATGTTCCCTTGGCTAGCAAACAACTCTCAGTTGGCGACACAAAGCAAAATTAAAGGAGACAGGAAATTATTTCAAAAGGAATATATTTCATTGCGCACAAGGCTAGGGAACACCTTATAGCATGTAGTTGTATATGTATTCTGTAACTTTTACAATTTTGTTTATTTTCTGTTTTCCAGATACAATTACTGTTTCCCAATACTTATCCCAGCTGACGATCAACATTTTAACTAGCTCGAGATACTATGGCCCTGACACCAGACATTATGATGGATAGACCAGATATCTATCCGTCATAATGTCTTAGTCTGGTGTCAGGACCAGAGTATCCCGGCTACATTTGAACATTTCATGCTTGAGCATTGTCAGGTCAGCTGCAGCGACTGACTCCTGCGATCCAGGTAAAATATCTTTTATAATACAGCCTGCACATTCGGATGCATAAACTGTTGTCTTCAATAGATTTGGTTTGACCCGGGTTAATTACACGAAGATAGCACTATGTTCATAGACAATGCATTTCCGATCACTGTTATGTTGAAAGTCATAGACAATACGTTTCTGATTACTGTATTGTTGAAAGTCACAGACAATAATTTCTGATTACTGGGCCCAAGGGAAACCTATATATGTAATTTGAGACCTATCCCTTCAGTCATTTCTTAGAAATAGCGGTAATGATTTTTAGCCCAAATTCCAAGATGGCGGCTTGCCGGTCATCTTGTTGACCGATCGTTCCCAAAAGGCAATACACACAAAATGGCCCAAGGGGAACCTACAGATAATATTTGAAAAAGATCCCTTCAGTACTTTCTGAGGAAAAGTGGTAACAAGAAAAACGGAGAGACGAACAACCTGATTACTATAGGGCACCCGCATCTCGATGCAGGAACCTAATTAAGATGCAAATTTCCAATGATAGTTAGAGATCGATTTTGCAAAGGCAGGAGTAGAAGTAGGCCTGGTTACAGGAGTGAAAGTAGGCCTGATTACGGGAGATGACCTAGGCCTGGTAACGGGAGCGGAAGTAGGACTGGTTACGGGAGCGGAAGTAGGACTGATTACGGGATTGGAAGTAGGCCTGGTAACGGGAGTGGAGGTATGCCTGGTTACGGGAGTGGAAGTAGGCCTGGTAACGGGATTAGAAGTAGGCCTGGTAACGGAAGTTTAAGTATGCCTTGGCTACGGGAGTGGAAGTAGGCCTGGTAACGGGAGTGGAAGAAGGCCTGATTACGGGAGTGGAAGTAGGCCTGGTAACGGAATTAGAAGTAGGCCTGGTTACGGGAGTGGAAGTAGGACTGATTACGGGAGTGAAGACAGGCCTGGTAACGGGAGTAGAAGTAGGCCTGGTTACGGGAGCCGAAGTAGGCCTGGTAACGGGAGTGGCAGTAGGACTGATTACGGGAGTGGAAGTAGGCCTAGTAACGGGAGTTGAAGTAGGCCTGGTTACGGGAGTGGAAGTAGGCCTGGTAACGGGAGTGGACAGTAAGGGAGTAGAAGTAGGCCTGGTTACGGGAGTGGAAGTAGGCCTGGTAACGGGAGTGGAAGTAGGACTGACTACGGGAGTGGAAGTAGGCCTAGTAACGGGAGTGGAAGTAGGTCTGGTTACGAGATTGGAAGTAGGCCTGGTAACGGGAGTGGAGGTATGCCTGGTTACGGGAGTGGAAGTAGGCCTAGTAACGGGAGTGGAAGTAGGTCTGGTTACGAGATTGGAAGTAGGCCTGGTAACGGGAGTGGAGGTATGCCTGGTTATGGAAGTGGAAGTAGGCCTGGTTACGGGAGTGGAAGTAGGACTGATTACGGGAGTGGAAGTAGACCTGGTAACGGGTGAGGTAGAAGGCCTGGTAACGGGAGTGGAAGAAGGCCTGGTTACGGGAGTGGAGGTAGGCCTGGTAACGGGAGTAGAAGTATGCCTGGTTACGGGAGTTGAAGTAGGCCTGGTTACGGGAGTTGAAGTAGGCCTGGTTACGGGAGTTGGTGTAGGCCTGGTACGGGAGTTGGTGTGAGCCCGGAAACAGGAGTGGATATAGGCCTGGTTACGGGAGTGGAGCTAGGCCTGGTTACTGGAGTGGAAGTAGGACTGATTACGGGAGTGGAAGTAGGCCTGGTAACGGGTGAGGAAGAAGGCCTGGTAACGGGAGTGGAAGTAGGCCTGGTTACGGGAGTGGAAGTATGCCTGGTTACGGGAGTGGAAGTAGGTCTGGTTACGGGAGTTGGTGTAGGCCTGGATACGGGTGTTGGTGTAGGTCTGGATACGGGAGTGGAGCTAGGCCTTGTTACGGGAGTGGAAGTAGGACTGATTACGGCAGTGGAAGTAGGACTGATTACGGCAGTGGAGGTAGTTAGGACTGATTACGGCAGTGGAGGTAGGCCTAGTAACAGGAGTTGAAGGAGGCATGGTTACGGGAGTGGAAGTAGGTCTGGTTACGGGAGTTGGTGTAGGCCTGGATACGGGTGTTGGTGTAGGTCTGGTTACGGGAGTGGAGCTAGGCCTTGTTACGGGAGTGGAAGTAGGACTGATGACGGCAGTGGAAGTAGGACTGATTACGGCAGTGGAGGTAGTTAGGACTGATTACGGGAGTGGAGGTAGGCCTGGTAACGGGAGTAGAAGTATGCCTGGTTACGGGAGTTGAAGTAGGCCTGGTTACGGGAGTTGAAGTAGGCCTGGTTACGGGAGTTGGTGTAGGCCTGGGTACGGGAGTTGGTGTGAGCCCGGAAACAGGGAGTGGATATAGGCCTGGTTACGGGATTGGAGCTAGGCCTGGTTACTGGAGTGGATATAGGCCTGGTTACGGGAGTGGAGGTACATGTAGGCCTGCCTACGGGAGTTGAAGTAGGTCTGGTACGAGGAGTGGAAGTAAGGCCTGGTTACGGGAGTTGAAGTAGCCATGGTTACGGGAGTGGAAGTAGGCCTGGTAACGGGAGTGGAAGTAGGCCTGGTAACGGGTGAGGTAGTAGGCCTGGTAACAGGAGTGGAAGAAGGCCTTGGTAGCGGGAGCGGAAGTAGGACCTGGTTACGGGAGTGGAAGTAAGGACTGATTACGGGAGTGGAGGTAGTTAGGCCTGGTTACGGGAGTGGATGAAGGACTAGTAACAGGAGTTGAAGTAGGACTGGGTTACGGGAGTGGAAGTAGGCCTAGTAACGGGAGTGGAAGTATGGTCTGGTTACGAGATTGGAAGTAGGCCTGGTAGGGAGTGGAGGTATGCCTGGTTACGGGAGTGGAAGTAGGCCTAGTAACGGGAGTGGAAGTAGGTCTGGTTACGAGATTGGTAACGGGAGTGGAGGTGTGGAAGTGGAAGTAGCCTGGTTACGGGAAGTGGACTGATTACGGGAGTAAGTAGATCTGGTAACGGGTGAGGTAGAAGGCCTGGTAACGGGAGTGGAAGAAGGCCTGGTTACGGGAGGTAGGCCTGAACGGGAGTAGAAGTATGCCTGGTTACGGGAGTTGAAGTAGGCCTGGTTACGGGAGTTGAAGTAGGCCTGGTTACGGGAGTTGGTGTAGGCCTGGGTACGGGAGTTGGTGTGAGCCCGGAAACAGGAGTGGATATAGGCCTGGTTACGGGAGTGGAGCTAGGCCTGGTTACTGGAGTGGAAGTAGGACTGATTACGGGAGTGGAAGTAGGCCTGGTAACGGGTGAGGTAGAAGGCCTGGTAACGGGAGTGGAAGAAGGCCTGGTTACGGGAGTTGAAGTAGGCATGGTTACGGGAGTGGAAGTAGGTCTGGTTACGGGAGTTGGTGTAGGCCTGGATACGGGTGTTGGTGTAGGTCTGGTTACGGGAGTGGAGCTAGGCCTTGTTACGGGAGTGGAAGTAGGACTGATTACGGCAGTGGAATTAGGACTGATTACGGCAGTGGAGGTAGTTAGGACTGATTACGGCAGTGGAGGTAGGCCTAGTAACAGGAGTTGAAGGAGGCATGGTTACGGGAGTGGAAGTAGGTCTGGTTACGGGAGTTGGTGTAGGCCTGGATACGGGTGTTGGTGTAGGTCTGGTTACGGGAGTGGAGCTAGGCCTTGTTACGGGAGTGGAAGTAGGACTGATTACGGCAGTGGAAGTAGGACTGATTACGGCAGTGGAGGTAGTTAGGACTGATTACGGGAGTGGAGGTAGGCCTGGTAACGGGAGTAGAAGTATGCCTGGTTACGGGAGTTGAAGTAGGCCTGGTTACGGGAGTTGAAGTAGGCCTGGTTACGGGAGTTGAAGTAGGCCTGGTTACGGGAGTTGGTGTAGGCCTGGGTACGGGAGTTGGTGTGAGCCCGGAAACAGGAGTGGATATAGGCCTGGTTACGGGAGTGGAGCTAGGCCTGGTTACTGGAGTGGAAGTAGGACTGATTACGGGAGTGGAAGTAGGCCTGGTAACGGGTGAGGTAGAAGGCCTGGTAACGGGAGTGGAAGAAGGCCTGGTTACGGGAGTTGAAGTAGGCATGGTTACGGGAGTGGAAGTAGGTCTGGTTACGGGAGTTGGTGTAGGCCTGGATACGGGTGTTGGTGTAGGTCTGGTTACGGGAGTGGAGCTAGGCCTGGTAACGGGAGTAGAAGTATGCCTGGTTACGGGAGTTGAAGTAGGCCTGGTTACGGGAGTTGAAGTAGGCCTGGTTACGGGAGTTGGTGTAGGCCTGGGTACGGGAGTTGGTGTGAGCCCGGAAACAGGAGTGGATATAGGCCTGGTTACGGGAGTGGAGCTAGGCCTGGTTACTGGAGTGGAAGTAGGACTGATTACGGGAGTGGAAGTAGGCCTGGTAACGGGTGAGGTAGAAGGCCTGGTAACGGGAGTGGAAGAAGGCCTGGTTACGGGAGTTGAAGTAGGCATGGTTACGGGAGTGGAAGTAGGTCTGGTTACGGGAGTTGGTGTAGGCCTGGATACGGGTGTTGGTGTAGGTCTGGTTACGGGAGTGGAGCTAGGCCTTGTTACGGGAGTGGAAGTAGGACTGATTACGGCAGTGGAAGTAGGACTGATTACGGCAGTGGAGGTAGTTAGGACTGATTACGGCAGTGGAGGTAGGCCTAGTAACAGGAGTTGAAGGAGGCATGGTTACGGGAGTGGAAGTAGGTCTGGTTACGGGAGTTGGTGTAGGCCTGGATACGGGTGTTGGTGTAGGTCTGGTTACGGGAGTGGAGCTAGGCCTTGTTACGGGAGTGGAAGTAGGACTGATTACGGCAGTGGAAGTAGGACTGATTACGGCAGTGGAGGTAGTTAGGACTGATTACGGCAGTGGAGGTAGGCCTAGTAACAGGAGTTGAAGTAGGACTGATTACGGGAGTGGAAGTAGGCCTAGTAACGGGAGTGGAAGTAGGTCTGGTTACGAGATTGGAAGTAGGCCTGGTAAAGGGAGTGGAGGTATGCCTGGTTACGGGAGTGGAAGTAGGCCTAGTAACGGGAGTGGAAGTAGGTCTGGTTACGAGATTGGAAGCAGGCCAGGTAACGGGAGTGGAGGTATGCCTGGTTATGGAAGTGGAAGTAGGCCTGGTTACGGGAGTGGAAGTAGGACTGATTACGGGAGTGGAAGTAGACCTGGTAACGGGTGAGGTAGAAGGCCTGGTAAACGGGAGTGGAAGAAGGCCTGGTTACGGGAGTGGAGGTAGGCCTGGTAACGGGAGTAGAAGTATGCCTGGTTACGGGAGTTGAAGTAGGCCTGGTTACGGGAGTTGAAGTAGGCCTGGTTACGGGAGTTGGTGTAGGCCTGGGTACGGGAGTTGGTGTGAGCCCGGAAACAGGAGTGGATATAGGCCTGGTTACGGGAGTGGAGCTAGGCCTGGTTACTGGAGTGGAAGTAGGACTGATTACGGGAGTGGAAGTAGGCCTGGTAACGGGTGAGGTAGAAGGCCTGGTAACGGGAGTGGAAGAAGGCCTGGTTACGGGAGTTGAAGTAGGCATGGTTACGGGAGTGGAAGTAGGTCTGGTTACGGGAGTTGGTGTAGGCCTGGATACGGGTGTTGGTGTAGGTCTGGTTACGGGAGTGGAGCTAGGCCTTGTTACGGGTGTGGAAGTAGGACTGATTACGGCAGTGGAATTAGGACTGATTACGGCAGTGGAGGTAGTTAGGACTGATTACGGCAGTGGAGGTAGGCCTAGTAACAGGAGTTGAAGGAGGCATGGTTACGGGAGTGGAAGTAGGTCTGGTTACGGGAGTTGGTGTAGGCCTGGATACGGGTGTTGGTGTAGGTCTGGTTACGGGAGTGGAGCTAGGCCTTGTTACGGAGTGGAAGTAGGACTGATTACGGCAGTGGAAGTAGGACTGATTACGGCAGTGGAGGTAGTTAGGACTGATTACGGGAGTGGAGGTAGGCCTGGTAACGGGATTAGATGTATGCCTGGTTACGGGAGTTGAAGTAGGCCTGGTTACGGGAGTTGAAGTAGGCCTGGTTACGGGAGTTGGTGTAGGCCTGGGTACGGGAGTTGGTGTGTGAGCCCGGAAACAGGAGTGGATATAGGCCTGGTTACGGGAGTGGAGCTAGGCCTGGTTACTGGAGTGGAAGTAGGACTGATTACGGGAGTGGAAGTAGGCCTGGTAACGGGTGAGGTAGAAGGCCTGGTAACGGGAGTGGAAGAAGGCCTGGTTACGGGAGTTGAAGTAGGCATGGTTACGGGAGTGGAAGTAGGTCTGGTTACGGGAGTGGAAGTAGGCCTGGGATTACGGCGAACGGAAGTTGGAAGTAGGCCTGGTTACGGGAGTGGAAGTAGGCCTGGTAACGGGAGTAGAAGTAGGCCTGGTTACGGGAGTGGAAGTAGGCCTGGTAACGGGAGTTGAAGTAGGCCTGGTTACGGGAGTGGAAGTAGGCCTGGTTACGGGAGTTGAAGAGGCCTGGTTACGGGAGTGGAAGTAGGCCTGGTTACGGGAGTGGAAGTAGGCCTGGTTAACGGGAGTGGAAGTAGGACTGATTACGGGAGTGGAAGTAGGCCTGGTAACGGGTGAGGTAGAAGGCCTGGTAACGGGAGTGGAAGTAGGCCTGGTTACGGGAGTTGAAGTAGGCCTGGTAACGGGAGTGGAAGTAGGTCTGGTTACGGGAGTGGAAGTAGGCCTGGTAACGGGAGTTGGTGTAGGTCTGGTTACGGGAGTGGAGTAGGCCTGGTAACGGGAGTGGAAGTATGCTGATTACGGGAGTGGAAGTAGGACTGGTAACGGCAGTGGAGGTAGTTAGGACTGATTACGGCAGTGGAGGTAGGCCTAGTAGGAGTGAAGAGGCCTGGTTACGGGAGTGGAAGTAGGTCTGGTTACGAGATTGGAAGTAGGCCTGGTAACGGGAGTGGAGGTATGCCTGGTTATGGAAGTGGAAGTAGGCCTGGTTACGGGAGTGGAAGTAGGACTGATTACGGGAGTGGAAGTAGACTGGTAACGGGTGAGGTAGAAGGCCTGGTAACGGGAGTGGAAGAAGGCCTGGTTACGGGAGTGGAGGTAGCCTGGTAACGGGAGTAGAAGTATGCCTGGTTACGGGAGTTGAAGTAGGCCTGGTTACGGGAGTTGGTGTAGGCCTGGATACAGGAGTGGATATAGGCCTGGTTACGGGAGTGGAGCTAGGCCTGGTTACTGGAGTGGAAGTAGGACTGATTACGGGAGTGGAAGTAGGCCTGGTAACGGGTGAGGTAGAAGGCCTGGTAACGGGAGTGGAAGAAGGCCTGGTTACGGGAGTGGAGGTAGGCCTGGTAACGGGAGTTGAAGTAGGCATGGTTACGGGAGTGGAAGTAGGTCTGGTTACGGGAGTTGGTGTAGGCCTGGATACGGGTGTTGGTGTAGGCCTGGATACAGGAGTGGATATAGGCCTGGTTACGGGAGTGGAGCTAGGCCTTGTTACGGGAGTGGAAGTAGGACTGATTACGGCAGTGGAAGTAGGACTGATTACGGCAGTGGAGGTAGGCCTAGTAACAGGAGTTGAACGAGGCCTGGTTACGGGTGTGGAAGTAGGCCTGGTAACGGGAGTAGAAGTATGCCTGGTTACGGGAGTGGAAGTATGCCTGGTTACGGGAGTGGAAGTATGCATGGATACGGGAGTGAAAGTAGGCCTGGTTACGGGAGTGGGTGTGGGCCTGGATACGGGAGTGGATATAGGCCTGGTTACGGGATTGGAGCTAGGCCTGGTTACTGGAGTGGATATAGGCCTGGTTACGGTAGTGGAGGTACATGTAGGCCTGCCTACGGGAGTTGAAGTAGGTCTGGTTACGAGAGTGGAAGTAGGCCTGGTAACGGGGAGTGGAGGTATGCTGGTTACGGGAGTGGAAGTAGCCTGGTAACGGGAGTGGAAGTAGGCCTGGTAACGGGTGAGGTAGTAGGCCTAGTAACAGGAGTGGAAGAAGGCCTGGTAGCGGGAGCGGAAGTAGGCCTGGTTTCGGGAGTGGAAGTAAGACTGATTACGGGAGTGGTGGTAGGCCTGGTTACGGAGTTGGATGAAGGACTAGTAACAGGAGTTGAAGAAGGCTGGGTTACGGGAGTGGAAGTAGATCTGGTAACGGGAGTAGAAGTATGCCTGGTTACGGAAGTGGAAGTAGGCCTTGTTAAGGGAGTGGAAGTAGGCCTTGTTAAGGGAGTGGAAGTAGGCCTGGTTACGGGAGTGGGTGTAGGCCTGGTTACTGGAGTGGGTATAGACCTGGTTACGGTAGTGGAGGTACATGTAGGCCTGCTTACGGGAGTGGAAGTAGGCCTGGTTATGGGAGTGGAAGTAGGCCTGGTCATCTCGGCTTTCCTAAGTTTCGCACCAAAATAAACATTTTTTGTAAGATACTTACCATGTATTCTGTCTCTATATATAATTTTGGTATCAGGAGAATTACGGCTAAATAAAAATTACAGTATATTACTAACTGTGCGTAAAAGGAATAATGAAATGCATTTTAAAAACAGCTGCATCGTACTATGCAGTGACCACATCTTCATAACAATGTATACATAAGAATAAACTTCAGACAAAAAATGAATTTATTTATTCAACAATAAAGCCAAATTCTCTTTACTGTTGAATACTTTGACATATGGACGCCAAAAGACATTACTGTCAATAAAATATACTAATTCAAACTAGTTTTGTTTGATCTCTTATGCGTTGTTTCACGCTCGTTTGTACATCACATAGTGAATAAAAAGAAATGAAAGTTTCATATGGTTTTTTTTATATTTTTTTTTGTAAATGTTATAAAGATATTGAATATTCACAGGTGTAGGGACGATCGTAAGCTTTAAATAGGCTGTAACTGATCATTGTTTAACAACCAAACCAGAAAAGCGGACGTCGTCACCTGGCAGGTTTGATGAGAGAAAAAAGTTACCACATCTGATTAACTGTGTTACTACATCTGATTAAATGTGTTTAAAGGCATAAAATTAAGAATTATTTTTTCGTCATTTTGCTGAAATATTATTATACACTGTGTGACGCGCACGACATCCATAGCGTTTTATATAAATGTAAATTGTTTTAATATCACTATTTGACATTTTTTACAAATTTTTGTAATGATGTCGCTAGTCTTTTTTATATTTATTTTCCCGCACACAAAGTAATTGCCATGAAGCATTTGTGAGAACACATCCACTAGTGATATTTGTGTTTGTTTAGGAATTTTGCTGTATTTGAAACATTTTCCCTGATTTCGTATCGCTCCCGCAATGTGGGAAAATAAATCACAGACAAAGGAAAGCTGGTTAACAGTATATCTAATGTACAGAAAGGGACAATTCAGTGAGGTTACATAACCACCGGGACAATTCAGTGAGGGTAATTATGTTACATAACCACCGGGACAACTCAGTGAGGGTGATTTTGTTATATAACCACCGGGACAATTCAGTGAGGTTACATAACCACCGGGACAATTCAGTGAGGATAATTCTGTTACATAACCCCCGGAATAATTCAGTGAGGGTAATTCTGTTACATTACCACCGGGACAATTCAGTGAGGTTACATAACCACCGGGACAATTCAGTGAGGGTAATTCTGTTAAATAACCACCGGGACAATTCAGTGAGGGTATTTCTGTTACATAACCACCAAGCAAACTGTGGCATAAATGTATTGTTCTAAATTCCCTGTGAAACATATAAAAATATTCCACAACGTTAAGTTTTTTAATTGATACTGTTGAAATTCCAAATGGTATATCAATACGATTAAGCAACTTAAGTTAACAAATGCATCACATAACCACTTAGGAATTGATTTTTGAACATGCGCTTAATAAGGTTAAAAACACTGTAAGAGCGATTTCAGTAGTTCTATAAACATAAGTTGCTCTACTCCACTGACAAGGGCAAGGTTTGGCATATAAGACGTCCGACCACATTGCACCACAAATTGCTTTTCAAGCATATCACTGTAAAACCAACTAATCTGATTAGAACACGCTTATTTCCGATCTATGAGAAAATTTTAAGATACTCTATGAGTGAATTGTCCTTTTATACGACGCAGATAAACCTTTACCCGTGTATACCAATAAGATATCTCGGAAACAAACTAGATGGCTTTTCGTTGGGTGGAAATTCGATTTTACGTCATGGCTTTACGAGAGTAAACAATGATATGACATCAGGATTCGGACACGTGAAAAATGGCGGCATCTGTTTGATATCTGCAACGCATTTTGACGTTGAAAAAGATCAATAAAGATGACATCTGTCATCCATATTACCAATAGGAAACACATCAAATATGCATAACATCAAACGAAATTTGCACTCAATTCTTTGTGATACATTTGTTAATAAAGGAAAATGAAAACAAATATTTCTAGATTTAATGATGATGGCTTTGGGGCTGTTTTAGACGTTTCCGTTAGATGTTGATCTTTCAGATAACGAACATTGCTGCTTCGTCGAACCTGAGTTACCTCAATACGCCTGCAGAGATACCATTCAACTATACTAAAGTTATCAAGGCAGCAAATGAAAACGCTCTCTTACATCCCAATGAGGAAGTATTAGTCCTTAGAGATTTAGATGAGTCACGATCAAGTTTAACCAATAAGTTTGTACCAACAGTCAGAACAACTCGGAAGGTATCTAGTAAAATGAGGAGTAACGAAAGGCGACATGGTAACTTTGGTGATACCGCAAACTCTAGAAATGGCTGTTGGAACGCTCGGAATAATTCGAGTGGGAGGCATCGTCCTGAATGTCATGTGAACATCCAAAATTCGTTTTAGTTGATTTTGGTAAAAATAAGAATTTCCTTTATCCCATCACATCCATTTTACAGCAATACAATGAACATAGAGCGAAAGCAGGAACTGACCAAACGTCGATGAAAGTCATATCTCTTAGACAGATTCCACGAATTTGATAATGAAGAAAATCTTCAAAATATACTGTCGCAAGTTCTTAATGGAACTACCACAAGTTTATCCAGAGAACAGCACAATAATCTTTTCAACTTCCGGATGCACTTCTAATCCAAAATTGGTCTATCAATCACATTTCGACTCTACATCCTTCCTCTACACTACTGATAATACAATTGATAAGATTGTTTTCATTAGCAATCAGCTAGCCAGAGCTGTAGGATCTATTGTCAGCAATATAATTAGGAAACAAACGAGGCTGATGATAGAATCGTCTACTTCGAATGATCAGAATGCAGATTTTCTTTGGCGTATTATAAAAGAAGAGCATTGTAATGCCGCTTTCCTGTCAACATTTGTAATATCTGATTTACTTGAACTTCCGAAGCCTCTCACAGACGATGAATTCAGACTATAAAAATGTTTATGGGTGGTCAGATCATAGACAATAACTACGCTAGAGTATTGGAACGATTTTGTCACCAACTGTTGGTATCTTAATTATATCTCTACAATTAAAAGCATCATGCAGCGAGCCTTTACGGATTGGAGATGTCGGTAGACATACACTATCTACAACGACAGATATTTTTCTCAAATAGAACTTGATTATTAGGTGAATCAAGTTCTATTTGAGAAAAAAACATCTGTCGTTGTAGATGTCTATTTTTTTTCCTTAGATTTTTTTACTTAAGCCAAAAAATATGTTTGTTTAGGGTTACATTGGCAAAAAATAGGGTCAGTCGGTCGGGATTATTATTTCTTTTTCTTTTTTTTTTAGTGTTTTTCACTCTAAAATGATGACCGGATGAAAAATATGTTTGTTTAGGGTTACATTGGCAACGAACCTCCTCTGTATGCTTATTGTATACTTGAACTGTTTACCTTCAGACGTGGAACACATTTACCATAGATGCACATTTGTCCCAAGTTCATACTTAGAAATATTAACATTAATCTTTGATCTAAGCATCTGGAAAGTAATCATATGCAAGCACGTTTGTATTTTTCTTTCTTCAGAAAATACGTCTATGCTGACGCCGACGACACCGACGTTATATACATATCGAAACTATTCATACGCTTAACATTCTTGTATATTTCATGCATTTTAATTTGGGCAGATTTTCTTTTAAATCAGATGACATAAAGTTTGTGGCTTTAGTGGATGACATTATAGGAGACGTATATATTGATGCTTTTATTGTAACTTAAGATACTGTGGCCCTAGTTACGTCAATAGTTTCAACAATGCCACTGCAATTGATGGTAGTGATAGTGACAAAGAGATAATGGTCAATGCTGTGATATGCAATAAAGAATGAAAAGGCACATAGTTATAGGATTTGGCGTGTAGGCAACTGTTTTCCAAATTGTGTGGACGTATTGAAAAGATAGAATTTATCTAAGTATTTTATTTCCACAAATTTTCGACATCAATACCATTTTTATTACTGATTGATAAACAAACAGTAAGAAACACATTTTATCAGAGAAATACAGATGAATCGTAAGCCGTGGATGTCAGGAGGGAACAGAGCCTTCCTCACAAGGGCCACGCCATAGGTGAGTTTACGTTCATATCGTTTAATTTGTTTCTAAACAATATACATTTATTGCCGTAGTGTGAGGGAGACACGAAGATCTGTTTCACCTTGACAATTCAAGGGCTTCTCATTTCTCAATCACACCAGGGCATGAACTGTTTTTTTATTTATATCAAGAAACTGCTATTACAGTATATGTTTTAAGTAATATGTACCAAAGAATGCATAAAACTCTATACCACATCCTCGATACTCCAGGGGTTCAGAACACTTATGAACTGTTTTTTTTATTTATATCAAGAAACTGCTATTACAGTATATATTTTAAGTAATATGTACCAAAGAATGCATTAAACTCTATACCACATCCTCGATACTCCAGGGGTTCAGAACACTTACGATCTCTACACCCCTGGACTATGTCACAGTAAAATTGAAGGCAGCTCAGGGGATCAAATCTGAATCAGTCACAGGCATGCAAAAAAAAAAAATTCTTTGAAGACTTCAGAGAGAGGGACGCCAAACTTCAAAACCAGAGTCAACCACAGTCTACCGTTTTATGGCTCTTTTGATGTACATCAAAGAACTAAATTACCTGTTCTCTTCTGTTGCCTTTAGTTTTACTATGAGAAAATCCAGGGGTGTAGAGATCGTATATGATCGGAACCCCTGGAGTATCGCGGATGACTTTACCAGTGTACAAAGAGACTTAATAGACAGTAGTGGTATTTAACAAAAAGGAGGCAATACAACATAAATAGTCTTCAACAATTTAATTTCAAAAATTTAAAATGTGATAAAAATGATTTCAACAACTCCTTAACTTTAACAGCACATTTATTTTTGTCTGATAATATTTGTTATGAAAACACGCGAGAGGTTCCGAGAGGGATACTCGACAGGGAAATTGGATTACTCGATATTTGTTTCCCGTACATTCAACGCTGTTACACCAATCACCGATGCTGTTATATCGATGATGAAAAGTACTTGTTTTGTGTCATAAGTATATTGAGATAAGTCGCTTGTAAATCGCAGATTGGAATTAAACACCGTGTCACAGTGTAATATGTCAAATATTGAAATTAATTACTTTAATGAATTACAGGTAAGGTATTCGAAATATTTCTCATCATGAAAGGATACATGTATATGTCATCACACCAGTTCGCAATCTCTCCAGTAGGTTAGGGAAGTAATCGATCGATTGTTCAAGTATACATTATATCGTTGAGAGCGAATGTTAAGTGGTAGTAGAATGGTATTTTATGTAGGTTAAACATGTATCTTACTTATCTAAATACATTCACAAGGAAAACTATTTGTTTTTGTTCGCAATTTTAGATTGTTAAAACTCTAGATCTGTTCATTTTACGCTTTGAAACACGTATTTAACACATAGGACATATATATGTAGTTGGTACTTTGTTCTTGCTTTATTATAAACATCCTCCCGAAAAATCAAGCGCGTTCATCACGGGAATGCATAAAGCAAAACATTACATAAATAATGCATAAACCTAAAAAACTTTTGCAGTCAAACTGAAATGATTGTATCGACTTTAAACTGAATTTTCTTTATAGATCCCCATATGACTCAAAAATCAAAGCTGCATTATGGATAAAATCTGCTTTATCGTTTAATATATCATTCTTTTAGTGTTGCTTCAAATTTAATGACTGTTGGCAGGTGTGGTCTATAATGTATATAAATCCCCAATGTTTTGTTTGATATTTACTGATAATGATTCCGCCAAACCACCTAGTCCAGAACAGACGTCATACCAACTTCCTGGAGAGGTCGTCATACCATCGACAATTCCATACTCTGGAGGCAATTAGAGGATAGATGAAAGCTTCAAAATTATTCTGAACGGTAATATTTCTCATGATTAACAAATTAGGCCAGGCAATTAGCATCTTAGGTTAGACGAAAATTCTAGCAAAGGTTTCTCAACTGTTTTGGGTAAAAAGACAGCAAACCGCGTTAAAAAGTCCATCCGAATCCCCCATGGCAAAAACTTGCTTTCGGTTCAAATCGAAAAATATTTTTACAAAAATAAAATTTTGGGATTGTTTTCTTTATCCACTGGTCTCCTAACACAGTTTCAGGCTGATCTGCCTATAATATAGTTTAAAGATGTTATATTTGTCAAAAGTATTGGAACATGAGAAAGCTGTCTAATGCAACCTTTTATGTCAACTTATCTACATTAAAGCACATTTATTAATTCTTTTTCGCAGTATCTCGAATGGTGATTACCATGTCACAACAAGTTTCATTTTCAGTTTGCTTAGTAAACTGATAAGATTTTCTGTAAGTCAATACGTTTTTCTACCTGAATAGATGACTGAACTAAACAATACTTGATAAATGCACATTCGATATTCGTGTTTGTTTGTATTTAATTTGCTATTTAGTAAGATGATTACATGTATGTATATATGGTTCAAATGTATTCGAATTGCATGAATGGATATTTCCTTAAACATAAACGCGTTATAATCACTAATATTATTCATTGTTGTTACCCATTTACATTCAACAAACTGCAAATATTTGTTTTCATAGAATCTGACTATCAGCTTCCATCCTTAAAAAATAAAGCTTACTTCGACATCTAAAGATTTAAAAATTATCATTAATCGATTTTTATCCTCAAATTAGTTAAAGTGGACACAAAACGTGTGTCTATGTCACTTAAATTCAGAACTAAGACTAGATCAGAAAATTAATAAGCAATGATGGCGGCTATTTTGGATTTTAGTCCAAAACGAGGTTTTGCTATGAAGGATTCAGGTGGACATTTTCATGTGACAAGGGACATAGTAATAATATATATAAGCACTCCGTCAGCTTCAATTGAGAAAGCTTTGTTAACATTTTTGTCTAACCTATAATGGGAAAAAAATTACTGCTTGGCATGAATAGGGAAAACATTAAACCCAAGTTTTTTTTAAACCCTTGTATCCGAGACTCTACGAGGTAAAGACGGACGTTAAAGCAGATCTTTTTTTCCGGTTCGTGAATTTCTTTGTGCAGACATTTTGGAAACACAAACATTTTTGAAAAAAACCCTTATTTATTGTTACTAAGCAATTTTTTTATTCATGATAACATTAATTTTGCGTTAGATTTATTATTTCCCAATGTCAATAAAAATACATATATCGACTGATATGTATTCTAATTTTGTTACTCTTTTAAATTTATTTGATACATATGTTAACAGTGTATTAAGTTATGCATCGGATGTCTGGGGTGGCTGTAAAGCTCCAGATATTGAAAAGATACAGCTTGAATTCTGTGAAAAGGTATTACATGTTAAAAAAATCCACATGCAACTAATGGTTTATTTTGAACTTGGGCGTTTTCCTCTTTTTTACACCAGTTAGTATCGAATGATAAATTACTGGTTGAAAATCATAAACTCTAATAACTGTATTTTGAAAACAGCCCATAATATTTTATTGAATTTACCAAAATCGAACATTGTATTTAATTGGGTAGAATGTGTTAAAGATATATTGTACAGTCATGGTTTTGGTGATGTTTAGGTAAACTAGCATAAAGTTGTTCCTTCAAATATTTTACCAATAATCAAACAAAGATTTTTTTTTATATATATATAATTTATTTGAACACAATATTGACTTTGTCAATATGAACTTCTATCCGATAACATAGAGATATGAAGCGGCAACAAAACTTCAAATTTAGGATAACTTTGCTATTTCAAAGGAAGGTATTGAAAATAAGAATATTTGGATGGTGAATATAACCCCATCCTCGATACAAAGGAAGCAAAGCAAAACGGACGCGGCCCCATAATTATCATCTCGGAATAATTTGAATGTTTAAAGCTAAAATTATGTAGATCTATTTAAATTTGAAATTCTCTCAATCTGTAATGACCATGGCCGTACGCGACTATAATATAAGCTTAGCGTATGAGAGAAATACATTTTAGTCTAATCATAGCTTCTGTATGTATTGGTATATTTAAACAGAGAATTAATGATATAGCTTTTCAAGAGTTGTCATCTATATTAGAAAACGATAAAGTGCTATTTATATCGTCACCTACAAACTTATTTGACAAAGTATATCCCAAACAAAAATCGCATTGTATTGACAGAAATAAGGTTATCGGCACATAACTTGTGTATTGAATCCGGATGTTTTTCAAAAGATAGAAGTGAGCGTGATTGTAAGTTTTGTTACCCTCATCGTGATATTGAGGACGAATATCATTTTATTCTTATTTGTCCAATTTACCAAGATATTAGAAAGAAATTTATAAAAAAGACATTATTGGGAAAAACCATCTGTATTTAAATTAACCAAACTTTTGAGTACTGCAAATATAAAAGAATTAAATCTACTTAGTAAATATATTTATAATGCAACTATTTTGAGAAAGTCATTACTGTAATGCTTTGTCCATTCTCCACTTATCCTGTATGTATGCTAATTGTGTTTTGATATTATTCTTTGTAAAAAGCAAATAAGTTGAAAAACTTAATGCAAATAAAGAATTTGAATTTGAATTTGATACTCTCGCCTATCAACAATTAATTACGGCACGTTTTATTGTAAAATATAACGGAAATCACTGATTTTGCAAATAACAAAGAAATATTTACGCGTTTCTACTCATGTCGTTTGGAAATGGTGGACTTTTGCGCTTACAAATAACACCTAGGGTCATTTTGAAACGAAACACCCATTCATTCTCGCCATTCCAATATTGGAATTATAACAGCGGGAACAATTCATAGTCCATAGATGAAAATGGAATCTCAGAATGTATGCTAACATTGGTATACAGTAACACATAGTGCGTCTACTGCATATTTCATCTGCCTGAAAGCTTTGTTTCTTTGTTTAGTTAAATTAATGTCCTATTCACAGGCATGGTCATGTAAGGACGGCTACCAATGTATGCGGTGTATTACGAGTATGAAGTGCGTGGTGCGTCTTATGGGAGAAACCACACAGTATAATTTCGGTGTAAACACTTAGTACAATTGAGAGTTGGCGTTGTGTATGATAATACATAAATTAATGTATGTAAACGCGCTAATGACAAACACTGCTAATGATAATTTTATAAACACAATGACACGGTCGCATTAAAACGTTACCGAATTTTGCCTCTTTTCAGATAACTATCATGGCTGCTCCGTCGGATCTGAGTTATCTCCGTACTCCAGTAGAAGCACCAATCAACTACACTACAGTTTTCGAGATAGCGCAGGAAAATGCTCTGTTACATCCCAATGAGGAAGTTCTTGTCCTTAGAGATTTAGATGGATCACGATCAAGTTTGACCAATGTAAGTTTATACCAACAGTCAGAACAACTCGCAAGGTATCTAGTAAAATGGGGAGTAACGAAAGGCGACATGGTAGCTTTGGTGGGACCTCAAACCCTAGAAATGGCTGTTGGAACGCTCGGAATAATGCGAGCGGGAGGCATTGTCCTGAATGTCATGGTGGACATGTCCAAAGAGGATGTCCGGGCACAATTTCAACATGTACATCCAAAATTCTTTTTAGTTGATTTTGGCAAAAATAATAGCTTTTTACATGCTGCCAAGTCTGTCTTAGAGCAATACAAAGGGTTGTCGGCAGAGTCAGGAAATTCACAATCTGTCGAAGTCATGACCCTTAGCAGGACAGACGTCAACGACATCGACATTGCAGCCGATCTACAAAACATCAAATCTAGCGATACTGCCGACGTTGATCTACCGCAAATATATCCAGAAGATAAAGCAATTATTTTCAGAACATCCGGAAGCACTTCGAATCCAAAGCTTGTTTGCCATACACATTTCGAGTTCACATGTACCGGAATAGATTTGATGTCGCCCTTAAAGCCTTTTGATAACGTCATTTTTAATAACAACAACTTCGCCTTCAGTATAGGATCTATCATCAGCAATGTAATTCGAAAAGAAAAGAGAATTATTTTGACATCTTCTGATACATCTACCGGTCAAATTGCAGATTTCATTTGGAATGTTTTAAAAGAAGAGCAGTGTAGGTTCGCCCTACTATCAACATTTGTAATCCCTGATCTACTCAAACTACCAGAGACTGTTATCGAGGGTGGATTTAGACTCCAATGCATCGGTTTGAGTGGTCAAGTAATAGACAACAGTTATACTAGAGTTTTGGGGCGATTCTGTGACCGCATGAAGACTGAGTATGGCTGCACTGAGGCTTTGGGTATAGCCATGAAATATCACACTGGAAACAGTGATCCCCTCCGAGCAGGAGACGTCGGTAAGCCGTACCCTGGTGTCGAGTTAAGGGTGGTGGACGCCCAAGATAACCCCATCAAAAGAGATTTGATCGGCAACGTCCAGGTGCGCTCACCTAGATTAATGAAAGAATACGTGGGTATGCCAGAACTTACTAAACGCGTCTTTACCGCGGAACAATGGTATAGGACGGGCGATGTGGGTAAGATAACACCAAACGGAAATATCATCCTATTAGGCCGGGAAAGAGATGTCATTTACAGAGGATCACAAAAGATATATTCATCTGTGTTGGAGGCCATTTTAAAGGAGATGGAAGCGATCAGAAACGTTTGCGTCGTGTCAGTTCCTGATCTTAGGTTAAAGGAAGAGGTGTGTGTGTGTTACGTACCATTTGGGGAGATAACTGCAGAAGACGTAAAGGGATATCTGAATCAAGTTTATGTGAAGGAAAATACTCTTGGCGGACTTAACGAAATTCCGTCATACATACTGCCATTTAACGCGTTTCCAAGACTATGGAATGGTAAAGTTGATAAGATAACAATACGTCAGCAAGTTATTGCACGTTTAGGATTGTCTGAAGAAAGGTATCACTGATCTGACTACAAATAGTCACTTTACTGAATTAATATGAAAAAAAGTCCATACATTTGTAACATATGGCTATTAGAAGGACATCAAACAACTCTAATTATAATATGTTAACTACCTATATTGTGCTTATTTCGATACTTTATAATTAACATAAGCGATGATATTGGGAGACAATAGTGCATATAGGAATTGCTATATCAATAAACAGAATTCAAGTTGAAACATGTTCTTTTTGTTATTACTTCACAATTTTTCATAAATCGAAGTTTCGTACAGTAATAACTTACTAGACTTAAGACAAAAAAAAATTAAGTTATCAATTCAATGCATTTTTTTCTCTGTACAACGGAACAATCATTGTATATAAGGACAACTTTGAAAAGGTTTAAGCAAAATATTTTCTTAAACGACAAAAATCAAAATTTCGTGAAAATACGTAGATAAATAGTTATGAGGCAGACAATTGTACTCGAGATATCTGAGTGGCTTTTTTCATTTCTAGATATCCTAAGAACTCATTCTAAAGAGTTTTTCTAAAAGAAGATACATAAAAAGAGTTATTTTCTTACTTTAGAACAATATCATAAATTCAATTTTGACATATTTTGTATCATCAAAATAATGGTAGTGTTGCAAACTACTGTGCATTCTCCATAAAGTTAACCATATACCAACAATGAGCCATGACATGTATGTCCACTTCGTCTGTCGGAAGTGTAGCTATATAGATAACAGTGATGCGGTCGTTTTGCCTTAAGCACAGTCGTTAGAGCATGCGCAGCGGACCAGTAAGTCCGGGGTCGCGGGTTCGATCCCGGCTGGTGACACACTACTCTTCTATTTGGTGTTGTTAGATCCTCCAGTGCCGGTATTTCACTCACCTTCAGAACTAGCGTTGATCTACCCGATATTTCATTTATATCGAATACCACTTGAATATCAAATGTGGACAATAAGTCTAGAGTAAAATCAATTGCGATGTACTTATATCTTACTCGATTACACGTATATTTGAACTGAATTTAGATAGAAGACAATGCAATGTCACGACGCTCTTTTTTGTTTGTTGTATTGCTGTTTAATATGAGGCTCATGCGAATAAAGTATCCATGACAAAGTTTGGTTCCTTGTAATATCAAAGCAACAACAATATCACAAAAATATCAATTCTACCATAATAAGTGGCAGCACATGGCTTATACTCTGTTCAACCTTTAACATTTCGATTGGCTAATGCTATACTAGTATAATATACCAAGCATGGATTTTCATGTTATACATTATTTAATAATAGAATGCAATGATGATATGTATTGTATATCTAAGATGCCCGATGGGCACGAAGTGCGAAGCACTTCTATATAAGGTAACACATACATGAAAATATAAGAAAAAACACAATCTTCCAAATTCAATCTTACACACTGACAGCTTCAGTTTGCGGCCGCTATTATTTTCCCAGTGTAAAAAATCCCATCAGCGTGATTGCGATGCTTTGAAGTCAACTCATTATATAATCATGCTAGGTAACTTTCAATCTGCAATAAAAATTAATCCGTTTTCAATGTTATTTTTTCGAAAAAATACCACGTAAAGAATGCTTTAAAATCATAGAAAATACACCGTAAAATTCATCTCAGTTATTCTAAATCGTAATTTTTTTCCAGGGGGAGACCCCCCCCCCCCCGACCCAAATACCAAAAATTTGAAACCAGGAATCAAAATTATGAAAATTGTTTCCTCAGGAAGCTTTCCATGCCTTGTTAATGGAAATTGAATCCCATTCTATTGACAGCGTCATTGAAGAGTAAACATATGTCAAAGTTTTGCAGATCTGTATTGTATATACACCTATTTTCAACGAATATCGTCTTGCACATTTTGAAATTTATTGTTAATTTCAAGAAAAAAACTTTCTGTCGTCAGATTGGGGACTTCATACTATGACAATATTCACTTGTGTATTATTGTATACATTCTGTCAATTTGTATATTTGGTTACTCAAACATCTGGCTGCGCCCTTTAAGGCCTTGCCTTCAGTCATGTTATACATTGCAGATTCCAAATAAACCTTTGAATACAAACGATATCATCATCATCAGTGGAGTAGATATTGTATGACTTGATACATAGGTGGAGTAGAAATAAGTGCGAAATAATTTGGAAAAAAGATTGAATATGTAGGCCCTTCAGTTTAAGATTGAAAGATTGCATAATTTTGTCTGAAATACACAGACATGTATACAAGTATTTCCAAAGCTAAACTTCAACGTGTACACGAGGTATGGTGTCCAAATTGACCACCAGGTTGATTGTCTTATATGTCCACAATGTTTGGTATACAACTTATCTCTATTCCACTATCAAGCTTGTTGTATGATGCGATCGTTAGGTCTATGGGATGTCTAGATCTGTTGTATAGTTCGGTCACTTTCAGTTACAAAACAAATTTTGGCGTCGTTTCACATGGTCTCGTAGAAGGATTGCGGAACCGTATTATCCAAGTTCCACACTTAAATAGAAATGTAGAGTGACCATACCATTTATTGAGATTAACAATAACAATATAGGATAAGATAGTCGACGTGATGTAAATGGTCAGTCAGTGATTACCACTGCTGGTTCAGCAACAGGAATAACGTAGTCACCCCCTGCGTCCCCTTTCTCTATGTCTGCTTCGTTGCCTATGCACTCATCTTTTTTATATTCAGAAGGATGTTCACTATCGCTAGGCAGTGCCTTTTTATGCCCACCGGGTTGAATACTAGAGGTCGCACCACCAATCAATCCTTTGTACTTCAAAGCTAAAACAACACCGGTAGATATAGCAGCTACCCCTGCTACCCCTCCGACCGTACCGCCGGCTATCTTGCCAGCGTCATCACTCTGTCCTGTCTCCAATGACGATACTGTCCCCGATCCTACCCCTGCCCCCGACGCTGTAGTAGTAACTGTTGTTGTAGTAACAGCTGCAGTGGTCGTGCAACCTAAAATAAACATATATTGTTGAAGTTTAAATCAAACTTGAAAAATAACTGACAACTTATAAGTCGTTTACATTTAAACTCAATATTTTGAAAATAAATTATATACTGTAAGTGTAAAATAACGTTTTGTTATAGCAATTTAGCAGATTCCTGGTGTAGTCAACAAAAATCTTCCTAAAAACGCACTACGTATGGTGCAGATGAATTTGCAATACTGTTTATTAATGCAAGACTATAAACTATAGCATAGTCATACATATTACCGCGGTAGCAAGGCAAAAGAAACATCAGTCATCAATTTACCTAATTTACAATTAATGCTATTTTTCTCTATCGAATAAACAAAAAAAAATCCAAAAGTAATTTTCTTAATTGGGATTTCTAAACTGTTATTTATATTTATGCTTTATGTGTAATTCTGTTGGGTGTAATTGTTTGTCGTTTTTGTCTTGTCGGAGTTATCTCCCTTAAACTAATATAGCATTGGTCAAGGAACGTATGGGGAATTTTCACAAAAATAATCATTTCGCAAAACAACAGTCAGGTATTCATGAGCATCAATATGAATTAATTGTAAAATATTTCACTGTTAATTTAGATATGTATCACCAAGCAAGTTTTATATACCCACAGTTTAACTTAATTGCCTAATTGCTGGGGCCGAGTTGCCGAGTGGTTAAGATTTTCCGACATATTACCACAAGCCCTGTACCGCTGGGTCGAGAATTCTTATCCAATTAAGGGTAGTTTCCAGGTTATAACCGCAGATCGATAGTTTTACTCTGTCTACTCCAATTTCCCCAACCATCATACCTGGTACGTCCTTACATGATCCTGGCTGAATCCGCAGAACTACTACGGGGAGAAACTAACCTGTTCTTGTATCGGACATGACGAATCCACAGAACTACTACGGGGAGAAACATACAGAACTACTACGGGGAGAAACATACAGAACTACTACGGGGAGAAACATACAGAACTACTACGGGGAGAAACATACAGAACTACTACGGGGAGAAACATACAGAACTACTACGGGGAGAAACATACAGAACTACTACGGGGAGAAACTAACCTGTTCTTGTATCGGACATGACGAATCCACAGAACTACCACGGGGAGAAACATACAGAACTACTACGGGGAGAAACATACAGAACTACTACGGGGAGAAACATACAGAACTACTACGGGGAGAAACATACAGAACTACCACGGGGAGAAACATAACAGAACTACTACGGGGAGAAACATACAGAACTACTACGGGGAGAAACATACAGAACTACTACGGGGAGAAACATACAGAACTACTACGGGGAGAAACATACAGAACTACTACGGGGAGAAACATACAGAACTACTACGGGGAGAAACATAACAGAACTACTACGGGGAGAAACATACAGAACTACTACGGGGAGAAACATACAGAACTAGGCCCTACTACGGGGAGAAACATACAGAACTACTACGGGGAGAAACATACAGAACTACTACGGGGAGAAACATACAGAACTACTACGGGGAGAAACATACAGAACTACTACGGGGAGAAACATACAGAACTACTACGGGGAGAAACATACCTGTTCTGGTATAGGACATGACGAATCCCCGGAATTCTTCCGAGTCATCTGATGTCATAGCAATGGTCGCAGATGTACCTGTAGTGCTGTAGTCAGAAGATGGATTCCAGTTTGACTCTCCACAAAGGGTAGCCTGTGTACTTCCATCTGTGGATATATTCATCAAGAATTATATATATTTGATGTCATTCTCTTCTATTTACGACTGAACGATACATAATGTGTCCTTTGATTATAAGAAACTTATTTTAAAAAGGGCTAGGGAAGGTAAGGGTCTTTTGTGGCACCCAAATCTGATATTTTTTAAAGTCTGTTATTTTAAGATGTTAATCTTGCATTTCAAATATTAACTACATACATGACATATTTGATAGTGTTATTAGGTAATATATTAGTTCTAGTTGTCATGGCAACCATTTTATTATACACAAATTAAGCAAATTGTTAAAAAATCATCAAAATTGGCCCTTTTTATGCAGTTTTTCATCTAGTTAACATAGAGCGCTTTCTAGAACAAACTTTATATTTCTCAAAATGATGTATTCTTCGTGTCTTCTAATGTCCTTAAAATATAAAGTATGTTCTAGGTTGTGCTATATTCCTTTTAAAAGAAAAACTATCAAAAACACGCCAAAAGTGACCAAATTTTCAAATTTGAATAATTTATGCAAAATTACCATGGTTATATAGAAAAAAAATACTTTCTGTCAAGAAAAATACCATTAAGTTTTTATCAGAAACGTATTTAATATTTCAAACGCAGTAACTTAATTTCTAAATACATAATTTGAAATTTGGTAGAATTAGGGGCCAAAAGGAGTCATTACCGTATCTAGTCCTTTATTGAGATTGGATATGCATGTATCTGGGAGATTAACTGTTTAGAAGTAATTGCGAATATATGAGCTATATACCGTATTGGACCGTTACTTTATCCAAACTGCATGAACCGTCCTGTTCGATATCTATATAGATAAAGGACAGTAACAGCGTCCCGCATCCACCCTGTGCGCTGATCGTCCACGTGCAGCTACTGTCTCTATAACAACAAATATATATTTAAGCAATTTTATGCCAATAAAAAATGTTAAACGCGTTATCAAAACATTGGAGATGAATTATTAAAAAAAACTGCCAAGACATTTTTCATCGTCTCCACGGTTAATTGCCCTACAATATTGCACAAGTTTCATCAAGTGTGGATCCCACACGAAGACGACTTTCAGAGCCACTCGCTATGACATTAAGTAGTTAGTTGATTTATAAAACGGTCACCTGTATGTAATGTTTTGACAGACTGTGATATATTCGTATGGTCGTCTCTTTGCAATAGTTGGACTCTTGTTCCTTTACTAGTCTTATCGGACGGAATAGTAAATTGATCCAGAAAGGTAGTGGAGAAATGAATACTTACGAGGAGTACACTGTTGGAAAGTTGGCTGTTGTAATGTATTGTGTGGTATCCGTAGCTGTCAAACTGGCTGCTGAACTGCATGCTGAAAGTATATTGTTTTCTATTTTTCGTCTATTTCATTCATATGTTATATATTACATTGTAGTTCTCTCTTCTTCTGATCTCATAACATCAGCCGGCCATTGCTCTATGACACATTTTAACCGTATAATTATATACGTTATTCAGGCATCACACAGTTCACACTGTGACACAGGTACAATATACGAGGCAGCCAAGAAATGATCTTGCGTATTCGATTGAGCTGGTAGCTGTCCAGAAATAATATGTTTATTGAAAGGCTAAAGAGTATTCTATCATTCAAACTACGGTAGTGTGCGTTTATTCAAAACTTGAAAATAGACAATATGAAATATTTGAAGAATAATGATGCCCCCTCCAGTACATATATATCCGTACACTAGTATCTTTACAGCTTATGTAAGTACATGTAGTGAAATGAGCTGCTATTACCTCCATTTGAATTGGCAGTTCCTGCCATATAGGTGAGGGTGAAGCCATTTTGGTTGGTATCTGCTACAGCATCTGAGACAAAACTTATATAGGCAGTCCCTGATGCAGCGACTGTGGTAGTGGTTTGGCCTGATGTGCCCGTAACACTAGATGAAAACAAATTAGGCCCTGTGTTGTCGGCACCTTTTAGAAAAAGCGTTGAACAAGTTACATATTATTTTCGTATATTTTGTCAGGATATGTCAAATAATAAAACAAAAAAGGGACACAATAAAATCGACATCATATTTCACATGATATATACCGATATCATCGTGGCTTTCTCAACAACGTTTTGAATAGGTTCACTCACAATAATTTGTCAGGTTTTCAACACCCTACCTGGGCTAAAATAAATTCAATAGATATATGGTAATTACAACTCCCATTTGTAAGTTCACTGTAAATGCTTTAATAATATGGTTTTGGGTTGTTTTATGTTCGTGAACTTCAATTATACATATGTATCTAAGTATATATTTTAGTTAGAAAAACATATCCCTTTTTTGTGAGAATATTTAAGGTAGTTTACACTCAACTCCTTTACCTCATGATCACCAAAAATCATCACCAAAATCCATTATCATGAGAAATAAAGCATTATTTCTTGGCAAAGCAATGAAATGTATCACATTAATTAAGCACTACATATATCACAAAACATTTTGTTAAAGACTAGGATTTACCTCAGGCGTATGCTTTTTATGTATAGAAATTCCTTAAAGATGACAAATTTGAATATCAATTTAGAAAAAAAAAACAGGTTTTATTCTTCGAAACTTAACTTCATAGAACAGTATAGAGAATATGGGGGCTATGAAAATAACACTTTAAAGTAACTTCCTATCAACAGCTAGTGTCATTTAAGTACTGCATCCCATGTATGTGGTGTGGCGTGTGTGTGTTTCGAGAGGCTGTGGTTCATTTGTGTTGTGGCTGCTTGTAATAGAGGAACATTTATACTTTTTATTGTGCTATCTCACTACAGCACGTCGTCGAAGACACTATACAAGCATATCTTTAACACTTTACTGACAACGGGCGAAGCACTTCATCCAATCCCTTTATGCTTAGCGATAAACAGGAGCAGTAACGGCATTTTTATTGAAACACGTTTTATAAACTATTGTGTGTCTAGGCAAGTGTTCATTGCTCAGAGCCTACCCCACAGGGGCTAGCGCTCAATCGAAGGTCAAAAGTGAGGCGACGTCAAAAAAGACGTCTGGAAAAAGAAATTTATAAAGAAGAAAAGAATATCCAAAATTACAATTCTTTAAGTCGCCTTTTACAATCATTGAATTATTACATTTACGTTCTAGTAACAGTCATTTAAGGACTGCCTTCCGTGTATATGTAGATATTAGGTGTGTGATGTGAGAGATGCATGAGGAGACTAGTATATCCGTGTTATGTCTTGTATAGAAGAACTCTACACATTTTATAGTGCTATGTCACTAGAGCATGGCAACACAACCTACCCGAATACCCTAAAATGGTACCTTGTTAATGATAAGTAAAATAAAGCGGCATGTTCCTGTGCTCTTATTGAAGGGTAACAAGGGAATTGGTCGTAAGAAGCACCTACCATCATAGATGTTTAGTATGTCGTTAGCCCTCAGTTGATTAATTTGGACATATATCAGAACGTCTGCGTTGCTAGGATCTAATGCAGCGACCTTCCAGGCACAGTTCAGGTTTCTATTGCAGAGAACATTACAAGTATCTATGAGCAAATATAACAATAGTCATATTGATAATCAATGACATAATATTTAAAGTCATAATATGCATGGTTGATGGCCGGTTGTCACAATATGAGATTGTAAAATCACTACAGTTTGAACTAGATGAAATGCATTCTGAAAAGTACCACCTATGTACATCTAAATGATCGTAGGTATTATTTAGTTTTGACGGTGAACACTTGTGGTAAAGTAAATCATGTTTAACGTTAATTCTTTCCAAAACACGTTTATGCTTGAAATGCTAACATTCAATATTCCAATGCACTGTCCGAGACACACGCTCGGTTGCATTGCACTACACGCTTATCATAAGTGTTGCGTAGTGTAGTGCAACCATCCATGGCTCTTCGACGATGACTCCAACCAAACTGTATGACAGATAAATGTCAGCGATGGTGCTGTAGCAGTTACCTGAGATATACATCTAGATACCAAACAATGGCATGTACATTCCTAAATGTGCAAAATGCTAACATAAGTTATATTTTGTAAGAGCTACGTACTCGGTGTAGGGTGCCGTGTTTGGGTAGTTTAAACTACCTTTTTCGTAGGTTGATAAGGTGGAATCCAAGGACGATCCAGAACACTGGCCTCGAACTAAACGTAAAATTAGTTCATCGAATATAAATGCATCATAAAAATCTTAAATTGTAAATAAAGTAAAAACAAAACAAAATACTAATCTTAATCAAATCGAGTCAACAACTCATTGCGTAAAATACAAATGAATCAACAATTACATTGCGTCTTAGTCCTGATGCACTACAAAAATAAATCATAAGTCTATTAGCATCATTGTTTTGATTGCTGTTAATAGCTAAATAAGTAATTTAGAATTAAAGTTATATATGCTTTAACGGGACGAAGATTTTTACATCCTAATTTTAAGCTGTTAAAATCATTTAAATAGACAAACATGTCCTATATTAACATTAGTTGCAACACAGAATTTCTTTCACTAACAGTGAAAGCTTCTATTTTTATATACATGTGTATGTGTAGATGAAAAACACGTATTAGTCACTTTACAATCACTAATAACACTGTAAAAACGTGAAATGAAATTGAAGACTACAACTTAACTTCATGGCATCACTGTGTGTACTGAATCTTTAACATATTAATATCAGAGAGATTTCATATGTATACATGGAGGATAGGGGTGTTCCACCCGAGGGTCATAAAATGTGGTACAACCCGAGGCTTGCCAAGGGTTTTTACCACATTTTGTGACCCCAAGGATGGAAGATCCCCTATCCTTCATGTATTACATAATCAAAGAGTCTTTTTCTCTCATATCATTACCAAATGTCTGTTAAAATACCTTTAAGTCCTTAATCTTACTTCATTTTCAGATTTTTTATTGCATGATTTTATGCTAAAACAATACGATATTCTACAATAAGTCGTGACCTGACCGACTTTGTTCCTGTACCCAATCACATCGTACACGTATCAATTAATTAACGTCCTATTAACAGCTAGGGTCATGTAAGGACGGCCTCCCACGTATGCGGTGTGTTGCGTGTATGTTGTGCGAAGTGCGTGTTTTAGGAGACTGCGGTATATTCATGTTGTGTCTTCTTGTATAGTGGAACTGTTGCCTTTTTTATAGTGCTATATCATTGAAGCATGCCGCCGAAGACACCAAGGAACACACCATCCGGTCACATTATACTGACAACGGGCGAACCAGTCGTCCCACTCCCTGTATGCTGAGCGCTAAGCAGGAACAGAATTTACCACTTTTATAGACTTTGGTGTGTCTCGGCCAGGGGACAGAACACGGAGCCGTCCTCACAGGGGCAAACGCTCAACCCAAGACCAGAAGGCCAAAAGTGAGACGGTGCCAAGGGAGGCATTAGGAAAAATAAAGTCAGTTAGCAAGAGGAGAAAATATAAGATCCTAAATTTAGTCACCTTTTACGATCATGCAATAGGGGCAGCAGGTACAATTCTAACGCCCTACCTGCGTACATCCGCGAAATATATAGCGCCAATATCTAAAACGAAAGAACAATCAAAGAAAAAGTGTTTATTTTTTGTTATATATGTATTTCAATTTTAACTATAAACATTGTTGATATTTTTAAGAAATTTGGCGGAAAATTTACGGTTTTGTCACTTCAGTCAAAGCACTGCGTCGTACATGACGTCACAACTTTCGTCGGAGTTCCATTTATATATTGGCGGTCAAGGCTACTACGAGTCGCTCTCGATCACCACGATCAGACGATATTTTGGTTCTGGAGATTTTTTGTTATATTAAAATTTATTTCACTGTTGTTCGTATGGGATCCAGCGAACAAGATTTCGAAACGAGTGTCCGACCTTTGTTGTAATACAGATTTGAATGTATTTAAAAGTGATTCTTGTTTAGAAGCGAAGCGGGGACTGCTCTCGCCCAGATGGTAGGCTATCGTACGTTAATTATGTGTTTTTCATATTCGACAGCATATTTGAATGATAAATTTGTGTCTATCATTCAGAGTTTTATAATTATTCAGCGACTGTGTGTTATGTTGTCAGTAAGTTAACAGAAACTTGGAGGCTACAGTACGGGACATGATTGTCGGTCATTTTTGGACTAACCGTACGCGTTTTACGTTCACAAAATGCGTAAGGACACGCAAACTATTCACTATATAATATAGTATACCTTTAGACGATAAACATGTACGTCACATCCTAATAGGATACGCTTCATTGTACTGACACAGGTTCAAGATATTATATCAACAGCATTTACGTGCCCCTGTGCAACATGTTAGCCTAGATGGCATATCAACAGTTTCCTCCATGCTTAAACAAATTAATATGCGCGCGTGAAATGCCATGTAAGATAAATTTAACATACATAACTATCTAACATGGGCAAACTCTACATACAATGGGTGAAATGAGAGAAAAGCTCTTCTTTGTCAGTACGAAAATTATGACTCATATAACTTTAACGGTAGAGTTATTTTAACTGTAAACTATACTCACAATGACTTTCTATTTAAACTAGTATGCATACAATTATAAACCTATCACATAACCACAGTATTTACACAGATATATTCACCTTCAAAATAACTTAGATAGTAATTTATTCCTTGTATAATCAAATACCTTCATGAAAGCAGACGAGAATGGCGATACAAAATAGGAACCACCAACTATACACCATGTTGATGTCTTGCGATGGTTGTCCGTTGCAATATTCTCTTGTTGGCGTCTTATGATGATCATCAGCAACGATACCGTCTTATTTGTACTGAAATAAATTTTAAAGTTATCAAAACTCACACATTAATGTCGCTTTCGTTGGATTATCTTCACGATCTAACCAATGTTCAGTTGACGTTGAAGTTAACAGAAATTGATGAGATTTAAAATTAAACATGTGTAAGAGATGTAAGATCCTAAATGTAGTCTTTTATACTGAAATAGAAGCAGTAGGTACAATTATAACACCTTTAACTTTAGAGACAAAGTATTATATGTACAGTGCCCGTTTTTACCAATATTCGTATTGTATTACTACGTGTATGACTCAAGGTGTACGGACAATAAAGGATTTAATGAAGTCCTTACTTCCTTCTGTATTACAAGGCATGCTTGTGGATGATACATGCAACCTGAGTACATGTGTGCATACATACACCATCTTGGTTTGAACGTGTTATAAAGGAAGTAGCCAGTGACAACATTACTGACCGGCCGATCTTTCCTTAGACGTAACATGATCGATTTGTACAGAGGTGCGACTATGTTTGGGGGTGGTATGTACGATGGCCCATATCAGCCGACATATTACACTCACAAGTTGTATGTGTAGAATGTACATATACAAACTTTACTAACAGTCTACACTCCAAACTTACACGTGTAGAATGTACATGTACAAAATGCCAGTTTACTCTTGACACTTATGAGGTATGACTGCTCAGGTACCAAGATTTAGTCAAGGTATTTTCGAGTGTAATTAATCGACTTTTATATTCTAGCAAACGTGAGTAAACACAAAGGGATTGACTTACATACATACATTACACTTTGAAACGTTCAGTGCAAATAATTACGAACGTGCTGTGGTTTACTTTGATATTATACAGAGCATCACATACGAGGTATTCTTCGAATGATTGTAAATGTTTTTTAAATTCCTATTTATCTCCCTGTACATTTCCATCTACTTCACATTGCTGCGTTACTGGAATGCACTGCCTAATGCATCAAAACATCGAAGCAATGACATGATATGTAATACCGTTAAGTTGGTTTATTAGGTAAACGTCCTATAAACAAGTTGTGTTATTTAAGAACGGTCTACCACGATGCATTGCGTTTGTGAATGCCAATGTTCTGGGTGACTGCGGACAACTCTTTAATTCTGGTCCTATGTTTTATTTTTATGTAGAAAATTTATGACTTTAGCTAGTTTTAAATTACCCAACACACGAAGCATGAGTTGTGAACACATAGTTAGTTAACAGTAATGCGAATAATAGAAACTTTGGATTTGATATGTTAGTTTCTGTATATTATTACTAATAGTATTTTAAATAAATTCAGATCTAGCTATCTGAAACGCATAATTTACATAAACACCGAGTGGTTGAAAGGCCTTAGAACTATACCGAATCATGTATTTTACAACGTAATCGGTAGCCTCAATTTCGTAAAATCGCCACAGGCACTACTTGTATTCGTTCTAGGTGTTGTTTTCACATCTTTTCTACACAAGGAATCATAAGATATTTTGCTCGTTAATTATACGAAAAAAAACGTTTATATGCAATAAATTTGGGCATTGGTATGACTTTCATTATAATTATATAAACAAAATCATAATATAGCCGGCAGTTTGAAGTGAACTAACGTGACATGATTTTCTGTAACTTGAGTCCATAAATCGCGCGACATACACCCTAGTGTCCAGCGACACGCACTTTGGTACTTAAAGGCCACTTCATCTGTCTAATTGGCTAATTCACCCCCTGACACTTGTTTGGCTTGATATATAGATGTCAATACCCACGTCAAAATGTTATAGTAGATATTGTTTTCATTACACCTTTTCTACACATCATTATTTACATTGTCAATATGACACGTGCGATATGATTGGAAATACTCCATTAGTTATATTTGTAAAATATTAGCTGAATAGACATGCTTTTGAACTATTTACAAACGTCAATAAAGTGTTAAGGCTACTCAAACATTATCATAAGTGGAGAAGTATGTAACCTTTACTTATATTTAACTTGAATGCGACTTAATCATCATAATTATCATGATTGACGATAACACACAGCTGTTTGTTTCTCGTAGTATTCGATAGGATCGCACAGAAAGTGTTGATGAAATGAAAATTTGTCGACATGTTGATTTCCTAAATGATGAAGAGGTTTGAGTATTGTCGTAAAACAGGAACGGACTACACGTTTGTCATTGCTCTAAATACATGTGGCAACACCGGTTGGTTAATTAGGCAATATAATTGTGTGTATGTAATTGGTAGTTTTTTTTTGAGAGACTGTAGTATATTAGTTTTACGACTTACAAATATATTGTTTCCCTTAATTAAGATTACCTAAAGGTCTCAACCAAACAAATAAATCTGGAGGGTTCGAGCGTAGATTTTATAAATACTGACCTTACAACATTTAAAATGATTTGTTCCATAGATGGATAAGGAGGTTTCCATATATTTGGAATTAAGTCTTTTTTTTTTTTAATAGAAATGCAGTTTTAAAATATACCTATGCAATATAGAAATAAATCATCGAGGAAGGTGTAAAGACGCCCATTGATTGTTTCCAGTAGTAACATCATACAAATTGGCATTGAGTGGAATATGTAAAAAAAAATTGGCAAGCGCTTTTATTGTTTTGGACTAAAGACAACCTTAAATTCTCTCTATCGAAAATTCCTGTTTGAAATGTAGACACACGTTTAAAAAGCATACAAATATACACGACAATACTGTGTAATTTAATATATATTTCATAGACACGTGTTAGCAATTAACGTGAAACGTAAATTTTATATGTTCTATAAATAGTAGTGTTCCTATCAATAGTTATATAAAGACAACAACACATAATCACCACCAATTCTTCATTTAATCTACTTAATCTACATATTATCATTGATGACAAATCTATTTACTAATCCAATACACCAGTACCGTTGACATCTGAAGTGGGTGTGTTCCTCGACTGGTACGGAAGGCAGGGGCGATCTTTTGATGACGTCATTCATTGTGCTGGTAGCTGGTTCCGGGTGATACTTACAATTAAGGCCATTTTACAATGTTACATTTTTATGTTAATAACAGAGACTAAGACACAATTGAGAAGCATATGCAAAATTCAGTATAGCATGAAATTGAATGCTGTAATGCACAGTAGCAAATTCCTTGATATGTTTGGCATACCGCTTTATTTATTTAAGGATTGCTTATTGTATAATATATTTTGTAGTGTGAATGCCTATATGTTGTTGGATGTTGTAGTATACTCATGCTGTATCTTGTAATAGTGACAGGCATGTCCTTGCTACAGAGCTATCTCACTGTCTGAAGCATGCTCCAAGATACCGAACAGTACACCCTACCCGTAAACATGCTACTGACAAAGTCCCAGCCAGTCTTTCCACTTCCTTTAAGCTGAGCGCTAAGGAGGAGCGAAACCTAACCACCCTTTTATAGCCTATGGCCTGTCTCGGCAGGGATATATAGCCCGAGCCTACCTCACAGGGACGAACGCCCAAATCAAGGCCAACAGCGGTACAGGGGAGACGTCAGATAGAGGAAGTGTAAATAATAGGTAGATGTGAACAGATAAGATTCCAAAATTAGTAGCCTTATACGAATTCTAACGCCCTACTCGCAGACAATATAGCTATCACTAAACACACAAAATAATAACCACCACATTGTAGTAGTAATGCTATATTATATAATGTTCATATACAATATATTCTATTCCAACATAATTCAAATGTGTGTGGTAAAGCTATCAAAAGTAATTAAGAAGAAAAAATAAAAATATTCAAACACAACAGATATACCATAAATATCATTCATGTAACATTCGGGTATCGATATATAAGAAGCAATTGAATCTACCGACTTTAAATGCGGTGTATTGTTGATATTTATTTATATGATCATATGTCGTACTGTGGAATCTATGAAGTCTAACTGAATATATAACTCAGTGTCAATGATTCCCTGATTAAGGTTTAGTAGCAGTATGAAAGGTAGATAACTCAGTGTCGACATACACAATTCCCTTATTGAAATAATAGCGATTAAAGTCGCCACAATTTTGTTCGCTTTTCGCTTTTTTGCTTTACAATGCCAAAAAAGCTATAGTACTGAGATCTGGTCTAGACTGTTAAAATAAGTTTTGTTGCTTGTCTCAGTTTATGGCCCATCCACAGCTAAATTATATATATTAAGAATTTGTATGTTTGTTTGTTTGATCAATTAACGTCCTATTAACAGCTATGGTCATGTAAGGATGGCCTCCCTTGTATGAAGTGCTTGCGGGTATGTTGTGCGAGGTGTGTGTTTTGGTAGAATTCAGAAATGCACGAACAAAATGTCAAACCAAGTAATAATACTCGGTATGAAATGTAAACCAGTCGAGAAAAATCATAATATATGGTTTTCCATTGACATTTAAAATCAATATCATTTATGTGTATTGCGTTTATGTTTAAATAATGATTTTTTATATTGTTTCACTCAACATAAAGTCTTATACACAGGAAACATACTATTAAGTGTCACAGTGCTGAAATAAGATACACGGGTAACTCTAGAAAGGCTTTAGGAAACCTGTAGTAAATTAATGGGTTGGTTAAAATGATAAACGTTTTAAATAAATAAGAAAAAGGCATGTTTATACTTGCGGATATAGATGTATAGTAATTGTGAATACATTTAAGATTATATCATCAATATTATATGAGATATTACCTGCTTTCAAAGATGCTAACTGTGAAGAACAAAACAACTGCATGATACAGGGCAATAGCTCTGTGGTACAGTAAACAATTATATGGTGCAATATGGCAACTCTTTATGGCATATAGCTGTATGGTGATTTGTAGCTGTATGGTGATTTGTAGCTGTATGGTGATTTATAGCTGTATGGTGACTTATAGCTGTATGGTGATTTGTAGCTGTATGGTGATTTATAGCTGTATGGTGATTTATAGCTGTATGGTGATTTGTAGCTGTATGGTGATTTGTAGCTGTATGGTGATTTGTAGCTGTATGGTGATTTGTAGCTCTATGGTGATTTGTAGCTGTATGGGTGATTAGCTATGGTGATGGTGATTTGTAGCTGTATGGTGATTTGTAGCTCTATGGTGATTTGTAGCTCTATGGTGATTTGTAGCTCTATGGTGATTTGTAGCTCTATGGTGATTTGTAGCTGTATGGTGATTTGTAGCTCTATGGTGATTTGTAGCTCTATGGTGATTTGTAGCTGTATGGTGATTTATAGCTGTATGGTGACTTATAACTGTATGATGATTTATGACTGTACAGTTAAATAAATATGCTACTGTATGATGAGTTAAACAAATATGTTGTAGTATCACATCTTTACAGTATCTTAATTCATTTGTTACGTAAATTAAAGATATGATTTTTGGCAGTACTGCCAGAATTTATTTTGAACTCTTTTATGTACAAACGATATGGCAACGTGTCATACTACCTCACTACTATTTGGCAGTGAACTGTGGTGGAAGTTGTCGACATACCGTTTTACGATATGGAAGTATTTAAACGAAAGACAGCTCATAGCATACAAGGTTTTGATTCACGTTCACCAAACGCTGTAACAATCTCGTCATTAGGGTTACACTCAATTAAACGCAAAATCGACCAAGCAAAGCTTCTATTTTGGAACAAACTCTCAACCGGTGAAGATTTTTTTTTTATGGAAACAACTATTTGATCAGCGATTTTCGGATTTTATAGCAAATAACAGCAGCCAACATGGATTCTTTTAGACATACATAGTATTATAGAAAATACAACATAGAATACTTCTTCGATTGGAACAACATGAGACTCCTATAAAAACAGCATGGAAACACTTTATTAAGAACGTAATTCATTCACGAGAAGAGCAAGTATGAAGAGAAACACTGACAAAAAAGACCGGTCTTCACCTTTTTTCTGGTATCCACCAGAAACCATACAAAAAAACACATGGGAAGTCGCTGAACTTATCAATATATCGTTTTTATATGAAAGCGATGTCGTCATTTGGCTTTGTAGCAAAAACGTTGATAACATAACTGTACATTTTATAATGCCACATTCTGTACGAGGAATTTGTGAATGTTTTAGAGGTTACTGACTACGTCAAATTTACTGAACTGGATCATATCGAACAGACAAAATTTATCCTTGGAGGACAATAAGGTGATATTAATGTAACGGACAAAACTGGCAAGAAATGGTAAAACTTATTGCAAAATTAATACCAAAAATGTACTTGAAAATTCGTCAAATGTAATAACTAGCAAAACTAGAAATTATCCACGATAATATTATGAACTCTGCGTAATCTGAACTTTCTATAAAATGAAAAATGAATATGAATGTAAAATGAATGTAAATATCAAAATATGAAATAATTCACTTTCTGTTATTTTCTGCAGTGCATACTCTTCCGTTCTTTTCTCCTTTTTTGTTCTTTTTTAACAAGTTTATATTATGAAACAGGATGGGAAACATTAAGCAACCGTCGAAAGTCAAGAAAACTAACACTATTTTACAAAATACATAATAACCTTACTCCTTCATATTTATATGACCTCATGTCTAATCCAGGACATACCGTAAGCAATTTCAATTTAAGAAATCTTAACAATTATGAAAAATCATTTATACCTCATACAACAAAACTTAGGAATAATCTTGATATCCAAACACGTTCTTGTAATTCTATTTCAACTTTTAAAAACAAAGTTTCTTATCAAGGAGAATGTGCTTCCAACTTCTACTTATTCGGTAACAGAAAACTGAATATAATTCATACTCGACTAAGGCTAAATTCCGATCTTAAACGTATTAATTTAATCCAATCCCCTCTATGTAGATGTTCCCAGGCCATAGAGATTGTTGAACACTATTTATTAATATTTTCATTATATGTTGTCTCTAGAAACTTATTGATACGTAAACTTTTACAAGACTTGAACTTGATTGATATAACTGCAGATCTGTTACTTTTTGGTTCCGATGTCCTGCTTAGCGCTCAGCATACAGGGGTGGACGAGTGGTTCGCCCGTTGTCAGTTTAATGTGACCGGACGGTGTTGCTTGGTGTCTTCGGCGGCATGTTTCAGTGATATAGCACTATAAAAAGGGGCAACAGTTCCACTATACAAGATGACACAACATGAATATACCGCAGTCTCCAAAACATGCACCTATCATAACATACACGCAACACACCGCATACACGGGAGGCCTTCCTTACATGACCATAGCTGTTAATAGGACGTTAATTAATCAAACAAACAAACAAAAAAAGCTTTGTCTCAAACAGATAGCAAAATTTTATTTTCATTAGTTCGTAATTCATTCACCATTCTAAACGCTTTGATTGAATTGATTTCCATTTACAAATTGTATTTGATATCGTAGTTGGTTTGACATAATAAAACGCGTCTGCAAGCAGCAAGGAACCCTTAGCTCGGATTAGCGATGTATGAAGTTACAGTATGGTGCATACAAGAAGAAAGGCATAGACATTTTATGGTGTGGTGTTTTCATGTATTGAATGCTTCAGAAAGTGTTATGTAGACGGCAGTTTTCTGTGTCAATCGACTACCCGATTTTTTAACTTGTTGATTATCTAAAAATGTATTTACACAATTAATAACTTACTAACCAGCAATCGTATTTTTTCAATTCTGATACATATACAGGTATTAGTAGTTAAATCAATGGATTCTATTTAAATTTACTGTTGAATGTATCTATTACTATACTTTCATGTACTTTGAACAAAGGTGTATAGGCTATCTAATATTTGACATTTAATTCATTTAATGATATTATTTACAAATGGATTCTGTATTTTACAGTAATTTTATTTTATACAGACATGAGGGTACAGAGACATTTACATCATGATTGAACTTCATTGTAAATTTTATCTCAAAGCTAGTTTTGTGTGTTATTCAATCATCATTTTGTTTAATAATTGCGGTCATATGTATATATCATCATTATTTTTTATGGGAGAAGATGGATAATAAGTTTACAACTTGTGTCTAATCCCATTTGTATTTAACGTGCAAATAAAATATGTTTAAATCAAATCTCCTTTTTGTGTATCTGTAATCTCATGTATATGGGAAAATAAAGATTATCTATCTGGACATGTATAATTAAAACCTATGTATTGTAATTATTGTAATTGTTGAAATTGTAATTTTTCTGAAAAAAATTACTTACTTTTTTATTTGTTGTTGAATAATATATTGAAAAATCTTCTTGATTCCTGATTATGGGAATTACGGCACATATATCTTTACAATAACTAACTAAACTCCATATTGAGTTTATGGAAAACATTTGTAAGTAACAATTATTTATATGACATAGATTGCTTCGAAGAATAACCAATATGAATACAAACAGTAGAATCTCTACCTTATTTGTTGATTCTTGTTTAATGCAATTGTGCGTTAATATTTAGACTGCTCGGAAAAACTTGTTGATGATAAGTTTATATTCATGAACAATTTAGTTTATATTTACTTTCGGAAATGAACCAAAATGCACGAAGCAATATTTTCAGTTTCTGTGATTTTTAGCTGTAACTGTCAAATTATGCTTTTAATTTCATTACGTCAAACAACATATGAGTTACAGAAAGGCTGCGCGTATTTCATCACATGAACGACATATTATGAGTTAAGCTGACGAGTACTGTAGTAGAAATTCTGTTACAAATATGGTTTAGACGACTTTAGACGAATTACATATGAAGGAAGTAACGCGCAAAGGACTGGAATTCTTTGTCATAAATGACCGTTAACAATATGATTAAGTCTTCAAAAACTTCAGTAAATAATTCGATGATATATGCAGAAAATCACTATTTAGGAATAGTAGGAGTTTCAACGGTCTCAATTTAAGTCTTATTTGAAGAAAAGTCAAATCCTACCTAGATTCTGCCGTCGACCTGCGCTTGTGACATGTTTTTCTTCTCTGTTTGCATCTTCTATCGTTAACTTTATATCATGAAATCGTGGTTTGTTGTGTTATATGTGTGTTGATAAAGTGGTAACTGCCTTGAATTTATTTGTCTGCACGGTTAGGATTGCTTCTTGGCCTATATTTACTATTTAAAGTAATTTGTGGAGATTTCTAAGGACCTGTGTTACCCGGAACATATCGAATTCATTATTGTGTGCCATATCTAGGAGTAGAGTATATAAACGATAACATTTGATTCCTTATTTAAGATGAAGAGGGAGGGGTTCTGAATTCCTCACTTGTGACCATGTAGCGTGGCCAATAGGTGCACACTGGCTTAAAATCGAAGAGAAGTGTTCGAACAAATTTATTTTTTGTGAACTTAATCTGTTTGTGACGCATAACAGTACACTGCATTGTTAAGTTTTATTTCTAACATTTTATGCCGACGTTTTATTAGGTTACGGTACATGTCACTACACATCTAAAATTGGATATCTTAAAAAACAAAAACGTTTTAATGACGTGGCGTTCTCGGTCAATAAATGATTTAGATAATTAGACGTAGCTCCATACAACAATCTATAATTAAACCTCGGGGTTTGATAGAGATCATGAGAGTCCTCAGCTGGTTCCTGTCTGCTGTATAACAATAAATAGATCAGGATATTATACGATGTAGTGTGTGTGCATAATAGACACAAATGTGCAAGTAAATAACAAAACTTCACCTTGATATGCTTTTTACGCATATTATTTAAGGAAACTTATGTCGCTAATATATAAAAAAAAATCATCAATCCCACATACTATAACATATTTATTACAGAACTGCATTCGTAATGTGAGGTAATGCCAGTGTTAGTCATATAATTTATTATCTGCATGTGTATAGACGACAAATACCAATCTAACTTAAAGTTTTGTGTTACATAGTTTGCGAAGATAAAGAGTAGGAAGAAGTCATCTTACCTTTGCGGGAGAATTACATATCCATACCATTGTAAATAGAAGTACACTATAAGTGTCCACAGTTTACAGTAAAGTATCTTCCATGTCCCACTGCGGGAGCGGTATATATGCCTCGTTTAGTGGCAGATGTGGTTTGTGAGGCACACACAGAATGTCTTTATAAACATACGTATACACACCGTCTATATCCTTGTATTATATTACCTGTCGATAAAGAAATATCCAATGAACAGTCAATGACCCATTGCGTAGGTAGACGGCCCAATCTTATCGGCAAAAAACATAAATGGGGTAGGCAATGATTTAGTATACAACACAGGTATACACCAGGTTAATGAGTAAAATAGAACAGTTCTTTCTGTTAGCTAATACAGATCAACGATAAAGTAAACTGTTTACTTGGTTTGTCTAGGATAAATATCGTTTTGCCTTTATTACTTTTTATTACTAGTTTATCTATCTTCATAGATGACGACCAACTTCCATCGTGTAGTTTTAGTTATGGATAAGTTATAGACAATTTCTTTGAATCAATGTATGCCACACCCGTTTGTCTTGTACGGCATGAATTATCGAATACATGTAACAAAAGAAGATCATAATATTGAACGCATGGATTGTTTTAAAATCGGTGCGTATTTAGGTCACGAGTGATGTATAAACAATAGTCAGTAGTTAAATCAAGCACAACACGTTGAAACTACGGAAAAAGAGCCACCTGCCAAGTATAGGAGTGATACTTCGTAATTTGGACAAATATCATTTTCATTGTTTTCATTCAGTTATACTGTCGAAGCTAGGATCCCGATGTGGATTTCCCCGATTATAAGACAAATATGTTTGAACTGAAGATATACCATTAACAAATTACTCTTGGCTGTATGGATGTCATAAATGTGATAAAGAAATATGCAACTTTTATCTGAGGTTTTATTCCGAAAAATGTGAGTTTAAAATTAACTACTGAAAAAACATATTCCAGTAAGGACGTAAAGATATGCGCTTTAAATTATTTTGCATTCCCTTTATCTTTTAATTTGAATACTTTTCAAAAAGGATCTATTTAGGAGAAGCTGAACAGGATTTGCCTGCTACCCTATATATTTGCATTTTTTTTAGTATATAAACCTCCTAAATATGAATTTAAAAGATATCATCGTGTCCATTCTATGTCCTATCGACATTCTTCAGATTAAGCCGTTTCACCGAGTATGTGGCTTTCATCATTTTAAAAGAATGGTACATGGCTTGCATTTGGTTTGAATTGTGGTATTGAAATAGAATAGAATTACTGTACGCCACCCAAAATAATCCTTTATAAGACGGAATTACGTAACTCTTTATATACGTGTGGATATAGAAGTGTCGATACATCGTTATTAAATCCATTGAATGTATCCGACATCGTGATCTACCGCGTTTCGATTTTACATTTAGAAAAGAAATGTGGTATATGAATCTGACGCCATAATGTAAAGCTCTTTATGAACGTCATTCAGTACAGATCAACATATCAACAACTCATTATAATATAACATACAGATAAACAGGTAGTCGTCTTGAATCTTATTTACACGGACCGTTAGGTTTGTTAGCACTGCTTAAGACGAGGATACGCATTACAAATGAATGTATAACCAAAGCATCCTGAATGAACGTGGATTAGGGAGATGGGTTATCTTTGATCATCCATTACTTATTTCATTACAGAGCTTTAAAATGAACATTTTAATAAATGATTTTTTTTTAAACATTCTTTTGATTTTTCCGATGTAGAGATTATTTTTTGGAAATGAATGGAGTTAATACACCTAGTCAAAATATTCTTCTTATGAATTGATATTACCATTTGAGGGATAGGAGATAGGAATATCTCGCCAGTAAGCTAAGATGTCCCCATTCTTACCAATACTCTGCCACCTCTGGAGGACGAGTATTAAACCACGTGGAAAAGTAGGTTTTCGTGCAACCACCACAACGTGGTATGTCATTTAAATGATCCCCACTACAATGATGGATTCAGTACGAATCTTCAGTGACATCAGTTCAGGACAATTACCAGATCCTGATCACCAGTCATCGTTATTACTATAGTCATAAACTACTTAAAACTAAACACAACATGATTGTGAGGTAGATTGATGGTAAATGTAGTAGTATGAAGCCGCCGTTAGGATAAAAGAGTTATGCATACAGCACAACTCATATTTCTTTCGGATAACGTTGTCCTTCAAAAGACCACTACTGCATGTTGATTGGACGAATACAATTTTCCTACATTAATCCAATAAGATACATGAGACAAATTATCGTGACAGAAAGTCATATTAATCTTTAGTGATACTAATCTTTTAATAATAATTTACGAGAATCATCAATGGTAATGATCAGACTAAGATTTCTCTAAACACACCTAGTTCCAATACAATGTGCATAAGTTACATTAGAACATTCACTTCGGTGCTTCTTGTTTCGAGAAATCGGGGCAAGGTTTATATTTGTCTTACATTTAATTCAGAATGATAGCGGATATCTTATACCAGGTCTGATACTTTGAATAGTTTTAAAGAGACCATTGTCCCTAATGTTTCTATTTAAATTTTTCATGTGTAAATAATAATAGGCAGGACATCGACAGCACATAAACTTATATAATGGAATGTTCCACTTCATAAACTCGAACCGCTTTGTTATCATTATACCAAGCGGTGAAAAGCGGCAAGTAAATATTTATGAATACTTGGTTATTTCCTATGCCAACAATGTAGTCTATAGGTATTAAAACTGAAGTATCAGACGGTTATGTGAATAGGATGGCTATGTATGACCTTAAATTAGAGTGATACGGGCACATTAAATGACCTTTTTTCGGTTGTAAATTTGAACATAGCGTTCATAGTTATTAATGTTTGTGATCGTGCTCTATCGAACCTAATATATCAGTTGTGATAAGGATTATGTCCGCTTTTCATAATTCTTATTTTTGATTATAAATGACTGATATATATTTACAAATATGCGTCATATGTCTTCTTATATCAGTTTTATCTTTTTATAATGTACCCGGTAATTGTCGCGTTTCGGTTGCCATTAGAAATGTATTTTCTTTGTTTGAGTATGTGTAAATAAAAAAACAACTAACTTCAACTGAAATTTTATACGAAGATGTGAATATGTAGACGTATGGTTGGGAGATATGTTTGTAATTATATTTTATGTGTACAGTAGCAAACGTAAATGTGGAGATGATACTTTTATACATTTTGTAATATAGATTTTCCATAACGTAATGAATATTCCTTATAGAATACATATATCTTTCGAAATACATGTACATTGTATATCGTGATTAATGAACAATTTTCTTAAGGGGAATTCGAATTATAAAACAGTTCCAGAGGAAGAAAACACCATCCATAGTTGTATGATAATATTATCTAAGTTATCTATTTTGATGTTTTATATCTAATGGTTTTATATTTTGGTATTTTTAATATCAAAGGCACATATATACATATATTAATATATTGTATATATATATTTCAATTTTTATTTCCAAGCTTTTTGTGACAGTAAAGTCACGCAGGCAACGTAAAATCACTGGTGAGAAAAAAAACTTTTTCAAACGCAGAGTATGCGTACATCATCGCAAAATACTGTGTGTTAAAATTGTACATATTATATCTAGTTTTTAAATTGATATATGTGAATATGTATCACTTTTTCTCTGTCACACAGGTTTCCCGTTATAGTACAACTTAATGTGCAATCTCCGAACGGACGCCGTCACCAAGGGTCCCCGTCAAAGTTTACATTTAACAAAAAGTGTTCGACCCACAAAAATAACAAACACAGTCAAATGGTAATTGAATATAACAGAAGGTCTCGCCTTCTCGATTTCTTTTGAATGTTTTTATTTGATTTGATAGAACCAGCGCACAATATGGATAACAGTATACAATATCAATCCTCGTCACTGAGTACTTCAGTATCAAATAGGCCGGGGTGAAAATGTCAGGTTAATAACTTCACCGTGTCGTGAAATGTATTGAAATCGTGTTGAGTGTATTCGTTTTCATAGACTTTGTGATTTGGTGTTATATTTAAAAGGCAATACAAAATTCTATTAATTTGTCTTTCTACAATGATGAATCTCGTTTTTCAACTTCAACACAATTCAAGTGTTCTTTTACCTTGGTGAAGTCTGATATCCTCGAATCATAAGACCATGACATGCTAGTTAATAGTATCACATTAATAATGGGATTTTTTTACTTAACATGAAATAATGATGATACCACGAAAATCCATTGTAATTTTCGCTAACTTCATACTTTAAGATGTACTATACCATAGCTCGGTGTTTGCAAGTGATATATGGTGTTGATACATTTCGCATTCCCCTAGATTGATCGATCCATATCATTTCAACAATTGTTGCCAGTATAATGTGAGGTGTGTTTTCCAGTGTCAGCTGTAGTTTACTCACCGCGTTAGGACTACAACCAAACAAAATATAAATGCAGGGTTCTACTATTATAAGGAGACACAATACGAATATACCTTGGCTGATTTAAAAAACAACCAATATAATTATACGGCTTATGGGCAGCAAGGATAGTTTTAGGGCTGTATGTAAAGTGTGTGTGTGCATGTCTGTATTTTTGAGAGGCTGTGGTATGTTTTTAGTGTGCCTCTACTTAGCTACTAAGCGTCTGCCGAAGGCACCGGACAGCACATCCCACCTAGCCATAGTGCACTAACAACAACCAAACCAGTCGTCCAACTCCCGGTATACTGAGCGCTAAGTAGGAGCAGAAACTACATCTTATATTGACTATGATGTATCGCTGCCAGGGACAAAACCTATAGTCTTCCTCATAGGGGCAAGAGCTTAACTGAAAGCCAAAAGTAAGGCGGTATCAAGGGAAAAGTTAGGAAGATAAGAAAATATCTGCAGTCGAAAACAGGCAATCGTTCAAATTGTTTGAATCTATTCCAGCATCTTTACATCTTCAATCCAATAAGCGTTTCTTAATAGTTAACGGATGTCATTCATTTAATTTAAGTTACAAGTGCTATTACTGAACGAAATATTTGAGCATGGTATGGTTTAGTTTGTTTGATAAAATTTACGCCCCATTAACAGCTAGGGTTATTTAAGGACGATCTCCCGCGAATGTGGTGTCCTGCGTGTGTGAAGTGTGAGGTGCATGTTCTGGTAGACTGCGTATATTAGTGTTGTGTCTTCTTACAGAGCGGAACTCTTGCCCTTTTTATAGTGCTATATCACTGAAGCTGCCGCCGAAAACACCACAGAATCACTATCCAACCGGTCTAATATTATTTTCTTCAGTAATCTATTGAAGATCATAAGTTGTGATAAATTAAGCTGTGCAAATCATTTAAGTGCATGGATAAACATGTATGATGCTTTTGGAATAGCACAGACGTTATGCACAGACGTAATATTTGTATTTTTATGCTTTATGTATACATGCATACGCGTATACATGAAAACATATACATATGCATGTAAGTCTTTTTATAATAATTACTAATATATCACTATAACAATGATAAATGAAATAGTAGACCCACTAGTTGGCGTTTTAGTCTGGCCGTGTGCACTCTTTTTACTGCGCTGTAGACGTTAATATCATGAATTTTGCAAGTTCTGCCAAAGTTCAATTTAGACTCATATATGACTTTGTATATTGAAATCCATCCGTTGTAAGTAGTGTTATTCTAAGAACTTTGGTATTATTGGTGATGAATGACATTAAACCATCTCTTGATTCATGAGTATGGTAATTATGGCACATAAAGCTTTTAATGACGTTACATAAAATGCCGCAACAAAGAGTGCAAACATGGTTATTTGATAGCATTTTTGTAAGCTTTCAGAAATGCATTATTCTTTATGTAATCTTAAATGTTGTTGATAAATTGATATTTCGTCCGAAGTATCTGAAGCATACTTTTATTTTTCTTTAATGTTAACTGTTTTACATGATATTGGTCATACGTCTTTAATAAATCTTAAAAAAATATCGTTACATGTCTTTCATGGCAAAAATGTATTCAATTGGCATATTCCAGGCCATTAAACAAAAAACTTTTAACGAATATCATGAATATTTCTACAAGGATCACAACAGGAATCAATAAAGATATCTTAAGCACGCAATTCCCCAGCTGTTTCATAAAATATATTGTAAATTAATACATTGAGTAACTTTTTTGTGTAACGATCACATTACATTATTGTATATAGTCACACCAGGAGCTTAAACACATTGAAACTCGTGGTTAAGTATACGGCAGAAACTCTGAATTGATTTAATTATACTACTGTACAGTAAAACCTTATTTTTTTGCTTAAATCAATCATTCAGCAAAACTTAATCTAAAATGTCTGCCATAATGATGGATTGCTGTATCCGCGATCACATTTTAAACCTAATACATGCGAATAAAAAAAACAATGACAGGAAACTTGCATGACATTTACAGTATTGGAGTGGAATTGAGTTAGATAGTTGGTAACTTCGGCCTTTTAAGTACAGATTATTACACAATAATGTATATTTTTACCTAGTAAATTATAGTTAACCTTCACAAACGTACACAATTGTATTAACTGCAATAATAAAGTTACTATATATATATATATATATATATATATGCCATTGCGTGTTAGTTATGTTTACGTCCTTACAACACAAAAAGAAGTCATTAGTGTTACTGATCTATTGAGAAAACGAAATAAATAACAAAACGCGTATTTAAAATATTTGGAAATCCCTAAAGTAAGTACTTTGAACCACTTTGTTGTGTTAAATGGTGATTGGGGTGTAATGAAAGTTAAATTAACCATTCCAGCACGTGAATATATCATGTGGCATGCTGTCAGATAAACTAAAACGCTAAAATCATGAATATTATTTGTATTTCTGGAACGACATATGTGATAAAAACATTAATCTAATAACTAGAACCCGTAATAAGATTGTAACTCACACCTAGCTTTGTACACGCAAAACTTAATTTTTGTAAAGTATAACCAATTCACCATATTTCATATACTGAAGGCCATATAGTAAATACTATCAAAGTACATATTGTACTGTTTTTCTCCTTTTATACCTACACGTGTAATACTGGCTGGTCGAGGGCAATACACTCGTGTCGTCTGAGGCTGTATTGCATGGCTACCAATAAAGCCTCATGACGTCACAGAGTCAACAAAACTATTATTTTTAGATACAGTTTTAACATTTTTTTCAGAAACTAGGTCGGATTTACTTAAAATATACAAAACAACAGGAATTGGGTGGAAAATATGCAATTGACTTGTATGGAGAATTGACTTGTAGTCGAGTTTATTTCAAAATGGCGGAAAATCATCGTAGTAAAATTGCAATAAAACGTTGAGGTATGAGAGAAAAATACTCTTTCATACGTGGACATGAAGGATAGGGATATTCTACCCTCGGGGTCACAAAATGTTGTAAAAACCTCGGCAAGCCTCGGGTTTTACAACATTGTGTGACCCACGGGTAGAATATCCCTATCCTTCATATCCACATATAAAAGAGTCTTGTAGTACACAATGTACAGTTTTTGAATTCTCATTAGGTCGCAGTTAATAGGACTATCAACATAATCAACATGTTTTTACGTATATGTTAAAGATAAACCGATATCAAAGAATCTCAAGTACAGGTATATTCACTGATAGATGTTTTTTTTTATAGAATATCAATTACAAAATTATTTATCTGCAGGCAATATCATTATGTGGTGAGGCATTTTAAATATTTTTTCATCTATGATATTAATATAATGTATAGACAGATATACACTAAGTGGTTGGGAATTCTCCATGTCACACGTATCAATCTATAACGTGAATTAAACTATCAACAGCCATTGATGTTAATGGATGACCTCCTCTTGAAAACGCGTGTTTGTGTTATGCGAATGAGATATAGCTTTGTTTACCTGTATTTCTCTACATGTTTACTCGGGACACCAAATCGGATCCATTCCATGTGTATAAAGAGTATAAATAGTATTATCGTGTAGGGTAGGTTGGCTATTCCAAACCTGCCTCGTTAAAACAGTTTATCATATACAGCCAGGTTGTGGCATGAACCGAAAATAACATATAATCTCTACTAACATTACGTAAGCTAAGCACGTACCAAGTGTCCTATTTCAGGCCTTTATTTATGTCAACCAGTCGGAGTGCATTGTATACGTACTGTACTTATCCATTTGACTTCTGTATATATTTGTAACAATGACAAGATAGTCTGGCATTGTGGATATAACATTGGGGTTGTTGTTGGAATTTGTAGTTATTGATCTTCATTAACATCCTTGGTCATAAGGGTAAAAACGAAAGCGTAAAAAGACAAGTCGATTGTACAATGTGCACGGATTATACTATTGGTACATGTATGTTTGCATGTAGACGAATGAGCAGCGTATACATGTTATTATTAAAGCCAAGTTTTTCCAGTTAAATGTTTTACAAAACTATAATACACAGTATAATACATAATATACAAGTCGCTATTCCTTCACGTCTTTGTTAACTAACATTACATATTTACAGACGACTTCCCTTCTTTGGTACATTTCGCCATTATCTGTTATATCTGCGTGTATGTAGGTAGTGTTTATTTGCAGGTTTTATGTGGGATCAATGTGCCGAAATCAGTCCTTCCACAAGTTCCACATTCCACATTTGGTGTAATTTGACAGTGATCGATGTATGGTATGATTATTTTATAAAGGAAGACCATAGTATAGGCGGTTTAGTTTTTGTTTTGTTTGTCATTTACTGGTAGATATGTGTATTGTTTCCTGTCAATTATTTGGTGATTCCAGTCGTAGATCTATGTTAACGTCATGTAAACAATACAATGCTCATTGGCCCATTCTTAATCAGTGTAATGAATCCGTCAACAGGTATGCTTTAATTATAGAACCGTCACCCATAATCACACAGGTAATGTTACCTTAGACAATGCAGATATCGATCAGCAGATAGCAAAACTGTCGGATAGATGTCCGATAAGTCGTGACACAGGTGAAATGGCATAATTTAGCCATGTAATCTCTGCAGCGGAGATTAACACATCTGACCCGTAAACAAAAGTGTATGGTTATACAGGTACATGGAAATAATATGGAAACGCATTACTTCATTTCAACAGACAAAAAGTATATCAAACACGTCGATTACAAATACAATCGGAACCGAGACTTTTAATTACTTATTTTAACTGCACATTAGCATTACAATTGTTTAACAGAAACCATGATAATCAATTCATTAATGGAAGTTTTGACACGGGGACATGACATGGAATATTGATGAAGAGCAATTTCCAACAGTCATAATTACAATCAGATGGGTTACATGGAATATTAGAAACATAACAACTTCTCCTTTGCCAGCGTTTCTATTATAAAGAAATGCATTGCTTGAACATATAAACAAAAGTAAGAATTCGGAAATAATAGTTTCAAAATGCCGATAACTTCTACTAGAATTGTTATCTAAAATTTGTTTCATTCATGTTTTCTTTTCATTAGTAACATTGTATGAGAGTTAGCTCCCCTTATTGTTAATTTCAATACTTGTACGTTGTCATAAATGATAGTGGATACTCAACTTATCCCTACTAAAATAGTTAAAGCAAAAAAAAAAAAAAAAAAATTGAATATTGTAATGTGTGAAACGGAGTTGTCTCCCATCTGCTTTAAAATTTTAAATCACTCGGAACACTTTTGATGTAACTATCGTATATGAAAAACCTGTCACACATTGACCAAGGATAAGAACATCCTAGACTACTTTCATAACTGGTTGCCACCAAGAACACTGCCCATTGACAAGAGTCAGCCCATCGATGCTGTGTGCTATCCGTTTCGAAAGAGAAAAGATTAATTCAATTTCTTAATATAAAAGATTCATTTTCTGTTTATTTCCTATGCACTTCGTACTTAGGGCGTAATTACGTATTTTCAACGGCGAAGAAAATGTTTTTTCTTCCATATTTTGACATTTATCATATCCGAGGAGTTCCGATGTTTTATTTTAAGAGTTGTCTCTTATGGTGAATTTAATTTGTATGGATAATTTTCAGCAAATTTGGAATTTTTATGATACAATGTATATGTATCAATTGAGACAAATATTCAAAGAGTTAATAAAATGTTGAACTTCTATAACTTCTATTTTAAGAAATTGAATTAATCGTTTCCCTTTCGAGACGGACAGCAAACAACATATACATGATTTAATGAATAAAATATTTTTAGAGAAAAACAAACAACACCAACACATGTTTTTTAATATTCAGGACAATGTCTTTTCTCATTCTTCCTAACTAACTTTCTTTTTCTTCTCACAGGCATTATAAAAAGGACAACAGTTTCACTATACAAAAAAAGACAACGCGATCATACCAATGCTTACAAGACCCTGGCTGTTAATATGACGTTGACTAATCAAATAAATAAACAAAATAGGCTGTGTCTGTTATATGTTTTATTAATGTTTAAGAGAGATATAACAAGACACCTATGTTTGGAGCAGTAGGTATAACGACCTATTAATAGCCATATTCTTCTAAGGACGGACTATGTGAATTGTGTAGCGTTGTGTGACTGTCTATATGTTCTTGAAGACTGCGGTATATGTCTTCTTGCAAAAGTGGAACTATTTTATAATGCTATCTCACTGAATCATGCCATCGAAGACACTGCACAAGCATATCCCACACAGCCTTGCTGCAAATATAATTAATATCTTGAAATGACAAAAATTTAGATCTAAATTCGTATGGTAAGTTTTTACACACCCTCATTTCATACACGCAACACACAACATACACGGGAGGCCGTCCTTGTATGAATATGGCTGCTAATAGGACGTTAATTTAAACAAATAAACAAAATCTTACAAATACATCGTTAGTATTGGTTGATGACACTTTAGATTATAAATATTCAGATGTTACATGTTTTTAAAATAAAACCGGAGTCGACGATGAGTAGCTGCCGTTTGCTCTACTAAATGTGTATACGGCGGCCATTACAAATGTGTGAAATAGAATGGTCTCGGAAGTATTTCATTGTGCAGAGTTATTTCATTTCACAAATGGGATGTAACATGGGGCAGTGGAGTACATAAGATCCAAATTAATAGGTATGTGTACGTTTTCCCGGCATTGCATGGACGATATATCAGAAATATACCGCTGACGTAGCGTAGGCCAAATCTGCGCCTATCTGTATTTCAAAGTTTTAAGAGGTACCGCGAGCTGACATATTGGACAAAACAATTTTAAAAAAAAAAATCCTAATAATATCGGCAGGTTAAGCGGACTAGAAATTCGTCTGCAAGATAAAAGGATCAAAACAAATTAAACTATTAAAATGCAACCATATTGGGAGTCGAAGCAACACTATACGAAATTAAAGTGTGGTTCACAGATAATGAGTGGATACAAGACATATTTTGAAGTATATAATTACTGTTTAGCGAAGCTTTGGTCAACTGAAGTATTGCTTGCCTTTTCAAAAATGATATAATCGTTTATGATAGGTCGGATGAAATTCTTTCCGAATAAAAAGTACAAAAAAACCTATGAAAATAATCCGGATTTGTATGATAGTATTTCAATCAAGACATGTGGATGACGCAATTCATGGAACTTATTTAATAGCCATTCAACCGACTTGAAATGTTGCCAGACATCTGTTGAATATATTATTACACGGAATAATACATTTGCACTAATGCGTCCCTTCAGGTGGATAGGAATATTAAGAATTTTATTTACAGTTTGATAAAGGCGTGTCTCACTCTCGGCATCTGACACATCTGACATACGCGCAGCATGTATTCATATCTCGAACTATATGAGAATGATCTCCCCTTGAACACCTTTGGACAAAACCTTGCACAGTGAAAAGATAAATAACATGCGTAGTTTATTACTGAATTCAAACAATGCTATAGAATTTTATCATGTACTTAGTGTATCATTAGAAGCTTGAATAAACATTTTATTTGTATGTGCTATAATGACGAGTTCGTGTTTATAAAGCTAAACAGCTAGACACGACACACAAGAATCTATGGTAGATAATACACACAGTGAACAATTCAGATGTGCATTGAAAATCACCAATATGAGGTTTGTGACTATGTCAAGAAATATTCAGTCATTAAACTTTTCCCAATCAAGTATAGTATATAAAATATAAATGTTAATTTTTTTTTAATCCAAAAACTGCAATTACCGGACCATTCAATCCTAGCCACATCAAAGGAAACCTATCAAAAATACATAACGAAAAATGTATATTGATTATATTGATGTCCTGTTAACAGTTAAAGTAAGTGTTGTCTTGCGTGTGTGAGGTACATGGTTTGGGATATTGTGATATATTCGTGTTGTGTCGTCACAACTTTTGTCCTTTTATAGTACTATATCACTGAAGCATGCTGCCGAAGACACCAAGCAACACACTCCACTCGGTCACATTATACTGATAAAGGGCGAACCAGTCGTCCCACTCCATGAATGCTGAGCGCCAAGCAGGAGCAGAAACTACCACTTTTATAGACTCTGGTGTGTCTCGGTCAGGGGACAGAATCCAGAGCATTCCTCACAGTGGCGAACGCTTAACTCAAGGCCAAAAGTGAGACGGTGCCAAGGGAGGCATTAGGAAAGATAAAATCAGTTAGGAAGAAGAGAAAAGATAAGATCCTAAATTAAGTCGCCTTTTACAATCGAACGCCCTACCTGCAGGGCAGACTGCCAAAGTAGTGAAGTTTGTTGCTGGACTGGGTGTGAAAGATCTACAACAGTACCGGTGTCAAATTGATTCACAGACGTCGCAGTTCAGATATGTTTCATCAGGTAGTGTCACTGAGATGATAAACTGTATTTCTAATCTTTTGGAGAGACAGATATTGGAAGATCTGCAGATGAAAGTACAGATACAGCGCATCACAGCAAATTCAGTTTGATCACACTGTATCAACTGCAGAAGCAATCATGAATGCAATTCGAAGGTTCCTATTAACAAAGAATATCGATGTCACCAAAATAAGGTTCATGGGTTTTGATGGATACAATACCATGTACCACTCTTGCATCATGTTACAATTTGATTGCAGAAACAGTGAGTGATTCTTGACTTTGAGTGATTTTTGAGAACAGCTCAGTTGGATTTTTTTTTAAGATTATTTAACATATTGATTAATTCATGACTGATGAGTTATGGTGACATTCAAGCAGAATCAATTGCTTTTCACATTACTAAAATCACTTTAGATAATTAAACAATAATACCGTTGTCTTGCTTTTCTCAGGTGCACATGTATATTGGACACCATAGATGAAATCTACGCCCAGAAGAAGGAGCCTGAGGTCATGGGAACTCGCCTGGCAGTAACAAAGAAGAAGGTTGTGGCGACCATCCTGTTGCTATGCGATATCCTGAAACCTGTGAATGTTCTATCATTGTATCTACAAAATGAAAACATTAACTCCACCTCCTTGCCACAGCATGTTGAAAACACCAAACAACAACTCCATGATCTCATTTCTTCTTATCAGGAGTATGACATGAGTAATTTGGAAAAGAGTCAGACAGAATTTTCAAAGTGCTCACAGATATTTCAGGAAATCGATGACAGAGCATATTTGCGCCGCAGAATGAGACGCGAGACAGGAATCACCACAGAAAATTTTCTAAGGGAAACTGGTAATGATCATCAACTTAGAAGCCATAAATATATATATATTGTTACATTATGTATGTTCATGTATATTGATTCAGCAGAAGAATATGTTGATGTAATATCAAGAGCAATAAATTGTCACTATTTAACATATTAAACACCTGGTGTAACAGAGTCAGTTATATATGTCTTGAGGGTAAACAATAGTCTTCTTCATGATCTATTGTTTCCCTTTTAATCTGTTTAGGAATCCCATTAATCTACAGTTTCGTTCAGGAAGTAGAGGATGCTTTCTGTACTGGAGATCTAGCGTTGACAGCTTTTGGTTTCCTAAATCCCCAAAATCTTCCAAAAACAGTTTCAGAATTAGGAGCTTACGACAAGGTGTTTTGTACCTTTGTAAACTCCAATCATCTTTAGTTGATAAGTCTATCCCTTCTGGTAAATGGTGGCGTATCGCCAAATCAGTTATGAATCTAAAATCAAAAAATGAAACTGATGCCCCATTGGTCATAAATGGGGAGTTAAAATTGCATACTATTGATAAAGCTGAATCTTTTAACGACTATTTTACTTCTATATCTGTCTCCAATAAGAATGCTGATGATTAACCCCCTAACTGTCCCCAACCTCAACATCTCTTCTCTAATATTAATATCACTAAACAAGATATTAAAGACCAGTTACATCTCCTCAACATTAATAAACCAACATTAATAAACAGCTGGCCCGGATACTATTCCCCCCAAATTTATTAAAAATGTATCTAATTCGCTAATTAAACTCGCCTGGCAGTAACAAAGAAGAAGGTTGTGGCGACCATCCTGTTGCTATGCGATATTCTGAAACCTGTGAATGTTCTATCATTGTATCTACAAAATGAAAACATTAACTCCACCTCCTTGCCACAGCATGTTGAAAACACCAAACAACAACTCCATGATCTCATTTCTTCTTATCAGGAGTATGACATGAGTAATTTGGAAAAGAGTCAGACAGAATTTTCAAAGTGCTCACAGATATTTCAGGAAATCGATGACAGAGCATATTTGCGCCGCAGAATGAGACGCGAGACAGGAATCACCACAGAAAATTTTCTAAGGGAAACTGGTAATGATCATCAACTTAGAAGCCATAAATATATATATATTGTTACATTATGTATGTTCATGTATATTGATTCAGCAGAAGAATATGTTGATGTAATATCAAGAGCAATAAATTGTCACTATTTAACATATTAAACACCTGGTGTAACAGAGTCAGTTATATATGTCTTGAGGGTAAACAATAGTCTTCTTCATGATCTATTGTTTCCCTTTTAATCTGTTTAGGAATCCCATTAATCTACAGTTTCGTTCAGGAAGTAGAGGATGCTTTCTGTACTGGAGATCTAGTGTTGACAGCTTTTGGTTTCCTAAATCCCCAAAATCTTCCAAAAACAGTTTCAGAATTAGGAGCTTACGACAAGGTGTTTTGTACCTTTGTAAACTCCAATCATCCTTAGTTGATAAGTCTATCCCTTCTGGTAAATGGTGGCGTATCGCCAAATCAGTTATGAATCTAAAATCAAAAAATGAAACTGATGCCCCATTGGTCATAAATGGGGAGTTAAAATTGCATACTATTGATAAAGCTGAATCTTTTAACGACTATTTTACTTCTATATCTGTCTCCAATAAGAATGCTGATGATTAACCCCCTAACTGTCCCCAACCTCAACATCTCTTCTCTAATATTAATATCACTAAACAAGATATTAAAGACCAGTTACATCTCCTCAACATTAATAAACCAGCTGGCCCGGATACTATTCCCCCCAAATTTATTAAAAATGTATCTAATTCGCTAATTAAACCACTACACATCATATTTAACAAGTCTATTTCTACCGGTACTCTTCCAAATGTATGAAAACATTCCAATGTCACTCCAATTTATAAAGGCAAAGGTCTACGATCTGATCCATCAAATTTTCGACCAATCTCTGTAACCTCTATTTTTAGTAAAATACTAGAAAAGATTGTTTTCAAATACATGTTTAATTTTCTTTCAGAGAATAATATTATTTCCAAAAATCAATCTGGGTTTTTACCTAAAGATTCAACTACTTTTCAATTATTGAATATATATGATACAATTGTTAAACATATGGATAAGGGTAAAGAAGTAAGAATGGTCTTCTGTGATATTAGTAAAGCATTTGACCGCGTTTGGCATGATGGTCTTATATATAAATTTAAAAAAAGGTATTAGCGGAAACATGATTAAGTGGTTTTCATCGTACTTATGTAATAGGATGCAGAGAGTGGTCGTTGATGGATTCAGATCTTCTTGGAAAACCATTCAGGCAGGTGTACCACAAGGTTCAGTGTAAGGTCCCTATCTCTTTCTTTTATACATAAATGATATTAGTGAAAATTTAAATTCTAACGTAAAACTATTTGCTGATGACACAAACATTATATACACTTATAGAGGGAGACGGACATGAATCTGCAAATATCTTAAATTCTGATCTTAGAAAAATCACTTTGTGGGCAAACGCTTGGGGAATTGCTTTTAATCCAGATAAAACAGTAGCTCTTCTATTTTCAAGGCGGACTGACTCCCAGGCTTTACATCCTGACCTAGTCTTTAATAACCGTACAATAGTGAATGTAACTAACCACAAACATCTTGGTATCTTCTGTAATTCTATGGCTAATTGGTCGAATCATGTCAATTTCATTTATGAAAAAGCATATGAAAAGATAAATATACTCAGAATGTTAAAATACAAAATAGATAGAAAGTCTTTAACAACTGTATATACTTCTTTTATCCGACCAATTCTTGAATATGCTAGTATCGTGTGGTCAAATTGTTCCCAAACAGAATGTGACCTCTTGGAGTCAATCCAGCTTGAAGCAATACGTATAATTACAGGTTTAAGAAAGGGGACTAGTCATAATATATTACATAATGAAATTGGTATTGTACCTCTCATTAAGAGAAGACATCTTCATCAAAATATCACTTTTTATAATATCTTCAACAATAACTGTCCCAACCATATAAAAGACCGACTACAACCATTCATTAACACCAGTACTGCCTATACTTTTCGTCATACTTGATTGTTTAATATTCCAACCACCAGAACTCAAATATACAATAATAGCTTTTTTTCCGTCTTTAATGTCAGAATGGAACTCTCCGTCCTGTCCGTTTCCCTCTATGTCATCCATACGTCCAATAAGAAAGGAATGTTTCCAATATGTTCGGAAGCATTTAAATATTCTGGCGAGAGGCAAACAAATATTACATTGTGCCAATTAAGAAATTCCGCTAGTAATCTAAACTCTGATTTATTTAATTCTCATTTAACCGACAGTCCTGCCTGCCTGTGTGGTTTTCCAATTGAAGATTCCTATCATTTTTTCCTTTATTGCCCTCTCTATAATAATCAAAGAACTCGCTTGTGTAATTCTATTCTTGCACTAGATATCAACATTCCTCATTCTATCGACACTTACCTCTATGGATATAATCGCCATTATTTTAATTCAAATGATAAACTATTGAAAATTGTACATGAATACATTAGAGATACCAGACGTTTTGTATGAGATGTCATTGACACTGAGAGCATTTAATTCTATTCATTAAGATATTGTGAACATTTATTAAATATGCTTTTCCACCAACGAATGCTATTTTCTCTCCATCAAATACATGAGCAAACGAATTGATGTTTTCTACAGAAAGTCTTAACTTCTTTTCTACTTCTAAATAAAAATATAAAATAATTTATTACATCCCGAGAAATGTCCATGCCACTGTGCCCTATATGGAACACATTCATTCACCAAATGTATTGTAAATTACTTCAATAGATATATATTAACATGATTAAATGCTAATTATTGCTCAAATAATGAAATTCATTTATTCCTTGTTGGTGGTGGAGCCTCTTTAACATATTGTAAAAAATTGTGATACTCTTCTGACAATAATTTCTTATGCTTTATTTTAAGCTTATGAGATTCTCCTAAATTATTTGTAATTTCTGGTAACGAGATGCTATTTCTATTGATGGATTTTATGTATTGTACTGTTATTCATGTAGCTACCGGGGAGAGGGCTAATATAGGCATAGCCTGTTGCCCAATCCCAATCGTAATACTACAATAAATATTCTGAAATGAAAAGGTGTTTTTCTCGATTTAAAAGTATTGTTGTCATACTAAATCAAATGAATTGATATTTTTTAATTACAGTGAAAGCTTATATTTGATTTGTTGCGATTATGAATTCTATCTCTAACAAATTACTCTAATTTATATTTTGGTTTAAATATATCAAGACAGAAATAGAGATAATAGTAAAATTCTTTGGGACCCGCAAGGAGGACACTCTTCTTGGTCACACTGTTGATCAGTCTGCACTTATGGACCCAATAGTCCTACAAACTGAGCGTAACAACTTCAAAATGCAACTCTTCATGTTGAGTTAACTGAAATCCTGATGTTTGGATTCAGTTTGTTGCCTTTCCAGCTTCCTATTGTGTTTTGTTTATTTTCGGTTCTTCTGTATTTCAGTTTTTTGATACCAAAGTCTATAACAGTGGTAGTTTCTGCTCCTGCTTAGCGCTCAGCATACAGGGAGTTGGACGACTGGTTCGCTCGTTGTCAGTATAATGTGACCGGGTGGGGTGTGTTGCTTGGTGTCTTCGGCGGCAAGTTTCAGTGATATAGCACTATAAAAAGGACAACAGTTCCACTATACAAGACACAACATGAATATACCGCAGTCTCCCAAAACACGCACCTCGCACAACATACACGCAACACACCGCATACGAGGGAGGTCGTCCTTACGTGACCATAGCTGTTAATAGGACGTTAATTAATCAAATAAACAAACAAACAAATGTTGTTTTACTAACTTTGTTTTGTTTCACTAATTTGTTTAGTTTTACATACTGATACGGACTATTTGATATATTATAATTACTGAGTAATTGAAATTTATAGTAAACAAATAATATTGTGATTGAATCTAAGTGAGTCCCGTATACTTTAATCTAACAAATGGACAAGACGAATTATTATTAATCTGAATAAATTATTTGTTTACAGGAGAAATGGGAACCTGTTAGTTTGTGACATCTACAGGAAGTTTTGTAGGGATGCTGTACTGAGAGAATGCTTTCTTTTGGTGTACAGACTCATGTACTTCACCACCATCATGCTTCTTCAACTGCTGTGGTAAAGCGAAGTTTTTCCTTGATGGCCAACATAGTTACATCAAAGAGGAATAGGTTGACAGTGGCACATACAGATGCCACCATGCGCATTTGCCACCAAAATAAGGAGCTTACCGATGCTGACCTTGATGCCTTTGTGGACATCTTCAAGGGACAAAAGGAAAGAAAAATTCCACTAAAAATAATATGCTAATCATTAAATATTTAATCACAACTGAAATAAGATATATTGTTGTCTTTTGTTTACTTTGGAAAAAAATCCAAATTTGTGAAAATGCCGCGTAATTTTCCCAATTAAAAGGCACAGACCCCTGTAAAATATGGGTAGAACAATCACTGGTATTATATTTGTACCTGCTGCTGCCCCTTTTGCATGATCGTAAAAGGCGACTAAATTAAATTAGGCTTAACGTTCTTTTAACAGCCAGGATTATTTAAGGTATGTTCGTGTCATGCCACACTAATAGTGAAACTCTTGACCCTTTTATAGTGCTAGATGTATCACTGAAGTGTAAGCTGCCGAAAACACCTGACCACATTATACAAATCAGTAAACCAAATCCCTTGATGCTGAACGCTAAGCACACAATACTTTTACAGACGGTTGTTTCTTCTATAATTAACGCAGTCTAACGATAGACGTTAGAAAGAAGAGAAAACGTAACATACCAAACTAAATCGCTCTTTTCCGATCATGCAATGAGGCACCAGGTAAATTGTTATAATTAATTTGGATAATTGGCAATCACAGTCATACATATATAAAATATATGTTAATTGACCTTTTTTCACTGTAAAATAATTACTCTTACTGCTAATATGTGGCAGCTGCATCACCATTGTTAACCCACGGTGCTAGTTTGTCATAGTTGTTATAGTTATTAAACCACACGTCCACACCAGATTTTAGCTGCCTCCTGATAGCGTTAGATTATTCCACGCCATTCTTGACAGTTATAGATAATTCAAAGTGTGTGTTTAATTCCTGTTTACCAGAAATAACAATGAACGTCAAATAACATTGTTGAGTTAATTTATAATTCTAGTTAAACTCAAGACCGGTTATACGCCATGACATTTGGAGAAGGACGAGTTGTTTCCCTTTAGACGAAATTATCGAAAGAGTACCTATATAAATACTTCACTAATTGTAACCGTTGCAACTAAATAAATGCTACATATATTCCACCGATGTAGATATGGGCGAACTATAACTTAAGTTTAACAAATGCAATAAATAGTCACCGAAGACTTGATCAACAGGATCATGTACCTATTAAGGTAAACACGTCACTGTAAAATTAATTTAAGTAGTTGAGACAAAATTTTCTTTACTACATGGATGCTGAGTGGCCTAGTTTCGGCATACAACACGTCGAACCACAATGTATAATGACGAGCAGCGAAGGAGTTTGAACATTTCAAACACTGAGTCCACATTGGATATTGCTGGCATATTGCAGTGATGTCAAATACTTAAACTGTCGTTAGAACTATTTATCTGATCTCGATTTTAATTGTCTCTAACGTCCTATGATGTGTTGCCGTCAGCTAGGGACCATTACCAGGCTATTTCTGTATGCAATGTGCAAGGCTGGACTATCTTCGTATTGTGTCTACTTGTAAGTGGTTCGTTTGACCTCATTATAGTGTTACCTTACTGACACATACCACTAAAGACACCAAAGGTTCATCAATGGGGCGTGCACCCAACTCAAGCCCACAAAGTGATGGCAAAGAGACGTTATGACAAAAAAAGTAAGATCCCAAATTTAGTCGTGTTCTAAAATATATGCAATTTATTCAGCAGGTACAATTATAACGCAGGTGATTTGTTCTATGATCCCATATAATTAGGATACCATACCAAATATAATTTTAGCACAGGTGATTTGTTCAATGCAGGTAGGACGTACAAATTGCACTTGCTGCCGATATTGCATACCGTAAAAGGCGACTAATTAAGGATAGCTCATTCTTCCTACCATACTTTATTCTTCATAACGTCTCCCTTGACACCGCCTCACTTTTGGCCTTTACTTGACCGGTCGCCCCTGTGAGGATGGCATTAGGTTCTGTCTCTTTGCCAAGACACATAAGTGCTCAGTATAAAGGGAGTGAGAAGACTCGTTTGCTCGTTGCAGTATAATGTGTGACCGGGTGAGGGGTGTTGCTAGGTATATTCGGCTTCACGCTTCAGTGATATAGCGCTATATAAAGGGCAAGAGTTTCACTATACAAGAGGACACAACACGAACATACACGTTTATACAAATATACACACAAAACACCACATACATGGGATACCGTTCTTACATGACCCTGGCTATTAAGGCCCCGCAGGAAGGGCGTTATAATTGTAACTGCTGCCCCTATTGTATGATCGTGAGGCGTCTCAATTTAGGATCTTTTCTTTTCTTCCTAACTGACTTGGCATTGCCTCAAGTTTGGCCTTGAGTTGAGCGTTCGCCCCTGTGAGGCTCTGGGTTCTGTCTCCTGGCCGAGACACACCAAAGTCTATAATAGTGGTAGTGTCTGCTGCTGCTTAGCGCTCAGCAAACAGGGAATAGAGCGTTTGGTTCGCCCGTTGTCAGTAAAATGAGACCAGGTGGGGTATGTTGCTTGGTGTGTTCAGCGGCATGCTTGTGATATAGCACTATCTCATAAAACACGCACCTCGCACATCATACACGCAACACACTACATACATGGGAGGCCGTCCTTACATGAACCTGGCTGTAAATAGGACGTTAAAATAGTCAAACAAACAAACAAATAAACAAACAGACAAACCCTGGCTATTAATAGGACGTTAATTAATCAAACAAACAAACTAATTGTTCTTTGATCGCATGTGATTGGGACAGCACGTACAATTATTACACATGTGATTTGTTTGCAGATCATACTTCTGAAGAATCACAAATGTATCAGGTATAAACTACTGCCTTTATCCCGAACAATAGTAAAAGTTTGTGAACGGAGTAAAAACATTCTCTTGATAGCATATATACTATCAAAGTGGATCAGCTGGGCAAGAAAATCAATTGATGCAACTATCTTTTTATCCTGAAGACACTTTCTGCAATGTCTGATCGTGCGCCACTTTGTGCGTTCAAAATGAATCTACCAACATAATGTTGAAAGGTATTTAAGGCACGTTCGTCTGTTTATAGAGAGTTGACGAAATAACAACTTTCCTATGTAGTGTATATAGCCGTATTTCTTGAGTTTTATGTTTATGTTACGGGTACGTGTGATCTCTCTATTTATTTATGGGTCACTCTTTACAACTCTGATGGACATATGACCTTACCCTATCTAAGACAAAATACGATTTCAACGAACTATACATAATACATGGCATTGGAAATACATCTACTCTCAATCGACAGTCAGAACTTCTTTAATTTTAAGTATGATACAACATAATTTCATACCGTAGAAATATCTTATCAGAAAGTAACCTTCAACAACTCTTATGTCTTCAACGGTATTATTTTGTTAAAAGTGATTGGTAAATGTTTTGACATACTTGAGTGATTAATGAGCTGAAATACTTACACAAGAAAATTTATTTTACTATTGCTATGCCATGAATTTTGCTGAGCTAATAGACTGATTAGCGAGAGGCGAAACTGTATGATCTATGAGTGAATGACGACAACCGATTAAGTTGTACCTGGCGGTATACACACTTCACCGATCACCAATATTGGAGCTGGTTTTGTCGTCCAAGTACAGCATGTATACGCTCAATTAACGTATTAATCAAATTGCGTCAAATTGAGGAGAATCATTTCAGGTAAAATGTAGACAGGAATTGTGTGTATTACATGTTATACCAAATAGATAATTACTAATTAGCATTCTAGTACATGCTTGCGACCGTTTTCTTTTTATGAATCTTATCAACATTATATGCACGCGATATATCGACTAATAAAATTAAGCGTTTCACGAGAAAGTAATAAAGCGCAGATATGGGTTTACTTTTATTGGTTTGGCTATTGAATACAACTTCTTGATTATTATAAATTAATATTAATTACAAATTGAAAAAAAAACCATAATGTATAAACGATTTTTCCATGCGTTAATGCAATATTTAATGCATATTTACAACAATATTAAGTTTTTACGCTAAACATCGTCAGCCATACATTTCAGGCATTAGACTCTGTTTAAACTAGTGATCTTTTGCATACATATATTTTACTTCTTAGGTGTACTTGAACATACAACATGTAACACAGCTGATAAAAAGAAGCAACGTGAAGTTAGCATTGGATTCGGGATTCGAATAACGAATCCGGTGCTAGCGCCTTATTCGTTATTCAAAAATGAACAAATAAATAACAATTTCAAAACCTATTGTTATTGAAAGTTATTGAAAAAAACAATAACGAATACGGTGCTGGCACCGGAATCGTTAACGAAAAGTTTGAATAACGAAAACGATCTAAGGAGGTGTTTTATGGTTTTTAAGTCTTGAACAATTTATAAAGGTATTTAGTTTTTGCGGCCCTGCAGGTAGGGCGTTAGAATTGTACCTGCTGCCCCTATTGCATGATCGAAAAAGGCGACTAAATTTAATGCCTCCCTTGGCACCGCCTCACTTTTGGCTTTGAGTTGAGCGTTCGCCCCTGTGAGGAAAGCTCTGGGCTCTGGACAGAGGCAAATTCCATGAAACGCTGAAGCGCTTCATGTTAGATTTGCCTCTGTCCCGTTGGCATTCATATTGGCTATGAATGCCAACTGAAAGTCGTTCGATGCTTATATTTACATTTGGTTACTATTTTATGTTTGATTAAAAAGGGATTTTGCATTTATAATGAATTACTCATTCGTTATCGTCAAAGATGGAACAGCCGTTTTCCGTAATCGCTGGCAATTGTGACGTCACAATAATAATGACGTCATAATAATCGATAGGAGTTCATTATCCATATGATTGCCAACTGCGTTTGGTAAGGTTACATAGTGGGACTGCTGTGAAAATGTAAATAAAGCATCGTGTCACCATTTTATAGCATCACGTCACCATGTTAAAGTGTCGTGTCGCCATGTCATAGCATCTTATCGCCATGTCATAGCATCGTGTCGCTATGTTATAGCTTCGTGTCATCATGTTATAGAATCGTGTCGCCATGCTATATCATCGTGTCATCATATAATAGCATTATGTCGCCATGTTATAGCATTAATGAATTTACCGCATCGTGTACACCACATTGGCCCTGCAGGTAGGGCGTTAGAAGGGCGTTAGAATTGTACCTGCTGCCCCTATTGCATGATCGTAAAAGGCGACTAAATTTAGGATCTTATCTTTTCTCTTCTTCCTAACTGACTTTAATCTTTCCTAATGCCTCCCTTGGCACCGCCCCACTTTTGGCCTTGGGTTTAGCGTTCACCTCTGTGATGAAGGCTCTGGGTCCTGTCCCCTGGTCGAGACACACCAAAGTCTATAAAATTAAAAGTGGTAGTTTTTGCTCCTGCTTAACGCTCATAATACAGGGAGTGGGAAGACTGGTTCACCCGTTGTCAGTATAATGTGACCGGGTGGGGTGTGTTGCTTGGTGTCTTCGGCGGCATGCTTCAGTGATATAGTACTATAAAAAGGGCAAAAGTTCCACTATACAAGAAGACACAACATGAATATACCACAGTCTCTCAAAACACGCACCTCGCACAACATGTACGCAACACACCGCATACATGGGAGGCCGTCCTTACTTGACCATAGCTGTTAATAGCATGTTAATTAATCAAACAAACAAACAAACAAGTCACCACATTACAGCATGGTGTCACAATATTAAAGCGTCGTGTCACCATGTTCTAGCATCACGTCACCGTGTTATAGCATCACATCACCATGTTGTAGCATCACATCACCATGTTGTAGCATCACGTCACCATGTTATAGCATCACATCACCATGTTGTAGCATCACATCACCATGTTATAGCATCACGTCACCATGTTATAGCATCACATCACCATGTTATAGCATCACATCATCATGTTATAGATTCGTGTCGCCAAGTTATTAAGACTACTCGAAATGCATTGGGATTCTGCCTTATAGTCAAACGCAACACGATCCCGATCACCATATGTTAGACCCAATCGGAATAACTGGCCAATTTCTGCGAACAAACTGTTTTGTGATTCTCTGGACAACGGCCAAATTACCGACTGCATGTAGGGCTATATCACAGAGGGTTACCTCACTTGTAAAACGTAAAGCGTTATTTTTGTCTTTGCATAGCTTTACCTTTTTTCTGCATGTACACTGTAGATATACATGTACGAACATCAATGACATGAATAAATTCCCTGATTTATACTATGAAAATTAGCGTTTAACAAGGTGTATATGTGAAATATTTATTTAAATCAACATGAATGCTTGAACAAGAATCATCGAACGATTTTTTTCTCTTTTAGCTAGAATTTTTTTCACAGAAATTCATCCAACGATAACATTTTTGGAATGGAATATATAACTTAACACATTACACAATTTTGAAGAATTTGTATACTGTAATGTCATTGTACCCCAGTTTGTGCGTTATTAAACCGTTATTTTTTTACCGAATTATCTTTATTTTGTATGGTGATCGTTCGATATTGAAACTCCAAAGGCTAGATACATATGATGTAAGATGTATACGTGGCATTGTGTTAAGACCATTAAGTTTTTGTTTATTTATAATATGAAAACTATATAGACGTTTACTTTGGCTTCAGTCTGTGATTTTGGTTGCGCGGCATCATCAGTTCAATTATACAATGTATCATAAAAAATACATTCTACGGAAAATGATAAATAAATGCAATGCATATATATATACATACTCAAGGAAACACTACGGTAACCGTACATATTACACACACCTCTTCTAATTTTACTAATCAACCGTTATAATCATACATACAAATTTAAGTTGTCGATATAACTTTAATTTCATTAGAATGTCATCATAACTTTAAAGAAGTTTATAAAACAGACATAACCGTTTTAATTGTATCATAAATTGTCATTTCAATTGTGGCAGGGTACATGTACTTAAGGGATTTTGAATTACTTAAGTAATTATTATTGGTGTACTTATGTATGTATCTTTAGAAATTAAGCTGCACCCCTATTGTTTATATGTAGCTTTCTTATTTACCTGTATGTTACCGGGCATATCTATTAATGAGTGAGTGTTGGATGGAATAAAGAAACAAAAACTTAAACTGCCCATTCCTCAAGCAAAAGGTTATTTTATGTGTTAATGACGCACAAGGTCAATTGCATCTAAGGATTTCATTGTATCTGTACAGATTGAAAGACTAAAATGCCTCTTTACCACTAGAAATTTGAAGATATAACAGCAATCGGACATCAGTTTCATAATAGAGATACGTAATTAACAAAAATACACGGTATATTTGACCCTCATTTTCTCATTCTACTGACTTCAAGGGAAGATTTTAATATTCTTGACTATAAGGTAAAATGCAAATACATTCCGAGTAGTCTTAATAGAAAACGACGATGCTATCACATGGTGACACGATGAAATAATACGGTGACATAATGCTATAACATGGTGACACTACAATAAAAAGGTGACATCATGCTATAACATGGTGACACGATGCAATAATATATTGAAATCATGCTATAACATGGTGACACGATGCTATAACACGGTGAATTGATACTATAACACGGTGACATAATGCTATTGCATAGTGACACGATGCAATACGAGGTGACATCATGCTATAACATGGTGACACGATGTTATATCATGGAGACCTGATGCTATAATATAATGACACGATGTTATAACATGATGACACGATGCTATAACATGATGACACGATGCTATAACCTCGTGACATGATGCTATGTCATGGTGACACGATGCTATAACTTGGTGGCATGATGCTATATCATGGAGACACGATGCTATAACATGGTGACATGATGCTATATCATGGAGACACAATGCTATAACATGGTGACATGATGCTATATTATGGAGACACAATGCTATAACATGGTGACATGATGCTAAAACATGATGACACGATACAATAATATGGTGACACGATGCAATAATATGGTGACACGATGCAATAAAAAGGTGACATCATGCTATAACATGGTGACACGATGCAATAACCGGGTGGCATGATGCTATAGCATGGAGACACGATGCTATAAAATGGTGACACGATGCTATAACCTGGTGACATGATGCTATATCATGGAGACACGATGCTATAACATGATGACACGATGCTAAAACATAATGACACGATACAATAATATGGTGACACGATGCTATATCATGGTGACACGATGCTATAACCTGGTGACACGATGCTATATCATGGAGACACGATGCTATAACATGGTGACACGATGCTAAAACATAATGACACGATACAATAATATGGTGACACGATGCTATATTATGGTGACACGATGCTATAACCTGGTGACACGATGCTATAACATGGTGACATGATGCTATAACTAGGTGACACGATGCTATACTATTTTGACACGATGCTATACAGGGTGACGTGATGCTATTACATGGCGGCGTGATGCAATAAAACCTATAGTCTTAAGGCAGCTATGGCGTTCCATATATTTTGATACATGTTCCTCGAACATACAATTGGTACGTAAAACACCTACAGTTTCTGAAATCATAGATGCATCCGCGCGGCCCAAAATTGCACGTGACATACTCAATTTATCGAGAAATAAAGTTGAGTACCCTTTGGTTGAAATCAACGGGGTTTATACTATCAATTCACCACTGAGTGTGAATATTTGATAATCATGTATAGGTTTCATTTATTTTCATACGTTATATTACATTTATATCAAATCAGCATAACGACCCAGGATCATAAAACGAGCATATGAAAGTGTTCATAATTACTCTTTTACCAACATGTCATTAAAGTTTACTACGTGTAACTACTAATTACTCTTTTACCAACATGTCATTAAAGTTTACTACGTGTAACTACAGATTATTTAGACGATATGATCGTTTAATGTACTTTGAATTTAATCATTTGATTTGATGGTGTTTATTTACCATAAAACGCCATTAAGTTGATACTCAACTTTAAAAGGTGTTTGTGTAAGATCACTCAGCCAGTGGATTGAGGTAAGGATTTTCGTGACACAGTTTGTTTAAAGGTTCACGAATAGGACAAATATCGTGGTATTTTACCTGCTGTTAAATCATGTAACTTATCAGGTGTGTTGACATTCAAAGCAATTTAAAAATACTACATTATCACCGTGTGGTAATGACACCGGAACTAGTTACCCCTTGAAGCGAGAGTGAGAAAATCAGGATTTGAATAGAGCTAAGAACATAGCTTTTATCTGCATTTTGAGATGTGTTTGGATACTGACGTTTGTTACACGTGATTCCGAATATATCAGCCACACATTGATATATAAATAGTTTTCGAGAAGTGTCACAAAAAACTTACTAGATGTAAACATGCCACCACACCAAGGGAGGTACCGACGTAAAACGCTTGTCGGTCGAACAGATGCTGGAAAAGAAAATTCCATCGACATAAATACATATTTGCTACATTAGTCTATTATGATATATAAGGGTAGATTCACAACAAAAATACTTCTTAGCCCCATCTATTTATGTTATGGGAGCACTTTTAAATCTCAGTGGTGTACGGCTCATAGCTGATAAATTATTTGGCGGTTGTACGGCTCATAGCAAACGAGGTGTACGGCTCATAGTGACCTCAATATCGCTAATTGTCATAAAGATAATAAATTTGGTGTAAAAATGTATGAATAATGTTTGTCTGATGAATATACATATCTTTTTCGTCAGATGACATATAACGTTAACGAATATAAAACATTTCCCGACAATACGTACATCTATATATAGCTATGTAGCCATCTGGATAGTAACAGATAGGAATGTTGAGAAAATTGAAAAGTTTTGGTTAAAACGTATTTCATTGTCAATTCAAAAGACAAAAAAAATCAGGCAAAAGATATTACAAATATGAAAACCTCATACAATGACGAAACAGGAATCAATAGAATTGCAATATTAATAACATTAAATACAAAATTTACATTTTTTTTATAAAACCAAGATGCACGTGACTGAAAATACTTTGTTTTGTATGATCAGCGTATAGCAGCTTGCTAGTGAACTTTCAAATTTATATCAACATTCAAGTTTCTTAAAGATGCTCCACCGCCGACAGAGCATACATGATATTCATAATTTGAACAATAATTAGTGTTCAATCTTGTATACATAACTCTAATTAACACAAAACATGATATAGAATAATTTATTTTGCCTTTGGGTCATGCACAATCAGTACTTCATTCCATATAGGATATAGTGCCACGGATTTTTTTTCGGGATGCATTTAATTGTTTTTTTTTTATATTTTTAACTTGAAGTAAAATTAGAAGCTCAAACTTTTCAACGGTGGTAATGGTGTAAAGTAATTAACTTTTGTAACTGAAGAAAAATACTAAATCGTCTGCTGCTGTTTTTAAAGTGAAAAAAATACCATTTGTCAGCAGTGGAGCATCTTTAAGTTATCTTATAAAATAATTCTACCATTCACATATATATTACATTGGAAGAAAAGAAAAAAATGACTTAGACTTATGACCACAGATACAATTAAAACTGTTGATGAGGTTTTCACGAAACAAGTTTAACTGACTGCACCGATGTCTTAACTTTGCATGTGCATTTGGATTCGAGTCACCAAAAATTGTAGTAGGCTGGATCTTTTTCATCATAATTACATGACATATTTTTTTAAAGTTGCTAATGAAGATATTGATCTAGTCGCTTCATCCAAGTCATTCCACATACATGAGGAGGAGAATGTATAAAAGAAGATTTAGTTAGAGAAAGTCTGTGAAGAGGAATTCCATAATTGCTGTTAGTTCTTAAATCATAGTTGCAATGTATAAGCATCAGCGACGTTTGGACAAAGAAGTGAATGGAGATAGTTTGGTGCTTAATAATACTCGATTTTGTAAACTTTCTGTAAGTTTTATCATTTGCTTCTGTACGAAAGTGTCTCAAAGCCCGGTTCTGGTGGCCGAGTTGTTATGATGTCCCGACATATTTCCGCAAGCCTCTCCATCTATTGAATCCCACGTGAGGCAGTTGAATGTTACTGACCGCTGGACGGTGGTTTTTCTCCGGGTACTCCGGCTTTCCTCCACCAACAAACCATGCACGTCCTTTAATGCCCCTGGATGTTAATATGACGTTAAACTAATAAAACCAAAACCAAACGTTTCTTAATATATAGCTGAAACATTTACCTATGAAAGTAAACCAGTGATAATTTTTGAGACTTAATCTTAAAATCTATTATTAATTCTTTTTCATGTGCAATATACTACACATAGGCAAATAATTTCATTCTTATATACATTCAGTATCGCTATCACACTCACTCTCAAACATCTTACTCATATCATCTTCATAAATCATCATCATCTATATCGTCATCATTCAATGATTTTTAGGTCATCTAACCCGAAGGGTCAGGATGACCTATAGTCATCATGCACCGTCCGTCGGCGTCCGCAAACTTTTCATTTAAACGACTTCTTCTCAATAACCATAAGGCCAAGAGTACTCCTATTAGGTCTGTAGCATGCAGGGATGAAGGGCTACCAAAATTGTGAAAATTAATGACCTTGACCTACTTTCAAGGTCACAGGGGTCAAATAGGCTGAAATCTTTGAACGACTTCTCCTCAATAACCATAAAGCCCAGAGTACTCATATTTGGCCTGTAGCATGCTGGGATGAAGGGCTATCAAAGTTGTTAAAATAAATGACCTTGACTTTATTTCAAGGTCACAGGGGTCAAATAGGCTAAAATTTTTGAACGACTTCTCAATAACCATAAGGCCCAGAGTACTCATATTTGGCCTGTAGCATGCCGGGATGAAGGGCTATCAAAGTTGTGAAAATAAATGACCTTGACTTTATTTCAAGGTCACAGGGGTCAAATAGGCTAAAATCTTTGAACGACTTCTCAATAACCATAAGGCCTCGAGTACTCATATTTGGCCTGTTGCATGCGGGGATAAAGGGCTATCAAAGTTGTGAAAATAAATGACCTTGACCTACTTTCAATGTCACAGGGGTCGTATAGGCTAAAGTCTTTGAACCACGTCTTCTCAATAACCATAAGGCCAAGAGTACTCATATTTGGCCTGTTGCAAGCAGGGATAAAGGGCTATCAAAGTTTTAAAAATAAATGACCTTGACCAACTCTCAAGGTCACAGGGGACAAATAGGCTAAAATCTTTCAACGACTTCTTCTCCATAACCATAAGGCCCAGAGTACTCATAATTGGCCTGTAGCATGCTGGGATGAAGGGCTACCAAAGTTGTGAAAATAAATGACCTTGATCTACTTTCAAGGTCACAGGGGTCAAATAGGCTAAAATCTTTGAATGACTTCTTCTAACTAACCAAAAGGTCAAGGGTACTCATATTTGGCCTGTGCCATGCTGTGATGAAGGGTTTCCAAAGTTATTGAAGGGAATGACCTTGACCAACTATCATGGTCAGGGGGGGTCAAATATTCTAAAATCTTGAATTTTGAACTTCTCAAATTCTGCCAGTGTGATTTAGCTGATACTTGCATGAAATGATCCTTGTCATGGTCGTGACCAACTGTTTTTATATCTTATGTTGATCTGAAATCCAAGATGGACACCACTCCCGCCATCTTGAAATATAGTTTGAACTTATTCTCAAGTTCTACCAGTGGGATTTTGCTGGAACTTGTCTGAATAATTTTAAGGATTCTGACATTGTCCCAACAAAGTGTTGTTATTTGTCGGGTTGACCCGAAAACCAAGATGACCACCAAAGCCGCCATCTTGAAAACACATTTTGAACTTCTTGAAGCTCTACCCATGCAGTTTGACTGAAACTTGCATTAAATGATCCTTACATGGTCATGACAAAGTATTTTTATTTTTTAACCATGACACAATATCTAATTAATTTCCTATACAGCTATTGCCAAGGTAGTCAGATGGCCGTTAAGGCCCTTGGGCCTCTTGTTATTATCGTCATAATCATCATCAGCATCTTTATTTCTGAATTTGACTATTGATTAGGTACCAATATATATGTATATATATCATAGTAAAACGCATTACCATATCGACAATTTCGTGGATATTGAATATAATTGGATCTACAAAAGATAACCCAATTAGTGAGTGGGAACGAAAGTAGTGCGTTTTGTACGTGTCTTTATGTTGCAGTTCACTGGTTACGAGAAAGATTGTTAACTATTAGTAGCACTTATAATGTTATAATGATGCATATGATGCATTACCTTCAGTCTTAAATAGTTATCACCTTCTCATCACTGAAAAGATATATAATAGTAACTACATGTATAAGCCGTACAACTCCCTTCACATAAAGTGACTATGTGCCGTGCACCTCCCGAGATAAACAGTTGCTTTTCTTGTGAATCTACCCTTATATATCATAATAGAGTAATGTAGTACTAAAATATGTATTTATGGTCGATGGAAAGTTCTTTTCCAGCATCTATTCTAGCTTTGATGTTATGCTAGCAGATAATCGTTATGAAAAATCTCAAAGGGAGGAGGAACGAAACAACGAAATGTATGCAAAGTTTCTCCGTGAACGCAGATGGGTTCTCGCAGCACCTTTTTCCATATTTTAAAAGTATTTTGATTTTAAACACAAACTTATATCACTCTCACTTTATTACAGGTATATGCAGCATTTGTATTTACACCTTCACTTAAATGCATTGACATCTGATTAATTACTTTAATTCTTAAAGACTTGAAATGATACAACACGCATGCTAATGGAGACATTCCGTGGCACTTTAAGGTATTGCTTTATGAGGAATGAAGGAAGATAATAGCAGCTATGATACAGAATAATGGCAATAATACAGAATAGTAGCAATATTACATAATAGTGGCAATGTTACATAATAGTGGCAATGGTTACATAATAGTGGCAATGTTACATAATAGTTGCAATGTTACATAATAGTGGCAATGGTTACATAATAGTGGCAATGTTACATAATAGTGTCAATGTTACATAATAGTGGTAATGTTACATAATAGTGGCAATGTTACATAATAGTGGTAATGTTACATAATAGTGGCAATGTTACATAATAGTGGCAATGTTGCTTAATAGTGGTAATGTTACATAATAGTGGCAATGATACATAATAGTGGCAATGTTACATAATAGTGGTAATGTACAAACATGTGGGTGGGACAAAGAAAAAAAATATTTCGTAAGAAATAATCTTTAAATATATACTTCTTATATACAGTTTCATTTTGAGAAACCAATGATCACGAATTCCCGATTTTGATAATTAACGTGTTTAGCATTTAAAGGTTTAACTATAATATTAAAATGATAGTCATCATACCAACTTCATTAACATTTAAATGCGCATTTTCATCATTTGCACTGAATCTATTAGTATTTTTTCAGTATACGTAATACAAATTGAGGATTCCAATTAAGAAACTAGGAGTAAACAGACTAAATACTCATACATTAAGATGTTATTGATATGTGATTTCCAGTTTATTAGAAAAACTTATTTTATTTTCGATGACGAAGTTAAAAGCCCGCGACTACTGTATGACTCTGGAATAGTGTAAATGCTTTTATGCATCTTCAGTCCTGTTACAAAAGACTATAACAAGGATTTGAATGAACATGGCCACCATATTTAAAATATATGGTGACATTTTTAATCTAATATTCAATCTATAAATTTCAACATACAAATTGCATAGCCATACCATAACAAACCCTTTATAACACATAAGGAAACCTATAACACATAAGAAAATCAAAGCATCGAAATAACAATTACACAAATTAAAACCAAAAGCCTGTGTGGGGGTTGCCAAACTCCGCCACATTATAGAAACTACATAAGGAAAACAATGTTATACAAAGACATTGAATTATAATTAATGGGAGGTTGTGGGTGGGTGAAAATAACTGATGAAACTTATATTAATCAGGAATTCAAATTTTTTTTCAGGCGGCAGAATGCTTTCCATGATCCTTTGCTACTTGCAAAGGGACATAACTTAAGTTTACGTACTGGCAATTGATAACAAAAGGAAATAACAAATATTGTGCAGGCTTCCAGCATAATATATATAACAAATATTGTGCAGGCTTCCAGATGCATAAATTAAGCTAAGTGTTTGGCTGCCTTTTATGATCGGATACTAATCATATTCGTATTGCTTGAAAATTGTATTGTAACCTATGTTAGATAAATCTATATTACAATTAGGCATGAAATGTATTCAAAACATGTATATATAGTTATGTATTAGAAATCGATAAGCAGCATTGGTAGGTGGTGAATCGAAAGTTGTTGACTCATTTATATTGTTTACCGATTTTTTACTTCTCACTATAACCAGGACTACACGTCAACCGCAATATCGACTGACAGTACACCTACAATTAAATAGAAATGAATAGTATACTTGATTAAAGTTATATGTGCCGTCATGTTCATACTCACGATAGAAAATAAGCTTTTAATATTTATAATCACCATCAAACATTACCAACATTTTGAGAATTATAAAACTTGCAATGCATAGGTTATGATTTTACAAGTACAAATGAGAGCTGAAAATGATTTTTGGCAGTACTGCCAAAAACATTATACTTACATCTATTCTGCAGGGAAATGACTACACACTGAAAGACCATGAAGCCAAGTTGTAGTCTACGGTTTCATTTAACATTTTTGCAGTGTTATTTGGAATTATAGAGTGATTTCGGCAGTTGTGCTTCCATCTAAATATACATAAAGCATAAAAAAGGAAAAATTTTATAGTGCATAATTTCTGTGTTGTAATTAATGTTTATAAGGCATCATACATTGTATGTCCATTTGGATGATTGTCACAGCGTAATAATACCAAATCATATGGTTTGCAATAGATCACAGGTACAAATTATATGTCAAAATGCTCGTCCAGTAACGTCACATATTACTTTAATTGTCAGAGACTTTCGGTCTACCAACACGGAGACAAAATTAAACTAAAATAGAACATTTATCTGGCGTGTTCCTAATAATTTGTGTCACTATCATGCCTCCAAAACGCTGAGAGCTTTAAATCAATTCCATATATTATTTGTTTTCATACAGCATCCGACTTTCTGATTGGCAGATTCTTTTTCTTCATAGACTATGAAGAAAAATCCGAGAATGGCGCAAAAACACTACATTATCATGACGTCATAATAGAGACATCGACGTTGCGAATGGATTTAGAAAAACAAATCCATTGGAAAATCCATGGAATCGTACGTTTAAACGTATTTTATGTTAACAAGTAGTCTGAAATATTAATTATAATTGATATCAATATTTTTTAACTTCAACGGGATAGGAAATAAATTTTGTTTGCAAACCGTTGTGTGAATCCGCTACGCTATGCGGATTCACACAGTTTGCAAATAAAAAATTTTTCATACAATTTACAAAATTTCTTTCATACAATATCCATTCTGAAACTTATTTTAAAATACACATAGATATATTTCACATGAAATGTTGTCCATTTAAAAAAGTTGTTGGTATTTTGTTATGTATAAACTTTATGTAATAAAGAAAACAAACTTAGATAGACACTAATGCGTTACCTTTCTCTCTTTAAACCTCGTTTGTTTGGATTTCAAACGTAAACATGGCGTATTTTGCCACTTCATTTCAACATGCACAAATATCATAATCAAACATGCATGGTAGACATATGTCGCAAGTTACGTAGTGATCACTGAAATTGATTGTCACTCCAGCCAGGATCACGTATAGGGAGTAATCTGTCAACGCTTTGAAATCAGTTGTATAAAATAGGCATATCGAGGAATAGACAGACAAACTGGATACGGCAATTAGCATCTCGTCATTCCTGTGACTAATTACCTTAACGTTTTACTTAATGCATAGTTTATTTTAACTGGGGGGTCGGAGGTCAGGTATATTTAATGAATTGAACTAGACAGTAAAAACAGAAAACAGCACAATATACTAATATAAATCAGTTGTGCATATTGTCTCAAGAAACACTACATTAAAACAATCATTCTAAGACTGCTTTACACGAAAATGATTGTTAAGTGTATGGAAATAGTTTGTTTGCTCTCCGTTTGAATACTCATGCCTGATATTAATATCAGGGGATACGTTAAAAAGAAGAAAGTAAGATAGGAAGAAAAAACAGTTAAGATCCTAAATTTAGTCGCTTGATACGATCAGTCCTGTTACAAAAGACTATAACAAGGATTTGAATGAACATGGCCACCATATTTAAAATGTATGGTGACATTTTTAATCTAATATTCAATCTATAAATTTCAACATACAAATTGCATAGCCATACCATAACAAACCCTTTATAACACATAAGGAAACCTATAACACATAAGAAAATCAAAGCATCGAAATAACAATTACACAAATTAAAACCAAAAGCCTGTGTGGGGGTTGCCAAACTCCGCCACATTATAGAAACTACATAAGGAAAACAATGTTATACAAAGACATTGAATTATAATTAATGGGAGGTTGTGGGTGGGTGAAAATAACTGATGAAACTTATATTAATCAGGAATTCAAAATTTTTTTTCAGGCGGCAGAATGCTTTCCATGATCCTTTGCTACTTGCAAAGGGACATAACTTAAGTTTACGTACTGGCAATTGATAACAAAAGGAAATAACAAATATTGTGCAGGCTTCCAGCATAATATATATAACAAATATTGTGCAGGCTTCCAGATGCATAAATTAAGCTAAGTGTTTGGCTGCCTTTTATGATCGGATACTAATCATATTCGTATTGCTTGAAAATTGTATTGTAACCTATGTTAGATAAATCTATATTACAATTAGGCATGAAATGTATTCAAAACATGTATATATAGTTATGCATTAGAAATCGATAAGCAGCATTGGCAGGTGGTGAATCGAAAGTTGTTGACTCATTTATATTGTTTACCGATTTTTTACTTCTCACTATAACCAGGACTACACGTCAACCGCAATATCGACTGACAGTACACCTACAATTAAATAGAAATGAATAGTATACTTGATTAAAGTTATATGTGCCGTCATGTTCATACTCACGATAGAAAATAAGCTTTTAATATTTATAATCACCATCAAACATTACCAACATTTTGAGAATTATAAAACTTGCAATGCATAGGTTATGATTTTACAAGTACAAATGAGAGCTGAAAATGATTTTTGGCAGTACTGCCAAAAACATTATACTTACATCTATTCTGCAGGGAAATGACTACACACTGAAAGACCATGAAGCCAAGTTGTAGTCTACGGTTTCATTTAACATTTTTGCAGTGTTATTTGGAATTATAGAGTGATTTCGGCAGTTGTGCTTCCATCTAAATATACATAAAGCATAAAAAAGGAAAAATTTTATAGTGCATAATTTCTGTGTTGTAATTAATGTTTATAAGGCATCATACATTGTATGTCCATTTGGATGATTGTCACAGCGTAATAATACCAAATCATATGGTTTGCAATAGATCACAGGTACAAATTATATGTCAAAATGCTCGTCCAGTAACGTCACATATTACTTTAATTGTCAGAGACTTTCGGTCTACCAACACGGAGACAAAATTAAACTAAAATAGAACATTTATCTGGCGTGTTCCTAATAATTTGTGTCACTATCATGCCTCCAAAACGCTGAGAACTTTAAATCAATTCCATATATTATTTGTTTTCATACAGCATCCGACTTTCTGATTGGCAGATTCTTTTTCTTCATAGACTATGAAGAAAAATCCGAGAATGGCGCAAAAACACTACATTATCATGACGTCATAATAGAGACATCGACGTTGCGAATGGATTTAGAAAAACAAATCCATTGGAAAATCCATGGAATCGTACGTTTAAACGTATTTTATGTTAACAAGTAGTCTGAAATATTAATTATAATTGATATCAATATTTTTTAACTTCAACGGGATAGGAAATAAATTTTGTTTGCAAACCGTTGTGTGAATCCGCTACGCTATGCGGATTCACACAGTTTGCAAATAAAAAATTTTTCATACAATTTACAAAATTTCTTTCATACAATATCCATTCTGAAACTTATTTTAAAATACACATAGATATATTTCACATGAAATGTTGTCCATTTAAAAAAGTTGTTGGTATTTTGTTATGTATAAACTTTATGTAATAAAGAAAACAAACTTAGATAGACACTAATGCGTTACCTTTCTCTCTTTAAACCTCGTTTGTTTGGATTTCAAACGTAAACATGGCGTATTTTGCCACTTCATTTCAACATGCACAAATATCATAATCAAACATGCATGGTAGACATATGTCGCAAGTTACGTAGTGATCACTGAAATTGATTGTCACTCCAGCCAGGATCATGTATAGGGAGTAATCTGTCAACGCTTTGAAATCAGTTGTATAAAATAGGCATATCGAGGAATAGACAGACAAACTGGATACGGCAATTAGCATCTCGGCATTCCAGTGACTAATTACCTTAACGTTTTACTTAATGCATAATTTATTTTAACTGGGGGGTCGGAGGTCAGGTATATTTAATGAATTGAACTAGACAGTAAAAACAGAAAACAGCACAATATACTAATATAAATCAGTTGTGCATATTGTCTCAAGAAACACTACATTAAAACAATCATTCTAAGACTGCTTTACACGAAAATGATTGTTAAGTGTATGGAAATAGTTTGTTTGCTCTCCGTTTGAATACTCATGCCTGATATTAATATCAGGGGATACGTTAAAAAGAAGAAAGTAAGATAGGAAGAAAAAACAGTTAAGATCCTAAATTTAGTCGCTTGATACGATCATGCAATAGGTGCAGCAGGGGACAATTCAAACGCCCTACCTGCAAGGAGTTATAGTTAATCTAAGTAAAATCAAAGCATGTTAATTTACTCACGCTAAGCACGAAAGTGAACTTTAAAAGAGTAAATATTAGTCCCCCAATTCTTTCGCATTTAAAGACGCAATCTAAATTACGTTATATTGAAAACGATTCATGTTATGATCCAATGGTGAATGCATTAAAATAATCGTGATAAACGTTTTTACCCTGTTTTGTGGAAGTTCCGGTATCTGTATACGTATGTACTCGCCAACTATGAGTTTGGGTAAAGTAGTTGTTTTCATCATCAATATTCGATAACTAAATTTGCAAGAGATTTGAATACAAACTGTATACACATATGTTTAACCTATATCAATAATAGCAATATAAGAAAACTGCATACATGTCCAGTAGTATATTACTTGCATAAAGGTTAGCATCATTAATTGTGTCGCCTGCAACGCCAGGGGGACACTTATATATCACTATGTCGGCGTCGGCGTCCGGGAAACGGTTTTCGTGCGATAAGTTAAGTATTTATTTCTGATATCAACTTAATTTGGTATATTGCTCTATATCAATGAGATCACGGATGAGTTCGACAATGCTCAAAATCTGTGAATATTTGCAAAAGTTACGAGACTTTAAAATCGCCTAAATAGATAAATCCATGGTTCCCGCTCAATAACTTTAGTAACGATTGTCCGATTTCAACCAAATTAAGTCTATTGCTAAGATATAGCATCTGCCCTAGAAGTACGACGATACAATTGTACCTGGCGCCGCCTTTGTATGATCATAGATAACAATTTTATATTAATATCTTTTCTAAAGTGTCCCGTAACACTGCCTCCCTTCTGACAATGAGTGTACACCCTTTAACGCTCGCCCTGGTGAGGAAGACTAGGTTATGTCCACTGGTCGAGATACGCTTTAGCCTATAAGATTAATACAAGCGTATAATATTAATGCAATTTCTAGTCCTGGTTAGCGCTCAGAATATAGGGAGGTGGACGACTGGTTTGTCCATTATCAGTGACATAGCATTATACAAAGGGTTAAATTTCAACTTGCACAAATGCTGTTGGCGTAATGTAACCGGGGGTGTATTGGAGTAGAAAATATAACGCCAATCCGGGTTCAGTCATTTCGCCAATTTATTAATGGAATTAAGTGGACCCTGTAAATATACAGGAACATACATTATAATATTACGACATAATAAGTTAAAGGTACATGTTCTTGACTATATACAATCAAGAAAAATAACTCTAACGGTTATAACCTAACAACTATTACAATTCATTACATCTTATTCAGATACGTTTAACCATTTGCAAATGATGAAATGAATATATTAATGATATTTCATTCAAGCGATAAATATAATCTTTACGTTTATAGATATACAGAGCGTTACGTTAATTTAAAATCATCGTAAATTAGAACATAATTTATCTATACGATAATGTGACATTTTGTCAAGTTCTATACATTCATACTACCAGAATCTATATAGACTTTGGAATATAATTATTTCAATATAAAAATATGATTAGATATATACCTCCATGTGGTACAGAGCCCAATACATGGCTAGATCACCATGACCATATTCATCGGTAATACCTGGCTGGGGATGCTCTAAAAATAATCAACAATCAGAACATGTATATATCGTCTGTAGACGATCGCTAATATATACAACAGTTCCAGCAAAATGCGCGTTTGTTATAAACAATTTACTTTTCAAAACTCATTTTCACTGTGGGTACCCGTACACCGGATATTTGTATCGACGAGGTGAGACGAAAGCATTAAATATCCGTATCAGTGATTTAATCTGAATCGCCTTTTTTATTGTGGTACCCCCTACAGGTGACCTTGGATTCCTGTCTATTCCTCAATAAATATAGGACGCTGGGGGTTAACAGATCGCACTTGGACGCGATATATGATAAGCTTGAACTGACCAATAGTCACAGACACATTAATTACATTTAAACTGTGAAAATATTGCAAAACTTCCCCTTCTTGTGACAGGCCACCGCCTCGTCGATACCAATATCCGGTGTACGGGTACCCACAGTGATTTTATTAATACATGATAGACAGCAGTTAATACCGTAAAAATACAAAAATCGGAAATTTGAATATTCGGGATATAAATCGACAGTGATTAGTTGGACTGAGAATTGTGAAGTTAGCATTGCATAAATCACATATTCATATACGTCCAAGTCAAGTCAGGGTTGTGTCAATTTTACCAGACGATACCACGTCTGACCAGTATGAATATCTGCCCAGGTATAACTTAGCTATATATAGGCGGGAAAACCAGCAAAGGCCGAATTGACCAGTGACCCCTGGGTAAACCAGTAGACCATACCATGTCCCTATACATGTATACTATAAGTATAAAACTGGCGGGAATATTTGAAAGATTAAAATAAACAATAATAGGTTTTTCCAAGCAAATCTTTATTTGTAGCAATATTTACACCATTAAATAGGCAACATATTCATATAATACAAAAGGTACGATATATATATTTAGTATAGCACATGATAATTACTGGGAATGCAATTGGATAACATTCATGGTCTATTTTGCGACAGGTCTCTGTCGTTCTTGACTACGGGAGACTATACCTGACTACGGGAACTATACTTAAGTATAGTCCCCCGTAAATGAGCACGCGACCAACTATATGACGTCATAATGAATGTAATGTGACGTAACAAATCTATTATGGCCTTTTCCCTCGGGAACATTTCTCCTATAGTGTTGTCTGGCGAGGTATAGTCCCCTCGTCTTCGACTCGGGGACTATACCTCACCAGATAACACTATATAGGAGAACAGTTCCCTCTGGAAAGGGCCATAATAGAATAGTATTATATATCGACCCTGTTACAGTAACATTTCCTTTAACTCGTAACTACTTATATTTACCATTGCCACTGTTTCTGTATCGATAAACTAAGTTGGAGCAAATACGTTTATTTCCCAATAACTTGAGTGCAGAACGTGACCCGACTCGGTGCGTATAAATACCTGAAACATTGGCGGACTTTCTTTGACATTCCACAAAATCACGCGTCAAATAACACATGTACGAGACAATCGGAGGCATACAATTAAACATTTTTTAATCTGTTATTGCTATTTGACATGAATAAAATAACTGAAATATAAGAACTATTTTCTTTGACGTCATAGTAAAAAGGGCGGATGAAGCTGTCAGTCAACGGCGCGCTTTTTTGAATGGCCGTTGTGCAAGGTGAAACATGACGGCAGTATAATTTTGACGACGAATAGCACACGGTAAATAATTGTATCTGATGTTCTGAGTGATTTTGTTGTTAAAAGAAAATATTGTAAATATAAGGATTAACCTCTTACTTTATTTATTTTATGAGATGATAAACCCAATGGAGCAGTCGGTACATTTTAAGTAAACGCTTCGCGTTTACACAATTTACCGACTGCTCCATTGGGTTTATCATCTCATAAACTAAGCAAAGTAAGATGTTAATCCTTGAATAAAGAACTTGGAAGTACGTAATGAAACATCCTTTGGGGAAGTGATCTCATTTTTGCTTAAGTAGTGATCATTTCCCCTTAGAATGGAAAAAATGAATCAGATTCAGCTTTAAAAAATGATACCAATTGACATTTAAAATGTAGATAAACGCATAATCTATGTAAGTAAATAGGTATATTAGGAACAGCCCCACGTAATGCCCTCATTGAGATCTTGGTACGCGACAACGATTTCATGTGTACAATGGGTGATGAATTCTAACAACATATATTTATACAGAGATCTTGTTCGTTTGTCGTACTAATTGCAGTTAAAAGTCGTGTAGTCTATGCATTTCTCTACTATAAAGTACTCAGAATTTAACTAGAATAAAATTGAATAGTTTCTGCTGCGCTGATTATATCCTCTAATACAGTAAGTGTTCAGAAAAAGATATTGTTAACATGTCTTCAGATAAGCCTATGCTAACATAGACGCCTACATATATCCTTTACACTTGCTTTACAAAATCGAGAATTTGGTTTTTTAAAACAAAAATATTGTAAGAGAGAAAACTTTTCCCTACATTTGATCGTTTTCTTATATAGGTTCATCACCTTTTTTTATGGTACTCGAAAACAGTTTTCAAAAAAATTAAATGGTAACTTGTCAAGTGTGATAACAGTATTCGAGCAGGAGCTCCAAAGTATAAAAATATCCTTTGTCTGAGCGTCGCCACCTACCGAAGCACGAAGCATACATGAAAAATACATAAATTCGCATGTCAGATCTAGGGCCAGAGTAAAAGCTTTGCCAAGTATGACATGATAAGATGGAAGCTTTTGATTGAGCAATCATAAATAAATACCCTTGACACCGCCTCACTTTTTGCCTTCGATTTAGCGTTCGTCCCTGTGAGGTAGGCTCAGAGTTCTGTCCCCTGGCCGAGACACACCGAAGTCTATAAAAGTGGTAGTTTCTACTCCTGCATAGCGTTCAGCATACAGGGTTTAGGACGACTGGGTCGCCCGTTGTCAGTATAATGTGACTGGGTGGGTGTGTTACTTGGTGTACTCTGCGGCATGCGTCAGTGATATAGCACTAAAAAAGGGCATCAGTTCCACTATACAAGAAGACACAACACACACATACCGCAGTCTACCAAAACACGCACCTTGTACTTCATACACGCTACACTTCGCATACATGAGAGGCCGTCCTTACATGATCTTGGCTGTTAATAGGACGTTAATTTAGTGATCTTTTCCCCTTACGATAGAAAATGAATCAGATTCATCTTTTAAAATGTACTAATTGACATTTAAAATCTCAAATTAGATATTTATGTAAATAAACGCATAAAATGTAAATAGATATATTAGGAATAGCCCCATGTATTGCCCCCATTAAGATTTTGGTACCCGATAATGATGTCAATGATGTCATGCGTGTACCAATTTTCTAACTCCAATGATTTTAGATTTAAAACGTGATTAGTTTAAAGGAAACAACTGGAGGTCTGTTTAGCTACCCATGGGTGACGAATTCTAACAACATATATTTATGCAGTGATCTTATTCGTTTGTCGTACATATTGCAGTTACAATTCATGTAGTCTACGCATTTCTCTACTATTAATTAATCAGAATTTAACTAGAATAAAATTGAATCATTTCTGCTGATTATATCCACTAATACAGTAAGTGTTCAGAAAAAGATATTGTTAACATGTCTTCAGATAAGCCTATGCTTACATTGAAGCCAAAATATATTATTTACACTTGCTTTACAATATCAAGAATTTGAGTTTATAAAACAAAAATATTAAAAGAGAGATAAAATTTTCCATTTATTTGATCATTTTCTTATATAGGTTCATCACCTTTTTATGGTACTCTAAAAAGTTTCCAAAGAGATTAAATGGTAACTTGTCAAGTGTGATAACGGTATTCGAGCAGGAGCTCCAAAGTATAAAAATATCAGTTGTCTTAGCGTCGCCACCTACCGAACCACAAACTATACATGGAAAATAAATTAATTCGCATGAAAGATTCAACCCAGAGCAAAAGCTCTGCCAAGTATAATTTGATAAGATGGAAGTTAGCGATTGAGAAATCATAAATTTATCTTTCCAGTCGTAAATTATTAAAGCTACATTATTAATGTATTTATGAATGCATGTCTTAACATTAGTGTGTAAGCTTCCCTCATTATGGCTATTTCTACCCTGCAGGTAGACGTTTGAATTGTACCTGCTGTCTCTATCGCGTGATCGTAAAAGTCGACTAAATTTAGGATCTTGTCATTTCTCCTTCCTAATTAACTTAGTTCTTCCTAACGTCTTCATTGACACCGCCTCACTTTTGGCCTTCGGTTGAGTGCTCGTCCACGTGGGGTAGGCTCTGAGCTCTGTCCCCTAGCCAAGAGTCACACCAAAGTCTAACGGTGGTAGATTCTGCTCCTGCTGAGCGTTCAGCATACAGGGAGTAGGACAACTGGTTCGCCCGTTACATGGGAGGCCGTCCTTACACGACCTTGGCTGTTAATAGGACTTTAACAAATAACTTATAGCTCTATTGACTTCTCTGGGTTATCGACACACTAAATACTATAGAAATGGTAGCTTCTGTCCCTGGAGAGCTTTCAGCAAAACAGAAATGGAATGACTGTGGTTGGGTTCGGTGTTCTTTTGTTCGATTAAATGAACGTCCAAATAATAATCAAGGTCATTTAAGGATGGCCTCCACTGTATGCGGTATGAAGCTTGTGTGAAGTGCATGGTGCGTGTTTAAGGGGAATGCTGTATATTTGTGATGTGTCGTCTTGTAAAATGGTCACGTTATATCAACGGGCGAACCAGACGCCCCGCTCCTTTTATGCTGACGCTAAGCAGGAGCAGAAACTACCAATTGTATAGACTTTGGTGGGTCTCGACCAGGGACAGAACAAGACACAACATCAGTTTTAACGTCGTGGTGTTTAATAAATGTATTTGTGTTTACGTCATAGAAGTAACCTAAACTTACATTCTGACTTATACCATTAGGTCATTGTGTCTGGGAGTTCGATTTTAAATGATCTTATTTGCTGTTAGGGACTTAAGTAAAACAAAAATAAACAATTCAATCGACACCTTATAATCGTCAACTTTAGTTACAAATTCTCGATCGCTACTTTACTAGCCGCCATGATCACGTCTTTGAGGAATCATTATATATATAATTGGTCCTCTAAAATTTCAACTTTTTTCAAGTTATAATTGTGTTCAGTTCTTATTTTGCATGACATGAACAGATCAATTTATAATTAGAAAAAATACAGATGTTAGTATATGGGTGTGTCATTTAAGCATTGGTTCTCATTTGTTTGGCATGCGTTGGTGTGTAACATAGATGGAGTAATCTAGCATATCAAATAGTGCGCATTTGTTGCATGTCAAAAATATGATAATCAATGCTTATATTTTGAAATATTATTGCCGTTGTTGAAAAGAAAAGAGAGAGAAATAAAGGATGAAATTTTAAAACGGTCTATGATTTGGTGGGAAATTCCAGTAATCCAGCTATTCCAGTTGTTGCAATGTACAACAACAAAAACAATATAGATAAAATAGTTTGTTTGTTTGATTATTTTAACGTCCTATTAACAACTATTGATAAGAAATGGTGGCCTCCCATGCATGTAGTGCATAGCGTGTGTGAAGTGCGAGGTGCGTGTTTTGTGAGACTGCGGTATGTTTGTGTTGTGTCTTCTTGTATAGTTGAGCTGTTGCCCTTTTTGTAGTGCTATATAAGCAACACACCCCACCCGGTCACATTATACTGACAACGGGCGAACCATGCGTCTCACTCCCTTTATGCTGAGCGCTAAATAGGAGTAGAAACTACCACTTTTAAAGACTTTGGTGCGTATTCGCCAGGAGACAGAACGCAATTAAAACAAGAGGCCCAGAAGGCCTGTATCGCTAACCTAAATAATGTTCTGGATAGAGGTTCATTGTTTCTTTTCTGAAGGAATTTGAATATTTACGTCTAATTCCACTATTTGGCCCCACCCCTTCTGCTCCCAGGGGGTCAGAGCCAAAAACTCATACAAACTCTGTTCCCCTTCCAAGGATGTTTGTAGCCAAATTTGGTCACAATACATGTAGGACTCTAAGACAAGTAGCGATTTACCTTTATTTCCCCTATTGGGCCCCGCCCCTCCTTCCCCCCTCAGAGCCAAAGTTTATGCAGGTTCTGTTTCCATTCCCCCAAGGATGTTTGTGGCCAAATTTAGTGACAATCCATGTAGAACTCTAGGACAAGTAGCGATTTATAGAATTAACCTTTATTTCCCCTATTGGGCCCCGCCCATCCTGCCCCCGTTGGGTCAGAGCAAAAATTTATACAAGTTCTGGTCCCCTTCCCCCAACGAAATTCGGCCACAATCCATGCAGAACTCTAGAATAAGTAGCGATTTACAGTATTTACCTTTATTTCCCCTATTTGGCCCCGCTCCTCCTACCCCCTGAGGGTCAGGGCCAAAATTTATACAAGTTCTGTTTCCCTTCCCCCAACGATGTTTGTGGCCAAATTTAGTGACAAACCATGTAGAACTCTAGGACAAGAAGCGATTTATAGAATTAACCTTTATTTCCCCTATTGGGCCCCGCCCATCCTGCCCCCGTTGGGTCAGAGCAAAAATTTATACAAGTTCTGGTCCCCTTTCCCCAAGGATGTTTGTGGCCAAATTTAGTGACAATCCATGCAGAACTCTAGGACAAGTAGCGATTTATAGAATTTACATTTATTTCCCCTATTGTGCCCTGCCCCCAGGGGGTCAGAGCCAAAATTTATACAAGTTCTGTACCCTTCTTCCAAGGATGTTTGTTGCCAAATTTGGTTACAATCCATGCAGAAATTTAAGACAAGTAGCGATTTACATAATTTACCTTTATTTCCCCTATCGGGCCTCGCCCCTCCTGCCTCCGGGGGTCAGAGCCAAAATTGATACAAGTTCTGTTCCTCTTCCCCCCAGGATGTTTGTGGCCCAATTTGGTTACAATCCATGCAGAACTCTAGGACAAGTAGCGATTTATAGGATTTACCTCTATTTCCCCTATTAGACCCCGTCCCTCCTGCCCCCCCCCCAGGGGGGGGGGGGGGGGTCAGAGCCAAAATTTATACAATTTCTATTCCCCTTCCCCCAAGGATGTTTGTGGCCAAATTTAGTTACAATCCATACAGAACTCTAGGATAAGTAGTGATTTGTAGTATTTACCTTTATTTCCCCTATTGGGCCCCACCCCTCCTGCCCCTTGAGGGTCAGAGCCAAATTTTTACAAGTTCTGATCTCCTTCCCCTACGAATGTTTGTGGCCAAATTTAGTTACAATCCATGCAGAACTCTAGGACAAGAAGCGATTTATAGAATTTACCTTTATTTCCCCGATTGGGCCTCGCCCCTCCTGCCCCCGGGGGTCCTGCCCCCGGGGGTCAGAGCCAAAATTGATACAAGCTCTGTTCCTCTTCCTCCAAGGATGTTTGTGGTCCAATTTGGTTACAATCCATGCAGAACTCTGCCAAAATTTATACAACTTCTATTCCCCTTCCCCCAAGGATGTTTGTGGCCAAATTTAGTTACAATCCATACAGAACTCTAGGATAAGTAGCGATTTGTAGTATTTACCTTTATTTCCCCTATTGGCCCCACCCCTCCTGCCCCTTAAAGGTCAGAGTCAAATTTATACAAGTTCTGATTTCCTTCCACCAAGAATGTTTGTGGCCAAATTTAGTTACCATCCATGCAGAACTCTAGGACAAGTAGCAATTTATAGGATTTACCTTTATTTCCCCTATTGGGCCTCGCCCCTCCTGTCCCCGGGGGTCAGAGCCAAAATTGATACAAGTTCTGTTCTCCTTACCCCAAGGATGTTTTTGGCCAAATTTGGTCAAAATCCATGCAGAACTCTAGGACAAGTAGCGATTTACATAATTTACCTTTATTTCCCCTATTGGGCCCCGCCCCTTCTGCCCCAGGGGTCAGAGCCAAAATTTATACAATATCTGTTGCCCTTCTCCCAAGGATGTTTGTGGCCAAATTTGGTTACAATCCATGCAGAACTCTAAGACAAGTAGCGATTTATAGGATTTACTTCTATTTCCCCTATGGGGCCCCGCCCCTCCTGCCCCCGGTGGGTCAGAGCCAAAATTTATACAAGTTCTGTTCCTCTTCCCTTAAGGATGTTTGTGGCCAAATTTAGTTACAATCCATGCAGAACTCTAGGACAAGTAGCGATTTAAAGGATTTACCTCAAATGGTTGAACATGTTATTTTTTCTTCATTGACTGAAAACCATAAGGTTTGATGAAATGAAATATAGACCACGGTATTTCTCCATGGGCTTACTGAAATTGTTATTGTCAAAATGTTGGTAATGTTTAATGGTTAATAAAATATACAAAGCGGTCATTTTCTTTCGTGAGTATGAAAATAACGGCACATATAACTTTATTCAAAGTATTAGTAACTTTTGTTGATGAATAACATCTTGATTCGTGAGTATGAAAAATACGGCACATCAGTTTTAATACCATTTCATTATTTTAAATTCTTACACATGCGTTAACCGAGTTTGTTTGTGACCTCTTAGGTATTACAACGCCAGAAAGTATCAAATATTGGGTTTTGTAGAAACATTTAAGTAATGAGCAGTGATGATATAAACATGTTAATGTTACTAACGTAACAAGCAAAACGTCTTTTGATCGATCCAAAAGTAGTTTCATGTATTGATACAATTTTGATAAAAATGTATTTCACTAAGCGCTTCAATGCACTTCTAAAACACTTATTTTTCCAATTTAGGCGATAAAGAGTGGTATGACATTTAATTGAACACAAAAACGGGTGGAAACATTAACCAATGACAGGACAGGGGAGTGGTGTGTTATTTCGAAATTATACAAATTTCAGTATAAATACTGTCAGGGTATCAGAGATAAACGGGCCCCACTGCGTCCGCAGAAGTACACGCAACAGGTAAGTGCTAAAATGACTACCGAGAGAAATTGTTTATGGAGCAATCGTGACGTTGTTCTATTCTAATACCAATTTTAACCAGTTATAAAGCGAACACTAGTTTTTTCTAACAGCGAACATTAACTTAAAATAAATATAGTAAATTTGTATTATCAAATGTTTTGGTACAATACAAATCTATTCTTAAAATTACTATTTAACACATTTTATATTGAAGATGAGCATGTACAATTTAATTAACGGTTTACATTATTTTTATAATAATTGATGATCAGTGACATACATTTGAACTTCGTTGCGCCGGACTAGATTATGATAGTGATTTAATTATCATTTTGGTGCGCACACTTTATAGTGATTCCTTTTATATTTCCCGCTCTGTTACATTGTCAACATAATGATTAAAGTTAACATCAAACCCGCACCGTCGCGTCATTGCTCAACAGTTATGAGTTATTATCCATATAACTGTTGTAAAAGTCAAAGATTTTGTCACTGTGGAACGTAAGGGACCATGCAATGTTCGGGAGTATATGAGAGAAGCGCGTTCGATTTAGAGGTAAATATTAAAAAAGTTCTGTAAAAGTAATTGTGAATAATTTATTTGATTAAACTTGACTGTAAAGGATATACTAATAGGAAAATCTTTTGATATTTCTTTGGTTTCGCACATAATGCTCTAAAGAGTTACTTAATATTTTTGGCATACAAGAACCGGAAGTAGGTAAACTACTTCCGTTAAAACTCTGTTCAGCTACAAATTTTCTTTAAAAGCATCCTATCTTTTGGGGTTTAAGATTAATTAATTTTTCTTAAATTTGCTAAATAATAACATTTTAGTGCCTAATATTATCAGAAAATCATTCCATTAATGAAAACCTATCATTTTAATAGAATGATAATAGTTTGCACTCTTTAATATACCATTATATAAGGCATATAAGGATATATGATTTTTCGTGAAAAAACTACCCCATAGTAAGTTGTCTTTTAGATGACAACTTTACCGGTCATGGATTTTTTTGAAATTTTGAATAAAGTTTTCTTACATTATGTTCTAAAAAGTTTCTAAATATTTTTGGTGTACAAGAACTAAAAGTTGGTGTACCATTTTGGTGAAAATTTGATATTGCTAAAAATAGAGCTCCAAATTTGGCCATTTTTTGGTTTCAAGAATCTGTAAAAGAATTATTTCAAATTTTTAAGTTACACAAGTTCAGTCAAAATTTGCGGAAATGTATACTTTTTAAGAATATTATATCGGTTTTCGAAATTGAATATTAATTTGATATATTTTTGGACCTAAAAGGGAACCCTGGTGTACACCTTTGGATAGCACCTGAGTTTTGTTAAATTGGTTCGTGGGCAATATTCAATGGTACATGTAGGTGTAACAGGTCCTTTTATGGAATATTTCATATCCTCTATCTAATGTTCCAAATCGGACAACCTGCGTGTGTTACGCACAAGGAATTACGGTAGTGATGTCATATACAGTACTCCACAAATGTAGACAAGATGATGTGCGATGCGCATGTCTGAGATTGGGTTGATTATCAGTTTTTCAGGCCTTTCGATCTTGATCGACTGATTGAATGGTAAAATGTAAATTGTTTGGTTTAGAAAAGAACCATGGTTATTAATAGAAAACACGTTGCATCATTACATTGTATATGTTACAGGGAGTAGAGTTACGTCTTACAATCTCATTCATTTGCAATTAACATGTTAATGATAGACATGGACACCATCATATAACAAAAATAGTCATTTTAGGTTAGCGTTAGAATTGTACCTGCTATCCCTATTGCATGATATCGTAAAAGGCAACTAAATTTAGAATCTTATCTTTTCTTCCTTACTCACTTTTTAGGTCATCTGACCCGAACCGTCAGGATGACATATAGCCATCAGGCTTCGTCCGTCGTCGTGCGCCGTCCGCCGTCCGTAAACTTTTCACGTTTCAAATTTCTTCTCAAGTTTGACCAGTGGGATTGAGCTGAAACTTACCTGAAATGATCTTGAGATGGTCCCGACAAAGTGTTGTTATTTTTCGGGTAGATCCGAAATCCAAGATGGCCGCCACAGCCGCCATCTTGAAAAAACATTTTGAACTTTTCCCTTGGGCCTCCTGTTTGAAATAAGATATCTTCAAAGAAATTGAAAATGATCCTGACAAAGTGACACCATATTTAATTAATTTTACAATTGCCAAGGTAGTCAGATGACCGTTAAGGCCCTTTGGGCCTCTTGTTTCTTTTTCACGTCTTCATTAACACCACATAACTTGAGCACAGCACTATAAAAAGGGCAACAGTTCTACTATAGAAGAAGACACAAAACGAATATACCAGTCTCCCAAAACACGCACATCGCACACATACACGCAGCACACCACATACATGGGAGTTCGTCCTTACATGACCATTGCTGTTAATAGGACGTTAATTAATCAAACAAACAAAAAATAATTAAGTAGATAAAATAGTAAGTATATGTTAAATTTATACAGCATAAATATATAACTCGTACAACTTTGATTGCCCTAAGAAATTATTAGATAACTGAATCTGGAAGTCTTGGGACGGAGCCTTTATAGGTATTGCTGAAAATTGTTCACCTAGACATATCTGGACCTATAAAAACGTTATTCTAGTACGTTTATATGTGTTACCTTTCGCCCCTTGTCTGTACAGAATGATGCTCACAAAGTACATTACCGTGCTGCTGTTGGCCTGTCTTGTTGGTCTCACCAACGCCAGAAGTGACATCGACAAAGAGGACAAGCTGGAGATTGTAGAACGGATCATTGATTTTTTGAAGGAAGATGAAAAACGGATGGGTAACGGAAATCGCAACTCTTATGCATATGCTGAATCGTTAGTCGACGAAGCCTACGGGAAAGGAGTTGTGGCCTTAGAGAAAAATCATGAGCTAAAGGCTCGCTATTACTTCTCAGGCATGTATTTCAATCGCTCTGTTCTATCTTGATAATATTTTTATCCCTTTAAGCTCTGCTTGCATGGTCAAAATGAGTTGTGACATATAATACGCTCATTTTATTAACACTTCATGTTCTTTATTCTAAAGACTATAGGTTTCTTTATATATGGTTTAGTGCATATCCCCAGAATAAAGTATTTAATAACAAATTATTTCAAATAATTGTCTTAACTTGTTTTGTTAAAGTGAACAGTCGGGCAAAAAAACCCAGTTTAAATGCGTTCATTGACCTTCCAAATGTCCTTACATAGCGACGGTCAGGTTCTGTTACGTTGTCCAGTTTTTGTCATTGAAATTATGTAAATTTAGTAGAGTTCTAAAAGTAAACCTAACTCTTTGAAAGCGAGGCTGCGTAGAAATGTCAACACGGACATAACCATCTGGGAGGACGTTTTAGGAGTCCTATAATATAGATTAATCTCTTCGCATGCAGAACTTTGTTGACGGGAATTTCATTTTTCTATTTCATAAGAAATTATACTGGACAGGTATAATTAAAACCATTTTTACCGTTTTTATACTTGCTTTGCCCAATTTATTCATTTTAAAGTCTTTATATATTTTGTCACATATTATATATTGAGAAATTTTGTCGATATAGGACTGTACAAGTTACCTTGCGTGTTTTCTGTTTCAGGCAATGATCCACTTCCTGGAGAGTCTGGCTCGGCGGGCGCTGTAGCGTACACTGACTACACCCCGACCCACGCAGAGGAGCTGGACAATATGACAACTATCGCCATAACGGCTTTGAAATATATACTTAACAGGTATGCTGATTTGTCACATTATAAACATATTTCTATATAATTTCATGTAACTTATTCCATAAAATGTTGGAAAGTAATCTTTCGGGTGTCAATACTTAAATCTGAATGGTGTTATAATTTTGTTGAGGTGCGTTGTAGTTATCATAACATTAAATATTTGTCAGAACATTATATTACTTATTCGAATTAAGACATTCGAATATTACGCATTACTTTTCTTATATTATTGGAATAAACCAGGTTGTGGTGTAGAGGATACAATAAATTTCTTTCTCTTCTTTTTTCATTAATTTGATTGATGCCGTAAGAAATTAAACCGATCATATACCAATGGGACTAATGTATGGACCTCTACCGCAACATATAACCCTTTTTAGTAAGCCCTTTATCTAAATTCTTGTATTATGCCACCTGCAACGAATTCTCCAGTGACGTTTTCTCATCGTTTTCTGTCCGTCATCTTTCCGTAAACAATTAACATTTTCAATTACTGAAACATTGACTTACCAAGGAAATAAACCTGTTCTAATAAAAGTTGGTGTAGTTGTTATCTTTGTGGAGTGTCCTCTACCGTAATAAGTGTATACGATACTAAAACTAGCTCGCTCTTCGTCATTACACATTGGTGGGGGCTATATTGTAGGCGAAGATTTTTGATAATTTGTGGATAGTATTTTTTCCAACAAAATATTTAACTAGACACTCACTATGGAAATGTTTGTTGCATTTGCGAACCTTTTGAGAGTCCTGTACTGTTATCGGTATAGCATACACACCAGATCTACTTAATCGTTTAACTTGACGGTCTGGAATATTTTGTTTTTTAATTTTCATTTAGGCATTTAGAAAATTAGTTTTATGTGATATTTTAGAAGGCATATTACCAAAAGCCCTCCACCTCTGGGATGTGGGGTAGTTACCAGGTACTGATCGCTGGTCTGTGGTTTTTCTCCGGGTACTCCGGCTTTCCTTCACCAACAAACCTGGCACGTCCTTACATGATTCTGGTTGTTCATAGAACGTTAATCTACCAAACCAAACCACTTATGTTCGTGTTGTGTCTCATTCCAATAGTGGAATCTCTAGCCAGTTATATAGTGTTATCTAACTGAAGCATGCCGCTATAAACATAGTAAAACACAAAGCACTACTATACTGACGAAAGACAAACCAGTCGCCCGCTCCCTTTATGTTGATCGCTAAGCAGGAGCAGACACTTTTATTGAAGGTAGGTCACATGTCTATCCGAGGTGGAGATTCACGAATGTCCAACGAGGTATACCCCATTGAAATTATAGGAAAGACTGAGCTTTCTATTTTACTTCAATATAGACTTATCGAAAATAATTGCATCTCGAAACAAAACATTCATGACACTATGTAATGAGGAACTGATTGCACAGGCAACAGAAACGAAAATAAACTATTTAATTTTTTTCTGTAAAAGTTACATGTGCCGCAATTTTCATTCCTACGAATCAAAACGAGCTTTTCCAACGCCAAACATTACCCACATTGTAAGAATTACAATACTTATAATACATAAATGTAAAGCGAACAGTCGGGTAAGGATGGCTAAAGTCGGTAAAAAAGGTGTGAATGTATCCAGTATAATTTCTTATGAAATAGAAAATAAAATCTCTCGTCAAAATCTGTCTACGTACGAAGAAATTAATTCAAAGTATAGCAATCCTAAAACCTCCTCCCGGCTGACTATGTCCGTGGTTACATTTCCACGCAGACTCGCTTTCAATGCTTTCAACTTTCTTTATTTCAATGGCCAGAACTGGGAAACATAAGTAGACCGTCGTATTAATATGTGAGACCTTTTGGAAGGCCAATGAACGCATTTAGACTGGTATTCTTTGCCCGAATATTCACTTTAAGTTTACAAGTACAAATGGGTTCTAGACGTACAGTGAAAAATCAATATATATTTACATCCGGTCAGACCATAAAACGGAGTCCTTGACTACAATTTTAACAACAGTGCATAAATTCTATGTTGTAACTAATGTTTATAAGGCATTATTCATATTTGTCCAGTCGAAATATTTTCATAGCTGAATTCATCAAAACTGATTGTTTTATTAGATTACTAAGGAAAAACTAGCATATTCAAATTTTCGCCATTTATGGAATATAACACTTTTATAACGATTCATGATATTTATGCTGTCGGCGGTAGAGCATCTTAATAGAACTACAAAAAAGCGAAAACAAATATTTATTTACTTACTAAATCAAATCGGAGATTTTTTATTTTACTTTGTCAACATATTTGCTAAGGGATATAATCAAAGAAATACATGAAGACGAGTAAACATCCGATTCTGATGATCATTAGGTCAAAGTTCAGCACATGCTAGGCACATATTTAGAGCTATTAGCTTGGGATACCATTTTGATATCATAGCTGAAGTAATTATCACAAAATTGACTTTGAACTGAAATACGTGTACTCTAAAGATTCTCTGTTAGATATATTTCAGACATCACAATTAGCCAATATTGTTAAAAGTTTCAATGTATATAATTATAATTCCGGATGTCCAGCTTGTTAGTACATTGTTCATCTTCCTATTGCCTCAGTCTCATTTGACACCTATATCTCATAGCTCTTCATTGTCTGTACATGTATCATGCTATGTTTTATTGTATGTTAGTTAGACTTTGTACGGAACACATCGGGTACATTCTGGACTCTCCGGAATATCCCTCCGCCAGATCAAAGTTATCATTATAAGATTTTTAGGTCACCTGAGAGGAAATCTCAAGTGACCTATTCTAATCGCCTCTTGTCCGTCGTTGTCCGTCTTGCGTCGTATGTCCGTAAACAATTTACATTTTCGACTTCTTCTCCAAAACTGCTGAAGCAATTTCAAGGAAATTTTGCACAAATCTTCTAGGGCATAAGGCAAATCAAACTTAGAATTATATGGTCCCCACCCCAAGGGGGCTGTGGGAGGGGCCAAAAGGGTTAAAAGTGTCTAAAATTTCAAAAATCTTCTCCAGTCACAGATGTGGTGGAACCAAATACTCTTCATACTAAGAAAGGTCTTAAAGCCCTTTATAAAAATTGTGAATTTTATTACTCTGGGGTCTCTCGTTTCCCCCTGGGGAGGGGTTAAGTAAACTATAGTTTATATAGGAAAACACATCTTTGAGCATTATTTGGTCATTTGAGATAGGAAATTAGTCAATGTTTGTTAGAATTATCAGTATAAGATGGCCATTGAATCCTTTTAACAAAATTTCCATGACTGACCCTCAAGGGCCTTAGGGCCGGGGTCAAAAGGGGTCAAATAGGCTAAAACTTAAAAAATCTTCTCCTGAAATTCTTGAAATGGTATAATCAAATACTTTTGATAGATGGAAAGATCTTAAGATCCCTTTCAAAATTTGTGAATTATATGACGCTGTTGCCCCTTAGGGAGGGGTCAAGTTTACTTTAGTTTATATATGAAAACTACCTTTATGAACATTATTTGCTCAATTTTCATAGGAAATGTGTCAAACTTGTTTATGATTATTAGCCTGAGATAACATTTTAATTTCATATCCATATTGGTCCTGGCCAACCTCATGGGGCAGAGGGGCGGGGTCAATCATGATATAATTACGAATATATGTAATTTTCCAGACAATATTGAAACTAAATATACTACTCCGATAATACTCCGATAATGAGCAGGTATAAAAAAACATGTTAAATATATATTTATTTATGTATACCTATGTTTTTGTTTATAGGCAAAACGTGGATACTGTATAGCCAGATAATTATAAGTTAAAATGTATAATGGATTCATATCAGTTCAACATATAAAGTTCCTTGATTTAGATCAGTTGATATTGATTTGAATTTGATTTGAATTTGGATCCCTCAATATCACTCCCACACAAGCCATTCGTAGTGACCGAGCAGTACCATAACGTCCATAGTGTTACCAATGAGTACTGGTCCTAGTTATTTTCAGGAATGTCCAGAGAAAGAGCCATACTGAGGGAGTATATTAAAGCATATGCATATGAATTAATTTCAACATTGGAGAAAATGGGTTTATAATATAAAAATATGAGTGTTATAAGGGTTTACCTACGATCTACTCCTGTCAAAGAACTTGGTACAGACAACAGATAAAACTTGTAATATTATATCTAGGTAATTCATTATAATAAAATGTAATATCAATAGTTTAATACAAATTTGAGAATTAAATTATGCTAGATAATGAAAGAAAATAATAACGCTTATGATTCACTAAATCCTCCAATACTCTTCATTCTTCATATTTTATGAAACAGTTAGTAGATTATGTTGTATAAGACGTTATAAACATGTTAATATTAATATAATATTGGATAGTACAATATGGCTTATTTTGCAAACTTTTATTATATACTTTTATATGAATAGATCACAGTTTACACATAACAAATATTAAAGTGACTTGAACTTGTGTAATGACTGTTCACGACTTTTACAGTATGAAAACACTGAAGGAGTCGTCATATCATATACATTTACACACACATATATATACCAGTGTATTCAAATTGTATGTATATTTATGTTTTCTATATTTGTACTTGATGTTTTACAAATACTTGAAGTATGACTGTTTTTATGTTTATATAATAGTTATGGTGGGCTCAAAGTCTGCCAGATGATTCAATAAAGGTTTGGACACAGGCACACAGGTTTGAATCTATGTCATGGCTAAGGTGATTACTTCCCTTTGTTAGAATATCAACATTAATATGTAAATGTTGAGAAAGATTCAGGTCTAGATTCAGATTAAGATTTAATTAAATGTCAAGTTGTAAATGAAAGTAGCTGTTAATAGGGCGTTACTTAATCAAACAAACAAACAGAAAAGTTACCAAGCTCTGTCGTTGGACTGCATATCTAGGACGGAAGAGAAAGAAGTGATCAACATCTCCAGTAGAGTATCCACAAATACAGGATGGACTATTAGAAAGATTGTCTTTATAGAGATCAGAATTTAGGTGACTTGCTCGATTACGAAGTTGACACATACAAAATGTAATAATATTAAAATACCTAGTTCCATCATACTTAAAAACATCAATACATTTATTATCAACATTGACGGGGATGGCATGACGGGTCAGGCTCCTTTTGAGTTCGCTTATTGAACCCATATCATAGAAGACACAGTCAGGTTTATTCCACCAAGACATCATATAAGGATAAAAACTACATGCAAGATCTACAAATGGCCTCTTGTAAAAATTGAACTTCAATGAGTTATCTTCTTACACAATCTTTACCACTTTACAAAACGTGCAGAACTTGCGTGTGTTGTAGTCCTAGCTTATCACTAGTACCAAAGGGGGCATAAGGGGTAGAGCCAAAATAGATTTTATTATTTCACCAAAACATTCGATCTTAATATGATTTCAATCAAGGAGACAACAAGTGATAACACATGTTTGTGTCATTCTGTGCCATAACTCAGGTGGCGTTGGTATGACAATAACCAACTAATATATTCCAAAGTACAATAAAGCTGAAATCATCGTAAATTATTATGATTATTTGTTTTATTCCATAGCCTCCTCAATCAGTATACACCATACCCTTCATTTATTATAAATGGCGGTTTTATTCAAATGTACGATATTCATAAAAAATATGGTTTTATCAAATACCCTTTATTCATCATAAATAAACGTTACTCAACAAAAGTAATTGATTTTAATACTTGTATTGCAGATAATTTCTAACCATGCTCTTATTACTCGCACCAGTAATGATATTTATAATGCTTATTTCACAGCCAATCATTAAGTCTTGAAGATATCCAAACAAAGAATGCTATCTTCATACGAAATCTTCGTGAGGCATGGAAAAATAAGTTCAGTGAATATGAAGTCCGCGATTGCACAGACGAGGAAAAAACCGCAATATACAGATCCATTGATGGTTCATGCAACAACCTCGATCATCTTGACTGGGGCCAATCTGTAACTGCCAGGCCTAGGTTTATGCCAGCTGCCTACAGTGACCGATTTGGTGAATATAACTAGTTTAAAGATGAAGCCTTCGTATGTTACTTAATTAAGACACTCATAACCATTTCGCCATTAGTATGTTTAGGCACTAGAAACCATTTTGTCATTACTAAGTTTAGGCACTAGAAACCATTTCGCCATTACTTAGTTTAGACACAAGTAATCATTTTGCCCTTACTAAGTTTACACACTTTAAACCATTTTGCAATTACTTAGTTTAGACAGAAGTAAGCAATTTGCCATTACTTAGTTTAAACACAAGTAACCGTTTTGCCAATACTTAGTTTAAATAGTAGTAACCATTTTACCATTTCTTAATTTAGACACTAGTAAGTATTTTGCCATTACGTAGTTTAGACACTTGTAACCATTTTACCATTTCTTAATTTAGACACTAGTTACCATTTTGCCATTACTCAACTAAAACAATTATTACCAGTTTGGCATAACTTAGTTTTAGACACTAGTTACCATTGTGCCATTACTTCTTTTACACACTTCTGACCATGGCTACTTGATAAAAGTAAGGTCTGCACCTGCAGCATGTTTATTTAGATATTTGTTAGGAAAACAGTACTTGTCTCAGGTTTGCCTTTGCATGTATCAAGAATTTATTTGTAATCATGATTATAATTACTTTATTTAAATATGTATGATTATCGCTTGGATATGTAATGAGTGTTATACGAATATAACAAACCAAACAACAATTTACCTCACTGTAACTAACCAGTTTATGATATGAGATTATTGATGGTAACACTTACAATGTACTCATAACTATGATGTGAATAACATGATAATGATATCCATTTACCAACACAGGCGTGCAGCGATACGCCTATATTATCAGTGCTAAAAAGATAAATCAGAATATTATCATAACACGTACACAAGGATAATGACATACATATTAATTACCGCACCTGTTATTGATCATGACCAAAGGTTGAGACGTTGGCTAAACAGCTCATGTTGTGGAAAATCATAGTTGTTACAATTATATCTTACATGAATAAAGAGTTCCACAAAATTATTTTAAGAAACGATAACTCTAGACATGTAACTCGACCATAGCTGTTAATAGGATGTTAATAAATCAAACAAACAAATCAAACTTCGAATGTTCTAGCTTGAAAAAATAATTGACAGTGGTACCGAAGTACTTATAGACTCTGGTAAAAAACCAGACATCGCAGTATGAGAAAAATATTTCAAGAGTAAATGTACTAAAAAGCCATTGCCAGCCTTGGACTTTACCATATATTGTGATCCTCGCTTATACCAACCTATCATTCATATTTAGATATTATAGAACGTTATACAATTTTATGTCAATAGGTCTAAGCGAGATACGGAAGGGTGAGAACAGTAGAGACCTACCATCCCCCAGACTTATTAGCATCGTTATGAGTCGGTTCAATGGAACAGAAGAAACGCCCAATGACGATGTCAGAACTGTAGCACTGACTGGCTTTGGTCAATTTCTTGATCATGAATTCACCGACACAGCTTTATCTATAGGTATGTATTTAAATAGATGACATGCATTATGGGGAAAGTGTTTAGACATGTTCTCTGTTCTCTAACAATAAAATGATTCATGAGAAATATTTAAGCATTTGAATCACGGAAACCCTCGTAAATACTAGCAGCAGAATACCTTTCGGCTTGAGAGAACTTCTCTTGATTAATCTCGATTGGTTGAGCATCAGACTAGTAATCCAGAGGTTCAGAGTGCGATCCATGGCGGCGACAATATAATTGTTTATATAAAATCATATGCTCTGATACATTTTTGTAAAGGTAAAAAATATGGTGTAATCATTAAGCCATTGCTATATGAAATTACCCGCTGAAAAAGGTAAATGAAGGAGGAGTGGATTTTTTAAAATCTGAAAATGACCAAAATTTAATGTTTCATAGCAATGTTTAAAGGTCGATTGTAAATGAGATTTTTGAGATCATTTTGTTATCGTAACAAGCTTACTTCATGATGGTGTTATGGAATGGCCAAAACCTCAATTACCTTTGGATCATTGGTGTTTAAATATAACACATTGATATAACAAAGTTCTAAATGTGATAAATCACGTGTCACAAAAAGTGTTACCATGGAAACAGTCTTTGTGTATGGATCGATGGATAGTATGTTTACTTATGAGGAATTTCAGGTACAACAGTTCTTTTTTTAAAGATAATAACATTTGATAGCCATCGTCTCGAACGAGAGATAGTGGATGGTATTAGTAAACCACAGTCCTAATACTGTAAACGTGGGAAGTTAAGCGAGGACAGATTTTACGCTAATTATTCGATTCGACGGATAGAAACGAATTTTACCTTTGAAAGAACGATTTGTCCATTACCTGATTTATCAAAAAAATATGTGTATGTAATCAAGACTAAATCACAGCCTATATACGTTGATTTCTATTAATTGACATCCAAACAAAAATACAATAATAACAGTTCGTAGGGAAACACTTTTGCATTGGCAAACAATCAATTGATGTACGGATAATACCTTGACTGATAAACAAAAGACTGGTAATTTTACCTTCCCCGTCAAATGTAAATCTTTCAGTTAGAAAACAAAATATCGACAGTCTGTCTCGTGTTCACGGGTCACTGCACGGCAGGTATGTATGCACGGGTGACATTGGTCAGAACGGACAACGTTAATTAATAGTAGCCAGATTGTATGATATGATTATATGTATTCATTTTACAATCATACCGTCCGTGGAAATCTAAGTCAAACAGGAATCAAGGGAGGCAACTAACGGATTTGTATATCGCCAAAAAGTCCCATGTGTAAATTTACTGAAGGAAATCGCGAAATCAACAACCCACGGAAATGTCAACGTCAGTAGTGAAATGATAATCGGTCGCTAGGTAGAATCATTGTTAAAAGTAGCATTCATTGAAATATATTAATTAATTAGATTCTTGCTCAATGTTTTAGTCAATAAAACATGGTGTAACTAATTATAACAGGATATATTAGTTGTATGTACGAATATTAAAATAACCAAATTTATTTTATATCTTATTTTAAGCACCATGCCATCAGATGACCACCAATAGTTCAACCCACAAAGTGAGCTTACAAACCACGAACTAATGTATCCACGAAAATACCTGAATACAGTTACCATATCTCTAAGGCAAATATTTTCTTGTTTTTCTTATAACTACAATATCTACAATATACTTTTTTCTACATTTCAGGATATTTAGGCGCTACAATTGAATGCTGTAACCTTTCCAGGGCTGAGCGAAATCAAAGGTTAACGTTTCATTCTATTAAAGCTAGTCTTAATATTAATACATATGCCAAATGACTATTTTTTCACTTATGCTAAGAAAATCCTTACATCATCAGAACCTGGCTGACGCCATCAGGACGTCATTGGGTAAACAATTTCAAAATGTCGAACAGGAAGGTTTATACCTAATTTATATTACCATTTTAAGTCGTTTCTAGGTGAAGTGTATTACATGTACAATGTATGATGCACTGATTTGTAGTATATTTCATTACATATCTCTTGTTGTTCGTAAACAATCTGTACAATGCAGTATGAAATGAATATTTCTTCATAAGGATAAATGTATTGATATTCTAGTCCAAAGTTGCAAATTTAAGAAGACATACTTAGACTAAAATCAGCCTATGGCATTATGATAAGCCTATGGCATTATGATAATGATTCAGAAGCGCGCACTATTTCAGACTTAAGAGTCATTTCACGGTTTTAAATCATTTGCTTGTCATACAGTCTTATTCAATCTCGCCCAGAATTGGGATGCATCACCTTGCACGGGTCTAACATGCTAACTTTAAAGGTTACAATGCTATTCAGATATAGCTTGACAAAATTAGAATTTTAAATATATGGCTAAATAAAACGTAATAAAATTGGAATAATCATTTTGTTTCTTTACAACAGACCGGAGTGTATTGATATTGATATCCCTCCAAACGATCCAGCATTCCAAGGCCGGAATTGCATTGAGTGTGTACGCACAGCAGGGACATTGAGCAATTTCCAAGAACCGGGTAAAATGTTAAATAAAGTTCTGTATCTAAAGCTGATTATGTGTGTGATATTACACTAAAATACTTAAATGTCTTAAGAGGCGAACAGAACTTTAACAAAACCGAAGTCGGAAACGTAATAATTCATTACAATTTCAAATCCTCATAAAAACAACGTCGACACTATTAGAATATTAACATAAGAGTTGACAGATTTGTGACGTCAAAAGCTCGATTGTATACCGTCAATAAAATACACCTCAGTAACTGATCACATTTCTTAATAACTTTTAATTCCCCAATTGACACAATAACATGGCAGTGCATTCAGTACTTTGATCATATTAGTGAACATTATTATGCATTGCAAATCTTATAACATAGCGATAACGGGTCATACTTCTAAGTTATGCTTTGGTCACATCGGTCATAAAAAAATGTCACACATCATTTGCATAAAATGGAGGCCGTGTTGTAATTGTACGGCGTCTGTTTAGAAAGAGAATGTTTTGGGGACCGGTGAGGCAGTTAATATCGACCGAACATATAATGCTTATCAGCCGTTTATCATATGATGTCCGGGCGAAAACTGGCCTGTTCAACGGACTTCGTACGAATATCGCCATAGTATCTTACGGGCAACGAACAAGAGTTGTACCAGTCCCGGTTGAATGTCGGACGGTGTGATTACAGTTCGATTCCCGGCCGAATATCGGACGATACCTTAACGATGTGTGAAGAATAAGTAGCCGATTATGAAAATCTACGGGACATCGGAGAGATTTTAACTTCGAGTCGAAACTCTTCGGGCATCTCTCTGATGCTTCCTGAGAGCCCCGGCCACAGGCCAGCCATGTCTGGTGTCCGGCCGGGGACCAGGCAAAAATGGCTAACAACCATGCCGGGAGTACATAATATGCCTAATCGGAAGGGATTGTGACCTAAGTATTACAGTCCGTTCCAGTTGTGCTGTATACAAAGCTTCATTAAGACCAATTAATATTTACTCGGCTAACAGTGTTTAAATCTGTCAAAATATTAGATTATTTAATAGGTAATGTTGCTTAAAAGTTTCACTAATAATTATTATTGCGAAGGGCAATCCTTAAGTTATTGTTAAGTTACCGAACTTATTTCAAAATGGCGGGATACGTCGAGGTATAAAAGATGAATATTCTTTCACATGTTGATATGAATAATAGGAATGTTCTACCTTCGATATTACAAAAGACGAGTTTTACATTTTGTGACCCGAGGGTCAAATATCACTACAATTCTATCTTCCATATCTTACAAGTCGTTGGCGATCTTACCGATGGAATTCTTATTAAAATTCTTCAATAAATTTGGTATATCATGATCACTATATGTAAACAATCCTAATATTCCGAAGCGCATTAAATGTCAGTTAAATGAGATTTTCAAATCCATTCAAAATCTAACCAAGCTCAAGTTACAAATGTCTCGTGTTCACAACGTACATCAATAATTATTATTACAAATAAAAATATCTCGGTAAGTAACTGTCGGATAAGTCAGATGTTGGGAATATTACTTATGTTAGGATGCTTGCAGAGTTTCATATTGATTATGGTCAGTCGATATTAATGAAACCTTCATGTCCAACGGAAAAGTTAATGCAGTGTACGACGATTTTCGCAAGTCAAGCTGTCATATACAAAACGGCATCGAAATAAGTGTTGTTTCTTCTTGTGAATCACAATATAACGAAGCAACGATAACGGATAATTTGTACCCATGGCGATAATAGTGCAGTCTATAAGCGATAAACATAATTATTTCAGTAAGATTAATGTTATCGGCTGCGTTTCTTTTACACTCAAACGTTAGGTCGAAGAGAACAACTGAATGACATCACAGCCTATATTGACGCCTCTGCTGTTTACGGCAGCGAAGAAGAAAGAGCAGAAGAACTGTGGGACCACATGACAGGTACAGTATTTTCCATTTGTACTTCAGACTAAATACCGACAGTCTTACAGCCGCTCTGCTATTCTGTAGAACTGTTTTACATAGCAAAACGACAATCGTTTTACTATAATTCGGTTTCCTAATATACTTGTTATGTACGTGTAGCTACATGCATTATTGAGGTAGGCTTACTCAAGCTAAAAAAGGTTACAGCACAAACATATACCAAAATATACCAAAATCTTCCTAAAGATATGTGCTCTGACCACACTGATATACAATTACACAAAGAGGAGGAGAGGTTGACCTTCAATGTAATGTGACCAGAAGCTAACTGCACTTTCAAATTGACATGAATACCTTAGAAACAACCTAGTATTCATATTTTCAAATAATATTCCTACTACAAAGTCAACTTGGAAATGAACAATGAATAAAAAAATAGCTGCATTATGGATTATATTTAAATGCGTTGTAACTTTGCGGAATTTTTGACATGTATTTTTTTCATTCAAATGGACAAACAAACAAGCACGATACATTATAAACATAAAGTTAAAATTTGTTTGTTTGTTTGATTAGTTTAACGTCCTAATAACAGCTCATGTTAGGACGGCCTCCCATGTATGCAGTGTGTAGCATGTGTAAAGTGCGAGGTGCGTGTTTTGGGAGACTGCGGTATGTTCGTGTTGTGTCTTCAATGAAGCATGCCGCCGAAGACACCAAGCAACACACCCCATCCGGTCACATTATACTGACAACGGTCAAACCAGTCGTCCCACTCCCTGTAAGATTATTGCTTTTGTGTTTTTAGATGAAAACATAGCTACAGAAATCACTTTACAATTACTTATAACAGTGTAAAAATGTGAAATGAAATTATAGACCACAAATTGGCTTCATGGTGTGTCCGTATGTACTCAATTTAGTGCACTGAATATGTATATATAATGATTTTGAGCAGTAATGTCAAAACAATTTTCAGCTCTTATCTGTACTTGAAAACTAAATCTATGCATTGTAAGTGTTGTAATTCTCAAATTGTTGGTGATTTTTCATGGTGAATAACATATTAAAAGCTCTTCTGGATTCGTGAGTATGAAACTTACGGCACATACATGTTTAACTTTAAACTATCAGTTAATACAGGTTTGTTAAATTCTCACAGCTAATCTCTTTTGTAAATAATGATTTCAGGCAAACTGCTTGAGAAAAAAGCTGGTTTTCCTCCCGAGGATACTGATGCCGAAGCATGTGTAACGAATTTCGATCACTTTGAGTATTACTGTCCAAAGGCCGGTACGACATTTACACCTTTTTGTCATAGTCAAAAATACATTGTACACGTATGCATTTTTTTATTGTCCTACCCATTTAATGGTGTGGTTTTCAAATGGGAATAACTCATAATACTTGTAAATCGTAAAATGCATGGATTAAATAAATAGGGTTTTCCTGCTAAAAGATTGTTTAAAAATGACTGGCCACTAAGATTCATTGATCTCGATTGCGTTGACTATCCAAATTAGATTAATAATATATGTATAGCAATTGTGTTTCCAAATGCTCAATCTTGGTAGCTTTCATGTATTTAGATAATAATACAATTTGTTATAGCGTACAACATTTTTGATTTTGCAGGTGACAGAAGATCGAGTGACATCTCCCATCTGACTGTTTTTCATATTCTTTTTTTAAGAATGCACAATGATCTTGTTTTGAAATTATCCGATATGAATCCAACGTGGGATAGTGAGAGATTGTATCAGGAAACAAGGAAAATTATAGGAGCTGTCCTTCAACAAGTTACATTCCAAGAATGGCTTCCTCTTTTCATCGGAGATGACTTAATGAGAAATAACAATCTATACCCCGGCAAAAGATACACCTACGACAATACCGTGAATAGCGGTATCAGTAACGAGTTTAGTATTTGTCTTCGTATAGGACATTCACTGGTTACCCCAGTTATGGGAAGGATGGATAGTGAATATCAACTGGTGGAAGAAGTGATAAATAGCGACGCATTTCTCGACCCGTATCTGGTATTCAACAACGTAGTTGAGGTGGCACGGTGGATGTCAGTAACCCCGTCCAAATCAAGTGACAGGTACACACAGGTTTATACGTCTCTATCCTTTAGAAATAGTTTCCATAAGAGAATGTAAATAAAGTTTGCTGCTAGAATTAATAGCAAATTATGTCTTAACTTTTTAACGGATGTTCCTCTAGGCTGCACGAAAGAAATTTAACTTTAGTTTTACGAATCGAAGATATTGATTGAAGAGCCCAAACATAAAAGTGCATACACTGTTGCATCAGCTCGTTTTAGACGTCATGTTAAAATGCTACTTTCATACCTTGTAATTTCTTTATGTTATAAAAGTCTTTCAAGTGAAACTTATTTCAATTATTGATTTTCAGATTTGTCAACAACCCTTTTCTCGATTCCCTGTTTGCAAATATGGGCGTTCCTCTTGATCTGATAGCAATAAATATCCAAAGAGAACGAGAGCTTGGACTACGGCCTTATGCTGACTACCATGAGAAGTGTCAACTTGGACAAATTAACGACTGGGGTGATCTGGTGAATCATGACGCTGAGACAAGACAAAAGTTACGGGAAGCTTACAGGTATAGAGATGTCATTGTTAGTCTCAGTAGGAAAGGTGTTGATACACCCTGAAATAACAAAACCAAACTTCTTTAATCGCTGCCCATTTGAATTGTTGAAAATTCACTGTTTAAATGTTAAAATGCATGTTCGTGTATATTTAAAACGGTTGTTGATTTATACGAAACAATATTAGAATTCTGTAATGTAACTGATTCAGAATGATACATACTTAAAGATGCTCCACCGCTGACAAATGGTATTTTTTCACTGTAAAAACAGCAGCAGACGATTTGGTATTTTTCTTCAGTTACAAAAGTTACTTACTTTACACCATTACCACCGTTGAAAAGTTTGAGCTCCTAATTTTACTTCAAGTTAAAAATATGAAAAATAATTAATTGCATCCCGAAAAAAATCAGTACCACTATATCCTATATGAAATGAACTACTGAACGCGCATGTACCAAAGGCAAAATAAATTATTTTATATTATTTTTTGTGTTAATTAGACTATTATATACACGATTAAACACTAATTATTGTTCAAATGATGAATATCATTTTTGGTCTGTCGGCGGTGGAGCATCTTTAACACTAATACTGAATGAATACAGGTCGTATTAAGATATTTGTAAAACAAACGATAATGTTTGTATCTGTTGATAACCGACATGCTTAAAGTAACTTTAATAGAGTTTTCTGATATTTAAAAGTCCCCTTAAATTTACAAGAAAATTATGGTAAATTACGTAATATTTACATTTTCACTGCAGTTCCACTATGTAACTTCACCAAGCGCCAACTGAACAGAGGCAAAATCAACATCGCGCTTCATGGAATTTGCCTCTGTCCAATTAGCATTCATATTGGCTACGAATGCCAACTGAAAGACGTTCAATGCTTAAATAAGGCAACAGATTCAGACGGTCATTCAATGTTTCAAATATAGAATTCAAATACTGTATGAATTATCCTAATATCAATAGGAATTCGTTCTTAATGAATTGATGTGAGATTGCAATCACTGAAATGTTAAATTAAGATTAGACAGAACTTGAGGAGAGCTTCGTGTGTTAATCTGATAAACAGATGTGCTCAAATATTGTCATGATTAACTCACCAAAACAGCTGAATTATAAAAAGAAACGTTGATCGTGTTGCTAGCTGTTTTCAATTACAGGACACCACTATTTATTTTCTTTAAAGGACACCAAGGGAGGTTGATCTGTTCATTGGCGGCATCTCAGAGAGAAAAATGGAAGGTGCTAACATGGGTCCAACCTTTGCCTGTATTTTTGTCGATCAATTCACTCGTACTAAATTTGGAGATCGGTTTTGGTTTGAAAACCAGAACAACGGCGTAGGTTTCACTCAAGGTAATGTATTTGAATATATGTCTTAGAGGGATACATGTATTAAATCACAATATATGTTGAAAAATCGCGTTATGCTAAAATTTATGTTTTTCCTTTCAACTTTTAATTATGAGCATATATAAATGATTATTCGCCTTGGCTACTCATCTCATCTATCACTTGAGCATAGATATATAATGAAAGATGTTTAATGCTTACATGTATATCGTACGCGTTTATCATTATGCCTAATGATCACTGATTAAAATCTGTTAGTGACATTGACTGTATCTAATGCAAAATTCGGATTTGCTTTCTTTTGTATATGTATGTAACTGACGCATTTGATTGTATTTTTGACAGAGCAAATAATGGCTATCCGGAATGTGACGCTGTCCTCGATATACTGCAGATACTATAATCTAAAACAAATACAGGAAAACGTGTTTAAAATTCCGGACCTCGACAGGTATGTTAACATTGACTTTAAGATGCTCCACCGCCGACAGAGCATAAATGATACTCACCAATTTAACAATAATTGGTGTTTAATAGTGTATATGTATATATCTAATTAACACGAAAAATAATATAGATAATGTATTTTGCGTTTTATGCATACGCAATCAGTACTTCATTCCATATAGAACATAGTGCCACGGAACTTTTCGGGATTAATTATTTTAAATACATATATATAGAAGTAAAAGGAGAAGCTCATAACTTTTCAATGGTGGTAACGGTGTAAAGAAAGAAACTTTTGTACTGAAGAAAAATACTAAATCGTCTGTTCCTGTTTTTGATAGAGAAAAAATACCACGTCAGCGGTGGTGCATCTTTAAGTAATAGATGAAAATCAGGTGACAATGAGAACTATACTCTTTCTACACTTTTGATACATTGTGTTTATTAAAAAACCAATAAAAATCTAGTTTAAAATTATCCATTTTCTTTATAAAGAATAGAATCTTTTACCCAACGGACCATTGTTTAATTCCATGGCGATAAATCTACCTAAGATATATGTTTACTAACAATTTATTAAACCTTCAATCACTCGAACCATACTGAACGTTTTATGATCTTAAATGTAACACAATTCGTAATATTTAAATCAGTTAAACTAAAAGATAAGTGTTCGTGTCGTTCTCAACGTCTAACCGAAATGTTGACACTTACATCTACACATAACCGTTATATAAGTAACCGTTACATACGTAACCTAGTGGCATTATGCATAATGTATTATATTATTTGATACACTCTAAGTAAATTGTAATTAAACTTTTGACATATTACTCATCATAATAACCGTTGCCATGCATTATATATCGTATATACACTGTGGTAGATAAGGTATTAAGCGGATTGTTGACTTTTATCTTTTTCAGTGATCTTCGCGACTGTTTTGGTCTGCCATTTCTTGATATAAGTCTATGGAATGATAACGACGACTGAGCACTTGTAAGACCAAACGATGGAAAACTATGACTTGTAATCCTATGGACTTGAATTCCTAAAAACACTTTTCTATGCTGCATATATGTTATTGTTTTACCCCATTTATTATAAAGGGGATATTTCGTATTAACATTTCCATGCGTGTATATGTTTGTGTGATTGATTCTCCACGTGTGCATGTGTAACACAGCAACAAGATGTGAACGTGTGTGCGTTCAGTGGCCACAATGGTTAAATCGTTAAGATGTCCAAAGACCAAGGCATTATTAAAATATTCCATGCAACCAGCCGTCTTCAAAAATGGATCGACCATAAACATAGGACGTCATTTTAAAATATCAAAACCTGATCTAGTTTAAATTGTTGTATCCCCTTTTTTGGATGGATGCAGGGTTATATATATTGTAGAATGTCGATGAAATAGCTTGAGGTTGATTTACACAACATATTAGACATTCGAATAATGACACGTGAAGAAGGGGGACTTATTTTTATACACTAGTATATAAAACAAGGTTAGAACCGGTTGTCCTGAAGGAGTGATGGTTATCGCTGTGTCATTTGGTGAACAATGAGGGTCACGACAAACAAAAACAAAACAAAAACATTCAGTCCCAACACAACCATCTTGGTATTTGCTAAATTGAATGATTAAGCTGCTTCTATGTGAGAGTGGTTGATTACTATACTAACTTCTATAATCTGCTTTTGTTTCTCAAGCATGTAAATGATTTTGAATAAATTTTATTTAAAATCACAACAGAAGTATTGTTATGACAAAGAAATATGTTTGTAATCCAAGTCGATATAACATGTTGCTGTTACAACTAGGAAAGTGTCACAATTAGAATGGATATAGATGTTGCTGTGGAGATGGTGTTGACCGTTTGTATGTTCACAGAGCTAAGCTGGTTGGTTAAAATTTGCCATTCGTCGGCGGTGTAGCATTTGTAATGAAACTTTAAAAACAATATCATGAGTTGTTTGTTTGTAATAAGGCTAGACGTTATCTCTTTTTAAGACACCATGCAATATGGAATACCATTATTCCTTTTTGCACATGAACTAAATCTGGTTTACAAATAAATGTTCCCTGTATAGAACCAAGGCATTCAGTGCGTATCCGTATTGACGTGATTTTTGTGACGTCACAACCACTAAACCGTAAGACAAATCGGCTGTAAATCACGTCACGTGCGAGTGTACATAAGGCAATTAAGATATAAAAGCGTATGAACAAAACACAATGATTACATGTATTTTTGACTCAATTTCTGTCTTTTAGTTTCTGTGAACATCTTTGTCAGTTCTTTCTTATACTGGCACCAGACTACATCTAGGTCATGGCTGTTACGCCGTGTCGCTGGGACGGTGATAGCATGCAGTAAAGTGTCTACATGTAGCATTACGATTCTGCGCATTGATCACGGCGAGGAAATGAAAATAAACCCATGAATCCTCCTGTTCATTACCATTGGAGATACTTGTATGGATTTTAGTGCTTAGCAATGGCCGTTAATCGGACGATAAACATCTCAACATCCAGACGACTTCTTCTATATCTTGTTATAGTAACATGATCGCCGGTATACACTGGTGGGTTCGTGGGATAACGCCAATCCACGATTTAAAGTCAGCTTGACATGATGAAACCTTGGGGGATAGGGCATAGCTTCGCAATTAACCGGCCACCGTAGAAATCTTACATGATTACATGTGGCTACAACATCGTAATGATACTGGTAAATTATAGGATGTAACTCACTATATAACTAATACTTGTATGTCTGAGAGTGAAATAAAATCTGAATACCGCTATTGGGTGATTGTAGGTATAAGGGATTACGTTAAGTTTTGCTATAACTTTTAAATCTCCATTTACATGAATATGCAAACAAACTTTCACGTCGCTTAAATTCCTAATTATTTAGTGGTGTGATGTCTTTTATGAAGATATGTACAATATAATAAACCATAGCAACTCGTCTTAATTAACTTTGATAATGGTTTAATAAAATGAATAGTTAAATATAATAATTAAAAGTCTGATCTAATTAACCAATAATTAACAAATAAAGATATTCGAAAGCTATAGATAGAATGTAGAAAGCAAAATAAATGCATAGAATGATATTAATTTCAAGCATAAAGCAAAATGGTATTTGTATAATCAAAATGATATGAAATAGCCAGACGTAACAAGACATTATTTTGAAGAAGCTGTTTCGGATGTACATGTATATTACCAAGAACACAGTGTTTTATCCGAGTACATTAGTGACTTAACGAGGGACACGTGAGGAAGTTATCACATACTCGCTATTACATATATCTGGATGTTATGCAATATAACAATAATACCAGTGTTGACATTTTTGTAAGTATTTCTGATTTACTAAGGCTATTGTGATGATACAATTGTAGCAATGGCTGGAAAAACAGGAATCAGTTATAATCACCCCCAGAACTATCATTGCTATTTTGAATAGTTAAAAAAAGTTGTTGTCACGTACAAATTCAAAAGGAGAATCGGAAGTTAGTAACTGATAGAGACCAACGACTATCTGTCAGTTGTTAAATTATCAATCCGCCTGTTATCTTAATGTAATAATTATAGCATCTTTGTACGTGGCTACAATATATATATACATTTACGGTGCCAGATGATGGTTAAGAGATATCCGGTGATTCTCTCTTACCTTTAATATGAACCTTTCTCGTATAAAATGCAAACCAAGGAATGTAAAAAGTTGTAATAATATAGTGTAGGTAGTTCCGCTATTTTTATATTTTGGTATTTTTATATTCTACTGCAGTTTTATGATTTATGGCAAAGTCAATTCAAAACTTCCCTCTGCTGTCATTCTAATTAACCTCTGTACCATTCGGTTATATGTAATCACATAGTTTAATTTTGAGGCACCATCAATGTCGAAACTGTGCATTTGAAAAAAATAATAATAAAGTGACATTATGTTTCAAGTAAGCATTCATATTGCTTAGGTATAGTGATGAACAAAGCAGAGATTTTAAACTATTTTAATCACAAATCAAAGATATCAGCTCTACAATTCGTGACACACATCCATTTGATTACGTTCAAACCAAAATGAAGTGTATAAATGAAATCCAAATTCAAAACAATAACCCATTTCAAGATTGTCCAAATTTTAGAGACGTAACGAGCGTCGTTATTGCTTACTTATGAATATTATCTTTAGCTTTCTATAGTGTTGATTGACTGATTGTGATATTTTATCTGCGGTAATAATAAAAACAAGACTTTGATATTAAACACATGCATATACCACTGATTCCAATGTGATATTTTCGTGCGAAATAAACACACACGTGGTTATTGATTAGATCGACCGGAAGTCGACCATTACATGGCTCCTTAATGACTGGAATAAAACCGTTATATTAACATTTTTATTACAACTTGCCGGTACATTTGAAAATAAATCCATCCTTGTTAATGCTGCAAGAACACGGGAAACATCCACCTGTCAGAAATATGATGAAGTATGCTGGTTATTACTTGTCTGCACGGCAATCCGAGAGACACAGAGCACAATGATGAGAATACTTTAATATCATAACATGGCAGGTTGGTCTTAATAAAGTAACAACCGAAAGTTTTGTTTTTAGGTTTACATAAACTTGCAGCTTAAATGACTCACCAACACTTTCGTTTTACACACACTAGAAGAAGTAATCAAATATAAGCCGATTTTTTTATTTTCTTTGATGATGTTACCGGTTTTAGCCATAAAAGGTCAGCCCCTTCGTTGTGACCGATTGTTCAAGATAATTTTTTGAACCTGAAGTACAAAATAATATCGTGACATTATTAATTTATGCGGCTCATATTGATGACGCACCCTTGATGAAACCACGATGCCTTTTTATCAATAGTAGATAAATGATAATTTACCACCTTGAGGCGTGGCAACTGAAACACAACTCTCGGGGACATTAAGCAGGATTTTTTACGACTGCTTGCCGGTTATTATAAAGGGACTACTATGCCTGATGTAAGTATAATGTGGACCGGGTGGGACTTGTTTGTTTGTTTGGTGTATTTGGCGTTTCCACATTTGCATCCTTACACTAAATTGACTTGGTTGGTAATTGTAGATATTGATGATATTAGATAAACACTCCTAATTCGTAACTCTCTTAGGAAACAACGTACGATAACCATTCCCTCCTGACGTCACAAAGTGTGTTACTAAAGGAAACGAAAAGCGAACAAAACACAAAAACAGGATACTATATTGGTCGATACATAATGGCAGACCATAAGACTATAATGGATACATCGCAATTTAATCTCCAGTTTATTGGATCATGCTATAATGTCGGAGTTGTTTCCCTTTCATCGCTATGAACCGCAAGTTGGGAATTCTTTCTGTCTTATTTTGAAACGGTAGATACAAGAAGGTCGCTAGGATGTCGCATTGAATTGCACTCAGGCAAATAGCCAAACAACCAGTTTGATTGCTTTAAAGACCAATAAAGCCTTTTCACTAACAGTGGTCTCAAGAGAGAAAAATGATTCTTATTGTCCTGGAAAAATAAGATGTAAGTTACGGAATTCATTTAGAGAAGACGTGCTTTTGAGACTGTTTAACTGCATTGATCCTAAGTCCAGTCACATTGCTTCAATTTTGTGTTTACTAACAGGTTCTTTTCAGTATTTCAATAACACATTATATAGAAACATTTATCTTTATTTACCCAAACCACAACCCTTACTGTTTTGTAAAAGGAAATGTGTCTCAATACAACCAAATGCCTAGACGACTTCCCTTGAATATAGTCAAAACAAAACAACGTGACGTTTACGGTAACTTTGATGGATACCATTTGCATCACAAGATCAAGTGATGTCGATGTCAGTGTCCATTAGCCACAATTACCAAACATTTGTACGAAACACTGTGCATGTATCAGATAAGCTTTTCGACCCCACAGGTCTCTATACGTAACCTATATCAGCGTAAATTTGCACAAGGATAAACAAAGTTGGAAACACTAAAGGAACACCAATAGCTACTTAAAGAAATTTCTTCATCAAATACAGCAAAGACTTTCTCTTAGACAATATAACTATATCGACAACGGGAACAGATCGCTTCAACGTGCATAAACTGTTACATCGACAGTACTTAGAAAATAGAGGTAATGATGTTAACCCCAGTACTGATATTCCGTTTATGTATGTTACAGAGTTACCTCCCTTGCGGAAAGTTATCCATTGTGACGTCATTATTTTGTGAGCGATGGCTGGGTTGTTTTCTTCGAAAAGTATGACGTTACAGGCCTAAACATGACGATACAACCAATACCTACCCGCAAGGGCACATATCTCTGTATTATGCAGATACAGAATAGATCTACCAAGTTAATGGACGATGTACAGACACGTGATACACTTAAACATTCCTGTCATATATATACGTCTATGATAATACGTCCAGCTAAATAGTTGTTTTCGCTAGCAACGCATTGACCACGCACTGACCACTCACTGACCCTTTTAATGGCAAGGACCACCAGACGCAACCTGGAGTTGAGAGCTACACATTGATACGTAGACAAGCAATCCATACTCAATATACTATACGCACCTAGGACTGTTCGCGGCTTCATTTTTAGCAGTGCTTTATAGTCAACACTTGAATATATCCATGGAGATAATGGTTGGTCACCGGCTTTATCCTGGTCACGTCACACACGATACACATACACATGTCCATACTGAATGGACTCACTTCATGAACAACTGACTAATAGTCAGAATTGCGCAGTAATGATGAAAAACGTTCTGAATTCCTTGACAGTTTACTCATACACATACCAAGTACCTTCCAAAATCATCAAGCTTAAAATACACCAGGTATCAGATCTCTAGACCGATTTTACAACCGCAACACCGATTTTAGACCCATTTATGATATGGGATAGGAGCTGGTTCTCTTTCTGAGCTCGGGTATAATGACTGTTCCCCGAGACGAAATATCATCTAACATTATACTGCCAAAATCTAGAATGATACGCTGTAAAAGTGAACGAATAATGGATATGTCTGATTTTTTTTTTTTAATTCCAATTAAAAAATATATTCTAAATATATTATATATATTTAGATGTTAATATATTTAGATGTTTTAGTTCAAACAAATGAAGCTGGTACAATTACTACGGACTTATATTGTAAAGCAACAGATGCACACAATTACTTTTTTTTATTCTAATCACAGTAGACATACTAAGTGGATATTAATTTTTATCTCGCCTCAAGGATTTACAAGATATTAGACTTGGTCAGTTACAACAATATCTTAAGGCTCAATGTTATCCTGTTGAGGTAATAGAGCATGGCATTAGAAAGACAATTGAAAAAGGATCTTTTATATCCCGTATACATGAACAAAAGTTAATACGGCTTTGATTCCTTTTGTTTCTACATTCAATACCAAAAAAATCAATATTTTTCCAGTGATTAAAAATAAATGTAATAAGTTAATGCAAAGTAGTGATCGTATGAGAAAGATTTTTGAAAACCATACAGTTTTGCGGAGTAGAAGACAGACAACCTCAAAATTTAAAACAAATGTTTACAAGTTCCAGGTTCAATATCTCTATTGCTGACTCCGTGGTGTCGAAATGTAAGACACCTAGATGCGGTACATGTCCAATTATTATTAAATGTAGTACATATGTGTTTAAAAATGGTTTGCATCATACTGTAAAAGCAAACATGAATTGCAAATCGAAGTGTGTGATATATGCTTTAATTTGTTCTCGATGTGATGATTTTTTCATCGGACAAACTAGTAATGAACTTAGAACAAATATGACTGTTCATAGGAAACAAACAAGAACGTAATTTGAATGTTAATTAGCATAGACATGATTGTGCAGGTGGTCAATTTAATGTTATATCTTTTTATCAATTACATTCTTGAGACACTTTTTGTTGGAAAATCAGCTTAAAAAATGTTAAAACCAACTCTCAATAGGCCATAATACACAAATATAGCAATTTGATGAGGTCGATACATGATTATATCGACCAAATAAAAAATATTAACCGAGGACGTAGTGGTTGATATAATCATATATTGACCGAAATTTTTCTGGATTTTTTTACATTTTGAAATGAGTGTGAAACTAAATAAGCATCGCATAGTAATTTCTGTTTCGTGATGACAGTTAAAATCTTTTGATTTTGTAACAAGTTTAATTTAAAACAAAATATGAAAACAGTATCAATTGATGCACTTCACGCTTTTATTACATGCACCCGGTGCGTGCGTGTTTGTAAATTGCATACATGTACAGGTACTCCATTATACATGTAGCTCCATGTCTTAAGGACACAGTCAATTGAATGTATAGTTTGTTCTTCGTTGAAATAATCCACTTTGACGTCAAACATATATTTACAGATTCAGATTGACATTAAGATACATTCTCTCAAGCTTAGTACTCCATTCCGTAAAATAAAAATCGTATATATACAGTAGGATTAGCCTATATGCCTAATGTTGTTACTAGCCTAGGTGGAATTTTAGAAATAAACATCAAACGTATTCACTATTCAATGGCTCCAGATGCTTAATGAATGTTATTCGATTATTTCTTACACTCCTACCGTGTTTATTTTGAAAATTCAAAAGTTAAAATTGTAGTCATCATTATCTTTGATAGAAACCCAAACAATCAACGTCGTCTGTCACATTTTGAACTAAGGTCATCAAAGCTTTTGTTTCAAAGCGTCAAGAACACGAAGCGTTTCGGTAACGTAGAGGATACCGTTATCTAAAATAACCGTGCAATATACTTTTTTTATAAACTACTTCCGGAAAAATTGTGCAATATAGTTTTTATCGGTGATCACGTGGAATATTTTTGACCAATGAGAAGTGACAAAAATCCAGAAAAATGATAAACATTTATATTCCTGAAAAGCCATCATGAAATAGTGAATGTACAAGAGGAAGGTGTTAATGAAAACGTTGTCGGTTCTTTGTCATTTCGATCGATAGCTTTCTTTATCGCACAGGTTATATAATAGATTCATATATATTGAAAACGTTAAACAAAGCCAACCGAGAAACGTATACTTTTGATTAACAAATCCCAGTTTTAGCAACGACAGCACTTTCACGCCTTGAGCAGTCTTGATATATGGCTAGATTAAAGGGAGAAATGAGCAATTTATTTGACATCAATGACGAAAGGATATTTTCCCTGTAAGAACACGTCATCTATCCATTCTTCAGATTGATTTGCTTTTAGTATTACGTTTGATTTCTACAAATTTTTATTCATCGGCATTCGAAACGCATACTATAGCTACATGTACCTATTTTTCACTATGTGGTATTTTTCTGTTAAAAATAGGAAACACCAAAGGACATGACCTCGATTAACATATTTTAATATACTTTTTTTTATTTGATATCATGATATCGGGGATTATTTCTATATAAAAAATGGCTAATATCTTCCATCACATGCATCGCGATACCTTGGTCGAATGGCGTATTGAATTTTTACGTTCTCTTTTCTGAAGCACGAATGTACTATTTGTAAGGATATGTCTAGCCATTCCGCCCCTCAGTGACGTACAGACGGTGTCGGATTGTATCTCAAGTTTAATCTGACCACCAAGCTGATTTTGTTGTTGTATCTCAGCAAAACTGCACCAATTAATTGGATTTTATTTTCTTTGTTGTCGTGCAGCAAGCCTACCAGACAGATTGTATGTCGTTACTGTAAATACTTCAATTTCGATGTACATGAACATACTTTGAGGTAGTAATATGCTGATCAGCTTTGTTTAGGATGTTGACCTGTAACTGAAGCATGTTTAAAGATACTTAAGCTTTAAATGTAGATCCGCCATGTAACATTTAAGACGCCTAGCTTTTTAACAACACAATACAGGAAGAGGAGTTATTTACTAGGTGATTAGTTTACTGATGCCTATGATTGAAGCCTTCAACGTGGCATGACTAAGCGATATAACAGACTGTTCCAAATAATAAGAAAATGACACAAATTACAATTATTTGAGTAACTGTATCAATTAAAAGTAATATAAGAAATAATCATGAATTTATTAGTATGTAAACATATCCCTTCATGGCTTCGTTACAATAGTGTATCGTTATTGATGGGCCGGAGTTTAAACAAGTTCTGGGCGAGTTTTGAAGACAAGAAATTATTCGACAATTGTCAGTACTGGAAGTGGTCTGTCTGTCACGGAACCGTGTCCTGCCAAGGGAGTGCAACATAATTAAAACATCAATAGCAGCTGTGAGGCAACATAACATAGACGGAGTTAATATAACCCTGGCCGGCCGTAGGACGACTAATCACGATTGTAACACAATCACGCAACACTCTCTATGGTTTATGTTAGAACTCTCACCAGGGATTTACTCATCTGTAGCCTGAAATCATGCTCATTCTATCGGCGTGATGATTACACTCTAATATAACTGTCAAAATGTACACACAGGAGCTATATACAAGAATACTGAATACTCATGGGTATGCTTCATCCCTGGCGCTTGCGTAACAAAACAAAATCACGATTTATATATTGTCGCTTATGATAGACAAAAAAACGTATGTATGGCCATGAAACGATCGTTGCTGTTTATTGCTAGTAAGACGTTTGGTTTGCCTCTACTACCTTACGTGCTAGCTTCTGCGTGTTTGACGGAACAACAAATAGTAGACGCGCTCTAAATTGATTATGTAATGATCGCGGAAATGGTAGACCTTCAATACGAGTTTGGAAATACCAGTATTTTCTTAAATGAGATCAAGTCACAGCTTTAAGTATATGAATGTTAATACGAACATCTCTAATTACACCTACTATTATCCCCGAAGGGGAACGTTATCAACCGATTCGTGATTGGAAATATAAAAGCTTTTCCTACCGGCCTATGATTACCCATAGGTATACAATCGTAGCAGTTTCCTTCATTTGGTTCAAAATGTTAACATTGCATAAGTTGGGATGAACTTCCGGTTATGACGTCATCAAGATGGCCGCCATCTCGAATTTCACTAAAAAATGAAAAATAGTCATAACATTGACATTTTTCAACCAAAGTAGACAAATGAGGTATCAAAATGACCACAATAGAACAAGAAATACATATCGGGATCAAAACATCCAATATATGTAGTGATTTCCACGCAGGAAATGGAAAAATCTGATTTTAAGCTCAAAAGTGATGATTTTTCAGCAAATTTTTCATATTTGGCTTGACGTTATTTAAACTCCTATCAATCAGTAAAATCAATAACAACAACAACAACAATATATTGAAATGCAAAAAAGAATTATTGTTATTACAATCGTAGCAGTTTCCTTCATTTGGTTTCATTCCGTGGCACATTTCATTTCCGTGGCACCATAAATGTGAGAATTGTGAAAGGGATCACCCGACGCTTGTATCATCGACAAGTATATAATGAACAGCAGGTGTGTGTTCATTCTATTGTTTGGTTCATCAATGTTAATATCTAGAGAACATGGCACGTGTTACCCGGATTATACAGTTCATATTACTTCTTTGACCCTTATCTACAGATCACATGGGCATATCGTATAAACACAAGGTCACTAATAATTAAAATTTAATTTTAATTCGATCACTTTAATCTATTTGGTGTTTGGTTGATCAGATAAACGTCCTATTAGCAGCCAGGAGCATTTGAGAACGGCCGCACGTGTTTGCAGTGTGTTGCGTGTGTGAAGCGCCTGTGTAGTTTGGAAGACTGCAGTACGTTAGGGCTTTGGCCCTTTGGGTTTTTGGTCACATACAATGGGCGAACAGTTAATTTTGTATGCTAAATCTTTACGTTTGGTAATTTTACTTACATAACCGATTTGATAATGAAATAAAACTCACCACCCATTGATATTAGATTCACATTTGAGTCTTAAAGATGTTCTATCGCCGACAGAGCATAAATGATACTCATCAGTTTAATAATAATTGGTGTTTAATCATGTATATATTTGTCTAATTAAAACAAAAAATAATATGAAATAATTTATTTTGCTTTTAGTGCATGCGCTATCAGTACTTCATTCAATATAGGACATAGTGCCTGGGAATTTTTTCGGGATGCAAATAATTATTTTCAATATTTTTTTAATCTTTTTGTAAAATTAGATGCTCAAACCTTTAATGGTGGTAGTGGTGTAAAGTATACGAAATCGTCTGCTCTTGTTTTTGATAGAGAAAAATACTATTTCTCAGCGATGGAGCATCTTAAATGTAAACATATGTACATGTACCATTATTTGGTAGTTCTTGACAAAACGGTAGTTCACCTTAAATTGTACTGATTCGTATTTAATGATCTGTAGCTTTGTTCCACCCAGATAACACTATTGCATTAATGACAATAAAATAATAGAATATTAAACTTCCCGATTCGGGGTCAAGGCTCTCACGATCCAGCTAACCACATAACAGATACACTAATTCCATTGAAAAAGTGCATAGGCGCATTTAGTAGCCATGATGATAGCTATTACATTTAAGATTCCATTGATATTATATTTTATATATTTTATATAAAATATTTAATAACATTACATAAATGTTTTGATAATGTTTTAAAACAGTTGGTCTCTGGTTGTGAATCTATGTAAAGGTATTAATGTGCGGAAAGAAAGAGTATTTCAACTATAAAGTTACTTTTCTTATGCCATGTATGTGTGTGTACCTAAAAGCCCTAGCAACACAGCTATTATTTACATGTGATAACTGTAAGTCAATCTTGAGTTTCGATGTGACAGTATACCAAACATAGACAAAAACAACTTGGTTTAGATAGGTTTGATTTTTTAGGTTTAATGTTCTTATCATAGCCAGGGTGTTATAATATAAGACTCTTTCATATGTGGATATGAAGGATAGGGATATTCTACCCGAGGGTCACAAAATGTAGTAAAACCCGAGGCTTGCCGAGGGTTTTGCAACATTTTGTGATCCCGAGGGTAGAATATCCCTATCCTTCATATCCACTTATGAAGGAGTATTTTTCTTTCATACCACGACGTTTTACTGCAATTTTACAACTATAATATCCCGCCATTTTGAAATAAATTCGAAGAAATCCACGACTGGAAGTCAATTTCCATACATGAAAAATTACGTGATATTTTCAACACAAATTCCGTTGCTTGCATCTTTTATAGTAAAACCAGTCAATTTTGTGAAAAAAAGTTAAAATTTTACCGAGGAAATAGAGATTTTGTTGACGCCGTGACGTCACGAGGCTTTATTGCATGGGTAGCCATGCAATACAGCCTCAGGCGACATGAGTGTATTGTCCTAGACCAGCCAGTATTACACGTGTAGGTATGAAAGAAATATATATATATATCCCTTTCAAGCTGGAGGAATACATTATTTGTACAGTAAACACATTATGTTTTCAGAGTAAATTATTCCGTCAAATTAAAATCGCTGATTGAATTTGAGTACCAAATTTTGGTCCTATTCTTACTGAATATCTTTTTATGATGCATAATTAGAAGATAAGATCATAATGCGGAAATTCAATCCGCAATTTTACCTCGACAGAAACATAATGTGTTAGTGATAAAAAGTAAACTTAATTACATCGTCCCATGTGTGGACCTCCAAAATCACGAGCATTGATATCGGTGTATTTACTTTGATTGATATAAACTTATATCGACTTCATCAAAATGATACGTTTGTACATTTGAAGTTGTAGTTGCGGATAACACAAACTATATCCTCGTAAATTCTTTATCTAATTATATCAAGTACATCATTGTACATATGTTGTTATGCAACGTCTGTCAAATTTTCAAAGAAATTGAACTGCCATTTGCTGTAGATAGATATTTAAATAGGTTGTTTTTTAACATCATCTGTGCATGAAAAACCAAATCTGTCCATGATAAATCGCCCCATAAAATATGATACATCAATGTCTTTTCAAGAAAAAAAAACCCTTTTTCTCTTCATCACTAATTTTCAGTTGTTATGAGGTAAAACGATGCTCGTAAATAACATTAACATACAATTGCAACAGACGTTCAATAAATATATATTTTACAAGAAATAATAATAAAAGGTTGATGGGATTATTAATGATGTTATCAACTAATCAACACTTTTTTTCAGAACTTTATAAGCCAAAATGTTAGAAACGAAGGTTAGATTGAATCACGGTTATTCAAATGCTTGAAGAGTTTGATGCATGTGTCATAATACAAGCAATGGTTTTTAAAGACGACCTTCCCTGTATGTAATGTGAGTCTATGTTTGTATGATGCTTTGTAGGAAAAACGTAATAATTCTACCTGCTGCACCAACATGTATTGCATGATCATAAAAAGCGACTAAATTTAGGACCTTTTAAAGTTTTCTTTATTCTTACCTTTCTTTCACCCTCTTAACGTCTCCATTTACACCACATACTTTTTGCCTTCTTTTGTTTGCTCACCCCTTTGAGGAAGGCTCTGGGTTCTGTCCCCTGGCCGAGACACACCATAGTCTTTAAAAAGTGTCAGTTTCTGCTCCTGCTTAGCACTTAGCATTCAGGGAGTAAATCTACTGGTTCGCCCGTTGTCAGTATAATGTGACCGGGTGAGGTGTGTTGCATGGTGTCTTTAACGGCATGCTTCAGTGATATAGCACTATAAAAAGGGCAACAGTTCCACTATAAAAGAGGACACACAACAGGATTATGTTAGTTGTAACACTATAATGTTAATAGGACGTTCAATAATCAAACAAACAAACGAAAAAGCACTGTGGTATTTCTACGTCTCCATATAATAATGAAAGGCCAGATAAACAACAGTTGAAGGTCCTTATATAAAATTTAAATTTTTACTAAAATTATCAGTAACGTTATCGTAACGAGATATAATCAGTAATGTTTCGATTTGCATTGTGGTCAGTGACCTTATTTTCTTCAAATGGCGGGTTGCATCCATAACGGAAGAGATCATTTCAGGATTTATATTAGGACATGTTAGTCTGGTCTCATCGGAACAATCTGACAGCAGAGTAGACACTGCAGCATGGCAGATCTATCTGCCCCAGCTAGTGTGGACGTTTCCTTGTATCCTTTAAACACAACAGGAGACTAGGTGGACACGGCATTAGGCAAGTTGACAGGTTATATATTACGTGTATATAAAATGTCGCCAGTCCCGGTCGATCATAATGACAAACAACGCAAAACAATCTTACTATTTGCTCTAGAGAAATACATATATTTTGAAGGGTTTTAGACACAAGAAGTGATAATTTGTCTATAGGATGTGTCTGTAATCCTGACCCAGGGGTGGCGTGTACACATACCGAGATATGGGGCAAAGCATATACAAAAATGATACTACAACAAAGAGGCATAACTGCTACTGCACGTCGAAGGTTCACTGGCGATAAGAAGGACCAGATGCACAGGCTGTATCCGAAACGCCTACATTGTAAAATACATACAGTCAAGTATGTTGTTATAACGATTATATAGCGGTTACATAATGAGTGGTAGTTGAATATTGAATTTATTCCACACGAGTGAGTTATCTTTTAAAAGTTACAAAAGACACGAGCTCTAGCAAGTGTCTTTTGTAACTTTTAAACAATAACTTACGAGTGTAGAATAAATTCAATATTCAACAACCACGAGTAGTGTTACCTGTTTCTACCACAATCATATTCTTTTTTAGCCGATAGAAATACGGCAGGGATACGGTAACGTGTATTTACCGAAGTATGATTGATGACGGTGACATTGATGACACGACACTGAGAAATAAGTAGTTCGGTCAAAGTTCACCGAGTCAGCCATCAGAAAGCGTACAAAGTTTATAGGTGTATATTTAATTTTGAACAATGAACAACAGAAAAATAATCAACACATGTATCAACTTTATTGAAGTTAAGTTGGTGGTGCGAAATATATCTTAATTTTCCATTTCTTACATTATAGATATAAAGTGTCAATTAGGACAATTGGTCTGTATTGTTTATATAGTTCCTTATGGCTAATGATGTCAGTTTATGATCAGCTACTGTAAACGACTCGTCTCGAAAAACAACAGTTACAAAGTAACATTAAAATCAAAAGGTACATGTAGCGTTATCTTATTTCATCATATCGACTACATTCTAACAACAAAATGATTTTCATTTTTGAATACTCAACATATACATAATGAGGATGGCATGCTTTTGTTTTGGCAAATAAATGACTATACTGAGATTCACAGAGCTGCACTCCATCCGTAACCGTGCATGATATATATCTTACCCTTGCGGATGCCACCACTGTAAAAGACAGGCGTGATCAAGCAGACGTAGAAGAAATTGAACGATTGCATTATGGTAGACTATTCCATTGGTCTATAACAGACGGAACAACAGTCTGCTTATAATAGGGGTTTTATGTGATATAGGTGTACTTTTAAAAAGAATGGTTTGAGCTTATATGGATAACCTTCAGTATATGTGATCAGGATATGCAGAAAAATGTTTTCTGATTCACAGTTGGCATACGCGCTATTTCCTTTTGATGTTTAACGTAAGGAAAGAACAAAAGCAAAAGTTTTTGATAAATTTTTATTTGAAACCGATTTTTAAGCAGAGAAACCATTATATACATACATGTATTATATATATCAACCTTCAAATATGTCTAATATTTCGTGCGCAAAGAATATAATATTATTTAGATACACATTATAGAACATATTAAGGTTTGAGAAAACAAAATGACCATAAATCTAAGTATTGATTATTAATTGGGTTGTTATTTAAGTAGTTAAATCTAAAACTGTTGATCAATATATAAAAAGTATCTGAATCACCCTGTGACAACAGCATTTTTGTATCAACATCTTACTCGTGGGATTTTTATTATTTTTTTGTTTCATTTCTTCCGTTTACAAAAGTTAACACAATAGTGTCGCTCTGTTTGAAGTATTTCTCTATATAACACATAGTATAAACAGATGACGCGATCGTACCACGTGACCTAGCTAATTCAATTAAAACAGGTTGCCCCTTATTAAGTGTCGGAAAAGCTGTATCAGTCAACATTTATGAGGTTAACCTACCAGAAAAAGTTTAAATAACAAGGTATGTCACAAACCCTTCCAAACGCTTTGATTACGTATTCCTGTCATTATAACAACGTATACAACAATGGTTTTTATGTAAAATTTCCGATGAAATATGCTTCCCATGGTTGCTTGAAAAAAAACCCATTTAAATCGAAAGGGAAACATAGTAGTGTTCGATATATATTTATATATATATATATATTTTACATTTTCAAGTTTTATTTAATAATGTTTCGTCACATATATATTTTAGTTCATACATTCTCAATCAATTGTTTTGTCATTCTAAAGGAGTCTCCAAAAGGCAATAATAATGATACACTGTGCTTATCTTTTAGATCTATACGGGTTAAATAAACATCGGTATATGTTTAATGATGTTGGATTAGAGAATAAACATGAAACGGTACTTAAAAAGCCCGATTAATCCGTACAACGATGCAGGTATTATTTAATCGAGGGATTTCATCAATATGTAGTCTAAAGATTTAAAAACCACCAAAGGAAAAAGTAATCAAACAATAACATGTTTACGTGTTATAGTCGAATACTATATAGAGATATTTTTAAATCCGATGATTGTACACTGTGGTTTATTTTTATTTTTAAATTCAATTTCAAATATTTTTTTAATTTTCATATGAAGGGAAGATAATCTTATTTGGATCTTATGACTATGTTTGCTAAAGAAAATTTATTTATTTCCAACATTTTATTTTATTTCTGATATATTACCAAATATCAGAATTAGTTGTTAAGCTTTGTTGTCCTGTTAGGGGACATTATACAAATATAGCATTTTGATGAGGTAGATACATGGTTATATCGACCAAGAAAAAATATTGACCAAGGACGTAGTCCGAGGTCGATATTTTTTTTCTGTGGTCGATATAAACCATGTATTGACCGAAATCAAAATGCTATAATTGTTTTATTATTTTTCTGGATTTTTTACATTTTGAAATGAGCGTGAAACTAAATAAGCACGCATTGTAAATTCTGCTTCGTGAAGACAGTTACAATCTAACAAGTTTAGTTTTAAAAAAAACCATATGAACACAGTACCAATTGACGCACTTCACATACAGACAACAGGCGAACCAGTCGTCCTACTCCCTTAATACTTAGCAGGAGCAGTAACTACCACTTTTAAAAACTTTGGTGTGTCTCGCCCAGGAGACAACCTTTAACGCTGCAAAATGCATTTAACTATTCATTTAAAAGAAATAGGAGCATGGGCGGATTTCTCATTAAACATTTTCCCTCAAGTTTACACAATTTACCTTTATCTCTATAAAAAAATCTTTTCGAGCATATCTAACAAAATGATGAGTCACTAAAGACCTACATACTTACTCAAAGTCACGGTATATGTCCGCTTTCCTTATATATTTCCTTCAAAGACCAACGCAAGGTCGTCATACCCATGATGGTTCTTTTGTGATTCCTAATGGTTCCTTGTTTAGTCCTTATATTAAAACATCCATCAATGGCATCTATCTAAGTAATTAAATTCAAAATCAGTAAAGATAAACGAAACGGATAAAAATGTTTGAGCGTCTACATCAATTACATCAGGTCTATAGAGGCGATGCCTCTATTCGATCACGAATCTGGTTGTATACTTTGAATTATTGAGGGTCGCGTATCGTTTCTTGATGTAAAAGTAACTATATGGCCCCTCTGCCATGCAAGGTATGGCGTAAGAATTTTACCTGCTGCCCCTATTGCATGATTGTAAAATGCGACTAAATTTAGAATAATATTTTTGCTCTTCTTCCTAACGTCTTCCGCAACACCGCTTGACTTTTGGCCTTTCTGTTGAGCCGTCCCTGCGTGGTAGTTTCTGCTCCTGCTAAGTGTTCAGCGTACAGGGAGTAAAACGACTGGTTCGCCCGCATATTGTGACTGGTGTGGTGTGGTGCTTGGTGTAAGAATTGTTCCTGCTTCCCCTATTGCATGATCGCAAAAGGCAAATATTTTTAAAACTGCTTATGGCTGAGCCAAGCGGCTTTTATTAAGATAGGTGCGTGTTGGAACCATCTCCGGTTGATGCGTGCGCATCTGCTGACTTCTGGTTTTTACAGTTCGACAGCGATATCCATGTTACCATCCTGTTCATGTTATTATAATCATTACTTGATGCTTTTGCAAATTACAAATAGAAAAGGGATTTTCCTGATGCTTTTCTGTATTATTAGTGTGTTTCCCGGTCGGTATGTGACTTCAGACGATGATGTAGATTTTGTCGCTGGCAGTACCCTGAAAAATGGCGTCGGGTTGAAGCCATACTTTCACATTTTCACACCGGGTCGTGTTTTGAAATTCGATCGGTATTGTTATTGATACGTCAACAGTTTGACAATATTTCAGAGATTAATGCAAGTACTAACGGCATTAAAACATCGTGGCAAGTATTTTTGTATTCAGAAAAAAATACGAAAATATCCGGCTAATCAAATTATACTGAGTGCGTAAACAAAACATGGCGGTCGAAAAGTAGAGTATTGTTTCTTTAACTGGTCGTGAACTACAGGTACGTTACGTTCACAAATAAATAAATTTGAAACTGTAAATGCCTTTCGAAGATGTTTTAGTAAATCATTGTATTAAATTAGAAACAACGACTGCAGAAACGATGTGCGTCAATGACGAATATGTGCCGATTCATGTAAAAAATGACAAGCCGTGTGAACACTAAAACATGTTGACCATGCCGGGTTGAAGTGAATACGGTGTACATGAAAACAGATGTCGGCATATCTGGTCGAAAATAACCTTCAGTTAAATATGAACACTGTCCACAATTCCTAATTCTTAATAATTAAAATAAAGTAAACACAAACAGTTGCAATGTATTCAACACATGTGTTTCGTAGCTCATCGGATCTGTAGAATAGATTGTTTATAAAATGAATAAGCAATAAAAATTGTTGTGTTGCAGCGACTTTTCATGTTATACTGCCATAATTCCGGTTTTGTCTTTCTTCCTACCTTACTTCATAACGTCTCCCTTGATACCACCTCACTATTGGCCTTCTTTTGAGCGTTCGCCCCTGTAAGGAAAGCTTTTGGTTTTGTCTCCTGGCCGAGACACACAATGGTCTGTAAAATTCGCAGTCTCTGCTCCTGCTTATTGCTCAGCTGAAAGAGAGGGGGACGACTGGTTCGGCTGTTATTAGTATAATGTGACCGGATGAGGTGTGTTGCTTGGTATGTTCAGCGGCATGCTTCATTGATATAGCCGGCGAGGCAGTGAATACTGACCGAACATCTAATACGAAGTGGCCGATTAACATATGATGTCCGGGCGCTAACTGGCTTATTCATGGAACATCGTACTAATATCGCCCAAATATCTTACGGACAACGCACGATAGTTGTACCTTGCCTAATGTCGGGTGGTGTGATTACCGCTAGATGCCCGGCCAGATATCGGACGATACTTAACGAGGTTGGATGTGTGATTGATGATGAAAATCTACGAGACAACAGGATTTTAACCTCGAGTAAAAACTGTTCGGGCACCTCCTGATGCTGCTTGAGGTCCCGGGCCAACGGCCGGTCATGTCTTATATCCTGCCGAGGACCAGATGAAAATGGCTAAAACTCATGTCGGGAGTAGATCCTTAGCCTAATCGGAAAGGATTGTGACCAAAGCCTTAAAAGGGACGTTACTTAATCAAACCAAAAAAACTCCTTGTTGTTAAAATGATTTAATAATTTTGTCTATAAATACTAGAAACCGACAAGTCATGTCATCTCCCTCTGTCAGAATAAATTTTAGTGATTTTTCTATACACCACTATGGACATATTTAAGATGGTGTTGTGCTCCCTATATTGTGGGTGTTATCGCCCTTCATCAGATTTGAAGATGAAAAAGAACACGCTGAACGCTGAAGCAGGGCAGCGTTAGTTGGGAGAGTGACAAGAACGAGTGTCGGAGACAACGGCTCAAGGAGCGGTGTATCCATGAACTGTATGTGTATGTGTCTTAGAAATGAACTGAAGGAGGTTGCCTAACGTCATGAACGTGTGTATCAACTTTAATGTCGGAGTAGTAATACGCGTGGAACTTTTGTGACGGCTGTGTGTACACCGTGTGGAAATTCGGTCACAGCGCGGGCGGCATGGAGGCCTATAGACTGCTGGTATAATTATAAAATCATTGTGTAAAATCGACACCCCCTATTGTTTTGTTATTATGTCTAATTAAATGTTAAATTATCTCAACGTCTCTGTCGTTATTTCATAGTCCACAAATAGTTAACAAATATCTTCCAATATACCCAAAGATTGATCCCAAAATAAATTAGTCTAGGGAGAAGGTGAGCGGAATCGTCTTTGGACATTGTCTGTTTCGTCTCCGCCCCATTCTAGATATGTATCTAGATCTTTTTCTCCTGACACCCTCACTTTATGCAGGTACTACGTTAGAATTGTACCTGTTGTCCACATTGCATAAAATCGGAAAAGGCGACTACATTTCTCCTTCCCTAATCACCGCTTGCCCATGTGAGAAAGGGTCTAGGTTCTGCCCCTTGTAGGAACACATCCTGTTTATAAAAATCCTGCTTACCGCTCAACATAGAGGTGATTGACTGGTTTGTCCATAGTCAGAAGAATGTTTCCTGGCGTTGCGTATCTTTGACGCCATGCTTCAGCGAGATAGCTCTCTTACTCGGACTACACCCACTATTATACAGTATGTCAAGTATACATACATTATCTGGTATGACTTGTTTAAAAGGGCGTTTGGACCAATCAACGCTTGAAATATCTACAAAACTGGACTTTAATACTAAATCTCTGTGATGTATAGAAATGTATCTATAAAATGCATATGCCTATTTGACAGTACAATATGACCGTACATATGTTTTCCTTTAGTCAGTCTCAACATTTGACCTGTATAATGACTTATATGCTTCCTTACACTATTTCTTAGTTATTCATAAGCTTCTTTAGTACCCCTGTGAACAAAACTTATTTTAGGTAAGTCCTTGTATGACGCGAACAAGGTTATCGTGGTGACGAATTAGGACACTGACAACACGAATCGTTTAAAAACCATATAAGTAACAGTTGTTTTCAGTGTAGTCTCATGAATGTATAAGTGTTGATGTCGTTGTTTTTTTTTAAACAAACTGGCAGATTTCTTCTTAACTACCGGAGAAATAATGAGAGTTAATTGTTTACGATAGACGGACGTACAATCGACTTGATACCAATAAATATGTTATGCTTAAGAATCATTTCCACTTTATATTATATGGGTTTGTCAAATTGATTCAACTGCATAACTTTATTGTCGTATGTTTCCTGTAATTACTTAACATCACAGTTGATTTCCAGAACTGATGCGGGATTCAACATGATATTAGAAAGTAATGTTGTGCAAAAAGGAAAAATGGAGAATCCATCATATTTAAATCATTCTTTATTTTTTACCTAGTCCCAGGACTTCCAAAACCATCAACACATATACAAAATGATTACAAATATACATTTAAAGTAACAAATTACAAAATGAAAAGAGCCAGCCTTTTACTAAAAGCATTTAAAACCAATACCGATATACCGTTGACGACCTAGTGTTGCTTCTATGTTCCAATCATCTCGACACAATGCATGTCGTTGTATGTTTTGTCTCCCGGTACGATCCTTAAACCCACCTATCTTTGTAATAATACACACGCTAAATATTGGTACAAACATAACGTTTGATAATATCGTAAAACATAGCCAAATTATAACAACAGGGCTACTGATCAAAACGTACGCGTTACTGCCTCGGGCTGTGCAACTGGTGTATAGGGCATTCATACAGCATGTCGTTTTTTCTCCAGTACATACCTCATCCCTACAGGGATTCAATTTACAAAACTGTTTTAAACATACGCTAGTGATTAAATGTCGATCATGACGCTACCAGCGAAATCTGTACAATTATTCGACCTTTAGATACCAACCTCAGCCAAGATAAGCATGTTATCTGTGTCTTTTGTATCCTCAAACCAAGTCATGAACCATTCAAAGTATTACACAAACGTCATGACACCTACATACAACTGAAGGTCATGTATCGAGAAAAGTACAAATAATGATCGAGTGCTTTGTTTTGTATGTCTCATGTCCACAGCTTTTGGGATTGGACACACATAGACACTTAAAAACAGGTACATGAATTCAGTAGCAGGTGGTTTTAGAGAAGGGTATATATAGCGAAAACGAGAACCCCTCCTGTATTGTACCAGACCGCCGAATCGTACTCTGGGAGACTAGCATCACAGTTATATTGTACCGACATCTGGCAAATCACTTGCCCAATGTCTTAAAACTGATTGTTATATTGTAGCTAAAATTGTAAGATGCTTTGCTAATGACTCAAAGTATTAATCCCTGGTTTGTCAAAATGTGGCGGGGTCAAAGGGTACGTTACGATGAACTATATCGTGAATATATCAGCTACTTAGCACGTTGTGGTATGAAAGCAGCAGGTACGATTCCTATATGCTGACAAGAAGAAGGTGCAGGACGCCAGTAAACAGGTTGAAAAGTATATTCAAATATTACGCTTATTAACTATTCTGTTATAGAATATAAAGCGACTTAACAACAAATTTCAGATTTACGGTATGTACTGCCTGTAATTTCAAAGAAACGTGATATAAGGTACACAATTTACTATACCCTTTTTAGAAATGAAATATTCGAAAAGTTTAATTGCTCTGTTTTGTACAATTTATGCAGGTTTTTACCGTCAATTCTTTTAATTGTCAGATTTATTGCGAGTCGAAATTATAGCTTTTTCCTTGGTGATTTGCCATGGTCAGACTCTTCCATGTCAATAACCGACTACCTCTATTCTGTTTCTACAGTGTTTCCTCCTATGTTGAAATGCATATATTGTTACGTTTTTATTTTGTGAGCGAAAATAGCGTCTGCTTCGAAGAAAACAGACGTTATGCTTGCGAACACTTGACGTCACAATCAATGCCCACCCTACGCGATCGGCCCTGTAAGTAAGCCGGAGTTTATGTTCCATAGTTTGACCGTGGTATACCATAGTGTGTAACATTAATATAAAAGTTTTTGCTTCTGCTTAGCGTTCGCCATAAAGATCAGTATAATGTGACCGGTTGAGCTGTGCTTGACCGGTGTCTTCGACGGAAGTCTTCAGTGATACAAAAAGGCAAGAGTTCCTATACCACAAGGTTACACAACACGTAACACGGTAGCTTCTCAAAACATACAGACATGCACACACCGCAACACGCTGCACAAATATGAGAACATTCTTAAATGACCATCGTTGTAAATAGGACCTTAAACATAAAAAAACAAACAATTAACAGAATAAATGTTAATGTGCTTCGTTTTACGGTCCATCGAAAGCTAAGGTAATTTAGGGCCAAACTAGAAGTCATGGATTCGTTTTCTATATTCAAATGAAAAATGCATAATGACTGCATCTAAAAATAAAGAATAAGACATGGGCAAATAAGAACTAAAACACAGATTGTAAATTTGAATTTTTAAAAAAGAATGTTAAAATAACAGGTTCGTTCAACCATGACGGGACACAGATTTTATGGTTATACTTCTTATCTTAGTGAAGATCGGTCTGCGTTAAAATAGGATTGACGATTACCAATTACCCTTGTGTCACACATTGCGCGCAACAAAATGTTGCCAATGCTTTGTTTGTGGCTAACCACCGCTGTGATCGGTCACCATGAGATTGACCTGTGGTATCACAGCGAGTAGGAAGTCAGCATCACACTAGCCCATAGCTGCTGGAAAATGCCTACTAGCAGAGAGCAGCCTACATATATATAACCACTGCTGTAGCAGCTTGCACGAGTTTAGTGTGGGCCAGCGCTTAGGATGGAGTTCCTTAAGATTTATGTTACGTAGTTAGACGGACATGTAATGGTACCCAGTCGATGACATGTTTGGATCACGAAATAACAATAGAGTTAAATAGCTGTGGAGGAAAGCCTATAACTTGGGTGTTGCTTCACATAGAACCTATTTTACATCGCGTGGGTATATATCCAGCATGTACTCTTAAAGGATACCACAAACTGGAGCTGTCTTCAATGTACTCACATACAACCGTCGTTTTCCATAACGAAATATTTGTGTTTTACCAATGTGTGTTATACAATGTGAATCATTTACTCGATGTCGCAAAAACAGACAAACATTCAAAATTATTAAGTTTATATTGCACTAAAATTATTGCGAATACCATCAAGGCTAATAAACTTTTAATGACTTTGTGTTCATAACATTTCTTCATACTCCTTATGAAATTAGATAATAACAAATAAGAGTTGTGTAAATCACTCGTTTAACAATTCATCATTTCAAATCATAAAACAGATCATCGCTCTTTCTCGTTGAACAAAAACGTTGTGACACTCCTTAGAGACAATAGAGATTGGATAGATGTGTTAGACATGAATACAATAACTAAGGCTTTTACCTGGACAGTTTGCTTGTGATTAAATCAACCACATTTTCGCTTCGGCCAAACAAGGTATGTATACTTTTACACAATTTTCACTGCTTATATCCTTAAGACTTCTGTTTCACTCATTCTGTTGATATTTTACAAATATGAAACCTAAATAGAATAAAACCTTGAGAAAAGCAAAACGCTAGTGTTGGAAAAAAAATAATAAAACAAACATTCAGTAATCACGACAGTGCATCTAGAAGGCAATTTGCTCATTTTGATAACGAAAGCAGCCACCGATAAGATGTCTATCAGAACTCTGGGTACTATGGATTTTTCACAACAGACGGTTATTAAACCAAGTGCAAATATCGTCCATGAATGAATATGATACAAGTGTTTTTCAAATAAAACGCCCTTAACAATATTTTTCGATTATGTTTCTATGCGTTCGATACAATTTGAACCTTATTTACATACGATTGTTAGTAATTAACTGGTATAAGACATTAAGAGGACGCAGAACTCGTAGTTGTAGTGCGATAGCTAATGGCAGTTCTAGTCTATCACCGTATCATCCGTGAGTTAATGTTATACTCATCACTTAATGACTTTTATCTATACATAGGTCTGTTACCTGTGTGTTTAATCAGGTAAATGCAAACACGTCCACTGAAGTGTACCTAAATCAAACACTGGCAACAGTATCTGATGTTTGATACCCTATTGATTCGATAATGAGACCGGAAAGGTTGGAATCCAGTACATCGTACCATTGTAATTTGTATATTTGTATATAAATATTTCATTGACACGAATACATACCACGACATCTAAACAACATGAACTTTATTCAAAATGAAAAACGAGAAATTACGAAAACATTGCTAGCCGTTTCCGTTATCAGTTTGACATGCTACATATATTCAGCCGCCATATGTTCTTATTTAAAATATTTACCTTTTTATTCGAAAATAAGCTTTTCAATGCTAAGACATTCGTTAATATAAAGGGAAAGAAAATCAAATTACTAAAACCATGTAATATGTATGGAGAGTAGATATGGGAATGCTTTTTACTGAGCCTTATGAAGATCGAAGCAGACAATTTTCTAGAGGCCAGAATCATTATTCAGACCTAGCAATTACGTTTGATTGTGTTAGTACATGTATCGCAGACATAATTCAGTATTTTCAAAAACGTAAAAAACAAGAAGCATCGCTTGATGTAGATATATTTTCTAAATTTACTATCTAATGATTTTAATAGTTTATACGAATTGACAGAAAAGCACAGAAATTGGTATTAATTGTAAACCTGGTTTGGCGAACTATGACGTCTGCAAAATTCATCCATAGATGAACACTGATTAATGTTTGAGTTGAAAATAATTTCGGATTAACGACTCGTGGTTTGGCTGTTTCTTTATTTGTATCGAATCTGCTGAAATATTGCAAATAAAGAAACTTCTGTTAATTGATATTTTTCAAAATAATTTTATTTGATTTTTTTTTTTTGCAACAGTAAATGCGATCAGCAATCCGTGTATTATTACACACGTCAGAGTTGATTTAAAATGTCGGCGCAACCTTTCCGACGGTTGTACAAATGATACCAATCATAGGTAACGCTACACCTTCTGCGTGTAAACTTTGAGGAATTTCTCTAAGGGTCACGATATTTCGATCTGATTAGTAGTGTGCTATTTCGGTGTTTTGTCTGTATCCTATATATGTATAACTATGGCCTGGAATGAGGCGTTTTTGCTGTATCATTTTGACATTGATCAGAATACTCTCTATGAATATGGACCAACACGGCTCCGGAGAAATGAAAACCAGTTCTGGAGTATCTTTTTCCGGTCAACGCTTTTAATCGAAATTGCTTCTAGGTTCACGGGAACAATACTTGAGATTTTATGTCTACATAGTCCGTTATTAGTGTGTAGCCTAGACTATCTACCGCACTTTAACATCGCAGGGCGAAATGAACGTGTATGTAAACACTACAAGGGTACAAGAACGCTCAAGAGTCGCCAATTTATGTCCACACACGATGGTCTGCCTGGTCACCAATCACTGTAAGTCATGGTTTAATAACACTGGATGACGACCTAATTCACAGTATTACCCATGTGCATCCTCGTAGTAATCGCTGTCCGTTGATTCATGTCCAAACACCGGTCGTCACCCAGTCAATAAGGTTAACAATCTTGTTCGTATTACTATTCATTCTTCTCATTCGGCGGGCGTCATTTTCTGATATACGAACAACTGTTAGCCGTAAACAGAAATCATACAATGATTGCCATTGGTGCTTGTAATTAAATATAGATTTACCGCAATCCATCGCGAAATAGGTCGACTTGAAACAGAGCATTTATATTCATAAATATTTCATGTGAGGAAATGTGATGCTACATTCTGTTTCGGTCGATCAGTGAGTAAGAACATACTACTCATGATAAAAATACAAAATTAAAAGACTCTGTTATATCACTAGCATTACACATACATATATATACGATATAAAAACATTTTTGCCTTTTACTTACAATATATAGATTCCGAATTATATATTGACACATTTTGGAAAATGTTGTTTGTTACAGCCAAATGTGTATTCTACATAAATTATTGATATGTATCTAACGATATTGTAGGATCATCTGTCAAAAGACGAGAGTGGTTTCTTTCCTCTTTTCTTCACGAAACGTCTTTAAGATGTGTTGATATGTTACTTAGTTTGCGAAACCCTTCTGTCTGGGGTATCTCTGTTTAAATATTGTACATTTTGTTCTGTTTTAATGTGTATCGACGAAAGCTTGAGGAGTAACGAGAAACCAGATCGATACTCCATAACACATCGCTTATAACTAATGTTCATCACCCATTTTCTATTTGCAATAAATCAAAACGGTAATATTTTATGTGTACGGAAATAATGTCTGTATTATATTTCCAACTCGCCGTTATTATACTAACTTTGTATATTGAGTTGAGTTCCAAACAAGAGATACTCGAGTGTCTAGAAAAGGATATATTTGACTTATGCCGATTAGTATATTAATCTGCTCAAAGTTCTAGCTTTCAGTATTAAGATCATTTTTAAGTATGGTCTACACGCAATCCTCCCTTAACCTCATGTGCTTGTAATAAGTATATATTTTTTTAAAAATAAAGACTATGACAACCTTAAGCTTTTCGATAAACTTATCTGGTCATGGGAAATTTACTTTAATTCATAATCTGCAATTAAATCTATATAACAACGGATACATTGAAGTCAATGAAAGCTGCAAAAGGAGAAGATATAAATATTGGTTCTAAAAGAGTAAAATTGGTATATTTTCCCTAGCGACACCCACCATATCGATGAGGTTCGAATCCGGTACTTACAATATCTCCCTTACCAATAATGCTGCCGATAAAGTGCAGTTCATGTGAAAGGACAACTCCCATTTGCGTTGTGGCTCAATCATGTTAAGTCACATGAGGCGAAATTTTAACGGATATATTTTAATCGATATTTGTTCGTTTATCTCTCCGAAATCGGTAGACCTTATTCGAAAAATTATTGTTTTGCCAGTGCCAAAAGTTACATAAAAAGTGGTTGCCTTCACCCGTCTCCTTTGTACAAGGTATCTACGTCACCTAGCGTCAGTCATTGATATGCCCGAGATCAGTAGATTTAAACCTTGGATGTATCGTGAGTAGTTCCAACTTTAAAAAATAAAACCATTTTAATTTTGAAACTCAATTCGACTTTCTGATTGGTACATTATTTTTCTTCATGCCTCTATGAAACAATCCGAGAATGGCGCAAAATCCCGACGTAATCATGACATCAAAATATGTATATACATTTATGTATGTTTTTGATAACAAATGCATAGAAAAATCAATGGAATCGTGCGCTTATATGTATTTCATTTTATCAGGGAGTCTGCAAAAGAACTTAAAATCATTGGAGTCACTATTTTGTTAATTTCAAGGGGTTATGAAATAAATTCTGTTAGAGTTGTAATTCATTTTGTTTTTCATTTTTAGCATAACAAACTGTCATAAAACATACTATTTGTGATAATGGATGTTTATGTATGATTGTTCAGATCCATAAAATGCATAAAATATAACACGTTTTGAAAAAACGCCACAGTCAAGGCCATTTTTCAAAATTGGGTTTGTTATCGGAAAACCGAGTTGCATCACGTGACTGACATGGGTGATACCCGTATAGATCGGAACCTCCCGAGTCGTAGAACGTGGAAAACATCGGCAATACCCGTACAGATCGTAACAGTTCGGAGACTTCCGATCTATTTTAAACTCATACACGTTAAATAGGGAAAGTGTAAAACTTAGAGAGGTGGAGAAAAATATGTAGAGCACTTCAAATACTTTTGCTATGCCAAAAATACAACATGTCACAGACCATACAACTGTAAATTTTGCAAACCTTTGTGAAAATCCGCTACGCGGATTCACGCAGTTGGCATACAAAATGTCTTCCATGCTCCAAGAAATAATAAAAAAAATGGTGGCATAAATTCTTCTATAAAATAATATTCGGATATTAATAATTTAATTTGATGATGAATCTTTTAAATGTTATTGTAATCAAACATCCACAATTCTTTTTATTATAAATTATTATAATAGTCATCATTTATCCTAATGTGGAACGAGGGTCAAATTTATTATTAGTTTTTTAAGGAAAAGAGAACAATTTCTACTCATCTGAGTGTTGTTGGATTACAGACGTACTAATGCAACCAAACACAATGTTTAATTCCATTAACAAGTTCAAATTACGTAGGGATAACGTAATCAAACGTGGTTTGGAGAAACTGCAATACCGTTCCGTGTAGAATGTAAAACACAAGGGAGAATTGATCACGAAAACCGAAGTACAAGCATATTCCATATGAGTCTCATCTCAGTTCACTATTTAATTGTAAGAAACTCCTCCATTGAAAACCGATTCAAAACCAATTTAACGTGTAACAATGCCTGCTGTCGTTTTGTTATTTGTATCGTTCAAACTTTGACATTCCTTTGTGTAAGGTCGTTACAATCGATCATACTACTGGCCTATATTAATGGCACTTCAAGGAAAATATCTCTCAATTTGGCTGATGATAACGCCGACAAGTGAATGCAATTTTAGTAGCATCATTAAATTGTGACTTATTTCTACGGAAGACTAATACGGTTATATGGTGGCCAATACAACTTGTTATTGGTTTTGCTTGATTTCAATCTAACTTTATTTAGCCTATGGTTTATGTACACAATCTCTGCTAATATGGATTTCGGAATGATTATGCGATTTAATGTTATGGCCATGGTCGGGATTACAATTACAATGAAGGGGAACTGGAACTACACCCTATGGATCAGTTTGACCTCAGATTGATAAGACTTTGCGGACAAGTACCTGTCTCTGTAAATCACTGTTACTATAAATACTAGTTCTACACGATAAGCCGTCTGTGGATATCGGTAATTTAGAAACACGTTATTAGCTGTAAATTGGTCAAATTCAGGAAGACGTCTGAGTTGACGAGGAATGGCAGTATAGGGACAAGTTTAACGGAAAAACAACCGGATATTTAGGTTAATGGATTTTAAGATTTTAAAATAAGGCTTCGTCATAAACTCTCTTATTGGAACAGAAATATAAAAAACATACCAGAATAGCACAAAATACTACGGAAGTTCCTTTAACTCTTTGCTTGGCATGTGCAATGACTACAGGGACGGTCATCGTTCACTGACGCTTGTCCTGATGTTAGATAACGTAAACAGAATCATTACACTTTAATTTATTACTGCAGAAATATTTAGAATCTTATTCAGATCCGGACATGCTATTGTTTGTTTAGATGTTGGGTTTTGTAATACACTTATGCACGAAATGACGTTAAAAATGCAAATGATGCAAAAATACAGATTTATTATAAATGGTGTACTCCAGGAAAATGAAGCTCGTCTGATAATTTATTAAAAGCAAAACGCAAGAAGGGATATGACATCAGATATTTCTGGGATAGTTTTTTTTTAATTATTTGGAAGCGACATAAAATTGGTTGTTGAATGTCATCACAGTAGGTCATTTAGATGATTCCATGGAGGTTGTCATTTAGTATAACCAATTGTAGTATACTTTCGTTCACAACATTTTCGTAACGTATTTTATAGCTTGAAATATAGCGTCATTTATGACCTTGAAACATAAACAGACCACGATATGAAATCGGAAATAAATGATTGACTTGGTTGGAGCGGAAATGTTTTTACAGAGAACGTCTCGTGACAGAAGCTTATTGAGTGGAACTACGGATGCGATTGCAGGATTTACGATCACGTTCTTCTCTCATAATTTTCTCCATTTCTTTGTCATCAATCAGGTCTATTTTTTGATATTTGAATTTTATCTAAAATATTTTGCTGTTTCGAAAACTCATTGTGGTAAACCCAAAAATTGTTATATCTATTGATATTTATCAAGGCATTGTGAAAGTGGTAATGACTGCTTTAGTGCATGTCAACATTCAGACGGATAAATATATAAATAAGCATTTCGATTTTATACGATATTCTTTTAGATTCCAAACTGATACCTTTGTATTACAAACTCTTATATTAATGTGTCAAATTAATGTGGTTAATGAACTCAGATTAAACAGGGAATAACAACAACCGACGATCGCAACATTGACGTGGAGGGCTAGTGAAAATATATCGGGACACCACCAGAGCTACGCTTTCATCTTGGTTCTCAATGTTATGAGGAGGCGACTAACTAAACATATTAAGCAAAATAGAAACGTTAATGGTACATAATTAGGATTTTGTATTGTAACACTTTTCATTTGCAGCCCCACTATATAACCTTACCAAACGCATTTGGCATTTATCAGTCTTGGAATTGACATACGCTTATTATGATATTATTATCATAATTGTCACAATTGGCATGCGTACGATCACAGATGGCTAATTATATGACTATTCCGTCTTTGACGATAATTAAACCTTAATTCCTTTAGATGCATATTCTTTTGCGATTTCATCATAAAATGGTTATCAAATATAAATATAAGGATTTAACTGCATTCAGTTGTCATTAATGGTTTGGTTTGTTTATTTTTACGTCCTATTAACAGTCAGGGTCATGTAAGGACGTGCCAGGTTTGTTGGTGGAGGAAAGCCTGAGTACCCGGAGAAAAACTACCGGCCAACGGTCAGTACCTGGCAACTGCCCCACATGGGATTCGAACCCGCTTCCCAGAGGTGGAGGGCTTGTGGTAATATGTCGGGACATCTTAACCACTCGGCCACCGGAAGTATAAATGCCAACAGGATAGCGGTAAATTCAACATGATTGTTTTTTATTATTAATTAACGTGCTATTGACAACCATGGTCATGTGACACGGCCTCCCGTGAATGAATTGCCGGTGTTTGTTTTAGAAGACAGCGATATATTTATGTTATGTCTTCTTATATAGTGTAATTATTGCCCTTTGTTTAGTGCTATATCAATGAAGCATATCGCCAAAGATACCAATCAACCCAACCCGGTCACATTATACTGACAACGGGCGAACCATCCGTCACACTCACTCCCCTAATGCTGAGTGCTAAGCAGGAGCAGAAACCATCACTTTTATAGACTTTGGTGTGTCTCGACCAGGGGACAGAACTCAGAGCCTTCCTCACAGGGGATATATGTAGAAAAAGATGAGGAAGGCGTTAGGAGGAGTAAAAATATTTAGGAGCAGGGGCAGCAGATACAATTCTAACGCCTTACCTGCAAGGCTCAAATTTATCATGAAGTGCTCGCGTGCTTAATTTGCCTCTGTCCGGTTGACATTCTTGCTCCATAAATGCCAACTCAATGTAATGCAATGCTCGTTCACATGTGTAATGACAATGCCAATGGTTAATATATAGTAGCCAATGTTATACATTTTCTTTTTATTCCTATTACTCTATATTTGAGTCCAAGAAATGTTGACCGGTCAATATTAAAATATTGACTGCTAACGTCACAGTTAATTTATATCGATGGTTATCGGTTATTACGTTTGTTCTTAAGCTGCAATCAATTGATACACTCGTCAAGTCTGGGCAAATTCCCTACATACATGTAGGATGCCGGACGCAGCCGTAGTTATCCAAATACGATGAATTCTTAAAGAAGAATTACTTGAGTTCCGTCAACTGCCGTGTCTGAAGAGAAATATGTACAATTCGCAATTTATTGTTCATTATTGTTAATAAAACATTGTTAATAAAACTTATAAGAAAACCGTTTATCTTTGTGTGGCAGTACACATCAACTAAGATATCATACCGTGGACTCCCAAATAGGCGCGTATGCATCATTCTTCCGGTCTGCCTGATCACATGCTGACAGCATCTAAACACATGTACCTCGAGAGTACAACCAAGTGTTTCCTGGAATGAAAACCACGTCGGTCGCTTATAATACTAAAGAAATCGAAAACTAATATTTAACTTGCCACAATTAAACTATTTGTCACTCCAATGAAAAAACATCCATCCTTTCCTATATATTTAGGATATTGTCAGTTGCAAATGAGAAAGGTAAAAAATTAAACTGATTCTGAAAGAGTGGTCACAAAGATCTGAATGGCAGATTATGTTCATGAGAGTGTTGAAGTCTATTTCTAAAATAGGGATAAATTAAAGAAGATTGTCAAAAGGAATTTGAGAAATGTATCATTAGATTTGGCAAAGGAAAGTTACAACAATTGATTGATGACAGTCGGATGGATGTGAATTCGAGTAAACCATCATCTGTTGATGTCTGACTAAATATCATTTCTGAAGAAATTACCTGAATGTGCATAAATGCTATAGCCTGGCACTGAAATAAACCTAGGTATGTGTTTGCAGTTATTTCTAGAAGTCTTCTTGTATTTTTTAATCAGTTACGACTCCTTTATTATTTACGTAAACCTATTACATAATGTTACACGCACATAACATGCCAGGACTCCGTCATTTACCTACATCATAGCGACTAACTACATTACCTAAATTAATACATTAACTACGAATCGGAAAACAAATAAATCTATCTACTGAAATTAAGATCATAATTGCTATATTACGCACAGACTTGATATCGTGACGTCTCCTGATCTATCCGACAGACGTCGTATACAATACTATTGTAGTTGATAATAATTTGTCATATAGTGCGGGAGTATTGATTAACGTTCACAACAAAATTAAAACACGTTCTGGAAAAACATGTATGGTGGATCTATGTCATTGTAATCTATAACTTAGATTTAACATCCTGTATGTTTATATTAAATACTGCTTGATAGAAGAACGTGAAGAGAATATTACGTTAATGATTTGATTCGTTGCATGACTGATTTTAAAAAAAGTTTCCATAATGAGTATGACGGAATGAATCATCAGGTAATTGTCCACGATAATATAACCCTAATACAAATGGTTTTGATATTTTAATTATACTATTATTAATATATATTCTTTTTATCATGAATATCCTTGACATGGTGTATATAACATAGCCAGTCTGCGAGAGTCATTTTTATTAAAAAGTTAACATATTCTTTTGTTTAAATACATCGATGTAGAAATACTGATTTGTTTACAAAAAAACAAAAAATCTAAAAACTGTTATAAGTTGGTTGGTCGTTTTCATCAGAAAATTTACTCATTATTCATTGACATCACCATCAGTAGAACATAAAGTAAACTTGTCCATTCACATTCGATTGATGCGATTTAGGATGAATAGAAACATTCATCCTTCACATATCGTTTCATGGACAGCCTAATGTTAATCTTATAAATACAGCAATGTTTGGCTCATTCTGAGTGTCAACACTGACTCCATTTATACGCCGGGGTGTTTCTTGTATTACTTCAAGCTTTATAATGAAGGATCAATGAAAGGCTTACGTTCCCGGGGTTATCGTTCCATGTAACACTCGATACAGTTTTAGAGCTCATTTAAACACTGCAAATATTGTTCTTCTGAAAACATTTTTAGCAGCACATATTTTGTTTTCAAATCCGGCTTAGTTTTCTAAAATATATAGAATCAGTTTTCGTTTAGAAGAAAAGACTCTTTGTTTGTACCTAAACAGAACAAGTGATGATGCAGTATAAATATATATATTTAAAGTACAAATGGCGCTCCATTGCCAACATACTTAACAAAGGTATTGGTATCATATTATTGCCGTATTTCCCCATACGATTCCTGCTCTGTTGTGTTTTTATAAGTTTTCCAGACTCTTGGTGATTTCAGGTTGCTTTTGTTGATGTTTTATACCCTTAGCTAGGTGCTGATGGCGGAATAACCGATAGTTCACGAAAAGGGATAAAAGTTTTTACATGTATTTATTGTATAGTTGAATATGATTATTTTTGGCAATCCTGCTTATTGTATACCACATAAAGGTTATCGATTTCGACATTGAGAGATCAGGTAAAAACACAACTTTAACTGCCTGTTAACACCGTGTTACACTCGTCATGATTTGATTGTTTCTGGATGTCATGTCAACATTTAAAGCACCTAATATGTAATTTCAATATACATGTATGACTATTGTTGGTTTTTGAGAAATGCTGAACAAGATACAAATGAAAGAAAGCACATCGAAGTACAACAGCACTGATAAAACACATCTTAGTTTTTCATCAAAATTATTGGTGTCTGATTAAGAATGCATTCTAATGATAAAATGGGAAATATAGAATCATTGCTTGTCATGTCATCATTTGATTACAGTAAACCTATAACATGTCTGTTATAATGACGATATGAAGCACAGTATTGAATTCGAAATATTATTATTCAAAAGAGACAGCTCCAAGGCTATTGAATGACCCTATTTCAGTCGTTTTGTTCCATGTAAATCACATCAAATTATATTTCAACTAATCAATTATACAACAGAATCCTATACATATAGAGCTGAAGTATTGAAACTGTGTTTAGCATACACAGTTTCAAACATGAATATGAGTGTATTCGGAATATATTAATATTTAACTTGAAACATGTGCTCTCGGGAACAATAATCGATATCAATATTAAATGTACCTGTATCAAGTTAAACTAGCAATTAATTTAATACATTTCCCTTTATTTGCATGTCATACATAGATTAAAACTGTGAAATTTATAGCTGTGTTTCATGCGATAAAACAAAGTATTTTTTTTCAAATTCATCTGCTTTCCTAATCTCCCACCATAATATACTTGTACTGCAAAATACAAAATATGTCATAGCCATTACGTGCGGCTCTGCGTTGTATTTATGTGTTATTTTGCTGGTGTGGTAGGGTTCCCATATGGGAGAGAAGAACTTGTGTCGTGTCAGTGCTCTCTATGCATACTCTTATAATGGAGTTGTTTTATTTTAGATTTTCTTGGAGAAAGCATGGTGACTTGTTTGTGTTGAATATGCGTTTGTCCCAGCTTGGGTTTTGTTGTTGTTTGTGTGAAGCATTTATTAATAATGTGTGACTTATAACAGTTTCTTATTATGGGATGATTTCTATGGTTTTGGTGTTTTACTAATGATGAATGACATAAGCCAGTGTAAAAGTGCTGTTGTGATTACGTCTTGCTGTAACTACCGCGCATTGTGTCTGTTGCGTATTTACTTGTATATGATGTTGTTATCGTCACAAAGTAGTATTGTGATATGTTTGAAGTATTCTGGGAAGTCTATGTAGATGAGAAGTAATATTGGTTTCAAACAGGTTCCTTCGAGGACCCCCAGTGTTACGGAATTAATTCTGAGAAAAGAATAAATCCATTAATTTCATGTAAATGTAAACATTATATACTGACGGTTGTGAAGATTTTAATTATAACATCAAAAATTGATAGATTTCCTTTTGATATTTCTTTTTCTCGAAATTGCCAATTACTGGGTACAACTGTAGATTTCATAAAATGTGATTGAAAATCAGTCAACCAATTTAATAATTCCGATTTAATTATAAAACTGGCAATTTCGCGATTAAAGGTTTATTGTCCTAGAAGACTAGTTTGCTGAAAACCTATTACATTTGTAAAAATAACTAGAAACCTCACGTATAGATTCTACCCTCGCGCAAACGGACATACTGATTCGAGTATACCCGTTAATTACTTATAATAAAATGAGTAGTTAGAAAAATTGCTTTGTACTTTGATCACGTGTCTTTGCCAGTTACACTTAAGGGGTTTACAGTGGTCATATCTCCGTTCTTGTATAAGCTCTTTTGAAAAGTTAAACACATTACTTAATTAGTTGTTAGTGTAACTCTTGAGTCTGTCCCTTGGCTGAGACAGGCCATATTTTTAAAAAGAGGTAGTTTCTGCTTCGGCGTAACGTGGCACCCGGTCATGTTTTTTCCCTTAGTATAAAAGGAATACAATATGACCGGGCGGGTGCGCGTGTTGGGTGTCATCAACCGCATGCTTTAGTACGGTAACACTATAAAAGAAGGAAAAGTTTCAATATGACAATGAGACACAACACTCGAATATATCACAGCCTCCCAAAACATATTCCTCACAAGACTTCCGTCCTTACATGACAACAGCTGTTACCAGAACGTTAATATAAACAAACCAAATTACCAAGATAATAACTGAAAGATAAAAAGGGAAGATACAATTGGTAACGTAACACCCGGTTTTATGCCCACATCATATAAACACCTTTATTGTTGGTTAGACGATAACATTTTAGATTTTAAGAGATGCACATCGGATATGTGTAAAAGCCGATTGAAGTGTAATTTGAACTTGTGTAAAAAGACAGGCACCTTAAATTATAAAATAAGAATATAGACGTACAGTTTGCAAGTACAACGGTAACGATTTATTAGAGATTAAACAAATTATGCCAAACATCTTTACAACCCGTTAATCTGAACAAAATCTGGGTAGCGTAGAACCAGTAACAAATGCTCACGACAGGTTTTATATCAATATCAAAGGCGCATGCATTTATCGTATTATGAAATCAAATCAGTTAATAATCCTTTACTCTCCATGTATATGCGAGTTCATATCGTAATTTCGATGTTATTGTGAAGTTTGTCGGGACGTTTTGATGAGTGGCTGTTGACTGCATGTTTTATGCACAGGGACGCATTAGGCTCTTTTTATCAGATTAACGTAACACTAAGGACTACATCACACCAAATTAACCGATGTGGAATCACTGAGGCAGATGTATGGTTTATAGGTTGAGGGTATTAAACTGATGTACTTAGATAAAAGTAAGATTTGTTCGTTATTCCCTCTGTGTTCTGTGCTTCTGACGCTGTGCTATGATATTATGTAATATTTACAGACATACATGTTTCTGTGCTTCTGACGCTGTGCTATGATATTATGTAATATTTACAGACATACATGTTTCTGTGCTTCTGACGCTGTGCTATGATATTATGTAATATTTACAGACATACATGTTTCTGTGCTTCTGACGCTGTGCTATGATACTATGTAATATTTACAGACATACATGTTTACGCCACATTATATTAATGTCAAAGCTTTTATATTATTGTGCTATCTCTTGCATTTAAGTCACCAATTCTCAATCCGTATTTGAATCTTGTTTTGTAGATGGATGACGTGACAAAAAGCTGTATGATGTCATGTTCAATCGTATGACAGCATATAAATCATAGTAAAAGCAAGTTAGTGTATTGAGTCGGGTATTCTAGGCCTAAAAATTTGGCGATGATAAGGCACGGTAAGAGAAATCATTCCATAAACCCTTTAATGTAATCAGATTGTACAAAGGCTATTCTATATTTGCGTGGTACAATTTGTCACTTAGACGGCCAGCTAACTTTAGCTGCGTGTAACCACGGCCAGATTTTGAGTTCCACACAGAATTTACCGACAGCTAAAGCACCGAATGGGATCCCATGGCGTATTGGTCAGGTAATAGAACCGTACGCTCTGTAACATTAGTTAACGAGCACAATATGACGCGAAAAGATAAGAAACCATCATACTTAGAATAAATTAAGCTGTTATTTAAAGATATGTTTTTTTCTACAGATTAATGCGAAGATCGGACAAGAGATCCATTGGACCTTAACAGTCATCTGACTTCATACAATAAACATATAGTTGAACAAAATTGAATGAAGGTCAAGGTCATCCTTTAAACAGTCCTTTACCCCAGTATGATATGTTATAGTCCCACATGTCTTCTTTCTAATTGACAAAAAGATGTTAATTTTTTTATCCTTTTTTACCCATAATCTTGAATAATGGTCAATGCTATTTTTGAGACCAACATACCACCATGCTACAGGTCCAATGTTTCTTGGGCATATTACCACATAAAGGTCAAGATAATTTGAACAAACTCGGTAGAAGCCATTCATGCCAGCATTCAGCATTCTGCAGTCCCATTATGAGTACCCTAGGCCTTTTGGGTATCCAGAAATCGTTTGAATGAAAAGGTAACGGACGGCGCAAGACACGGATGAGGCATCATGACTATAAAACATGGTACCTTGAAGAAAATATGTGGTAATTTAAAAAATGTGTTTCTCAAACAGATAGATGCCTTCTCATATACAAACTTATGTTCTGTCATGATATTTGAGGTTACTTGATACCGTTAATGGTCCTACAAATTGACATACTCCAGTATGATCTATGTAACTGCCTTGTTTAATTAAGCAACTATCACACGAACGCCTCGGGACAGCATACATTTGTAATATGCTGTCAAAAGTATAATACAATTTCATCTGGGTACAGTTTGATTGATGAAGAAATCAACAAGTACAATGTATGAAGAATAAAAAAAAACATCTACATCATGAATATTGCAAAGGTTGTCGTATCTTTCTGTCTTAAATATTTTGCCGGTTGCCTAAAACAAAGAAGTAGCATTTGAAAGTGAATGGCATTCTACAACCTATTACATTAAAAACTTGTTGTACAGCATGTATATCTTATATTCATCATTGTCCATTATTAAAACATTAGACCAGGAAGAAAGATACCCCCGAGGGCTTGCACGTCTTTCATTAACCTTGCAATGTGTGGTTCAATAGATTGCAACATACATCTTGCAGCAAGTCGGATAAAAGCCTAGTATATATATGTAATGCTACTGGGTATCGTTTAGGCTGTGCTCGCCGGTTGATTTAAGACTACACGATATTTCCATGTGTGTTTAGTTGCCATTGACCACAGAACTAATGTAATTGTGTAAGGTGTGTCCATGTCCACATACCACTGATAAGGATGATCTAAGTATCGATCCTTTGTTTCAGTGTTACAGCTATATGGGTTGTGATATCCACCCAATACATTTTGTTCAGGAAGTGAAGATAAAACAAAGTCTGATATGACTCAACTGAGCAATTCAGCAATTTTCTACGTCATTTGTGATAATTATTGTGCCTAGCATCAGGTGGAAATCTTTAATATCAGACTTTCGTTTTATTTCAATTGAATTGTGTAATGATGTAAGACTGCCCGCTTCCATACATAAAGTATCTGTACTGTTCCATATGCGTTTATTTTGACGTTTCCCTCGACACCACGCGCCATTCTGTACTACACAATATACGGGACGAGACCTTAGGAACGACACCCGATTAAATTTTCTGTATTAAACTCGTTGAATATTTGGTATAATTTCACCTATTTAGATTGTCATAGTCCATCGTTATATTGTTATACGGGCTGGGTTAAATTAGGTTTGCGCAATCATGCAGGTATCGAGTAATCAAAAGACAGCGCCGAGCTGTGATATATGACGACGTCAATTGTATATTGACCTTTTCACAGTCCTAAAACCTTGCTCATTGACAAAATATCGACATTGTCCATATGTCAGCAGTTAACAGTTTTAATAGGAATTATTCAAGTGAAGCAATTCTCATGGTTATCTACCATTTTGCATTAAGGTGAAACCTAATACACAGCGTATTTCCCTCCATTGCTAGCTCTGTACATGTCTTAAATAGGATAAATTGATCTTGTACCAAATGTAGGCCATATTTCATCCGCGGTAATGTCCAATGTTTCTAGTACTAGATCCTGTATTCATGATGAGGTTAGAACGGTTGATCCGTAACCCAATCATAATTACCTAGAGCGACTACCAACACGCCGCGGAAACATTTCTAATTGAGCGGGCACCTGTCTTATAAAAATGTCGAGTCTTCAAAGAAGGTTAGAAGATGTGGTCCGCTCGCTTTAATTTAAATGGGCCATAATAACATCATAACAAGACATTTTGGTCGCAAACAGACGTAAATTAAACTGTATATATATATAAAACCAGACATCGGAGTAAATCAATCACTACCAACATTTATAATAACAAGTCCTAGTAAACACAAAACCAAGGTAAGATGTGAGCTTCGATGGATGCCGGTTCTGTGCCCGTTGTTTTTATTACATAGAGCCAAATGTAATTTGCGATATGATACATATATCGTTTGATTGCAATAACTTTATTTATTTGATATCCACTTCCAGCCACCGTAGTTTTCAAAATATCTTCTGTATATTTTCGTTCAAACATACCGACATTTGAGTATTGGAATAAGTGACATTTTAGTCTGTAATACAATGGTAGAAAGATAAAAAAATATGCATAAACGTATGGAAATTAACATAACAATACTGAGCAGAGGTCTTGTCTTTGAATTTAAAGTTTAACGTTCTAACGTTTTACATATACTTCCAATGTTGAATGGTTTTAAAAAAAACGCCTGAAATTTAATTCCACCTTGTTGCCGTATCAAACAGAAAACTCGGTATAATTAGAAGCCATCAATTTGTTTATTGCATTGACCATTCAGAGTCCACTTGGTAAAGATCTTCACCAATGTGTCAGCCCTCTCGCGCTTTAATAGTAATGAAATGGTATTAACTACTGAGTCAGTTGATGCCGTCTATTATCAAATCAATCGCGAACTGTCGGCACTTTCCGTATATGCCGACGCTTCTCCCTACGTCATGGAAAGCGACGTCAATAGATATGTCACTGATTCCTGCTTATTCACCATACCTTGTTTGAGCAACTCCCAATTAACAATGTTTCGCCGTATGCTATATCCTTCTAATATGGATGTTTGATAAATATATCTAGTCCGTCGCGTTCGTATAAAACAGTAAGGTTTAAAGACGAAGTTAGTATCGTGTTATCATTGCGCATAGCTGTCAGCGGTAGCCGTGATGTAATACAATTACCTGATCCGTGTAAATAATTCCTCCCGGATAGATGCACACCCTTGATAGGCTGGCTGTCTGACTTGATGTCTGTAATTGCATCTTCTGAGTAAGATATACGTACGCCTATCTCACCATGTCTGTCGTGTCCAATAACGCAGGGTGTAGCAGTTAATCTTTTAATTGAGATGCACATTAGTTCAACACAGACTCAGTTGTCAGTCGTAAATCATCTAATGATATCTGCGATGTTATTCAAATACGACCAGATTTAATTCTTGTGTAGTATTGAAATTATTGATAATGAAATAATACTTTTAATACATATCAGATTTTACCATGTCTGCGATAGAGTCGAGTGACAAGCGATAACAATCAAACTTTAGGTTGGTTTGATGTAATTCAACGTCCTACAGAGCCATGGTCATTTACATTGTTAAGATGTGCTACGTTTAGAAAGTGGAAGAAAGCCATAGTATTCGGAGAAAAATCAAATAAAAACAAACTATTCAGTCAGTACCTGGCAATGATTTGTGGTAACATGTTAAGACATCTTAGGAACTTGGTCTCTCCATCAAACTATAACAAAAACAATATATGCCAATGACCTTCTAATTACTACTATGTTTACATGCACTTCAGATTGTTTTAATATCTATCTTTCGAAGATTATTGATGTAAATACTCCACAAATACATCATTCCGTCTTTCTTTTATATGTTCAAACACCTTACTCAAATGCATTCAAAGTACTTAAGTGTCTACCGAAATTACAACAAAATGTCTCCGGAAAACTGGACAAAACTAATATAACCAGTTTCAATTTCTTCAGTGCCCTCGGATAGAGGTCATTTTTGCAATTATGCCATTTTGCAATTATGTTCTTATATTTATCATTCTAAGATAACAAAATAATGGATGTAAATATTCCACAACTTGACTGACTTGATGTCTGTAATTGCATCTTCTGAGTAAGATATACGTACGCCTATCTCACCATGTCTGTCGTGTCCAATAACGCGGGGTGTAGCAGTTAATCTTTTAATTGAGATGCACATTAGTTCAACACAGACTCAGTTGTCAGTCGTAAATCATCTAATGATATCTGCGATGTTATTCAAATACGACCAGATTTAATTCTTGTGTAGTATTGAAATTATTGATAATGAAATAATACTTTTAATACATATCAGATTTTACCATGTCTGCGATAGCGTCAGTCGAGTGACAAGCGATAACAATCAAACTTTAGGTTGGTTTGATGTGATTAAACGTCCTACAGAGCCATGGTCATTTACATTGTTAAGATGTGCTACGTTTAGAAAGTGGAAGGAAAGCCATAGTATTCGGAGAAAAATCAAATAAAAACAAACTATTCAGTCAGTACCTGGCAATGATTTGTGGTAACATGTTGGGACATCTTAGGAACTTGGTCTCTCCATCAAACTATAATAAAAAACAATATATGCCAATGACCTTCTAATTACTACTATGTTTACATGCACTTCAGATTGTTTTAATATCTATCTTTCCAAGATTATTGATGTAAATACTCCACAAATACATCATTCCGTCTTTCTTTTATATGTTCAAACACCTTACTCAAATGCATTCAAAGTACTTAAGTGTCTACCGAAATTACAACAAAATGTCTCCGGAAAACTGGACAAAACTAATATAACCAGTTTCAATTTCTTCAGTGCCCTCGGATAGAGGTCATTTTTGCAATTATGCATTTTGGTACTCTTCATTTTGCAATTATGTTCTTATATTTATCATTCTAAGATAACAAAATAATGGATGTAAATATTCCACAAATACATTGCTAAGTGTCTGTGACTTCTTGTCCATATAAAATGATATATGAGATTGTGTGCTATCACTGAAATGTTCTAACATCTACATGATACAAAAATAGCACAGATATTATTAACCGTGCCATGTACATATACTTAGGTCCCCAGACATCCTCAAAGCGACAACCTGTTACATCAAATGACAACAGGCAGACTTATCGAAGTTGATCTACAAATTCCATTAAGAAAATGGTTTTCCTTGTTCCTCCGTGGATTTCCGTGTGTGCAAAGTCAGTTAAATGTTCTCATTCGTTGAGTAGGATTATTTAGTCTGCACCAGACGAAGTCTGTAAGTTGAGGGTCTGCCTGTCGTGTTCGGTCAATTCAAACCACGACGACAAAGATAGCTTGGATGATTAGGCTTACACAGTATCTCGTAAAGTGTCACAACTATGTGCTCTACGTCTTCTGAGGCGGCCAATAATGGCATCTCTTATATGTGCAGAACTGTTGTCAAACTTACCAGAATAATATGTATGTCCTTTGTTTTCATTTGTTTAGGAAAATGTATTGCTTAAATTGTCAGGGAAATACATATTAATGAATTTTCTTACACCAATGTTTATCAAAAGTAAGATATTTTTTTTAAATAAATATAAATCAAAATGTGTTTTTATTATTCAAATGTGCTTCATTATTATCTTGTGTTATTGTCGACTATTCCAATTGCAATTTATTTTAATCCCACTTTCCAAATAGTTTAACCCTGCTATCTTCTTCATGGTATTAATTTGAGGTCATGATAACTTTCAAATTTGACAAGTCGAATTTTCTTTTTGTCACTCTACCCTATATAAAACATCTCCGATTACACTTCCCCTTTAAAATATCGTAATAATCCACTAGGGTTTACCACAGAAAACATGACCGCACTGAACTCGTACATGCTTCCAAGACACTACTGTTAAAGTATGTTGAGTACATATACATCAGCGAACACACCGAACTTGTCAGAGTTCCGTGTAGGCAATCCAATTACAGTGAAGATTTTTTGCAAACAGTATAATCACTGATTGAATTATACCACCAAAGGTTAGCTCTACTTCAGCAAAACTTAAGTTGATTGACATTAGCAAGAAACCAACGCAATAACTTTTTCAAATTTGATTTAATTGAGAAAACCATTGTGTGATAATAACACAGATCAGCAACATAATACATGTATTTATGAAACTTTCCAAAAATAGTTCAATTTGAAATATTACCTTTTCTTAACTAATTTTCCATTTCTTTCCGTCTCGCCGACGTATCATATTAGCCTTGAGTGTTCATGTTAGTGAATAAGCCGTTGGATATGGCTCCATAGATGATACATAACATAGTATTTATTCATTAGTGTTTCAAGCTAAACACCTACCACAAAGAACTTAGGAAGCGTGACAGATTAGGACATTCTGTTGGGAGCCATAGGTAGTATAATTCAGTTAGATAGCACTATAAAATGGGCAGATGTTCCATCGTTACACGTCACTCCCACTGCAACAATATAACACATTATCTCACTCAATACATGGGTTGCCTTTCTTCGATACTGTTTTAATGAAAGTCAAACATCATTATGGAGCTGTTCGGTACTCAGGGTTACGGGGTAAGCAGATTAGATTTATCACAAGGCGACAATACACAGGTTTCTTTCGAGTCTGGATTTATATTGCATTTTGTCAAGACCTGATCAAGCAGTCAAGAATACTGCAAAAATTATAAATTTAGAATCTTAGATAAGTTTTCATTTCATATGATATTTTTTGAAACGAGTCTTTGAAGTTTTATGTTTGCGAGCCTTGGCGAGAAATTTAAGATACTTGTCATCAAATAAATACAAGCTGCATTTCAGATAATCTCTACGCGAAAATGAGAAACACATAAGCTATAGAGCCATTTCCATCGGTTTATTCACTTGGATGAACACTCAAGGCTAATATAAGATGAAACTCAACCGCGATTGTATTACACTAGTGATCTATGTAAAAAGGTATATGCAAATGTTTTAAGAAGCGAAGTCGCGGTATTGTATGACATTTATGAGATCCTCGGTGATTCTCAAGTTAATGTAATGTGGTCGGCATGCAATCGTAAAAATGAGGAAAAAAATTGGTTTAATATTTTAGTTGTAAGCTCAAAATTATGAACATCTTGAAGCTAATTAGTAGTACATTGAAAGTGAGACTTGATGGCAGATTTAGTAAACAAGAAAAATTGAAAAATTAAGGTTTAATGGTTCTGACATATAGTTACTTGTACCTGCAGGCATATCACAGGTCGTTTGGCATTAAACGCTACGATTTGTATATGGATATTTACTTATATAGAGGTTTGATGAACTCTGCTGACGTTATCAGATTGTATATAACAAATACTCCAATACGAACACTTATATATGTGACAGGCGAATACGAACAGTACCATTTAAGCGAACAGTTTTCGCTAACGCTATTGTTTTAAGTTTGCGATAATTGTACATGTATTATTCTGATGATGTATTTTACCAATCATGAGATTTATCGCATAGTCCGCCCCGTATATAGTGACTTGGCCCATGCAATTTACGTTTTGCATATTGTACTAGTATGATATAACTTTTCATTTAGAACCTTACCCTCCAAACTGACTTTTTTCTTCATACCGTCTCTTGTCTCCGTCTCATTTTGACTTTCTGCTGACACACCATAGTTTATAAGAAGGATAGCTTCTGTTCCTGCTTAACGACTAGTACGAAGAAAGTGGATTTTCCCATTGACAGTATATTAAATGTTCGTTATCTCTGAATGCATGTTTCAGTGAAATAGCACTAGATCTATTCCAAGATTTTCACTGATAACAACATACCATAGCCTCCCAACATATTCACACTCACATGTTGCACACATGGAAGGCCGTCATAAATGACCACTCAATAGCTTGATATTCATTGTGACGCCCAGACGTGTCTTGACGTCACTTAACAATGAAATGATGTCAAGATTAGTAGTGGCAAAATGGCGGCCTCTGCTGCAACACAGGATGACGTTGAGGTACTTCGGAATTCAGATCGATAAATTAATTTGATAAAAAGTTTAATGTTCTTGTTCATTTCATACGACACTCGTCAAGGCTCGGAAACAAGAGTTTTTAAGATCTTATATGAAATGAACATTTACTTAAAATCCTTTATTTCATAATTGGTAAATAGCAGTATTAATTTATTTTAAGCATAAGTCCATTATTATATAGTTGCTCAGATAGCCAAATACAACAGTTACTTAAAATTTTCTAACCACAAAAAATCAATTAAGTTTTACAGATACTTTTAGCACACCCTCATGTTTATAGCAGAACCATTTGATATATCAATCAAGCTTTATTGTTATATGACACGGACACGTGGGTGAAACCTCAAGGTTTCATGCTGTTTTATTACAGATAAAATGACGTGAGAGGTTTTTGTCCAGTGATGCATGACGCCAATGTCCGCTGGATGGCGGATCATGTAATTGATGATTCCAAACTATAACACAGATTTAATGGCGCTATGGAATGTAAGCGCGTTCCAATACTCGTTATTAATTTGCCGTAATATCGATCATTAGTTTAAATATCAAACCTAATTGTATGTGTAGATCAGAAGCGTTCCTGTAGTAATTGATTCGGTGCACAAAGCCATCAACCAGTGATTAATATGAACAGCTTTTTACATAAACCTTATTAGATATACATGGAACTACTCGGTTGGCGAGTCGAATTTTAGAGGAATCCGTCATTCCCCAAATATTGGTAGTTTGTGAGATTCATTTTTAAATGTCATAGTGTGACAATTTACCAGATCTGATATATGAAGCGTTTCTCTGCCATTTATGTTACTGAAAGTTCGCTGTCATTAATTTTAATATATACTTTACACAATCATCCGTATTAATATAAACTAGTCATCGAGACAAACACTAACGTTCTAATGCCTAAGATGTTGCAAGGGAACAAACATCCACAAATCTGAATTTCTTTATGATTTTAGTAAGTATAAGAATTTCTAAAATATGTAGGGATGGTCTGGTGCTTGAAAATCTACCGAATTGTCAGAAAGGCAAACGTTTCTAAACAAGATTAAATTGGAAGCACGTTGTGTTAAAGGTGAATCAGTCTCAGACCGGGACGTTTCCTGAACAGAAAGAATGTATTTCTCCTCTGACGATAGTGCCCCTTTAGGAAGAAATGTATCGATAATCCGATAAAAATGGCTAACGAATCTGGTGAAAAGGCTATCGCAGAGAAACTGGTTGGGAAAGGATTGAATGATGTTGATCAAATCTCATTGTAGATATATCATTGTCTGTTGGATGTACCCTTGTATTAACATGTCACATCAATCCATATGGAGTTTAAATATAAAATGGCTAAATCATTATTTCTGGTTTTCGTATTGATTTGTATCTACGAACAGCTACAAATTTATGCCAAACACAGCGCCCGCTTCATCAGAGATTCATCAGAGATTGAAAAAGCATGCGATTTAACCGTCAAATACATGTTATGCAAATATGTATGGTTAATCAAGCGCTTTTAAATTCACAAATAATATAGTTCATTTGAGCAGTGTATTATTACGTTAGCGTAAAACATTTGTACATGTCTAGGCATATTATACAGCTCAGTAATTTTTCCTTGGGGTCCGATACAACATGTAATAGTAATTATACGATAATCAAGAGTTGTCGTTTTTTCAGCTTAAGGATTCAAATGTTTCATAACACCATGCATTTCTATGCATTTAGGAAGTATGCGCGAATGATTAGGAGAGGTAAAATGCATAATTGACACAATGTTGGCACGGTCTGTTTTTAGAATTCCTATCCGCATATCCACATCCGTCCTGTCATTGAGATGGAAAATATGTAGATGTGCTTTTTGCTGTTGTAATTACAATCGTTAGTTCTAGGAAACACAGCGGATTTGGCTATATTTAATGCATACACTTCAACTACAAAAATTCTTTAACGTCTACATTACCATTCATGGGGGGATTGCTTGGAGAAGGCACTGTAAATCGATCACGACTGACACTTACGTCGTCAATGGGGATCTTTTAAATTAGACGGTGTTACGCAACGGTCCGGTCGATTTGAGATAAAGCTTCGTTTCGTGATACGATAATGCGGGAGATCTACTTAAAAAAGATAAAATCCTCAAGTTATGTTCGCAAACGTCTAAATTCGGTTATATTGATCCTTAAAATTGCCCTTAATTAGCGATGAAATGTCTCTGAAATGTTCTTTGTACACACAAGTACAGGCGCCTTATGTTTTAATGACATACTTAATTTTGGAAGTAATTAGGTAAAACTGGAACATCGTAGGGCAAATTATCTATTTCAATTACTAATCCTGGGGATTTAATTTGTCTAAACATCAATTAATTTTCCGGTAAGGCTCTTGTTAATAAAACGAGATCATTTGAATAGGCAATATGGCGTGTAATCTGGTTATAATATATAGAACGACATTATATAAAACTTCGTGATACCATACAAACTAGAAAACACAAATTACGATTTCTTACTGAAGAGGATTGCAGCTTGATTAAATCCAACCTTTTCGTCATTTTCTGTCCCAGGTGAAAGAAATCGCACAGACGTTAATTTACCCCTGGGCACATAGACTATTGGATGTGGTATCGTGAATAATTCATCACTCAAATCCTCATTTGATAGGCTCCACAAGAAGGTGAGGCGGAAATCTTCTCCAGTCAGCTCTTGGAGCAGATACCATATGCGACAATAGACGCAGTTATCTTTTCTGTTGATATCGCATGCTGGTTTAAAATTGATGAATATTTATTAGAAATGCAGCCTGTGTACCCCGGGTTTTAAGCAATGTTCAACCTAACGAAAATCATGGTTCAAAATTGAAGCAATAACTAATGATGTATTTCACAATTAATTTGAATTTTGCTATTATTATTTATTAGTGAAACTTGAGTAATCAAAAACGTGAATGAAAGACTTATTTGTCGATAAATGGATATATCGAGATCCTCTATATAGGAAACGAAGACGGTGGATGAAGATTTTTTAAATGCAACAACAATACTGTCATCTGACCAATAGCTCCACAATTACTATGAGACACATCGCCACCTTCTCAAAGTCTGTAAAACCCCACAGTATCCCCACTACATAGCAACTCCATTGATAAGACCTTACGTAAGAATTTTGGTCGTACTCAGGATAAGCAATTCACATAAAAGACAATTCTTATCACTTATCATGCTATTTGTCGCTTGAGACCTGAGTGTATATTAGTTTCACTCCTGATTATCATGTGTATTGTGGCCACAGTGAATTACGATAATAACATAACAAGTCCTTCGTATTGGTATTATAGTCCTATCATTTAGGTCTGGCAGAGAAGCTAATGGTATTTTGCCATCATGTCGTATCAAATCACGGATATCCTTAAACTGCTCCTCTAAACCTCGTCGGCTCATACTGCCGTCAGAACGGATAATCTATAATCAATCGTCCCCGTCGAGAAGGAACGGAGAGTTTTATGTAACATTTATATTGGCTGATACACTTCTACGTTTATAGAAAGCATGGGAAAGCTTAACGATATGTATACTTGGTCTATTTCTATCCTTACATTGTCCTGGTGATACACATGGAGGATTTCCTCAGACTGGTAGCTTTATCATTAGTGTGACCCGCATGCATTGTCGTTATAGCTTCTTTGGTATCGGACGGACGGACGGATTTATTTTTCCTATGTAATGTTAACTCATACAGGATAAAGTATTCAATACAAATAACGTAAAGTAAATCCTTCTCTATGGTAATTATACATTGAATTACAATGTTCTTATGGGATAAAATTTAAGGATGGGACGATATTTAGAGGCAATGTCAGGTGAATCAGTTGTGGGTGTTCGATAATGTAGTAGAGCTCCATTGAAATAAACGTCGCTAACGTTTGTCGTTACAGCTGACAGTATGCCATGATATGTCGTAAGGCAGCCATTATCTTGTTAGGGAACATCACTTATAATAAAGCTCTCTGTCGTTACATCCACAAATAGATTTAAATGACTGCAATTTGTAGTGATTCGACACGGACATATGTCGTTCCCCAATTCAGTATGGTCGACGTAATCTATGATCTGTCTATAACGATAAGCCTATTTTCTGTTTTGGTGTTCGTTGTTCGCATCCGGATGTTATCTGGGACATTTTCAGAGATCCTATGCATTTGCAGCAGTTTATTTGTATCATTGAATACATTTTATGCGCGTTTGTTATTGTCTAGATGTCATAACACGAAGCCATGGGAAATTAATGTGTATTAGATGTACGGATACTGTAATAATAAGATAAATAGGTTATGCGCGCGCAGCATACATAAAACTGCCATTGATGATAAACGGATAAAAAATTTAAATTCAAAATACATACATAACGTATATTTTTGTTGTATGATATAATGTGTTTTTACTATCTTAATTTTTTCTCAATTTCCTCCAGTTTTTGTCGAGCATTCCCAGTAGTTCCTGTGTGAAGTCCACTTCATATTATCAATTTCCTTTCTAAAGGTTAAGTTATCAAAATCCATGTAACATTACAACATAATTTCGAGTGGGTGTTGCATACACGTTTAGAATTGATTGAATTATTCTAAGAACTGTACACTGATGAGATGGGTTGTCTGTATATACAGATATACATAATAAATACCTAAGTGATGACTGAAATAGCCAACCAGATCAATCGCCAAGGAACACGTCTTCATAACACCCGGCACAAATGATGTCGATGGACTGGTCATACTGTCTAGTCTATTATTAATTGTTATATCCTCCAAGATACTATAGTAATTCTGTTCCGTACTTCTGTACAATCACAACGAAACAAATGTTTGATTTTTGGAATGGACAGAACGTAAACTAACGAGAGGCCAATGGGCCTTAACGCCCACCTGAGTTCGGATACAGAATGAAACAAAGACATATAAACACTACATATTAGCTCACCAGGCCCTTGAAGTCAGTTAGTGATATTATGAATTTGACTTTTTAGTCTATGAAGAGTAACTGGTTCAATCTAATCCGTGAATTGAGAAGATTTTTGAAATTTTAGCCATTTTTGACCTCATTTGGCATTGCCCATCTGGACCCTGGGGGTCCACCAGGATCAATATGGATATTATATTAAAATGCTATCTCAGGCTAATAATGCTAACCAAAATTGACTCATTTCTTGTAAAAGCTGAGCAATTATATAATGTTCATAAATGTGTTTCCCAATTTAAATTATAGTAAGTTGACCCCCATCCCAGAGGGAAACGTCAGGCCCGAGGGTAATACAATGCACAATTTTTATAAAGGACCTGATGAACTTTCCATCTTTGTTAATAAGATTAAATGGCCATCTCATACTGATAATTCTGACAACCTTTGGCTCTTACCTATTACAAATTATCAAATAATGCTCAGCAATGTGTTTTTACTTTATAAGCAATAGTTAAATGTGAAAACGTGAGACCCCAGGGTCATATAATTCACATTTTCGTAAAGGACCTTACAACTTTACCTAAAAACTATCTATGAAAAGTATTAGATTTTATCACATCTGTGAGTGGAGAAAAAGAATTTTGAAATCATAATCAATATAACCCCTGTGGGTCCCTTCCACGAACTTAGAATGTTTGTGCAAATCTCATTGACATTGCTTCAGAGCACAGTCTTCGTCTCATGTGACCTAAAATCAATTAAACTTCTAAAGTCACAATAAACATGTGTAAAGTTGATACAATACATTTGCGACTTTGGTTTTATTTTTTCAAATTTTCCTCTCCAAAAGTGATAATTTCCGTGTTTAAACGATCATCATATAAGGAATAGGGCCACTGATTTCCCCGGTGTTCTATGAAAAGGGAACAGAATACAGCTATCCCAAAACACTTGTCCTTTCACAGGACGTTAAGGGGTCTACATCACAGAGGTTAGGTTAGATATAAATCTGCAAAGCGTAACTTTTATTAATCATATTGAAAGCAATAACGTCATCCTTGGATTTCTATCTATTTAAACGTATGCCTTGTAAAAAACGGAAGGCAGAAATTGGTGCCCCACTTTGGTCACTGTTACCATAACGTGTACACACCCCTGCAGGCGAGTAAACTAGGTTGAAAACGCCAGGAGGGACTGCTAGAATAATCATTGTTGCACGACATGGGCGCCTGTCATTAACTTTGTTTTACTTCATTACTAGAACAGGGACCACAAAAGGTCTATTGTCTTTTACATCTTCGCAAGCAAACCCCGTGATAGTGAGGAATCAGACTAAAATGAGATAGCAATTCAGCAAAGTAATTTGTTAGACGTCGCTAGAGGACCTGTTTTGCGTGGTAGGCAAAACGTCAATTGTTCTTGCTGATAATACCCTTGTGCATTTAGCGTAATGTAACGAGATAAAAGAATATGTTTTCCTATTTTGTAATGAGGTTCCATGTTCTGAATTAGACCTACTACAACTTTAATACAATTACAATCACTTAATCTATTTCCGTTGGGACTATTTTTTCATTACTATATATTGTATTTGCGGCGATATGATAACCCTTTATTGTTTTTTACAATGGACCTCACGGTATAGTGTGGTGGTATCGCCATGCACTGTTTTCAACACAACTGGTACGTACTACATATCTAAATGTACATTAGTAAATGTCTTCGTTCTTCAGTAATTGGTTTAATGCGTTTAGTTAACAGCGCTAAAACGATATTAAGCATAATGCAACGAAAGTAATAAATTGACGGTTCCAAAACAAAATAAGACTAAAGTCATAATACAATGGCTAACGGTTTTAGGAGAGCGTGGTAGTCAGATAGTACTGGTTTTTGTTTCCGAGGTGACCGTAGTTAAAGCATGTGACACGTCATATTATAGACAAGCATATGTGCACGAAATTTGGACAAAAAGATTACTTAACTATAAAAAGATCACTTTAGGATACCTGGGTAAAATGATCTGGTTACTATGGCAACCAAAATTTCTGCAAACATTATCTACATGCACATCTACACATAGACATGAACATTGCTGCCAAGTTTCAATGAAATGTCTCCATAGTTGAGGACAATTTTCTGCGGACAGACGGATTCCAATATACCCACTAATTGCTGGGGTATAGTGTATAGGGTAGTGTATGCATAATGGTACATGTTAACGGAGTACATCACTCCTTAGCTTTACATTGAAACATAACATGCATTTTCAAACTTTAATTATATTTCAAGTAAATGCTACTTAAAATTATCTTAAACTGCAGCACATGAATGTATTTTTTTGTTCTGTATGCAACCTTAATTAAAGGATTTTGATATATTGTAGCAGTTCATGCTTGAAACAAATAGAAAACATAATTAGTTCTGTACAATTTGTCTAGAAACGACCTTGGATGTACGTAACAAATAAGGTAAATGGTTAGACTCAGAGGACAACTTTGGAATAACATGCTATAGAGCAATAGCTACCTAAAAGTAATTCTGCAGACATTCTGAGAAGTTTCCTGACGTTCTTCCGTCACTTAAAATTCATTTTAATTACACATTCAATTGATTTGCCTGTTTCTGGTATATAATCATATAGGTAGCAGTCAAATGCGTACGTACTCCACTAATCCTATAACCGGCTTGACGTGCTTTCATGAAATTCAAACACGTCATTACTGTCAGGCATGTAAAAACAGACTAAGATGTTGTTTTCTTTATTAGATTTACATTTCACCGTTACTCGAAACATTGTTTTCCTTTGTATATATCAATTACTTTTCATATTTTCCTCAGTCGCTTGTGTCACTGAGAAGTGTTCAAAGAGAGAAATCCATCCCTGAATAGAGACGAGGTATGGACCTATCATCTGTGTACAATCTTCTTCTGGTGTCACGTGACTGTCCATGTACACATGACACTACACTGGCCACTTCTCAGTAACGAAATATGATGACGACTGGGAGAAACAATCGTAATCACATTACTCATTCACATAGGATACTGTAATTCAATTTCAATGACAGTGTCAGCATGAAGGGAGTAGGTAACTAGTATACTCATTGCCAGTATGATGTGTCCAGTTCAGAAGTGACGATTTGACAAATGACAACAAATCAAAATATAGATATGAACTTGTTGTTATGAAGGAGTATTAGAATACATAATGAATCGTATCGGACCTACGAAGGCAATTCGTTAAATTACTTGTTTAACGAATTGCCTTCGTAATATAATTATTGCGTATTGAGATATTCAAACATTCAAACATTTAGTTATATAGATGAAATATTGAATGTTTCTCCAAACATTACATTGAGGATTGTTTGTGGCGTATTTCTGAATAATCGATTGCAATTTCCTATTATTATCTAAATTGTAAATAGTAAAATAAAATAATGAATTAAGGGAACATATAGAGGAATGGAACAGTCTAAAGTTGTCACCCTGTTCTGGAGTTAGATATATATACGAGCAAAATTTTTAGCATACTCAAATGGGACACCTTTTCCTCCAGGCTGAATAAGTATCTTTTATGGCTTGCTTAAGAGGTCACTATTGCCTCATAGCATTGTCGAATGATAGAATTCCGCTCGGGCACTATCCCATCACGAGACAATACTATGAGGCAATAGTGCCCTCAAAATGCAACCAGGCCGTAATCGGTTAGTACATGTACATCACCCTAAAAAAGACTCGTTTTATATCATCGTAACAGAAGCTAATCAAGCGACATCTCGTGGCGCTATCTTCATTTCCACGTACCGCGTGATACCCGATAACGTTTATGCGGGTCTAGTGCTTCTTTTGGTGATGGAATGACGTCAAAAGATGATATCCCACGCTAACGTCATTTTAGCGGGAAGATTTCAATGAGATACGTTCCATTTCTACTTGGGATGCTAGTCTCGCGCAAAACGTAATCGGGTATCACGTGGTACGTGAATTAATACCATTGTCGCAGAAGTCCATGTTTCTTCTTTTAATGAAATTATATTGAGATCAATATAGATCATGAGTGAACTACATGCGGATTCTGTAGAAAAGCAGAATTTGCTTCCATGCCCGCACATCTGTCTGCCTGTCCGTCATCTTCATATCTTGGTCGAAGAGCAACGTAATGATGACGTCATGTAATGGTTTCGCGCCACTTCAATATTGCTTGCTTCCCCATACACTATTGCAAATTGTACCCATGTTTGTAGCCGATCAGAATTCAGTATTTTGTCACGTGATGTACTAATGGACAATAGTTTCTTTATTTATTAGAACTCGTCACTGCTTTTCTTAAGACAGTACAGTTAGTCGTTTTCAAATGCATTGCAGGCCAATCGATATAAATGATAGATATAGATAAAAATAGTTAATTATGCTCTTTTATTTAAAATGTACATCGAAACAAAATGAGCGAAATAGAGGTTGACGATATCGATTAATGCTAACACCCACGACGCAGTGGTCTATCGCCAACGCCTAGAATCAGGGTAGTGATGATTTGTAGCTGGAGAAATGGTGTGTCAATAGATTGAAGACGCTGAAATCCCTCTGATGGAATAAGTTCCGAGTCTCTCTACAGATGAAGCTTTTAAAACGACTTCCGAAAGCGAAAAACAAATTGGTAATAAAATCGTAGCGGCGGGTATTTGGCCTTGTAGCACCCGATCGTGTTATCTTGATCAGACCATACCAGAGCAATGCGGAGCAGAACTTAAATCTTTGGCATTTGTAATATGGAGTGCACATGTGCTATGCCAACCATATCCAAATTGACTTCACTTAATTTAAGGTACATTTTGGTAGTGCCAGTTATTTTCGATGATGTTCGTTTTCATGAAATATTGACGTGGTCGTGAAAAGTTTTATATGACCTATCTTTTGGTGTTTCTTCGTCTTCATTTAAAAATTTAAAGTGAAAAATACGACTTCCACTATCCGCGAAAATAAGCAGCTAAATAGCATATGACAGAATAGAAAGCGATAACGCGATAGGGGCAATTAAACTGCCAACTATGGAAGCATGAAGGAGATATTGAGATTACTTGAGTTTTCATTTGCGTATATGTTCACCAAGTTGTAAGGAACAAAACATGTCAACTCTTTACATCTGCACGTACTTTATTTTGTTGAACGTCAGCTTCACCATGTGCGTTTTTCTCGTTGTGTCAAGTTTTATGATGATACAAATCAGTTATGATGGATTTTAATGAGACGTTCAGCAATATTAACGAGAATTTTATTTCATATTATTCAACTGGCAATGACAGTATATAGCATTAATGACGTCAATTTATGTTATCCAGTGTTCAATTTAATGCTAAAAACATGTCTTACGACAGCCGTGCAAAATTCGAAGCGATTACGATGTTACTTAAGTCAGTAAATCAACTGAAAAAAATGTTGGTTGTCTTTGTGTTTCAAATAGGCGGATAATTACATGAAAAATGGAAATTGTTTTTAGATTTCCGTATACAGTTCTCTAGAAAATAAAGTACAAGTTTCATTAACGACATATTCAAAATACGTTTCTTCCGAAATAACACGAAACACTAAACCTTTTAGTCATTTTAATTGTGTACCGGACAACACACATATCCATGGTGACCTATTAATTAGGTATGCGTGAATGTAGGACAATAAGAAGATATTTTCTATTTTGTTGATTTATCAGTTGAGATGATTTTGTACATAATACAAACCAGTGTTATCTAAAAGTATCTCTTTTTCCTATCAAACTTTGTTCTTTCTAATGTTTCTCTTGACACCGCCACTCATTTGGACTTAGAGCTGAAAAAGCTATGGATTCTGCCATCTGACCAAGAGAGCACGATGGCAATGGAATTCCTTTTTTGCAAACAATCAGTGTCTTCTATTTTTACAAACAAGTTTGATGGACCTTCCGACTGATATTGGTGTGTCTGCTTTCCTCTTCTGGACTCTTATCACAAATATTGAGGTTTCTTAGATAAGTAAGTCCGCAAAATAATAATCAGTTTTCAGAAAGTTAGTGACATGGCTTTATTCTGGACACAATATACGCAAGTAGCACTTGAAACTACCAAATTATGCAGTAAAATAACAAGTTGCGATTCACAATACATATAATGATTTATTAAATCATGACGTGTCCGACATTTGTTAGGAAGACAGAAAGTCGTATTATACAAATTCAAAAGGATTTAAAACTGCTTGTTGAACCCACAGGGACTTGTAACGTATGTTGTGAGAAAATCTGCTGTGTATACATGTGTACTATATACTATATAAAAGGACAAGGGAACCAACGGCTCGCTTGGAAGAGGTACACCTGCCTCTACAAAAGTCGCCCGTATTCCGTCAAACATTGATAAATATGTACATATTTATTACCAATATATTCTTAAATAAATTTTCGACATGGAAAACACAACTTCAAACACGAAATAATATATTAACATACCTTTATTTCACTATGAACGTCGAAAATGCAGTCAGATATCACCGATGTCGTTTTGCCTGTCCACTGAAATCTAGGTTAAACACGTTTGTGTGGATATTATGTACCCCATACCCGGACCCGGACTGGAAACACCATATACCCGGTGTCTGTACACTAAACGCTACAATATCAATGTGGTAACGGTCAAGTACAACATTAGAGTCTCCATTTAAGTTAGATTCTTCAATTAATGATATATGTATCTCAAATAAAGGTTCTTCTAAGAACCTAAACCATGAAACTTAATTTATACAGAGTCTGAGTACAGAATTTCAGTGTAGTATCGGGTAAGGGCGAGTACACCAAAAAGGTACCCATCATCAATTACAATATGGCGGATTATACGAACAAGAGTCGAGTGCTGGATAAAAAAGTGTGATTCCTCGCTTAGCTGTTGGATTGAATTAATGAAAGAGCAATCAGAGATAGCCTATTTGTATTTGCAATGGAAAAATATCACCAGAAAGTGAAATGAATGCATACAAAATCTGTTACAAGGGAATATGAGTGCTTTTGACCTAGATTTTACTGGACAGGCAAAACGACATCGGTGATATCTGACTGCATTTTCCACGTTCATAGTGAAATAAAGGTATGTTAATATATTATTTCGTGTTTGAAGTTGTGTTTTCCATGTCGAAAATTTATTTAAGAATATATTGGTATTAAATATGTACATATTTATCAATGTTTGACGGAATTCGGGCTATTTTTGTAGAGGCAGGTGTACCTCTTCCAAGCGAGCTGTTGGTTCCCTTGTCCTTTTATATAGTATATAGTACACATGTATACACAGCAGACTTTCTCACAACCTACGTTACAAGTCCCTGTGGTTGAACCTTTGCGGATAGATTACAGGTAACTATTAGAATCGTTTATGTTTGAAGTAGAGTTAAATTGCTGTTAATGCAAATTAAAGTTAATGAGGAAAAGCATATGCCATAATTCCTAAGATAATATATCTGTTGTTTGCTGTTTGGTTGTTATTTGCCAGACGTTCAAATACTGAATTGCCAAACCACATGTTGCCAATGTCTATACATTGCTGCTTAAACGTCGTTATCGTAACACGATTTCGATATGTAATTATAACCTTATGCTGAAGTCCCATTTAACCAATTTTAAATGGAATACATTTAGTGATTCAATGTTTAACATCTGTAAACAATATCACGAACGTCAGAACTTTGCATGAAACATTTAAATCAAAGAATACCGTTATTAACCTATCGGGGTTTAGCTCTATAAACCATTGTTTTGTTTAGATTTGTGTAACGTTAAAAAGGGCGGGGGCGTATCTAACCGATATTAACATATGAAAGGAAACACTATTAATGAATACCAGACTATTTTAGAAATCAGTAATGTGAAATATTTCTTAAAATTATAAGTTATCATTATTATTATATAACAGTAAATATTTACCAATGATAGTTTAAAACCAGTTTTTGTATGCCTCTCTTCTAATCAACAGGCAATATACTAAGTTAATGGTTTGATTAGATTTAATGTCTTACTAACAGCTAGTGTAATTGAAGGACGGCCTCCCCAATGTTCTGCGCATGTGGATGTTTGTATGTTTTAAAAGGCTGTGAATTAAACATGTTGTGCCTTGTAATATTGGAACTATTTGAACTTTTTTATAGTGCTCAATGAAACATGGCACCGAAAGACATCGGACAATACATAATACTAACAACAGATTAACCAGATAGTAGATAACCTAGATATTTTGCTTTTACATGTTGATATGCAATAATGATTTTGTAAGTATTTCAAATCTTAATTGTCGCAGAAAATAGTAATATTTGAGCCAGTTTGTCTACCATCTGATCAAACGCAAAACATTTATTGGTTTTTAAAGTTGTGTTGAATAAAATTCTGCTCCCTCTATCTCCCTAATTCCATCCCAATAACTTTATTACGCAAATATATAACTTAATGCAATATACATGTAATATGATATACAACTGTATTTACTTATTCAAACGTTTTAAGCAATCGGTTATAATGATTTAATATATATCGCGGATATTTCTTTTAAGTATGATAATTTTGTTGTGTATTATATAATAATCTTAGCAAGAAGACATAATAGATTGAAATACCACTTTGCTCGATGTTTGTATTTTTGAACGGGATAGTTTTTATAGGATTGAAATATTGTCCGATTTTTGTGGTCATAAAATCAGACACATAATACATTTTTATGATCTGAAATATTTTTAAGGATACATATACAATTATCCGGCTATTTCGATTAAGAATGTTTGACTCAAAAACATAAACGGTCAATTCAAAGACATTCATGCAATTTAATCTCGAATATCCTTGTCATGAATTGTCGTGCTATAATATCATATATACCTGATAATAGTTTAACACGCACTAGGAGACCCTATAAATACCGACGAGTACACACAGATCGCCATGTAAAGTTATTTCTGTGTTTAACAGCGGACAATAAGCCGGATGATGTTGATGGTGTGTCGTCCCTTGCCAAGGGTTTCAGACACTGTCACATCTGAGGGACAGGTTCACTGGTCCGAATCGATGGCGTGATAGGTTCTACAGATAGTGTTTGATATCACTCCACCTTAATGACGTGGCAGGGAATTAATTATCGCCGGTCTTCAAAGACACCAAAACATCATTTGTAGATTTATTTCCACGCCAAGACTTTGACATGGACACTAATGTGTCAATTGTAGGTCTGCATCTCCAGCATACCCTACAAAAAGCTCGCTTCATTAACAATCGATAATACGTCTCGTGATGTTATGACCTTAGTGGACTGCGCCGAATCTATTAGTGATCTCTCCGAGAACTACTGGAACAAGACACAAACTCTAATGTATATCACTGACGCTGAAAACATATTCATTAATATTTGTATGTCATTTTAGCATTGCATTTATTTGTTGCAAAAAATAATTTTGTATCACAGGCATGCCTTGGGTAATTCAAAAATAACGTTAATTCAGTGTAATACATTACAATAGTAATTGAGGTAATTGAGGCAAATTTTAAAATACAATGTTATGGTAATTCAATCAATTACATTACAAACAACGCATGTAATACGCTATTATTTTCAATTAGATATATTATTACTTTATTATCATTCTCAATAGAATAAGTGTATCATTCGACTACATTTTCGAAATTTCAATTTGTTTTATTTTAGATGTTATTTGTGTTTAGTTTTCTAGTATACCTTTTCTGTAACATGTTAAAGTTAACTTTGCGCTATGCCATGTATACATGTATGTACGCGCATTTATGAGACATTTCGACTTGATCGATGTCGCATTTGAAGGAGTGTCATTTTGGGCCATATAGTGGCTATGAACGGTACATTTAGGGCCATATAGTGGCTATGAACGGTACATTTTGTTTACAGATATCAGGTTAAGACATCATGATATGACATACGATTATGGTCAGGCATTCATAAGGTCTGTTTGGTATCTTGATTTCTTTGAAAAAATGTCGTATTTAGAAAGTAACAAAACCAGAATATTGAGTAAAAGAGGTAATTTCAATAATATAACACTATAAAAAGGACCGGAGATCCAATATACCACATTTACCGTGCACCGAGATAAGACCGCCCTTAAAGATGGCCCACCGCTAACAAATGGTAGTTTTCTCTGTCAAAAACAGGAGCAAATGTTTTAGTTACTTTATTCAGTACAAAAGTTACTTACTTTACACCATTTCTACTATTGAATAGTTTGAACTTCTAATTTTACGTCAATATAGAAATATTAAAAATGATAAAAAAAAATATAAAAAAAAAAAAACGAAAAAAAAAAAAAAAACAACTCGTAGCACTATGTCCAACACGGAATGAAGTATTGATTGCGCATTCAACAAAAAAGCAAAATAATTCATTTCACATTATTTTTGTGTTGAACACATATATACATGATTAAACATGTTAAAATGATGAGTATTGTTATGCGCTGTCGGTGATGGAGCATCTTTAAATGACTTTAACTGTAGAATGTTAACAAACTAAACATAATTCAGTTAGTTTTCACGGGTTTAGTGTCGATGACGGTTGATTGGACATGACTAGGTTACAAAATAAAACATTGTGACACGTGTTAAAAGGAAGTATTTAAAGGTCATACGGTAATACCGTGTGTTAAGTCTGTAGTGTATTTGTGTAACGTTTATATAATAATACAATGTGACACGTGTATAGGACAAGTGTATAAAGGTAATAAAATAATACAATGTGACACGTATATAGGGCAAATGTATGAAGGTTATAAAATAATGATTTGTGACACGTGTGTAGTTTATTGAAGTTTTGAAATAATACACTGTGACACGTGTATAGTGGAGTTGTATAAAGGTCAAACAAAAATATAATTTTAAGTGTATAAAAGTCATATAATAATACAATGTGGTATGTGTGTATTCCAAGTGTATAAAAGGTCATACTACAATACAAGTGTTTAGGAGAATTGTGTAAAGGTTATAAAATGATGCAATGTGACGAGTGTGTAGTGTATAGAGGTCAAACAATAATACAATGTGGTACGTGTGTATTGGAAGTGTATAAAAGGTCATACTACAATACAAGTGTTTAGGCGAATTGTATAAAGGTTATAAAATAATACAATGTGACATGTTTGTAGTGAATACTAAGGTTATAAAATAATTCATTGTGACACGTGTAATGTATACAATATTTAATCCATAGGGGGGCGGACCCGGCGTACGCCCCCCCTAAAATAGGAGAGAGAAAAAAAGAGAAAAGGGAAAAAGAAAGAGGGGAGGGAAGGAAAAGAAGGAAGAAAGAAAAAATAGAGGGAGAAAGGAAAAGGGGAAAAAATAAGGAATTAGATAAAGAGTGAGAATTAGACAGAAAGCTCCATTTCCTACCTTTACCGTTTGATGTTATCATTTTAAAATCTAAATGTATTCGACTTTGTGGTACATACATGCATGAACATAAGATTTTATCTCCATCGCTTAAAAGGTACAATGTAAATTCCTTCAAGTGTTTACTTTTTCCTAAAAAAAAACCCGATAAAATCCCAATATATTAGATAATTTATTGTCATTAATATTCAATATTGACAGGTTATATCTCGATATCCTTAGCAAAGAAAAGAAAAGGGGGAGGGGATGGGTATAAGGAATTGTAGCTGGCCATGAGTCTTCGCTAGTTGACTATATGTCATGCCCTTCGTTTTCCAGGTTGTAAATGATATAATACACATTTTTGATTCAGCATTAAAGTCATGTATTAAATCCGACTATCAATTCACAAATGTGTGCGTACTTTCAAAACGCCAGTTACAAGATTTTACTGACGTCGAATGCTTCTAGAAGCTTTTTATTTGTCCTAAGAAAATGTGTGTAAAGAAAAAAGTGGAAAATCAAAACAAATGGAGAACCAAATGCGACAGAAAATGAGAGCTTCTAGGGGTCTGGGTGCACACCATGGCCAGATGCCTTCTTTTTTTGTTTCAACAAAAACATATCTTACCGATAATGTTATAAGATGGGACAAACGTTGTTAAAAAATTAATGCACATGACAAAAGGCTCCCTATTAGAAAACAGGATGATAGTAATAATTCCAGGCAGCGTCTGGCCATAGACAGACCACTAGCCTACTTTTCTGTCATTGTCCAATACACGAATTATGAAGATTGTGTATGTTAGTGAAAATAAATTATCTAATCCGACAAATAATGTATAAAAGTAAAAGCTTATATCGTTAAAAAAGTTCACATACATTTTTATTAGTCCTATAAAAAACTAAAAAAATAGGCGACCCCTAGCTGCAATATTGTAGCTCAAAAGTATTTTAGACTGAAAATGGTGTCTTCTTTAGAGCTACAATTGTTCCTTATTACTGCAAATGGAGCAAAGTGATGATTATGTAAACCATTATAAAACGTTTGTTTTACATTTTATCGTACTTGTTTGATATAGTTTACCTACTAGGCAATAAAAACGAACCACATAAAATATCAAATTCTCATCGAGGCATTATTTGTTTACATTATACATATGAAGGTCTTTCAGAAGGGAATTTATACGGCAAGTTCACAAAATGTGATTTTGACGTTTTATGAGCGGTACGGTAGATAGTAAGCATGGTATTTATGTTTGTTTTGGACAAAAATAATATGTAAATGCATAGTAGGCCGGGTACGTATATTCGTTCTAGGCGGCCCCCAGACCCCCATCCTTTTCTTTGCTTCGTGCCTCTATAAATATTTAGATTTTAGGCAGTGCAATTCTGTAACTTTATATTCAAAATATGACATTAGACGTCAAAAATAATAAACGAATATTTTTACATGGCTTCAAATATTTTTTGGGAAAAGTGTACATGAAGTCCTCAGAAAGCAGGATTTATTAGCATTTATTCGAGGGCTTCTGGGGGCCTAGGCGGCCCCCAGACCCGCACCCTTCATCGCTTTATGTCCATATAAATATTAAGATTTTGATATTGCAATTCTGTAAGTAAAAATTTAAATCAAAACTTTAAATAAAAAATATGACACTTGACACGAAAACCATAAATTATTTTCTGGAAAATGTGTTCATGAAATCCTCAGAATGCAGGATTTTGCACCATTTATTCTAGAGCTTCTGGGGGCCTAGGCGGCCCCCAGACCCCTCGCCTGATTTGCTTGGTCACACGCCCCCTCTAACCTCAAAACCTGAATCCGCCCCTGTAATGTATACAATAAATAATACAATGTGAAATCTCCCCTGGTTTCAATGTTTACTGTCATTTATCCACATGGTACTCCTACACTAAACTATAGTTAAGTTCTATCCGTGGATTGATATTACTTTAACCTACTGTATCTCTGCTTGTTAAGAAACCGAATGTACTATACCTTTACAACTACTTTTACACTATTATTTGTCCATGAAAATAGTCAGCACTTCTTGTATAAACGTTGTAGTTGTCTTTTCAGATACGAGATACCATTGATATGTATAACACATTACTTTAAACCTATTGTCAATTTATAGCCTTTTGATAGCGAGCTGCTACCATACATCAATAATCTATTGATGTTAATACTAAATCGTAACATTAATATGTGGAAGTTTATTATTTTATGGTCACTGATCGACTTTTAATGCAATGTAATGATATAACAGATGTTTACAAGACACCGCAACTTATATGTTTATCAAGAAATATCGGCTATCACAAGGGCATTTGTGTGATACTATGTTTAATATAATCTTATTATTATTATTTTAGATCTTAACTCCACGATGACGACAATAGATTTCGGATACCCGACCAGTACTTTTCAGCCCCCAAACATGACAACATCATCAAGTGGAGAGGACAATATGACACAACCGGAAGAGGCTCTTACAGCTGACGGCATCATTGTACCGGTGATCTGGGCTCTTCTGGTGATTATAGGGACGATTGGAAATGGCATAGTGATATATATACTTAGTCGATACGGCGAACGAACTGTGACTAATATATACGTTGTCAACCTTGCCTTCTCCGATCTCACCTTCATTGTAATAGTGCTGCCGATCACCGCCATTCACTTCGTTATACCGACGTACATGTTCGGCGAGGTGGTCTGTAGGATCAGTATCTATCTTATATACGTAAGTAACTTTCATATAAAAAGTCCTCTTACCCAGTTTTACTACTTACGTTCATGGAATATATGCAGGTAATTCGTGTTTATAACGAACTTGCTCTTATGCATCCTCCATCTTGTCACATAAACAACAAAAATGATTTGTGTAAAATGGCCATCTGGTGATGACATTTAATATTACATGAAATATATTGTAAATGAATAATATGTCATACTGACTTAGGCATAGCATTATTTCATATCGGAGACACTTAGTAAAATATAGAAAAGCATTAGCGAGTTTTACCAAACCTCTGCTGTGACAAATTCAAAAACATAAAAACACAACAAAGAAAAAAGCATAAGATAATAATTAAACAACCAGAGTAAAATAATAGAGCATGGGTGGAAATATAAATTTATATAAGAGAAATTATTATCAATAAAAGGATGAATTCAGGTTGGAAGAGGGTGTGCTATTGCCAAAATCATAGATTTGAGCTCGCACTTTATCAACAAAATGGCGCCTGAAAATTTTTTGTACCCATGATCCTTTATTCCTATCGGTAAAGGGAAGTAATCCCTTCAATAAATTCGGCTACTAGAAGAAAGGGAGAAAACTCCTACAAAGTATTTATGAAAGTATCAATTATGCATAAATTAAGCTAAGTGCTAAGCTCCCTTTTATGCACCCTCCATCTTGTCACATAAACAACAAAAATGGCTACCGGATGGTGACATTGCATGTGTATTCTCGCGAATTCGTCTGATGTTAACGCTACCACTGTTCTCTCCAATACTTAACCGTTAGACAAAATAACACAGCAATAACAATGACATTATTTAATGATATAAATAGTTGTTGACGGGTTCACATGTACCCATCAGGTATCACACTCTCATTCAGAAAACGTATTAGCTATTCTACACGACCTTCATTATTATTAAGATAATTATTGTTTGTATAGTTTGATGCACTAACGCTGAAAGACAGTCACACGTACCCAACGATTGTTTTTGATGCCCCATTTCGCATGATCGTAGATATTGACTAAATTTAGAATCTGAGTTTTTTTCGTCAGCCTAACGTCTCCCTTGACATCGTCACCACACTTTTGGATTGACGTTAAGCACTGTGTCCTGCCTCCTCGAAAAGACGAATCCTGTTGCATCAAAGTGGTAGTTTCTGCTCCTGCGTAAAACTCAACATTACTGGAGTTTGACAATTGTTTCTCACGGTTTTATTACATGTGATACACAATCGTACACATCGCACCCACACAATGTAGAAACGTATGACTATGAATGGATTATGATAATATGCTAACTCTGTTTCATTAAACTCCTACATTGATATCTATATTTTTTTCGTGTTCTTGTAATAGTGAAACCAAACTGTTCAAACAACAACAATCTGGCAATAAACAAATCAAACTATCATTATTGCATGCAAGTCGCAGCCTATAAATGCTGAACAAAATGCATAAGGCCTGCGTATTAACAGAATACCGGCGTATTTTCAAAGATTAGCATGCTGCATGGTATATATTTGACCTAAGCATTAACGAAAGCAAGTGGCGACTGGTTCCTATCACATACTACTGTATAGATAAACACTGCAAACTATACAGTGCACGTCGTATAGATAAATACTGCAGACTATACAGTGCACGTTGTAAAGATAAACAGACTATACAGTGCACGTCGTATAGATAAACAGACTATACAGTGCACGTCGTATAGATAAACAGACTATACAGTGCACGTCGTATAGATAAACAGACTATACAGTGCACGTCGTATAGATAAACAGACTATAACAATACAGACTATACAGTGCACGTCGTATAGATAAACAGACTATACAGTGCACGTCGTATAGGTAAACAATACAGACTATACAGTGCACGTCGTATAGATAAACAATAGACTATACAGTGCACGTCGTATAGATAAACACTACAGACTATACAGTGCACGTCGTATAGATAAACACTACAGACTATACAGTGCACGTCGTATAGATAAACACTGCAGAATATACAGTGCACGTCGTATAGATAAACACTGCAGAATATACAGTGCACGTCGTATAGATAAACACTACAGAATATACAGTGCACGTCGTATAGATAAACACTGCAGAATATACAGTGCACGTCGTATAGATAAACACTACAGAGACTATACAGTGCACGTCGTATAGATAAACACTGCAGACTATAGAGTGCACGTCGTATAGATAAACACTACAGACTATAGAGTGCACGTCGTATAGATAAACACTACAGACTATAGAGTGCTAGTCGTATAGATAAACACTACGATATAAGTGCTATCGTATAGATAAACACTACAGACTATACAGTGCACGTCGTATAGATAAACACTACAGACTATAGAGTGCTTGTCGTATAGATAAACACTACAGACTATACAGTGCACGTCGTATAGATAAACACTACAGACTATAGAGTGCTAGTCGTATAGATAAACACTACAGACTATAGAGTGCTAGTCGTATAGATAAACACTACAGACTATAGAGTGCACGTCGTATAGATAAACACTACAGACTATACAGTGCACGTCGTATAGATAAACACTACAGACTATACAGTGCACGTCGTATAGATAAACACTACAGACTATAAGTGTACGTCGTATAGATAAACACTACAGACTATACAGTGCACGTCGTATAGATAAACACTGCAGACTATAGAGTGCTAGTCGTATAGATAAACACTACAGACTATACAGTGCACGTCGTATAGATAAACACTACAGACTATACAGTGCACGTCGTATAGATAAACACTGCAGACTATAGAGTGCTAGTCGTATAGATAAACACTACAGACTATACAGTGCACGTCGTATAGATAAACACTACAGACTATACAGTGCACGTCGTATAGATAAACACTACAGACTATAGAGTGCACGTCGTATAGATAAACACTACAGACTATAGAGTGCTAGTCGTATAGATAAACACTACAGACTATACAGTGCACGTCGTATAGATAAACACTACAGACTATACAGTGCACGTCGTATAGATAAACACTACAGACTATACAGTGCACGTCGTATAGATAAACACTACAGACTATAGAGTGCACGTCGTATAGATAAACACTACAGACTATAGAGTGCTAGTCGTATAGATAAACACTACAGACTATACAGTGCACGTCGTATAGATAAACACTACAGACTATACAGTGCACGTCGTATAGATAAACACTACAGACTATACAGTGCACGTCGTATAGACATAAACTACACTACAGACTATACAGTGCACGTCGTATAGATAAACACTACAGACTATACAGTGCACGTCGTATAGATAAACACTACAGACTATACAGTGCACGTCGTATAGATAAACACTACAGACTATACAGTGCACGTCGTATAGATAAACACTACAGACTATAGAGTGCAGTCGTATAGATAAACACTCAGACTATAAGTGCACGTCGTATAGATAAACACTACAGACTATACAGTGCACGTCGTATAGATAAACACTACAGACTATACAGTGCACGTCGTATAGATAAACACTACAGACTATACAGTGCACGTCGTATAGATAAACACTACAGACTATACAGTGCACGTCGTATAGATAAACACTACAGACTATACAGTGCACGTCGTATAGATAAACACTACAGACTATACAGTGCACGTCGTATAGATAAACACTACAGACTATACAGTGCACGTCGTATAGATAAACACTACAGACTATACAGTGCACGTCGTAGAGTGCACGTCGTATAGATAAACACTGCAGACTATAGAGTGCTAGTCGTATAGATAAACACTACAGACTATACAGTGCACGTCGTATAGATAAACACTACAGACTATACAGTGCACGTCGTATAGATAAACACTACAGACTATACAGTGCTACGTCGTATAGATAAACACTACAGACTATACAGTGCACGTCTGTATAGATAAACACTACAGACTATACAGTGCACGTCGTATAGATAAACACTACAGACTATACAGTGCACGTCGTATAGATAAACACTACAGACTATACAGTGCACGTCGTATAGATAAACACTACAGACTATACAGTGCACGTCGTATAGATAAAACACTACAGACTATACAGTGCACGTCGTATAGATAAACACTACAGACTATACAGTGCACGTCGTATAGATAAACACTCAGACTATAAGTGCACGTCGTATAGATAAACACTACAGACTATAAGTGCACGTCGTATAGATAAACACTACAGACTATAAGTGCACGTCGTATAGATAAACACTACAGACTATACAGTGCAGTCGTATAGATAAACACTACAGACTATAGCAGTGCACGTCGTATAGATAAACACTACAGACTATAGAGTGCACGTCGTATAGATAAACACTACAGACTATACAGTGCACGTCGTATAGATAAACACTACAGACTATACAGTGCACGTCGTATAGATAAACACTACAGACTATACAGTGCACGTCGTATAGATAAACACTACAGACTATACAGTGCACGTCGTATAGATAAACACTACAGACTATAGAGTGCACGTCGTATAGATAAACACTACAGACTATACAGTGCACGTCGTATAGATAAACACTACAGACTATAGAGTGCACGTCGTATAGATAAACACTACAGACTATAGAGTGCACGTCGTATAGATAAACACTGCAGACTATAGAGTGCTAGTCGTATAGATAAACACTACAGACTATACAGTGCACGTCGTATAGATAAACACTACAGACTATACAGTGCACGTCGTATAGATAAACACTACAGACTATACAGTGCACGTCGTATAGATAAACACTACAGACTATACAGTGCACGTCGTATAGATAAACACTACAGACTATACAGTGCACGTCGTATAGATAAACACTACAGACTATACAGTGCACGTCGTATAGATAAACACTACAGACTATACAGTGCACGTCGTATAGATAAACACTACAGACTATACAGTGCACGTCGTATAGATAAACACTACAGACTATACAGTGCACGTCGTATAGATAAACACTACAGACTATACAGTGCACGTCGTATAGATAAACACTACAGACTATACAGTGCACGTCGTATAGATAAACACTACAGACTATACAGTGCACGTCGTATAGATAAACACTACAGACTATACAGTGCACGTCGTATAGATAAACACTACAGACTATACAGTGCACGTCGTATAGATAAAACACTACAGACTATAGAGTGCAGTATAGATAAACACTACAGACTATAGAGCAGTCGTATAGATAAACACTACAGACTATACAGTGCACGTCGTATAGATAAACACTACAGACTATACAGTGCACGTCGTATAGATAAACACTACAGACTATACAGTGCACGTCGTATAGATAAACACTACAGACTATACAGTGCACGTCGTATAGATAAACACTACAGATATACAGTGCACGTCGTATAGATAAACACTACAGACTATACAGTGCACGTCGTATAGATAAACACTACAGACTATAAACAGTACGTCGTATAGATAAACACTACAGACTATACAGTGCACGTCGTATAGATAAACACTACAGACTATACAGTGCACGTCGTATAGATAAACACTACAGACTATACAGTGCACGTCGTATAGATAAACACTACAGACTATAGAGTGCACGTCGTATAGATAAACACTACAGACTATACAGTGCACGTCGTATAGATAAACACTACAGACTATACAGTGCACGTCGTATAGATAAACACTACAGACTATAAGTGCACGTCGTATATATAAAACACTACAGACTATACAGTGCAGTCGTACGTCGTATAGATAAACACTACAGACTATACAGTGCACGTCGTATAGATAAACACTACAGACTATACAGTGCACGTCGTATAGATAAACACTACAGACTATACAGTGCACGTCGTATAGATAAACACTACAGACTATACAGTGCACGTCGTATAGATAAACACTACAGACTATACAGTGCACGTCGTATAGATAAACACTACAGACTATACAGTGCACGTCGTATAGATAAACACTACAGACTATACAGTGCACGTCGTATAGATAAACACTACAGACTATAAGTGCAGTCGTATAGATAAACACTACAGACTATAGAGTGCACGTCGTATAGATAAACACTACAGACTATAGAGTGCACGTCGTATAGATAAACACTACAGACTATACAGTGCACGTCGTATAGATAAAAACACTACAGACTATACAGTGCACGTCGTATAGATAAACACTACAGACTATACAGTGCACGTCGTATAGATAAACACTACAGACTATACAGTGCACGTCGTATAGATAAACACTACAGACTATACAGTGCACGTCGTATAGATAAACACTACAGATATAGATTACATGCTAGTCGTATAGATAAACACTACAGACTATAGAGTGCACGTCGTATAGATAAACACTACAGACTATACAGTGCACGTCGTATAGATAAACACTACAGACTATACAGTGCACGTCGTATAGATAAACACTACAGACTATACAGTGCTAGTCGTATAGATAAACACTACAGACTATACAGTGCACGTCGTATAGATAAACACTACAGACTATACAGTGCACGTCGTATAGATAAACACTACAGACTATACAGTGCACGTCGTATAGATAAACACTACAGACTATACAGTGCACGTCGTATAGATAAACACTACAGACTATAAGTGCACGTCGTATAGATAAACACTACAGACTATACAGTGCTAGTGTCGTATAGATAAACACTACAGACTATACAGTGCACGTCGTATAGATAAACACTACAGACTATACAGTGCACGTCGTATAGATAAACACTACAGACTATACAGTGCACGTCGTATAGATAAACACTACAGACTATACAGTGCACGTCGTATAGATAAACACTGCAGACTATACAGTGCACGTCGTATAGATAAACACTGCAGACTATACAGTGCACGTCGTATAGATAAACACTACAGACTATACAGTGCACGTCGTATAGATAAACACTACAGACTATACAGTGCACGTCGTATAGATAAACACTACAGACTATACAGTGCACGTCGTATAGATAAACACTACAGACTATAAGTGCACGTCGTATAGATAAACACTACAGACTATAAGTGCACGTCGTATAGATAAACACTACAGACTATACAGTGCACGTCGTATAGATAAACACTGCACGACTATACAGTGCACGTCGTATAGATAAACTCAGACTATAAGTGCATCGTATAGAAACACTGCAGACTATACAGTATCGTATAGTAAACACGACTCGTATAGATAAACACGCAGACTATACAGTGCAGTCGTATAGATAAACACTCAGACTATACAGTGCACGTCGTATAGATAAACACTGCAGACTATACAGTGCTCGTATAGATAAACACTGCACGACTATACAGTACACGTCGTATAGATAAACACTGCAGACTATACAGTGCACGTCGTATAGATAAACACTGCAGACTATACAGTACACGTCGTATAGATAAACACTGCAGACTATACAGTGCACGTCGTATAGATAAACACTGCAGACTATACAGTGCACGTCGTATAGATAAACACTGCAGACTATACAGTACACGTCGTATAGATAAACACTGCAGACTATACAGTGCACGTCGTATAGATAAACACTGCAGACTATACAGTGCACGTCGTATAGATAAACACTGCAGACTATACAGTGCACGTCGTATAGATAAACACTGCAGACTATACAGTGCACGTCGTATAGATAAACACTGCAGACTATACAGTGCACGTCGTATAGATAAACACTGCAGACTATACAGTGCACGTCGTATAGATAAACACTGCAGACTATACAGTGCACGTCGTATAGATAAACACTGCAGACTATACAGTGTACGTCGTATAGATAAACACTACAGAATATACAGTGCACGTCGTATAGATAAACACTACAGACTATAGAGTCCACGTCGTATAGATAAACACTACAGACTATACAGTGCACGTCGTATAGATAAACACTACAGACTATACAGTGCACGTCGTATAGATGAACACTACAGACTATAGAGTCCACGTCGTATAGATAAACACTACAGACTATACAGTGCACGTCGTATAGATAAACACTGCAGACTATACATAGTGCACGTCGTATAGATAAACAGACTATACAGTGCACGTCGTATAGATAAACAGACTATACAGTGCACGTCGTATAGATAAACAGACATACAGTGCACGTCGTATAGATGAACACTACAGCATACAGTGCACGTCGTAACACTGCAGAATATACAGTGCACTTTTTGAAATGATAAACGTGCCCGCAGTGTATGTTTGATTTCAAAGTTAACATATATACACGCTATTTGGAAAAGGAGGAGTGTCAATATGGGTCCTCTGATGGTCATGACCGATAAGCATTATTATACGTTTATAGATACTCGGGGGTTAGGACAAAATGATATGAAATAGGATTAAAGTCAGGTCTGAGTCCTTTGTGAGTTATGGTGGGGGTTTAAACAGGAGAGGCATTTTCCTGTTTTGTCCAGTTTTATTGGAAACAAATATATTTTTGAATGATTTTTAATGACTTATAATGCATTTATATGTTTGAAATAAAACATTTTGGAAAATATAACTTAGGGACTAAAAATAAATCAGTGACCTTATGTTGTAAAATGTCAATTATGTAAGAAAAAAGTTTATCTGTCAGTTTTAAGACGACCCATCCTACATACCATGTATAGTGTGTGTGTGTGTGTGTGTGTGTGTGTGTAGTGGGAGTCTTCGGTATATTAAGTGTTGTGTTCCAATGTGAGAATGGGACTATTTCCCTTTTTATAGCTTGCTGATGAAAATGCTGTCAAAGTTTGTCGAGTTTATAACCGGTCACATTACACTGCCAACGGGTAAACCAGTCGTCCCAATCCTTTAATACTGAGCGATAAGCAGGAGCAGAAACTACCACATTTATAGACAATGTTGTGTCTCGGATGTAACTGATTCTAGTACCCTGTACCCTGTACCCTGTACCCTGTACCCTGTACCCTGTACCCTGTACCCTGTACCCTGTACCCTGTACCCCCTACCCACTACATGAGTTGCTATTACGGACTATCGGCTTGCGCATGCGCGGGTTATGACGCCTTAGATGTTTGAGTGAATTACAATAGATTATGAAGGAATCTTATTACTTGATATAAAAGCAATTTTTCAATTACTTTCATACCAATGGCAGTCGGTAAATATATTCCGAGTCATACTTGCATACCCTGTACCCTGTACCCTGTACCTTGTACCCTGTACCCTGTACCCTCTACCCTGTACCCTCTACCCTGTACCCTGTACCCTCTACCCTGTACCCTCTACCCTGTACCCTGTACCCTCTACCCTCTACCCTCTACCCTCTACCCCCTACCCACTACATGAATTGCTATTACGGACTATCGGCTTGCGCATGCGCGGGTTATGACGCCTTAGATGTTTGAGTGAATTACAATAGATTATGAAGGAATCTTATTACTTGATATAAAAGCAATTTTTCAATTACTTTCATACCAATGGCAGTCGGTAAATATATTCCGAGTCATACTTGCATACCTTGTACCCTGTACCCTGTACCCTGTACCCTGTACCCCCTACCCACTACATTAGTTGCTATTACGGACTATCGGCTTGCTCATGCGCGGGTTATGACGCCTTAGATGTTCCGAGTGAATTACAATAGATTATAAAGGAATCGTTTCAAGGAACATCTTATTAATCAAAATCAAGATATTTCTCAATTACTTTCCTGACAATGGCAGTCAGTCATTAGATGTATTGTCATGTTGTATAGCACGAGTTGGAAGGGGTGACCGCATTTTGATGTTGATCGAAAATTCAATACGGCTGCCATAACGTCATACCACAAAAGTTTGAAATAACTATAAATAAAAAAATGATTGAGATACAGGAAAAAATTTTCATGATGAATGTAAATATGATTAAAGACTTACTTTTTTTCTAATATATCGTTATTAGATCAAATAAAAAAGTTCGCTATCGGGTCAAAGTTCACCTTTTTTCATTTTTGAAAAATATAGCCTGTATGCGGGGCAACTTCACCCAATATAAAAATGTACGTTTATACACACGCGCATGCGAGCGTCATTGATGTTTCAATACCAATACTGCTGTATTTAGCACTTTGCTTGTTAAATTCATCGAAGACAGCAAATAATAAAAACATGCTTTATTTGACTTAATATCATTAATTACAATTGTACATAGGTACATGTAATATGTAATATTGCTCTCACATCTTCAAACTCAAGAACATGTAATCATTAACGGATGACGAAACGTCCGCAATGCACTTTCCCAATTTAGCATTTACATTAACTTTGTCAAAATTACACCATGCACGCATTTTTACACAGATTCCAAATCATCATATTCTATATCCATACAGTTACAAGCTTAAAGATATAATGTAATGATCTACAGAATGTTAAATCAAATACATTGCACAACTTTTATTGTATGTCGTTCAGCAGGTAAATATATTTTCGCGACTGTATATGTTACAATTTACATTTGTTAAGAAAGATTTAGCTCTTGCAATATGTATTTTGAACAACAAGAGGCCCATGGACCTTAACAGGAATGTGACAAGATGTTTTAAAAAGTTTTCCCTGGGGGTCAATCATGGACGATATGTGTATAGCGTGAAACTGCCATTGCATACTGATAGTTTAAATAAAGTATGTGCTAATTCGAGATGCAATTATAATAAACCATGCTCAAAAGTGTTCATGTATTTTACATATCCTTTAACAAATAACAACCTTATTCTATGAAAGGCAATAGGAGTGTAGGTCTTGAAAATATTCCGAAATAAACCAAAGTAGCTTTGTAAATTGGTTATAAAACAAAAATATTTTCAAAGCTTTTTAAAGGCCAACACTTCTTGGAATAACTTGAATTGTTTGGTAATTTAACTAACTACAAAATCAAATGTTTTGAAATTAACCAAATTAGATGTGTACATTGATAATGAAACAACAAGTTATACAAAGCTTCTTTAAGGCCAACATTTCTTGGAATAAATACAATTATTAAATAATCTAAACAAACCACAAAACCAAATGTTTTGATAGAGTATGTGAAACAAACATTAAATCTTGATACAAGTATGCATAACCACATGACATAATCTCTCACTTTTATTATTATTCCAGATGCAATTCTTATTGCAAAGTTATCAAAATATCATATGTATTTAGTAAATATAAAGGTATATTGTAGAATATGTCCTATAAACATTTTCTTATACATGTTTTATGTACATCCAACTAAAACGTGTGAGGCCCATTATATAAGTATGCCTCTTATAATAATATTATAGCAAGGAATGACTACAGGGATCTGAGAAACAATTACAGATTATAGTTATATTTGAACCACTGGAGTGTCTATATGTAATTGTGGAAGATTTAAATTCGTTAAAGCATGCTCTAGATGTTGCATAGTAATCTATGATAAACATTTACAGCATGGTTTTGAAGATTGTTTTATCTAGACCAGAAATACTTCAAACAAGAAGTGCAGTCCTATGACATAATGTTTTTTTCAATGTGGTAATTTTAGTGAATGTGGTATCAATCATGGATTTTAATAACTGCACTGCTTGAGCTGCCTTCTTTCACATTAAACCAATTTTAATCATTAGTGATTAGAACACCTTTAGATGTGCTTTTAAAATGGCACCATGACGGTTATTTTAATTTCAGATTGTACTGTAAACATAGCAACACTGGGTCTATGTTATATCAGGATCATTCCAGGCAAGCTTGAGAAGAGGTTCAAAATACGTTTTCAAAATAGTGGCCATCCTGGCTTTAGGATAAATCGAAAACAATAACACTACTTGGTCATGACCAGGTCAGGATTTCAGGCAAAGTTTAGCTTAATGAGAAAAAAAAGTATAAAAAAAGATATGATAACTCACAACTAAGCATTCAAAAATTAAAATCTAATTATTGATCAGACTATACAATTATAACAAAAACCGACACACAACCCATGTTTACATTATACTTGTCGCACAGTATCTACAGAACAGAACCATCGTCAGTAACCAATGTAATTAGCCTATACTATGACGTCGCGCACAATGTTCGGTCACTTTTATGTAACGTTATTGAATGTAAAAGACGTCATTATCTTATAACATGATGAGCGCAATTAATGTCATTTCCGACATTCGGCAAACCTGCAAGACAAAGAAAAAACGCAATTTTTCGAATACTTTTTTGAATTTTCAGTAGAGATTTCGCACACGTGTATTTGAGCAAAAACGTATTTTTTTTATTCTGAATAGAAAACATAATTCCTAATATAAAGTCATTTTTCAACGTCGTGAACTTGCGTGACAGAACAGTCAATCTAAAAATTTCATTTTGTGTCATTTCTGCAAGACAAAGGTTTTGTTCGATAAAAAAGTATGACGACGTCGCAGTCTATATTTTTCTGACATGTTATTAAAATAGAAGAAAAACGTATTTTTATATTAACAATTCATGTCTCTATCTCATGAATTAGTACCGTTTTGTACTGTGTGTATTTGTGTTTTTTTCACTTTTTTATCTTTTCTCTTCGGATCTGTCGATCGGCAAGTCTACAAACAAAGTCCACCATTTTGAAGTATGACGTCACAATTAATTATAACGAAATGACATCATGATAGTTCGTTTTTGGGGAATCTTCTTTGTCAAATTTTACCGCCATGTGGTGTTCAGTATGACCACAGTGACACTTTAACTGAAACCGCATACAGGTGCGTGTTACATCTGTCGCGCCAAAAAACGTCATTTTCTCAACAAAAACACATCAATAGAAAAATATATATTACAAATATTTTGATAAAAGTCCTCCCGTAATTGAATAAATATATCCTTTCTGTTTTTCAATTAAAAAAATAGTATTGCGCTTATATTATTTTACTGTTCAACGCTTTTTCCAATGAAATTCCGGCGTGACGTAAAAGTGACCGAACATTGTGCGTTATGTCTATGTACGTTGCCGTCTGGTTCCGGGTGTAAACGGAGCAAGATATATCACTACGATAAGTTTGGTTAGTAATGGAATGTATTCGTTCGAAAAATTATATCCTGGAAAAAGAGGTCCATGTGTATTAACGGTAATCTTATTATTGACACAAAACACAGAAAGACTATAGTTGAACTGTGACCTCAACTGATGGTAAAGGTCATTGATTTGAACACATTTGGTAGCCCGTCCTCTATCATGCTACATAGGAAATGAAATATCTCTATGGCTCTTACATATTGACAAGAAGTCGTTTTAAAAAACCTTTTCGACCCTTGTGCTTCGAATGAAGGTCAAGGTCATTTATTTGAACATATTTTTTAATGGAAAAATTATCCACGGTGGACTGCACACGTCGATTGATGACGCATTGCCTAAAAACGCGACTTTGTTCCCAAATAAATATGCAAAACTTCTGACAAAAAAAAAGACACTAAAAGTTAAATTTGAGGAAGCTAGACCTTTTCAGTACTTTCTGACAAAGTGGCAAAATTCAAGATGGCTGCTAATCAGTCTTATTGTTTACTTTTAATATTCAAAATATAATTACAATGTCTTAGGACAAATATAAACCCTAAATTTGAAATTTCAGAAAGATGGCTTTATCATGTTTTAAGAAAAAGCAGTAACAAACTCCTAATATCAAAATTCAAGATGTCCAACTACCGGCCTTCTTGTCCGATTCTTCCAAAATTGCAATATGCAATATTGCCTATTAGAGCGGACTGAAGGGTGGACAGGAGACCACGGACTGAAGGGTGGACGGGAGACCCTGGACTGAAGGGTAGACTGGAGACCACGGATTGAAAGGTGGAGGGGAGACCACGGACTGAAGGGTGGACGGGAGACTCTGGACTGAAGGGTGGACAGGAAACCACGGACTGAAGGGTGGACAGGAGACCCTTGACTGAAGGATAGACGGGATACCACGGACTGAAAGGTGGAAGGGGGACCACGGACTGAAAGGTGGAGGGGAGACCACGGACTGAAGGATAGACGGGATACCACGGACTGAAAGGTGGAAGGGAGACCACGGACTGAAGGGTGGACAGGAGACCACGGACTGAAGGGTGGACGGGAGACTCTGGACTGAAGGGTGGACAGGAAACCACGGACTGAAGGGTGGACGGGAGACCCTGGACTGAAGGGTAGACTGGAGACCACGGACTCAAAGGTGGACGGGATTTTATTCCGAATGCAAACAGCATATAGGATTACAATAAACATACATATGACAACATATTAAATATTTGCAAGATGGCGGAGAACACAGCCAATGTAATACAACACAAAATATGATATACATTACAAAAAGCATGTGTGAATATTAATAAGTTTGCCATAAGAAAACAAGAAACAAAATATATGCGTATCATGCAGTTACAGTTAATTTACAATTGCAGTTTTCAAACTACATGAATTATAGAAAAGACAATAAGCATTGGTAAAGATAAATTTGTGTTCCATACATGTATTATATAATTAAACTGCTTAACAATTTAATAGTACCTTTCTTCTAGTCGTGGCCTGAATTAGATATTTACCAAAATTTCTTAAAGTTTTTACATGGGTACTACAAAACAATTCAATCATCTTGAAAACAGAAGGTCGACGATAAAAGTATGGTTTTAAATATTTTACCCTTAAATCTAAAAATCTTGGACAAAATAAAATAAAATGGACTTCATCTTCAACCTCATGACTATCACAACAAGTACACAACCTTTGTAGTCTAGGGATACCGGTGTATCTACCAGTTTCAATGTTTAAAGAATGGGCACTTAATCTGTATTTGGATATTATTCGCTTTATTTTGAAAGTCAATGGTTTACTGAGATAATCCTGTATCATAAGCTTATCAACGATATGTTTGTATATAATGCACTTTGAAGAACTTTCTAAACTAGATCTCATTTCTTGAATAAAAATGTCTTGCGAACGTTGTTTATACAATAACAAAAAATACGTTTCATTTTTAACGTTCTGTGCATACCATATATCACCAAAACCAAATGAACATAAACTTTTTTCAAATGATATACCCAATTATCTTTGCAATTAGGCTTTTTAATATTAAGTTCAACTAATTCATCATAACAAGCCCTCAATATGCAGTTTTCGGTCTTTAATAAATGAAGCCAATATTTCGCAATATTAATCTTTCTCGTAATGTGAAAAGGAAAACGTCCCAATTCAAAATAAACCATGGGATTGTTAACAGAGATAGCAGATGGATAGAGATATAGGAGATATAGATAGGGTGGGTCAATTTTTTAAGGATAGAGATATAGGAGATATAAAAAGGGTGGGTCAATATTTTATGGGTAGAGATATTGGAGAAATAAATAGGGTGGGTCAATATTTTATGGGTAGAGATATAGGAGATATAGATAGGGTGGGTCAATATTTTATGGATAGAGATATAGGAGATATAGATAGGCAGTGTAAAATCATAAAGGTATATACACATATAGCTAATCATATAGCCCCAGGGGGTCATCCCCACACTTACAGGTAAGTGTGACACCTTGTGTATTACCTGAGCAAACTCATAGGTACTGATGATATTATACTTCTAAGGACTACAATGTATATATTTAGGGTGCAGTATATCAATAATTATACTGCATAAAGGGGGGATCATTATTTTACAGGGGGGGGGGGTCAATATTTTATGCATTAAATATTCATCCGGGTAAGTATTCTATGGGGATCAAAATTTTATAGGACACCTGTCAGGTTACGTCACAGTTCTCGTTTACGGAAAGTGCCGAAGGTTCCCGATTGACCTCGAAGTTGAATAAATTTCGGCACGTGTGCTTGTGACCATATTTTTCAAGCCACCATTCAAAACCATCTTTAAATGTGTCTTTAGAGAGTGTTTAGATGTGAGTGTGTGTTATTTTTAAGATAAATAATCAGCATATAACAATGATGAAACACGGAAATAAAATGCATTATAAAAATAACCTTGAATACCCTGTTTGCATGCTTCAGTGATCTACCGACATCTGAAATATGGAATACTATATATATATATTACAGATGTTCCATTTAAGAATATTCAACTTTCTACATTGTTAAATATGGTTCGAATTGATGAATTCTGACAAATGTATTCTAAGCGAGACTTACAAATCACTGTACATTATAGATGCCGAGAAAGACAATCCAAGGCAGATATTTTATTCTGCAGTCAGATAAATAATTATTGATCCACGATTAACTTGCCGGTAAACCACGTAACTGTTATGCAGAAATACGTATTCATTTGATATCAATAAAATGGCTACGTCAATAACCATAACAATGTTGAATAAGTACCTTCGATTTTTTGTTAAAGATTTGTGACAGATTTGGATTTATATATGAACAATGCTACGTCATCCCAATCTACCCCCCACCTCCCGTCAATAACCTGCTATTATTGTATATATTTGCCTTTCATAAAAGAAAGAATTAAAGATCAGGCCTGTCAGACAGTTTTTAACTCATTACATACATGTATGTCGAGTAAATGTGATCTATAAAAGTATATGATAAAGCATCTCTAAATGATTATTACCAGGATTTCCCTAATTTCTGTATGTTGACTTGTGTATTTACAAGTATAAGTACTATGAATGAACGCATAGTTTAACGTCTGTAGTGAAAGTATATAAAACTTTCTAGTAATACACTGTAAGTATATATAATAAATTAACTTTTTGCAATCTAAATTATGTTATAATGAATGTAAAAAATATGTATACAATGTATATGTATATATTTTTGTACAGATGGGTCATTGACCCAAAGTCAATCAAGAATTGAAATGAATTGATAAATTGAAAAACCGAGTAATGAGAGGTTCATTCAAATGATTCCTTTATAATATTTTGTAATTCATTGGAACAAATAAGGCGTCATAACCCACGCATGCGCATGTCGCAATAGCAAATCATGTACAGGGAGTATGGGGTACAGGGTACAGGGTACGGGGTAGAGGGTACGGGGTACAGGGTACGGGGTACAGGGTACAGGGTACAGGGTACAGGGTACAGGGTATAGGGTATAGGGTACAGGGTACAAGGTATGCAAGTATGACTCGGAATAAAATTACCGTTTGCCATTGGCATGAAAGTAATTGAAAAAATTGCTTTTATATCAAGTAATAAGATGTTCCTTGAAACGATTCCTTCATAATCTATTGTAATTCACTCGAACATCTAAGGCGTCATAACCCGCGCATGCGCAAGCCGATAGTCCGTAATAGCAACTCATGTAGTGGGTAGGGGGTAGAGGGTAGAGGGTAGAGGGTACAGGATACAGGGTACAGGGTAGAGGGTAGAGGGTACAGGGTACAGGGTACAGGGTACAGGGTACAGGGTACAGGGTACAGGGTACAGGGTACAGGGTACAGGGTACAAGGTACAGGGTACAGGGTACAGGGTATGCAAGTATGACTCGGAATATATTTACCGACTGCCATTGGTATGAAAGTAATTGAAAAATTGCTTTTATATCAAGTAATAAGATTCCTTCATAATCTATTGTAGTTCACTCAAACATCTAAGGCGTCATAACCCGCGCATGCGCAAGCCGATAGTCCGTAATAGCAACTCATGTAGTGGGTAGGGGGTACAGGGTACAGGGTACAGGGTACAGGGTACAGGGTACAGGGTACAGGGTATGCAAGTATGACTCGGAATATATTTACCGACTGCCATTGGTATATTACAGGTAATAGCAATATATTACAGGTAATAGCAACTCATGTAGTGGGTAGGGGGTACAGGGTACAGGGTACAGGGTACAGGGTACAGGGTACAGGGTAGAGGGTACAGGGTACAGGGTACAGGGTACAGGGTAGAGGGTAGAGGGTACAGGGTACAGGGTACAGGGTACAGGGTACAGGGTACAGGGTACAGGGTACAGGGTACAGGGTACTAGAATCAGTTACATGTGTCTCGGACAGAGCCCAGAGACTGAAATCAAGTTAATATCAAAAGAGACATATGGCGAAGAATAAGTTAGGAAGAAGACAAAAGATAATATATCAGATTTAGTCTCCTTTTACATCATACGATGGAGGCATCAGGTACAATAATTACATCTCGATGCATAACGATTCCCATTTGACAACCAAAAGAAGCTAGAACGTGAAAAACCAACGCATGTTAATCGATTTTCTTCTGAAGTTCAGTTAACACTTATCTTATCTAGACAGTGGGTTTTTGCAATCTCACGCTTCTTGGTGTGTAATACATCGCCGCTTTGAACAATTAGTCCCTTCCCAGAGGAGCTGTAGCTTCACAAGAGTACATGTTCTGTAAGAAATTACTACTTTTTATTATCTCGTTGATTTGTATGTCCTTTCATTTAATTAACACAACTTCAAGAAAAACCGACGCCCATTTATCTGAATTATTGGGGTTAATTCTTATTAAATGCGTTAACACTGCTGCCGAGTACCGACTCCCTAGTTAGCCGTAACTAAACTTAATAGTCTCTGTTCGACGATGAGCCGAAGTCGTTCTAGTCAAATGTGTCGGAAATTATTGTTCTATTGATCACAAAGGTGTTTATTACCTTTACTCAAGGAATGATTCTAACTATAATAAGTGGATAAATGTATTAAGTATCACTCGAATTGAGTAATAAGAATTGTAGAAATAAAAAATTAAAATTAATTAAAACTATTCGATATTTGTCCTCTTTTAACCTTTTTTGTGTTTAGGAATTTCAGACCAAGGTTACGTATCGGTGTATTTTTAATTTTGTATCAGTGTTACCTTATTGCTTTGTCTTTTTCTCATTCGGTTTTTTGTCGAATCGTGAATTTCGCGAAGACAAAAAGGGAAGAAAATAATGCTGATTTAAAATCGACAAGAACTACTATGAAAACAAAATTTCTTTGATTTTGTGTATTACTTAACGATGTTACCATGTATTTATATTAATCAAATTTGGATAACTTATATATGTTGGTTCCATCCTTCTAATTACATTAAACATATTGCAGCCTTATTTGTACATTGTATTTGAGGCTTTATTTTACGTTGTCTCTCCATCTCTTTAATGTCATTATACATTATACTACCATATAATGTAAATAGTTTGAGACTTTATACATTCTACAGCAGTGTCATTGTATCTACTTGATATGTACTGTAACGTTCTATTGATGAACGGGTTGAGTTTTTTCTTTGTTAAGTTGGTACTCCGTTTCAATCACAGAGGAGTTGGTACTCCGTTTCAATCACATATTTGACAGTGATTTGTATAACTACTGCGTTAGACTTGCTACAATATATCGATGTGCATTCACTAAATTTTTGTTCACAACACTTTAATCAATATGAATAGCATTTTCGCAACTCAGTTAGGCATTGCATCATATGGCGTTGCATCTTACAGTGGCGCGTAATGATTGCTTCACCACTCTCAGCCAAATAAATTCCAATCAAGTGTTCTCTGATTCCTTGTTTGACTTTAATTATTAAGATTACAGAGCGCATCAGCATTGCATTCCAACACTTATTACATCATGTAAAGCACCCAGATTATACCGCGTTATAGCACTTCATTAATAACGAATTTATCATAGATCCTCAAATAGCGTTAACGGATAATTAAACTAGCAAACGTTTACAGGAATGCCGACCCAATAACAAGGTCACAAAAAAAGCGTTTATAAATCTAAATTCCGTGTGTATGTTAGAAGCAGAAAGTCACACTAATCTAGTAATTCTCCAATTTTTGAACTTAATATTGTTGTTAACTATAGGGGTATATTCTGTTTCCGTTTTCATGAGTAAAATGAAATAAGAAATAAATAATAAGGAAACACATTAAATCACAGAAATACATACGTTGATCGATTGTAGAAATTTCTTGAACACAATGAGTTCTTCGTAACTACAGCATAGAAGTTAAACAAACGTATTGAATGATGCACAAAGTATAAACATAACGTATATGAGACCCTCATCGTATTACAGAATTTATAATTTATTACTTAATTTATACAATTCCTATTGCTACATTCCGAGTTCATTCAAAACCATTCTTGATCTTGTTTTACTTTTTTTGGCAGCGGACATTCCTGGGGCAATCTGCTCTAAGTAATATCGCATTTCCATGTTAAATGACGGGGAAAATAAAGTTCAATAAAATTACCATACTGTATATGTTAATTTCTATTTTATATTTACATTTTCACTTCGCTCCGCCTCAATGAAACTTGTAAACTCCGATCATTTCATTACCCAATGAGGATGCTTGGTCACGCGCTGACCTCTGACCGGCGTAAGAATACATTTTGACGTTGTTAACATTGTGATCTAGTTTTACGACGCTTCAGTATTGAACTTTGTATGATATGGCCTATAGTAATATCTTGCTTAATATCTTGCCTAATATCTAGAAACACAGATATTTTGTTTGTTTGTGGTATTATTTTAACGTCCTATTAACAGCCAGGGTCATGTAAGGACGGCCTCCCATGTATGCAGTGTGTAGCGTGTGTGAAGAGCGAGGTGCGTGTTTTGGGAGACTGCGGTATGTTCGTGTTGTGTCTTCTTGTATAGTGGAACTGTTGCCCTTTTTATAGTGCTATATTACTGAAGCTTGCCGTCGAAGACACCAGGCAACACACCCCACCCGGTCACATCTCGATAAAGTGACATTATAAATTGTCAGTTATGTAACATTATACAGATAATTTTCACCACTTTGATAAAACGCCGACTTAATTTTTATTTGATATTATCAGTTTAATAAGGACATATTTACTCTTTTCAAAAATAATTTTGAAAGTGATTGGCAGTTAGATATCAGTTAAATAAGATTATTCTAAAGTGAAGACTTATGAAGCCGATATCATAAATACCGTCCCACATTGTACTGTACTTAGTGACAATACGATCCCAGTATTCTCCCGATTCCAAGTCGCTCTTTTAAAAAAAGTGCATACGTTGATGTATTTCCTAGGTCAGGATCAATACCAAACAGTTGAGCACAGATAAATCCTCTAATTTTTATCCGGATTTAGACGAATCCCTCCGTGTTCAGCTGTACTATTATCACGAAGAGTGCTTCAATATATGATTCAAACAAACTTGTAAGGTGCACACTGAGCAAGACGTAGAACAACAATAAAAATCTTAACATGTCAGTTGTTATTTTTTTCTTATTTAAATGTTGGTCATAGTTAATTTGTTATGAACTATTATCGGATATTTTAGCAAGCGATTTTGACAGATTGGTTGGTGTTGACTTCGTCAAAAACAAAAGTCAGTTAGGAAGAAAAGCAAGGATAAAATTAGAAATTTACTCGCCTTTCCAAGACATGCCATAGGGACAGCAATTACAAATACACAGCGAACTATGGGGGCCAACTAAGTCGAAACAAAATAACTTATATTAATAGTACTTATTACAAACCGAAATTTAATCATGCATTACTCTTAGAAGTATATTTATGTCTATATATATATGTACCTGATAGTACAATCCCACAAAATCTCCCGGAACGTTAAATCAGACATATCTTAATTGGAGTACAATTTATGGCTAAAGTGACACTCCTCGGATCATTATATGAACAACTATTAGATATGAGTTAAATTGAAAATACTTTCCTAAATCTGGTTGATCCTATGGTGCTAACACAACTCTTCAAGTTTGAAGCGTGGGTCTAATTTACCGCCTGTACCAAGGAAAAATAGCTATCAGATGGCCTTATCAGAGTTAAGTGCTCAGCAACCAATGTCGATATTTGAATTCGATGTGTAATTTCTAAAACCATACTTGAACGTATCTAGGGCACTGCATTGTTAAAATTAAAGCTCATGTTAAATAATAAGATAATTATATACCTTAATTTGAAGGAACGGATTTCATACGCATTATCCACTGCTGCCATGGTATCAAAACAAAGCTTCTATTAAACTCATTCTTATACCAATGTAGCTAAATTGATTCTTCCTTTATTAGGAAAACGACTATCTATCATGCTTTCAATCTGTAGACAGAACGTATTCTATCTCTCTTTTTGATATTGTGAATATTAAATCTCGTGCAAGTATATATGTCGTCATCATGTCGTAGACAAAACCTAACCAGATAACCTAGATGATCTTACTTGTACAATTTCACTTTCCCAGAACCCCCTTCGTTTCTAAGAGAAATAGTGAATTGCTACACTTTTATCATAAAACATATATACCCCATTATTTCAAGAGTTTGGAATCACACTCTGATAGTAACTCGATACATATAACTTTTCGTTATCGTCGTAACTAAGCTATGTAATGGAGCATTAAATAAACGATCACCCGTGGTCTGCCCGTTAGCAATACGTTACTATGACAGTGTAGAGGGCGGTTAATGAAATTTAAAAGTCATTTCAGATTGACGTGTCACTCCTGTTAGAGCCGCTATTGCGTCATACGTGCATGAGCTACGGTAATTCGACGTATGTGATTGTTGTGTGTCGTTTTATGGTCCCTGTAGATGGCAGGGGTCCCAATTAAGAAAGAAAATGATCAAGTTACATCGTTACACAATATTAATAAAATATAACAAAAGCGTGTCCAGTAGCAACGCATATTGAAGACCGCACACAATTAGGTTTGTATCGGAAACACTTAAAAGCAAAATGAAAAGTTGGCTTAACCAAAACAACCTCTCGCTTGGAAGATATATGAGACGTATCAACATAACGTCGTTTGAAGATAATATTTTTAATAAAACCTGAAACGTTGTAACATACCTTGGATGGCTTATCCAAATTAAATCTTGAGATATAAAAAGACGTTACACACTCGTGAGTTATTTCAAAAAGTTACAAAAGACACGAGCTTTAGCGAGTGTCTTTAGTAACTTTTAAAAAATGACTCACGAGTGTTGAATAAATACCATATCCAACATCCACGATTCGTGTGACCTGTTTCACCACAATTATATCAGCTTTTAGCCCATTGAAATACGACAAGAATAAGATAACTTGTGTTTGCCGCAATATGCAAATAAGATGTAGTAATATTTTCATCAGTAGAAAGGCACTAATTAATTTCCAAAAAGTCATTTATATAAAAAAATCTTCTAATAGGGAACAATTTTAGGATAAAACATTTCTCATTTAACGTATTATTAAATTATTTTTTCAAAGTTATTCCAACAATATATCACTCACTGTCGGACTATATAAAAGCATTCGTACGGCAGAGCCGTGCCGTTTAATTTCCCGCAAAATTATCATCAAGCCATTGTTATCAAGTTCAAATCCATTACAGACTCGTTTAATCTACTAAGATCCTTTTCCGTCAAATCGAGTTACACAGATTATCATACTACACATACAAAACGTCACGTTTTTGACACAACAACCACGTCACATACGGTACGCTTTCCAACAGCAGTTTTGACGTCAAGCAGCGATCACAACATAGTATGACATCACTCGATTATTCATGACGTTGACAAATAATGACATGACACTGAGAAATGATTATATAAGTAGTTTGGTCAAAGCTCACCGTGTCATTCAATCAGAGTGCGTACAAATTTTATACCACGTGCTGTACATTTGTATACACAAATTGTTAATCAACAGCTGTATCGTTTATGTGATACCCTGGGAGTTAAATAACACTGCCTATTGTAGTAGAAAGTGATATAGACTTGATAATTACGCGATGTGCCCAAAGCGCGGAGTGTATCACTATGATTGTGTACGCTGTCCGTTAATCAACATTGTCTTCATACATCTAAATTACACATGTTATCAATCCGATGATACGAACACGTATGGCGATGTCTGCTGAGGTGCAGTCGTCATAGTCGTGATGGACGGTAACACAACTTTATAAGAAGTACTTGAACATAGCTACAGCAGTGTAGAATTTCAACACACGTCCCGCATCATCATTACTTTTAAACATGGGGATTGCTTTATGATTTCTATTGAACTGTCCAATCTTCCGTTATATATACAAATACTGCAGAACTTTCTGTTACTATTATCATAGAGAAGCAATACAACAATGAAAATCGTCTATCCTGTTAGGCGCTCTACAATAAAACATTAAACAGCGTGATGGTTGTAAAATGTACAATATTATACTTTGTTGACAATCTTAGAAGGGACAATACTGCGAAACATACAAGTGTGTCCGCTCTTTTCCATTCTAGCCAGCTCTAACTGTATTTCTTCGATATGAAAGGATTCATTTGGGTGTATTGATCACAAAGACGTCACTAACATGTCATCATGTTATTTTGTAGGGGAATATAATAATTAATTTTAATATTACCAGATATGAAATTCAAAACAAATTAAACAAAATATTACTTGACATGAAGAGAAGCAAGGACACTGAACCATCGGCACTGAATAATTTTATTTTATGTATTAATCGATGAGGACATTGCAGCAAGAAACCAATAAACTGCATCAAATATTTTATATCAATTACATTCTCGACAAAATATGGCTATAATTTACCTAGTGAACTCCTAGATGTCAGTCTGTTTTAAAATAAAAACAAGTCAACGACCCTAAAACAGCGTCATATGATATAAACCAATATTCTGTTTTATGTCATACAATACTAATTTGGCATTTTGGTATTGTTGAAAAAAAAAGATTGAAGATCACAAAGTTCCAGTAATGCCAATTTGTTTCAGACACATTTAGTCTTGAGACATAAACATAACACCGTAATGTTCCGCTATAAAATGTTGATGTAACTTTTCAAACAGTTTCAAACAATTTATATCGCGATCTTTTTTTAAAGAGACCCTTTTATACAACTTACGATCAACCTTATGTATTCGGTATTGTGTGTTGTATACGCTTTAATCATATGTCATAAACTACCCCATTATGTTGTTAAAGACATACTTCAATAACAGGTAACTAACGGCCTGAATATGTCTGATTTTGAAACTTATTACAAAATGATTAAAACATGTCTAACTCATGTGTTATTCCAACAATTAAATCAATTTCTTCAAAGCAAAGATGCTTCATTTACATGCACAGGTACGTCTAATCCTTTGATACCATTTCAATCAATTTGAATTACTTTTTGGTTTGCCCGTTGTTACATATGTAGAATAAAGTGACTGGGTTGGGTATGCTAGTTCTGTGTTTTTGGCGGTACGCTTCAGTATGATTGCGTTATGATGCAATTAAAGACAATAGTTTCACTATGACAAGGGGACCCACCACGAATATACCGCAGCATCCGAAAACACATTCAGAAACCACAACACATTATGTACACATGGGTGACACTGATTGTTCATTAACGTTAGTATCACAAACCAATCCATCCCAATTCTGTATATAAATCAAATTCATATAAATGTTTATAACACTAACTATTCTAAACGCCAAACACAACGAACAGCGTTGGCAATGGAAGACAAAGCATTCATAAAACAGTTAATGTCGACATTTTTCTCATGAGTTGGTTGGCACTACCAAACAAACACTATTTTATATTTGAAATTGTATTGTATATATGCATTTACAAATAATAATAATACGCCGGATGTTATGTAAGTAGCCTGTCTAATGACGTTATACCTATTGTTACAGGTTACCCTACACGCCACTTGTCTCACACTGATGGCCATGACAATAGACCGATACTTCGCCATCGTCTTTCCTATACAGTCTATGAACTGGCGGAACGCTCTCGTGGCAACCATTGTCAGCGTGGCTGTCTGGATAGGTAAGTTCTCTTGTTCTAGCTGAGTGGCAGGACACTGGTGCATGACCCTGTTGCGATAATTGAAGCATTTAATTGGGTGTCTATGTAGGTCTAGAACACCTACTCATCATACAATAAGTGAACGATAGTCATAGACATGGAAACCCTTCTTTATGTTTAGAGTGTACGATTGGTTATTGATATTTAGATGGTTGTCAATAAAACATATTTGTCTTCATATTTCCCTACATTCTAACTTCATACTTGCAATATATCTATAAACGCTGTAAAAGTTAGATTTTTGCCCTGGTCAATATTATATGCAAACCTGCAAGAGATTTGTTAGTTATGTATGTGTTTTCTTAGTTTAAAGTCAATTTGTATGTGATGCTGAAGTTCGATATGGATTCCTCCTGTAATGGAGATGACGTTTTGTAAGTCTAGATACGAAATATAAGTTTGTGCATGGGGCGGGAGTCAATGCTTAGGGGGAGTGTTAGTACATGTAACATTAGTGTACCGTTTTACTGTCAGCGTTTGTTCCGATATGTAAACAGAGGGATGACCACACATTCATGCAATGCTTCGCATGTTACGATGGTATTTGAATATCTAAACAATGCCGAGTTGAAGACAAAACTGAAATGTACGTTTCTTTATCCAAATGTTATTTTAAATTATCATACAGGTATTTACTTTAGAGTGCACAAAAATTGGTTTCTAATTACAATTTTCCTATTGATCACAGTGTAATACGCCATGCAATAAAGAGGTCATTTTGTATAAAACACATAGGACACTAATATGTCTTTAGTTTTTAATCGTCGTTTCTCTCCCCCCCCCCCCCCAAAGTTTTTGGAGTGGTCCATTCACTTTGATCCGACAAACGTTTGAATACGCCACAGTACCACAGATAACGCGTGCTAATGACTCCAGTAGGTGGTATCCGATCAATATAGGCTATCTATAAATGTATGTTACGGTGTAGCGTCTAACCTGTCCGACACACGTAATATCGACTACGTAACACGGCCCAGAAAAAAACATAACGCATATAAATATACATGTCGAAGGTGAAGGTCATTTATAAGCTCATTAAAATCGTTATGTAGGAAACCTATGTTTTCCGTAAAGCAGATAAATGTCAGTTTTCAGTACGAGACACACTCACTAAAACATGTCGATTACGTTTTAAAAGCATGTATCCGCAGACATTGACATTCTGTTTCTCCGCTGGGAAACATCAGCTTCACAACCAAAGTGTCTGGGTGTCAGTGGTAACCTAGTTAAATGTCTAGGTTAACATGCAGATATGGTTTGATCGCGATTACAAATTATTGCTTAAAACAAAAATAAGATATGACAAACATTAAAGAAGAGAAAATAAAACTCTGACAATAATACACTTTTGAATATCAAATGCTCTAATTCAGCTGTGTGCTGTTTTAAGTATTAAGAGTGGTGAGCAATCATTCAAAACGGGTTTTTGAAATTGGAAAACAGCTTTCTAGCCCACCATCATCAGATATTACAGGACTTTGCGTCCGTAGTCCGTCCTTCCGTTAACATTTCTTGTTACCGCTATTTTTCAGAAAGGGCTAAAGGGATATTTCTTAAATTTCATATGTAGGTTCCCCTAGGGCTCTAGTTGTGCATATCACATTTTGAGACCGATCGGCCAACAAGATGGCCGACAGGTCACCATCTTGGTTTTTATATTTTAAGTTCGTTACTGTTAAATATCTCAGAAAGTACTGAAAGTATTTTTCTTAAATTTCATATGAAGTAATATGTAGCAAAGGTTTGAAATGTAGAGAAAAGATTCCTCTTTCCATTGTCTGACTTAGATCATTTTTTGATGGGCGCCAAGATAATAATATGCATGCGATTCGATTCTGCGGCATGCTTCAGTGATATAGCAGTATAAAAAGGATAAGAGTTCCACTATACAAAGAGACACAACATTAATACTGTATACTACAGGCCACACACTTCATCCACGCATCAAACCGCATACATGGGAAGACGTCCTTACATGACACTGGCTGTTAAAAAGACGTAAATTAATCAAACAAACAGACGAACGATTCTTCCATAACTAGTGTGTTGGTATGACGTTTAAAGAAATATACACCGAATAACCTGGCATCGCATGAGCAGATGGGTCCTTTTTGATAATGGCTTATAATTGCAGCATTCCGAGACATCCTGGCGACGACACTTAGTCAACGACATATAATGAAACTTCGTATGGCAAATAAATGCCCGAGAGTTTCAAGATCGTGAATTAAGATGTCTCATTCCTTATTTAGTTCTTAATATTTCATTTTCTCTCCAAATACCATAGACGGACTGTACCTTACCGATTATGTAAATGGTGTGAATAAAACTGCTCTTTGTATGTGTATCTTACTGATGTTGTCCATCAGTGCGACGCCAGAACACTACCCTGGCTACTGTGTGGTTCTGATGACCCTATCCCTAGACAGTGTTACGATTTCTCACATCATTACGCGTGGGGCAGACCTATCCGTCTTTCAAACAATCATTGACAGTTTACCGAGAGGCATTGACGAGCTATTCGGTTCACTTAATATCCTAGCTTTCATCGTCTGCCCTGGTGATTTATTACACAGTGAGCTGGTATTTTGTCGAGTGATAATATGCATTCAACGTGTTTTGTCCTCCTGTATTGATGTCATTATCTAACCAACATTTCTTTTACAAATATATTCGTTTCGTCACTAATACTTTCAGTGTGACGACATTACCACGACCATAAAAAGGACACCTATCAAATTCTATTTTAAAATTTAAATGTACACATTGTCATTTGTTGCTTCCTAGATATACACATTTAAACAAAATACTCCGGCTGAAAACTCAATGAAAAACTCTCTAACAAAAACAAGCATGTCGTAAAGGGTAAAAGTACATTGATATAGAGTCGTCATCAAGCCTGAATGTATAGTTTTTTCTCAGCAACTCTTCGTACAAAAGTTAAATGTAACTAAACACAAATGATAAAAGACTTGGTCTGTGAACGAATAATTATTCTACACATTCTGGGTGCACTTCTAATCACCTTAACCAATACTAGACGAACATATGAAATATTCATAGTTGCCCTTCTCTGATAGCACCTACTATATTGAGTATGACGAGTAAATTTATCCAACTTCTTATACTAGCAGAAGTTGTACAAAGAGGTCTTACTTCCACGTTTGAGATTACCAATCGGTAATGTCAAGCTGAATCCCCTTTCATATATATGTAATTGTATGTTGTTCAATTATAAATCAAAGGCATGGACTACCTTATCCAATTGCTGTCCATCGCAAACTTTGCAAACTTCCAGTATATATTCCTTAAAGTTGTATGGTCTGTGCCTTGTTGTATTTTTTAGAAAAAAAATATTTAAAGTGTTCTACATGTTTTTCTCTGCCTCTATAAGGTTTAAACTTTCGACATTTACCAACTTTTGTAAGTTCGCATTCGCCACGTTTAAAAAAACTCGGAAGTATCCGAACTGTTCCGATCTGTACATGTATTCCCAATAAAGACCTCGAGATACGGCTCGGGAGGTTCCGATCTATTCAGGTATCGCCGATGTCGGTCACGTGATGCAACTCGGTTTTCCGAATTTACCCGAAAGGTTGAAACATGGCGTTGACTGTGACGGCTCTTTCAAAACCTTTTTCAAGCGAACTTTACCACTATGTCAACAGTATATTGGTGCTTTCATGGATCTGAAACATCATGTATAAGCATCCATATTCACACATTGTGTGTTTTATGGGAGTTTGTGATGGTGAAAATTACCAGAAATACAACTCAATGCTCAATTTTATTTCATACCAAAATGTTAATAAATTATTTAAAACAAACGCAATGGGCATACTTGATTATATGTTTTAAAACCATATTTTTCACTCTAGAACGCAAAGGAAAAGACTATAAACATTAGATAATATGTTATGAAGCCTTCGACATATTTTTAAAATACTATAACTCAAAATTGTCTTTTATTAATCTCCAAACTGCTTACGAAATCTTGAATAAAACATCATTGGCAGACGAAAAGACGTCGAGATAATCGTGTTAACATAGATTGTGTAGGGGTGTAACCGATAGTGATACACACGCTGGCGATGATAAAAACACACACCAAGTCGTTAAAACACATGTATCGTATCTACAACAACAATAAATAGTTGCACTAGTGAGTAATACCTCTGGAATACTCACGTATACATGGATAAAAGTTCACACTACGCAAAAACAGAAACCAGTATACTTTTGTCTTCATGTATTCATGTTAATGACATTATTCTAAGTTTAAATGTAAACTGTATGAGGGTAGTCTCATCCTAGATGATTTCCCTGAAGCTCTTTATCATCCGCTAAACACTGTTTGATTAGGTTTGTGCTTAATGAGTGTGCCTAAAAAGACTCATTTCTCTGAATTGTTTAGCAGGATGATCTTAGTGACCTCACGAATAATCCGGTAATGTGAAATGGTGCTGCCAGGATTGTTGATAAATGTATCAGGTTCACTACTTTTAAGCTCCAGTACAATACTTACAAAAACCACCTGTATTGACTCACTAACTTGCTTTCTACATTGTAGTTCCGTGAAGCAAATCAACCTCACATGTATTGAATGCGGGATTAAATCTAAATTGTCTTTAGTTTGTTTTAGAAAATGAAGTTGTCTGATAAATTTTATACAATGTATCAACACAAAAGACACGATATTTGCTCAAAAGTACTGATTTGTAAAACAAAATGAATCGGCTTAGGAAAATATGGATCAATCACAGTCGGATATGACTGTGGATACAGCTAAATGAACATTTGTGATATAGCAGAATATGTGTGTTGCGTGTCCTTGAGATATCGATGTTGTACAGAATGTTTATGGTGTGTGTCCTTGTGATAGCGGGATTATATGTACCAACCGTACGATATGATGCGGTTTATGTGTTTGATATTATAGTCCACTATTGTCAGCAGATTTGCAAGTACATTACAGTGTTTCGGACGGATATTTTAAACTCTTATTTCCTAGTTTAAACTTTTATTTCCTAGTTTAAAAGCGTGTAAGGACCCCCCTTGTGTGGCAATAATAAGTTTGATCTCGTTTAATTTTGGCTACAAACTATGATACATTTTGGATTGAATAAAGCATTAATGTAAGTGGTACTAATATCATACCACCAACACGTATTGAATATTTCTAAAAGTACAGTATCGAGAAAACACCGCCAAATAATAAGTATGTATGATCACAAAATAAGCTTCATACGTTAAATACGCGTAGCATTAATCAATATCTTTATTAAATTTAGAATTAAAAATCTATATTTAACATATTTGGTGTTACATTTACAGATGCGTTGATGTGACTTTGCCTTCATTCATCATGCGTTAAATACCAGTCCCCATGTAATTCGTTAGCATGCTACGTTGAACAAATGTTGAATGTGTAGGCGTGTAGTTAAAACCCGTATTTTATAATTTATATGTGCACTGCTGCGTTGTACCGTTACTAAACTCATCAATTAAAATTAACACTGCCAATTAATTCAAATGCATAACTAATATGTTTATGCGAAGTTTTCCTAATATGGTCCTTTCAGTACTCCGGATAGCCTTATTAATAAGGGAATTCATTAATACTCGTTAGTTATCCATTAATTTCAACTAAGATTTGATTTGGGTGGTCGGTTAGTTTGATTTATGTCATATTAACGACTTCCTCGGTATGTTATGTGATGTGTTAAGTCTATGAATGTGTATATATTGGAAGACTATGATATATTTCAAGTTGTCTCGTGATAGTGGAACATATGTCTTTTATAGTGATATCGTACCGAAACATGCCACCGAAGACACCGAAAACACACTTCACCCAGCTATTTTCAAAAATTAGTAATTTTGTTATTTCACGATGAAATGATATAACTTTGGGTGTTAGACATTATCATGTGATATTATCATTATAGGAATAATGTGACCCAAGGTAATCAGCAGCTGAGTTTCACAAGTACGGCATTGACTGACTGTAGGTTCATTCGTTCAAACTACTATCGTAAACTCTCGTAAATTTATGACTTCAACATCAAACTCATTAATTCAACAGATGTTAAAATAAATGAATATTTGATAACATATAATATTTTGCATATATATATACACTTGAAATATATTTCATATGAAAGCATCTTTCAATCGAAGTTTACATGAAATCCCTTTTACATGTGCATAACTTGAAATTTTGGTAAATATTTTCTCTATAACTTTAAAGATCTTCAAGCTAATGGAAATATATACTTAATAGTTTATACATAACAATTTGCACAGTACGGCATTTTGATACCAGACAGCGATTCTGCAGAATTTGGCGTTATCAGATCATGTACCAAAGGTGTGCTTACCCAAATGGATGAAGTATTTGCCAATTTTTCGGTGGTGAGTTCAGGAGGTGTTTTAGTGAATAGCACAACCTCGATAGCGTCCTCAATAATTGATGAAGTCGTTCCTAACAAGTTAAGTGTATACGCTGTTCAAAAATAGCAAAAGCTGTGAAAATACTTAAACCCTATGCAAACATTGATTATAAAATAGACTTTGATAAATTGAGCATAGTTAATTGCGAAAGCGTTTGGTACGTTACAGCTGTTGGTCGGAGCACCCTGGTATTAACATAAGCTCAAACAAGTTCATGTTTATCTCACCAGATAATCGCTAAACAACTTAATGAATCTATGACAACAGTGTGATAAGCCATCTATTTGAATATACAGTAAAGTAAGGATGTTTTTAATAAGGTTGAAATGATATGCATATTCGTATAAGAGAAATGTGGATATCAGACGATATAAGTGTTGGCATTGTGACAAAGTTGAGTGTACATTTAGATGATTATAAAATATGCGCTCGATTCTACAGACATTAAGATATGATAGGTCATTCGACAGTGTCTCGTGTGATTGATTAAAAACACTATGAGAGAAACTCACCATAATTATTTTTGAAGATCTGATACATAGTTTGAAAGCGCTTCTGTACATTGTAATATAATCTTACTCTGGTCGATGTACTGATATTCGATCCCCCCAAAAATGAATAAGAAACCTAATAACTGATGTATGAACATTAGAGTAATCCACATGTTATAGCATGAAGCACATCACACCACCAACGTTACAGTATGGTGTTTGATATTGCTTTTATTTAGAATTTAGTTAAAATAAATAATAGCTACATATCATTCATAGATTGCAGTTTGTTTAATCCCAATGATCATAACGGCCAGCTAAGTCGGTGTCTTGGTTGTATGGATCACACCAGAATAACACTGACGTACACGTAAGCCGCTCAACCATTACAGTCAAATGTCATCAATTTGTAGCTGACGATTTCGGGAACCTTTCAAACGAAGATCATTCCGGGGTTCACTAGACTCAAGTTCAATCAAATTCGGTAATATTAAAGTCCTTAAGCAATCGAAAAATATTGAAAATTACCCAAGTTTCACTACCAAGCAAGAAAACATAACCCTTCCAAAGTAAGCAGTTTTATACAAATTAAAATTAAATTAAGAAACAATTTCTCTAATGCTATTTTCAAAACAAGCATATAATCGGAACTCAGCTTACTACCAACATATGTGGCGTGACGTTAACACCATGTATTTTGCATTTAGTAAATGAAAAGGTCCAACTGTAAAATGATCATTGAAAATAGGTGGTCAATGTATACATCGTCGGGATATTAGGGGATAAGTGCGTATAGTTCACTTACCCCAAGCTGTGTACCTCATTACACATGATGCTAATATATCAGAATCACTGCCAATACTCATTTCAAAGTTAGGTATCGGATCCAGCTAGACTGCCACTTATAAAGATTTGAACCATATCCCTAGTAATCTATACTCTAGTTCATGACCTCTGCTTCACTAATCTGTCCACAACATGGATCATTTGAGTCAATGTTATTTGCAAAATGTATAGGTTTGTCGTGTAAACTAGTCTGAATATCGAAATGATATCAACAAAAAGCAGGAAATCATTTCCTGGTCAGTTATATTAGTAAGCGTAGTAACCAAGCATACCCAATAGGGTTCCTTTGGGCCAATTGCCGTACAAGAGAATAACATTAAATCTGACAGACTCCTGTAACAGGATACAACATATACCAGGCACTGCATCATGATTTTTTCTGTGTCAAAGTTGTGAAAACAAAGATACACATTCTAACATGTTGATGATCAAGTTATCTCTATTGTACCAAGTGACAGTATGAATGATGCACAGTATTTACGATTTTATACTTTAATGTATGATTATGAATTTGAAACATTTGTCTGCTTTTCATAATATGTTTTATTGAATACCGTATATGTTCTTTTAAAAAAATATTTAAGTTTGTCTAGTCTTTACCATAAAACACTGATATACTTTAAGTAGATCCACTTTTTATAAGCCTGAACATGATTGTATATAATAGCAATGTCTGGTAGCTTTTGATGAAATATGCCATTACTAGTATAGTGTTATATCACTGCGGCATTCTATGAATATAGATATATCACTTACATTACTTTCGGAATGCAACAAGAAGACAAAACACAGGTCAAACAAGCGTTAGTAAAAATGACAAAGTGCGAACTAAGAGGAATCCCCCAGACGAACATCAAGGCATATATTTAAGTTTTCTTTTGCGATCCGTATTGTCAGCAAAGCTCTATGCTCTTTTCAATTTCCATTGTGTTGGTTTTCACAACTTGTGTTGTTAAAGATATAGCAACATCGTACCACCAGTCCAGTCCTCAATATCTAGGTTACAATTATGAAACATACGTAGGGCAACAGTGAGCTAGTGACCGTCATGAGGCGTTTTTCTCCAGACATTCCGAATGTCTTCATGTCGTGTTAATAAATGAACTTCAGTATTGATAGGAAACCAATCCAAATTACGTATGTTAAGCAAGGGTACCTTATTTGTCGAAATTTGAAATAAAATGTCATTATTTCCTTTGTTATCTGGCGTTTTTCCCTTTGCTCTGGTCTTCATTCATCATTAAATCCCGACCACTTTCTCTAATGTCACGTGAGAAAAAATTTAGTCGTCATGGTAACAACTGGTGTCCACGGCAAGTGTAGGAAGGCGTTACAATAAGACAGCATTTTTACTCAAATCTCAGGAGTGGTCTGTTGACGTGATTTTACTGTCGCTTCCTTTATAATGAACACTTTAATTCGTAATGTTCTCCGTTGACAATTCAAGCCTTTTGTGAAGAGGCTTTGGATATTTTCAAAGGCTGTCACTTACAGTTTTCAAATTTATATTTTCTGGGTTTAAGAGCAACAAGGCATTGAGAGTAACAGTTGCGTAGGGACTGATAGCCACTTCCGGTGCAGAAAAATACACCGGAATAGGAGGAAGCAGGCATGGCTGCCACAGGATATTACAGTAAAGTGGCTTTACATAAATAGTTCCTACTTTCCGAACAACAGAAGGTCAATAGTTGCCAACTTAGCCATAGCTTTGTATGACAGGTATTATCCGCTCATTACTTAATTTCCCATGGACATAGCGTTGATCTTTAGCGTCAAACCATCAGAGTGACATGGTTCCTGTAAGTAAACAATAAGGAGGACATAGTTATAGATTATGGGAATCAGACTTCAAACCAATATCATTGAACACACCGACGCCAGGGTGCTAGAGGAAACATATGTTCTGATCATTTTGCTACACAACTTATAAGCAATATTTTCTATAAAGTTGCTCGGCATTTTATCCTAGTTGATGCTTTGTACTCTAACTTACATGAAGTCCAAACTGTATAGAGTTCATACACAATTCGCTGTGCCATTAATAGGTCTGATGTCATTCATTTGTTTCCGTCACTTTAGATATCCATTACTTGTCCATACGAAAGATAATTATGTGCCGTCACGTCTCCTGTCACTATAGGGAATCCTAGGTTAAGAACAGTGTAATTTAATTACAGATATAGAACACCTACTGCAAGCAGTAATGTCACATATTGATAAAGTATATCCTATGATTAATATATCGTTACATAAGAATATTTATAATGTTCAAAAGGCAAGACAATTGCTTAGTGATGCGTTGATATTTCATCCCGATTGTGCCTTAACATTAATTTTTGATGGAGAGGAGGGATATCAATTAGGTTGGTCTGCGCTCAGTCAGTGATAAGCATATCTTGGATGAAGATTGTTATTCTACTGACTATACTGAGATACAAGTGGATGGTAATAAAGTGGTGGAGTGCAGGATAATCAGATATGAAAATGCTGAATTGATATTTCATACGTATACAGGTATAACAATAGAGTGCGTATCCTATTAAAAATATCTTCTGAACATCAATTCTCACAAAAGTTTGGAAACAAAATTATCCAAGATTAAACGTATGATTCCGTTGATTTTTCAAAGGACAACTTTTCCAAATCAAAACGCAACGTCGATGTCTCCATTGTGATGTCATGATTACGCCGGCTTTCCTCCATTATCGGGGTTTTTCTTCATAGATGTATGAAGAATAAAAATCATAAAATATTAGCAGCTTAACCACTTATTTGAATTTTGTAAACAATGGTTCCCCGAGGAAACTACCCACCACATGTTGCGTCATATATATTTTCCCGCCAAAGTGTTGTTAAAATTTAGATAAACAATTACCTTTTAGAAGTGGAAGTGGAAAGAAATTGGGACATAAAAGTAACCAAAGTCAAAAGCTATAAGCAAACTATCGGAATCAAGACAAGATGGAGATGACCAACTGTCATTGAGTTTATCACCTGATTTTGTTCAAATCAAATATACATAGCTATTGCATCAAGGGTTTTAAACATTCTTTTGTTGTTATAGGTTTATTGTTCTTAAGTTCCCTAGCAAGGTGTTGTTGTTGTATCGTAACAGCAGCGACTGTTTATATCGTGCTCACTTTCTAAATGCGAACTGGAGACCTTGAGTTGAATGGTGTTCCAATTGTAGTACAATTAGGACTGTTACCTTTTATAAGCTTTAACCTTTAAATCGCTGATTGATTATTTTGTTGATGTCTCCCTTACATCGCCTATATGCAGTGCCATTGTAAACAACTCAAGGGACAAATAGCATATAAATTCAAATGTCATATGCTCAAAGTTTTAATGACATCTTTTCTATCATTATTTTTCATTATTTGACATTGAATATCGCTCTCTTACTCTACTGGATTGTATCGCTGGTATAAACACTAATAGCAATTATAAGAAAAAAAACACCGCATTATTTTCGACAGTGATGTACGAAAGGGAAATAGACATGTAACATTGTATCGCATCTTTTTCAATGTCAAAAGTGTGGAACTAAATATGTAAACGTGAAAACTTCTTGCCAGTTGATTGAAATACATGTACTAGTATCAGTTTGATTTGGTTTCTTATACTTACGCTCTATTATCAGGTTTTTTTAGGACGTCCTCCAGTATATGTGGTGTCTCACGTTTGTGAAGTGCGAGGTACATGTTTTGGGAGACTGTGGTATATTCGTTATATGTCTTGTATAGTGTCCCTTACAGAGTGCTACATCACTGAAGCAATGTCATCGGAGACGCCAAGCAACAAACCTCACCCGGCCACAATATACTGTAAATGGGCTACTTACCACTCGTGAGGTGGTAACTTTGATATGCATCACTCGTGAAAAATGTCAGTTTCCATCTCATCACTGCCATATCATCTGTATATTATAATGAAAAATATGACGAACGATAAACTTCATACATACAACAAAAAAAGTTCTACTTGCGTATGTACACTAAATGTGCCTTTTGATGTGCTTAGAACGGTATCTTTATATGTATGACTATTGACAGTTTTCCCGTTGTCTATGGCATTCTAGCGATTGAGTTATCAATCATCAGGCGATATACGGATTAATGGTATCTATGTCTGCAGACATGGTCTTCCGTCGTGAAAGGCGACTTTTGAAATAAAGAATTTCGATATTGCAGATTTGGGTTTCCTATTGTGAACAATACATTATCCTAAGATTTTTAAATGTTTTTTTAATGAAGCCATTGCACTGATGCATGATGACGTCCAAAACGAATAATAATAGGAATATACAAATAACATAGTAATACAAGTAAATAGGGAAGTTATTGTTGTCGGACAGTATTGGCTTATGTAAATGGGGACATGGTTATATTACATTGTCATAAACGTTATCTTATCCGCACATGCATTGGTCACAAGAGAAGCCGTCCTGGAATGACCCTAGCCGTCAATATGACGTTACGCCCAATCCAACAAACCTTACCACCAGTTATGTAGTTCATCGTCTTTGTTTACATAGAAGTATATATGATCTGTGTCGTTTGTATTGGCTATATTAATGCATAAGACACTTCCCCTTGAACACATTATGTATTTTATTTTTTCATTAAATGTTCATCGTCTCATAGTCAAGATTTAGATCCAAAAACATATTTGCAATAGCGATAACAGGATACCATGTTGTTCTCTATCGACACAGTTAAATGGGCATCATCTGTGTAATTGACATTAGAGCATTGAAATGTAAACCTAAACGTCCCTTTGATCTTTGACAAATTGTTAATTGCGTCTGGAAATAGTTGATATCAATTCCATCGAATATCTCAATAACAGAAACATCTAATAACTCACTATACGCCCGCGGCTCAGTAAAAAGAATAAATATTGCTCATGAAAGAGCAATTCTACCTACGAATAATCCTACTGAGCCTGTTTGACGCCGCCTCGGGATGACCTTTGTAATAAACCCACGCTGATTAATATCAAGATATCAAAGTGTATCAATATGATCATAGGAACACATTGAAACCTGAAGTCAGATATAACCATCAGAAATGACAACATCACTTGTATGGACTAAGATTGCTATACTTGTATCGTATAGTTTTCATTCTATAAAATTACTGGATGGCTTTCTCGTGATAGACTTCCAAAATTATCTTATTGAGGACACGGACAGCCTTATATACCATATGTTTAAGATAAACGGACCAATCCGTAAATCATTCACAGGAATATCGTTATCTCCAGATTAGATTAGCAAGACTAACCAGGGATTAACGTTAATACCCTAATATCACAGCTAGACATTAATTAGTTTTGGGTAAAACATGCATACATATGGGTACTCTATTGATGTAGTTACATTTATGTGTGTCAGTACTAAACTGATTTACTCTCATCATGTTAGCTCTGCTGAAGTCAGAATTTTAGAACTTAATCACTTGAAATATTTATAATGATCTAGTCTAGTTATCAATTTGTTACTGATTGATGTACCGTTAAAGACATGTTCAAACCACCGGATTTCGGCGTTATAGTTATATGACCCTTTCATATATGTGTAATAAATGATATTATACATTTGTATATATATATGTGTCTGCATTACTAAAAGATCTGAATCACTTGTTTTTGCTAAAGCTGCTTTTTAACAGTGTTCTAAATAACAAGCAATTTCAATTTATAACCAAGTGTTTTCTTTATATTTGAGTACAGAATTTCAAACAAAAGTTGTTGGTTTTTTTTCCCTGCAGAAATTAACTATTCATCAAGAAAAATATATATGGGATATTAAATGATTGTTTATTTCATATGAAGTTATGGATTACACAAATATAAGGTACCTTTACCATATAACTACACCAACCTACGTTTCAAGAATTTCAACGCCAAAATGTACTGCAAATCCAGCGGAGGCAGCCATTTTGTATTGCTGTCCTCGAAATCCTGACGTCACGTCGTTTCTTCCATAGGCTCGGTGCACTCAATGAATATCGCTCCAGGTTTTATAACACGAGCTAAATGACTGGATATCGGGCGAATTATGTGATACAAAATATATTTGTACCTTTATAAATACGAAAGTGCTCGCAATATTTATACTTGATCCGTGATTTTCTAATCGCTGTTAATCAAGGCAATTCGGCTTTTTGCAAAATAAGGGAGGTAACTCTAGTATCGTCAAACCCACGTGTCTTGGTTGTATATTTTGTTTATGTTGTAGTTCACAAGTTTAGATTATTCTATTGCATGTTGACCATTTTCAATTTATCAAGTTACTTATAATACCTTTTATCAATTGCACTGCGTTTTAACAATGCAATTTGTCAAATGAAAAATACGTCAATAGTATTATCATATACATGTAGGTCATTTAGCGTAACGGAAACAAAGACGATTGTTTTGATTTGAAATTGTATAGAAATGATGCGAGGCTTTCTTTTCTAATCTAAAGCAGATTTCAAAGCACATATGACTGTTACGAACAACAGAATGGACAAAACAGATATTGAAAGCATGCTTGGTGATAGAAATTAGATTATTACCATTGATAGAGATAGTTCCTGGCTCCGTATTTGGCGCTGAGTGAATCTTAATGATTATTGTGTTACCTGTGACCACTTAAGACGACACGTAATGGACCTGTCTCGTAGCTGAAAGGCATGCAGTGCACAGGGGGTGATGATGACGCCAGTAAACACATTTTCTCCAAATTCATTATACAATGTGATTCAGTTGTTCTTACGCATAGTAATGGCATTGATTGAAAGAACACGAATGCATTGCAATCCGACGACTTCCCAGCAATATGCTGTAAATCATTAAATCATTGTTGCTTCATTTTACTTATGTGCGAAAACAATAAAAGTGTTTAACATCATCCGCCTAATTTTTACAACACTGTTACCTAATGCTTCTCTAACAAAAGTATGCTGACGTCCATTTATCTAATGTAGTTTTACCAATACATAATTAATAGCTGAGGTAAATCAGAAAGCAAAGCACGAAAATGGTAAAGAAATAAAAATAAAAACAAAATAACTTTAAGGTTATAGATACACAGTTTTAACACGTTTAAAGTTATGCGTGATAATTTTATTATCAGGCTTCATGTAACAAATCGTATATTCCAACAACGGAAATAATACGTTCAGCTATTGTCTGATATCCTTAGGCTCCGAAGAGTGAGGACGTAACCTATCGAAATTGACAAATAGATACACCGCGAGAAAATGAAAGCTATGAGGAACTGTGTTAGACCAGAAAACAGTTATGTTACATAATCTGATATTGATCAGGTGAAAACACTCACTGAGCGCCGTTGCAATATTAAATAGATTTACATCCTCGCGTCCTCAAGGTATCTGTGCTGAACTTTTTCTTTAGCATGTTATGTACGAAGAGAAACAGCATTTTTTTATTTCATATAGCAAAATACATTGATTAGTTCCGTAAATTTAAAATCTATTTCTCTCAATAAGACCTATTCTCAAGTTTGCTTTCTTTTGGGTATTTGCAATTATATCAAGGAATCCGTGATTTGTTTGCGGCAAGGCAAATTCTGTCAAACTTCAATGTCCTTCTTCTGTTTATTTGATATCCAAGGTCCCCAAAAATATCTTTAGAAATTGAACTCCCTATTGCGCCTGAAATCAATAATCTCATTATGAAAACAATGTATGTGTAAAGGTTTGAAAAGCCCCAAATAATATCTTATTTTGGCAATACATAAAGCACCAACGTGAATTGATCACTGCAATTTATTGTATCACCAATAAGCGTAGCCATAAAGTTATAGCTGAGACACAATTCCATGTTGTACTGTATAAGATATGATTGTTGCAAAGGTATTTAATCAATGAAACAAGGGAAGACACAAAGGCACCCGGGCTAACCAACATAAAATTTGAAGTGTTGACCAGTTACGTTGTTTTTTATAGCATTGAAAAATGAACTGATATTATATGTTTCACAATGACCGTGAATAATGTTTTCTGTTATTATTTTCCTCTAAGGAAGTGTCACCTTAATTGTCTGATAGATTCTAGTCTGCTGTGATATTTTCTGATCCCTGCATCTGTTAATATATGTAATTAAGACGAAAGCCTTATGAACCAAACATTAATATTCCCCTTTCTATACTCTCGATTCACTTACAAAACGCTCCTTGCAATCAACTCGTACATACCAATACATGACGATTACGTCTTCATTATTTCTTTGTATTACCCTTCAAAAGATCATTATTTCGCAGTCTCCTTACTTTCCCGATCTCTCTTGATATGTCACTACTGTATCCGGTCACATTGACATACCGTGTTATGGGTAATCTTCTTGAATCTTGTTCTGTCATCACTATTTTAATCTCCCCTTATTTATTCGTCACTTTTTTAGTTTGAGACATGTCATTGACAGTCTCTCATGATATGTCTCTGTCATTGACAGACTCTCATGATATGCCTCTGTCATTGGCAGTCTCTCATGATATGTCTCTGTCATTGACAGTCTCTCATGATATGCCTCTGTCATTGGCAGTCTCTTGATATGTCTCTTATTGACCATCTCTCGTGATACGTCTCTTTCTAAAGCTTCTCGTGATATGTCTCTGTCATTGACCATTTCTCGTGATATGTCTCTGACATTTACGGTCTCTCGTTATATGTCTGCCATATGCAATCTCTTGATGCTGCAATAGTATCATTTGCTATGTCTTTGTCTTGTTTTAAATTACTATTTTGTTTTTACTTTCAGTGTCCTGTTTGATATCACTGCCGTACGTTCTATTCACGAAGCTCCTAGAAGAAAATGGCGTTAGCGTGTGCACTCAACAATGGCCGTTGGAGGGTATGAACAAAGGCATGGCCCTTGGCGTGGTAATAACGTCTTACATCCTGCCACTGGGCGTTATACTCGGATGTTATGGCAAGATTCTCCAGTACTTATGGTGGGGAAGCAAATTAAAGAAAAGTGACGTGAGTCTTCTTACTTCATCTTAAGACATTTAACATTTTCGATTAGGACACATAACAACGTAGGTAACATTTCTTCACATTTACAGAAATCTCCGCGAAAAAAAAAAGTATTTTGCCGCCCACGTCTTTCAAAAGATGGTGCAATTTTGACAAGCAATAAATGTCATGCCTTGCTATTGCAACAACTGAAAAGTAGCAGGGTATAATTATCAACCAAACTATATATATCATCTATGTGATGATATTCCATGTCATTTTAACTATTCGACATTTACACGCTCATTCAACTTGTACTTTCTTGAATACACAATGCCATACGCAACGTGAAGTGGTCATGTTAAATGCTAAAATAAGCATAGCGGCTTTCAAAGCATTTCCTTTTGCGGAAAATGTGCTTATCAATGTGGTTCAAATTATTTAACGAGTATGTCAAAGAAGAAAATAAGAGCTTCATTACATTTTTATGATATTAAACAAAACAACTTAACCAATTAATGTTCCAGTTAACATTAACGAGCGATGTCGTTAAAAGTGACAATTTCCGAACCTTTCGTATGGGTTGCTAATGTATACGTAGGGTGAATGCAGATGTACAATCACGCATACACTCCACAGTATGTAGAATTCGAGTTAACAAATAATTCATGGTTATCTTCAATATAACAATGCCATCTTTTCTGAATGAAAAATTATAGAATAATTGGAGAACATGTGTAATTTATCAATTAGTTTAATATGACTGAGAAATGATATACCATACGTGGTAATGCTTTTTGATCGATTTTGGCAATGACATAAATATACATTACAAAATACAGTGATGGTTTTAAATCCATATCCTGATATTGTAAATCATACTTGATTGATTAATATGTTCGTTTATCGTACAACCGAAGATGCTTATCTAAATATTAATACTACATTTAGTATCATTCCAAGATGAAAGCTTAAATCCAAATAGAAAGTTACATTAGGAAATATACCAAAACCTAATTAGGAAATATATGGGCAGCTTTGATCATCATTTACAACAAGTTATGTTTCAAGATTGCATCGTATTTCTTGCAAAACAATGTATCAAATAAATTACAACTTTCAGATATGTAATCTAATACCGATATTACTATCAATGTAAATCATGCGTCACACCATGTTACATCCAAAATACTTACTGGTCATATATGTCATTAGTCGGCATTGACATGCTACACTTTTTCGAATACAAAACAATATCATTGACAAAATGACAAAATTCACGCCTTTAGAATATATGTGGACATGGAAAAATACCAAGAGTTCGTTTAAGGTTATAAACCGTATTTAGAAATGTAATACAATCAACCTTTGTGACAAAGACACGTGTGTGCTCGACAACACGATAGAAACAATGTGTTATTGTATTTGTTGTACTGTTTCCATTGACTCCGATTTCCACTTAGAACCCTTATTATATCCTCTGTCCCCCATGTGCTGATTCTATGGGCAGCACTTCCATCCATTTCTTATTAATGTTGCCCGTATATGTAGTTTCTGGTTGCCTTATTTGATTGTATAGTGACCCACAAGGCCAACAGAAAGCCCGCTATTGAATTTTATTTTCCTTTCATATTCATGTAGGTCAAACGTGTAAATGTAGGATTAGTTGATAGTAGACTGGCGTAAGATAACTTCGGTCCAAATTTCGGTTCTTCGCCCTTCATGTAACCCCGAGGCATCAAACCATTTTAATGACCTTGTCAGTCCCGAGAAAATGTCAAGGGTTCCCTTGTGATCAGGAATGATGTGTTGCCGTATTAGCACAGGGCCAGAACAACACGGTCTGTTTGAATTTATTGCAATATTGTGCTTCTATTCTACGTTATATCAGCAGAAACTGTCTTGTCGCACCATCAAACAGTTTATTAATCACACGCGTTTTGTTTTATTAACGGAAATTGTTTTGTATATTAAACAAAACAATTATATATGTCTTAATCTGTAATAAGAAAAGATACATGAGATCAAAGTATTTAACAATATCATTTTTCAACAGGAAAACGTTTGGTGTCTGAAATAATAAACGATGTCGATCTAAACTTCACAGAAACTAAGTTGTTCATTTTACCTTTATTTTTTTTTAATTTACAGACCTCCGTTCAAACATGTATTTGTTCATCCTTTGCTAATTTGGACTAAGGCTTTTTGAATATAGTGTTTCGGTATTTTAACATACATCTTTTAACTATTTTAAACATGATCATTTTATTTGACACACAAGATAATAAACTACCAAATTTGGCGTTAGAGTTGTATTAACTGCTTTCATTACATTATGGTCAATGGAGAGGTCGACTTTTACATTAGACATTCTCCCTTGAAAGTGCTTAAACATACTAAAATAACGATAACACGATAGCATATTTTCAAAGAGAACGACAACGATACGTACACAACACGGGTATACCGCAGTCTCCCAATACATGCAGCCACACGTAAGGCTGGCCCGAATTTCCCTGGCTGTGAATAGGACGTTTAGTCTAACCAACCTGCCTCATGTTCCTGTGTGATATTCAGGATAAACAAACGGGCTGAGGATACGTATGTAACTGGTGATGTGTATTATTAGGTGTCTTTTTGTCATTTTGTATTTTTGAGATTGCATAATGCGCAAACGTTCCGCTATAAAAAGGAAACACATCAAGAGTTTTATTAGTCTCTTATATGCACCATAAGGCCTACTGGAAAAGTCATACTTAAATAAACCTTAATAACGTACTTACCAACAAAAGGTCGCGTTATTATCCTTACACTCCAAATCATTGGCAAGTGGAGGCAACGGTCTCTACGTCATTGAAACATACGGAAATACTGGATAACGTATATTAGAAATCGTCCTTAGGTTGATATTGTTTCTCGTATCTACTAAGTGTATGTTGAGAGTTTTCCACGACCGTCATATCGCCTTAATAGGGAGAAATGGAAGGGTAAAGTGGTATACGACACACTAGGGTTATTGACTTAGCTATTGTTAAGAGATAACGGAAATTCATCCATGGCTAGGAAAGGAAGGCAGCACCTAGTCTTTTTATGGATTTAAGAAGGTATTAATAAATCAATGATATATGCCCATCGTACGTCGAAGATTTATATTTTTAAGCAGTAACTGTTTCCTTACTAGTATTACTTTGTCTTACATACAGTGTTAACGATGTACGAATATTGGTGACTGTCTGTGTGAATATCATCTCGCTTATAAGATTTGTAATTCACGTTACTTAATGTACTAAATGCATAGAGTTGCACAGCGTTCGAAATGACCTATTCGACCTGCCCAAACATCAAATCTATATAAAGGCATTGCTGCTTTATAAATTTCTACTTCGATTACGGAGACCTTCGCGACGATACTGAAATCAAATCATCATTGTCATATTTTCTTAATAAAAATGATATCCTAAAGTCGGCGATTCAAATACGTAAAATGAAATCACACCAAATATTAAGTTAACTTTTTTCAAAAATTTTCAAATTACGAAATTATTATATTCAAACCAATATTTGTTTTCAGCGAAAATGTTTCGGATTCGTGTTTTATTAGATGAATTGACGTGAACTCTTCAGGCACAACTCTATCTACGTACATCTGAAAACTAATGCTTTCCTAATGTGATGTTTGAACTTAATGCACCAACACAATGGGTCTAATACAGGCTGTATTCCATCGTATTGATTTAAAAGCAGTCATTGTTAAATGATAGAAGACAATGCATCTCATTTTAAAATGCATTGTAGAAGTTATGTGAGTAGGAGCAGGCTGGTACAGATAGGATATGACAGATATTGTTTGATTACACGTTATCCGCAATTTCAATATTTTTTATCAAAATATCAACGTGTCGATGGAAATAGAAAATGAGTAAATCCGTACATGACTGTCTATATTATCTGTCCTGTTGATTACAATCAATATAAAGATAAAATACAACCGAAAACTCTACGACATTAGCTTAGGCCAGAAAAGGTTTAAATGAATAAATTGAACCTCCTTGTCACCATGAATCGTGTTTTCATCGTTATGTATAGAGTGGTAGTATCATTACTTATTAATATTTTCAGTTTTATATTTTTGAGTATTGATACAGATGTTAATAGATTAACTTACGTGGAGACTAAGAATTTGAATGAATTTGAGGCGACAGTGACACCATTTAAAACAAACTTGCTGTTATCACAAAACTAAGGAATGAGTAATGGTCTGGATCATCATATCGTTCTTATTGTACATTCCGACATCAGTAATCCGCAGTGATAGACATTCCCATTCTAGAACACGTGTCTAAAAGGATCAGCATAATGTCCACCATACACGTGTTTGATTTATTCATCGATGGCGGGAAGTTATGAGCTATTATCAAATAACTATAAGTTGATTTTAACGACATGCCACGCCAATGACATGGCCTAATTGCTATTTTCCGAAATACCATTTATAGACGCATTTTTATTTCATTTCGTCAAGTTCATACTTGCACCTTAGGTTTAAGAGATTTAGAACAGCATATATACATTGTTTCATGTTTTCTGTGTGCATAAGCGTACTATTCTTTAACATGTATCAGTTGGGTGCTGAACAACAGTTTTTATATCTACGATACTATAGGATATTATGTACGTATAGTAGAATGTCTCGAGATCTGTACGTAGTAAAATATATCAGTCCTGTCGTGAATCTGAAATTGTTTCGGTTACACATTACGTGACTTTTAGACCTTAAGTTATTTCTCTAGATGAAAACAAATTATATTTATCACTAGTCACGTTTTGCTGTCTGTGGGGACACAGAGTTAGACGTCAATGTCTGTCTCTGCTAGTCAAGCTCCTCTCTCCCAATATCGTCTTTCCGTTGGAATCAGCTGTACAAATACGTAATATGTTTTGTTTTTATTTGTTTTCGGCCAACTACACGTACAGTGTAAATAAGGACATCCTCTACCGAGACTATAGCAGCCAGGGTCATATGAGGACGTAAATGTAACGAACTGACCTATACAAGTGCGGGGGTCAAAGGGATACCGAAATATTAGTATCAATGTACTGATCTATATTTAATCAGAATCGTATGGACATCAGTGTCTAGTCAATGCACAATTGGTCGCATATGACGACAGGTGTCATGGGTAAATCCACAACCAAAGTCATTCGTCGGGAATAGTGGCAGCCAAACCCATACGTCATAGTGGCATCTGGGAGGCAGACACGTAGGGAGTTAGGAACAGCAAAGAAAGAGACGGGCGAATTTAGTGTTTGTATTATCAGAGGCAAAGTTCAAATTCAAATGTCACATGAAATCACGTCTTTGCTACAAAGGCCTTATAGGTTCCGACTCACTCATCTACTGCCTATGTTGAATAAACGTTGTGGTCAATTTTCCATATCTAACAAAAGATATCTGATTTTAAAGTTTCTTTAAAGTAATTTCATGAAATGTTTGACGACGAACGGATGATGGGCGTACGTCGCACATCGGCGTAATATCACTTGTCCTTCTGCCATGAGTGCTAAAACTATGTTATTGTTATTTTTTAACTAGATGTTTGAAATTGTCTGAACAACATATGGAGATTTACAAATTATGTTTTATTATTTTTTTTTATTTTTTTTTTTTATTATTTGTTAATGTTAATCCTCATGTATAATCATTGTTGCACCAGGTTATTATATGTAAGTCAACTTCCTGCTACCAGTCGTTCATGAGTTAATACTTTATTTACGCACTAAAACATATTATATATCAATGCTCTCATTGTGGACGTTGCATTACAAATTAAATAGAAAATGCAAATAAGAATGTAAGAGTAAAGGATTTTTAGCCAACTATCAATATCATAAGATACAGGGGAAGGACGCTTTGCATATAAATTCTAACCATAAACGAAAAAACCTGTCATTTTGAAATGAAAATTATATGTATATTGGCTTCTAAATCGTCGAAAGTATTCTTATGTCAGATATTTACAGTCCGAAACGACTGCGGTATTCAAAACGGTGTTTAATGTATATGTAAATCTACACAAAAGAAAAACTGCGAAGGGTATACTGGTCTGTGAGGCGTAAAGGAGACGGTTTGGCGCGTCTAGACCTCTATTGAAATTCAGGAAATGACTGGTTATTCTCACCATCTCTCAGTCGTGATGTTTGACCGCTTTGACGAATGGGTGTACGCATAGTAAAAATCGCACTTGCACTTCAAACAGACATACCTCCGAATAGAATAAAGCAGTTTTGTCACTGAATTTATTTGATATAATTGCAATAGATAAGACTTAATGTGTAGCTTACATAATTATATCCTCTGGCGAATTTAAGGTTCTGTACTTCAGAAACAGAGGTGAGGCGTTTGTAGGCCGTGTTCAACAGTAAATATCACCCGTGATGTTTGATAGGATCTCCCACTACTGTCACAGTCGGCATCTATCACACGGCTGGTGGGAATACTTGCAATTGACAGTTTAGGTCCACCACTGTGTCGTAGGAAACTAAGGATCTCTCACGCCAGCGGAGCGGAGTAGGTAATTCAATAGCTGTACATCGGGAGGTTGATCAGCCAGAATACTAATACGTACAAATCATATCAGAGGCTAATCTCTCAGGGATTACTATGTTAATCTAGGAGAGCCAGATCACGTTGTCTCCGTCCAGACACCAGAAATATCGGGATTCCGTCCGACATTTATCGTTTAGGACAAGGACCAGTGCGACTTTATCGGATTCATGGACTGTTAACATTTTACTGACACAAATACGTTCTGTTTTTATAAAATTCCTTCAATATATGACATTATGGATACAAGTATTTTACACTCTACAAAAAGAAAAATGACAACGACAAAATATCTAATGTCAAAATAAATTGTGATAAATATCGAATTAGTAACATCACTTTAACACATTGCTTAATACAATGTATATTTATTTACGTATTGGATCTCACAGATGTACACTACACGCGTATTATATAAACGAGTTTTATTCAAGAAAACGTAAGATACACTGTATGACTGTTTTGGAAGAATGTTAGATTCATATAGGCCAATTTCATCACATATAACTGTGTGACTTCTATAAGGATCCGTCAAAAACACTGCAGGAGAGGTATATTATTACTAAAAGAATAATTATGTCGACCGTGAAACTATACTGAATTCAAACTTTACCACCTGAACTATTGCAGACGTTATCGTTTAACAGCTGTTAACATATTCTGTGTTCGACATGAAGTGATTATCTTGGATGTATACTCCACAGGTCTGGAAAAAGTGGTAAAATAGTTCAATGAATTGGAGAATTGGAGCATGTGTGAAAAGCTCCAAAACCTTACTGAGGACGCTATCTGTTAATGAGTTGTCAAGTTGAAATTGGTACATCTTTACGTAGAGCGTACTGCATCAATAAATTGAAGCTGTTGTAGTTCTTCCAAAAGTATTCGTCGTTAAGAAAATTCTTATTTAACATTTTTTCCTTATTGAACATAATGAGTATACATATTGATAAAAATACAAGCATGTCAATTGCTATCGTTTTCTCGAAGTATCAGTTCCACAATTCTGGTCAAACTATCAAATGACTTAATGCATTTAAATAACACTCACTCAACACTTTGCCACAATGGTTACCGGTGTTAATGTTGTATTTAGTGATTGACGCCTCTGGCAGTGATCTGAGCTAATTGATGACCATAGAGTATCATTTGCGCTGGCCTGTCGACCCGAGACACAAAGTGCGTAGTTCACATTGCGAATTGATTATCATTGTTTCTCATGTGACACGGCTCACGACTGATTAACCGGCATGAGACAAGGGTCATTGTCCATGGAGGATATTGCTTTGTCGAAACATTTTTGATTTATCAGATTTCGCCAAGACAACGCTTGACCTCTGTCAAAACGTGCAGAGATTTTTTGAGACTTTTCTTTCATGGAAAGCTAAACGAGCCGTAAAATAAGAAGCGTCGCGACATCATGATGTATCATCAGTGTAGATTTAAGCCCTCGTAGGAAGTTGATGGATAAGGCGCCATCTTTGTATTTTCCCTGATGCGGCTCAGTATTTATCGTTGACATCGCAATGCATCTTATTAATTGTAATATTGCAAGAGGAGCAGAAAACTGTAATATCACATCACAATGTGCCTTAACATAGGACACAGCATTTACCCTGATTGTTATTTGATCAATAAGTACCCACATTTTAAGTTATTTAGATACAAAATATTTTCCTTTTTTAATCATTGTAAAAACATACATGTAGCATTACTGTGCACGTAGTTAGAAACAATGTTGTTGTTCTCAAAATAAGAGGATAGAATGGTGTAGAGTGTAGCTAAAATCTACATTTAGTCTGGAGATGATGTGTGTCCTTATGTGATACAATATCGTCAATATTCGGTTAAAAGTAAAGGTCTTTGTAAACGACATTGCGTTTGAATGAAGCAATGTAACAGTGAAATTGGCACGGAAAAGACACGTCCATCTTACTGCCAGTACTACATGCCCCTGAGGCTGCCTTGTCTAGTTTTAAATTCCTAGAATGATGGCAATTCCTTCCGTCAGTGGCCTAGAATTAGTATATACCGAACGTATGTGGTGCGTGGGCGTAAATATTTTTAGCGACAAAACATGGGACAACACAAAGCACTAACGGAAAGTAAACGATTGGGTTTGGAGAAAAAAGTACATGTCGATTTCAGTTTGTTATCTGTTGGCCAATCCTTTGTTCAGTAGAAGTAACCTTGATATTGACTATGACTTAATGATTGCTTAAAGTAAACCATTGTATTCATTCGTGGGCCTGCCTACCGTTTTAGGTTTTCTAAAAACTGTTTTATTTCTGCTTTTATTGCTGTAAGGCATTTGCCTTGTACCATTTATACGAGTCAGTGAGGCTAGCTTTAGATATAAAAGTTGACATAATCCGACTTTTTAAGGTACCGTACAGCCAGTTATTTTCTCGGTGATGATATTTTCACAATTTCGCGGGCCATCGCCATGGTTACGAAATTTTGATTAGTGAAATATTACGAACTAGTTAAAGTACATAAAGACACTCTTTATGCTAAAACACGGATTTGGATTATCTCAAATTTAATTATCAGTTTAGCAGCCAACTTACGATGAATTTGACGTGCACCAATAAACGCATGTACTCTATAAATGCAAATAAAATATCTCAGCATACATAATATGTAATACAAGGCAGCAGTAGAACATGATTATTTACGAAGATTAGCTACAACCGCACTGAAGAGGAAGTTACCTCTGAGACAAAACTTAAACATAATGATTAATAAAATATGTTACCTGTAAGTGATCGAGTTTGGGTTATCTCAGTCGAGGGCAAAGATTTTGTAACATAATCCCAACCGAGGCTTCTTGGTCCTCCTGGTTCAAAGCCGATTGACCATTTCATCTGCGCTTTGAATTTAGTCATTCCGCGTAAAATTATAGTTCGGTTATATCAAAGAAAAACGATGATCAATCGGTACATACTGTTTTAATTAAAAATATCAACCAAACATTTTAAATGACTGATGTACATATTTCTAATAATATTGATTGCCTGAAGCGTGTGACGTTACCGATTCGAGAGTATGACGTCATATGCGCGGACTGTTACATGAATGGCGTAAAATTCCGGCAAAAATAGTGTAAAGGTACCAGACAGATCGGACGAGATAGAAAAATCTAGCACGAGGTATCATATGAGATTTCCCTGTCCGAGGTGCGAGAAAAATACATTCCATCGGGATAGTTTGACTATACACTTGAATTGATGTCAACATTTGCCTCACTGCAGAAATTAATAGCTTGTATCATTTTACCAACTGACATCTTTCAAAACAGATCAATTTGTTTTGACGAAGGACACGCATGCTGTTCTGTGTTCGTCCTCAAAATCCTGCATAGTTTCCATTTACATTGATTAATAGAACTGTTCCGAATGAAATGTCAAAGATTAAACCAAGAATGTTGCGAGCTACGTTGCGGACATTTACATATAGACGCAGATTTTTGTAATTTATCATATCACTATGGCAATGGTTTCCTTGAATACCGTGCCGCCTCTGATGATGACAGATGTTTCTGGGACAAAGCATTGCACAAATGGACATATCAAGGACATGTGAGAAATGGCGAAAAGCACGTTGATTTTCCATCTATAAGCTTTTCATCGTTTTGACAATAACAATATCACATTGACACTTCTTGGAACAATACTTTACTTTCCTTATTTCTTCAATATAAGTTATTATATTGTACTTCTATACCTGAGATGGGGATAATGTCATTTGGTGATGTGACTAATCTCAGACCCATTAATAACCAAATTTTAATTCGACATTTGGTGATAGTAAATATTTCGTACAAATATTTGAACCATGATAACCATATAAGATGCAATAATCAATTACACGCCTGGGTAAGCATTTTCTTTGTTTTAAACAAGAATAGGATTTTGCTTTACGGAAATTAGCAATAAAGTCATTTATAAAATTAACGTAACTTATTCTACATTGTTCTGGTGTTAGCTGATTACCATAAAACAGGTAAGGCATTGCTTCTCATCAATAACAAGTTAGGGGGACGAAAATTGTATAATATAGCTATGCTTTCAGGATTTCTCACGTTTTTCTTTGTGTTTCAGCATGAATGTAATGGGGCGCCTATGTCACTAAAGAGCAAAGCACAGCAAAACCGGAAGCGCCGAGTGACGAGAATGGTGGCGGTGGTTGTTCTACTATTCGCAGCCTGCTGGCTTCCAATACACGTTATAACGCTTTGGATGGCGTTTGATCCAAACTTTCCATTAATTGATCCCCTTCTCATATTTAAGATATTTTCACATACATTGTCATATGCTAACTCCTGTGTAAACCCGTTTGTGTATGCGTTTTTGAACGACGGATTTCGAAAGGCATTTCAGAGGGGTTTCCCGGGCTTTAGTAGGTGGTGTACCTGCCTGTGTCGTAACACGAAAGACTGTCCAGAAACTAGTATGATAGACAAGGCTGTGGAGGCCCGGCCGGGACTAGAGCAGTCGGAACTCCTCACCACCACCCAGACACTGTGAGTCTCCATAGTAACACTGTATATACATGTAAACATATTGGATTTGTTTATATAACTGATTTAGAAATATATTCTTAAGAACATATTGTATAATGAATATTGAGGCAGACCTATAACGTTTGAATTTGCTGATAGTTAATTAGTCTACTACTCTAATAGTGTGTTTAAATCGTATTTGTCATTAACCTGATTATATGTACGACAAATCGGCATTATTGCATATGTTTCAGTATGTAATGTTGAACTTTCGTATTTGTCTTCATTTACAGTAAACGTACGTGTACATGATGACGGCTTGTTGTTATAGCGACAACTCAAACTGGGCGGCATGATGCCATAACAGCAATTTAACATTTGCGGCATGTTGCCATAGCGACAACTATATAACTTGACGGCATATTGTCATAACAGCAATGTAGCCTTGCGACATGTTGCCTTAGCGACAACTATAACTGGGCTGCATGTTATCAAAAGACAAAAGCTGCTGCGATTTATGTTGTCATAGAGACAAATAACAACCAGGTATGGGTATCTTTATGTGCAGGGCTTATTATTCTTTGTGAATGACTGTAATGTTTGTTCAGTAGGTTGTTACACTTTGTACGAGACAAATATGGATCGAATAACTGCGACCCATGGTATATGCTTTACTTCATCTCGGCCATCAAATTATCCTCCTATGCCATAGGTATCAAACACAAACAACTCAAACGTAAGGTATTGCTAACCAGATAATAAAATGATCATGGATCAATTTAACTGTCACAATCGCATCATCGTTATTTTACAATTTGAATATGCATTTTATAAATGATTAGAAATTCTACACACCATGGCATAGCACGTACAATAAGCCAGCCTATGAATCATCAAACTTTCAATTGTAGCAGGGTACAGGATATAATGATAATTAAATATGAATATGTTTTTATAGGATATGATGAATGGCCGTGATGTCCTAAAACATAACCCATGATATTACCATTTAGAACTGGCTGAGCATAAAGACATTTTCACGTGAAAAGTGTAAGAGTTCATCTGAACAGCATACAGATGAGGGCATTTATATAATCTTGTACTTCAGTTTTGCGTGTAAGGTATTATTAGAAAGCAGCATGTACTGGAACTACTTTTAAGAAAGTGATAAAGTTTGAAAGAGTGCAGAATTAAGTTACCAAATATTATAGCTGTACATATAGATAAGATAATTGAATATACGAATATCAGTGTAGAGCTTTGCCTCCACTCACTGATACTCGTTATATTACTCGAGCTATCAATGTTTGTTTATTTGATATACATTTCACGCTGTGTTGTGCATGTCGGTAACAGGAGTCGGAGTAACATTGAACAGATGAGCACGCGAACCGCAGGACGGATTCGCTAAGCTAAGAGAAATATTTATGATGTGACATTTACATTATAATATTATATGGTATTCGTTATCAAGAAAATATTGTACATAATCGTATATTTAATTCAGATTCTGTTGGATAACGCATGTATTTCATATGTTAAAGCATGCAATTCGCTTATGCTTTCATAATATTGCTATTTTCATACATATTTAATATATATAGAAAGCATGGCATAATTTTAACATGAAATACCAACATCAGTGCATCTGTTATAATAAAATATATTTGATGTGGAGACTTCTAATAAAAGTATAGATTTTGATGGTCAAGATCTTTAAGACGGTCTGTTTAAGAAAATTGACATAAAGGCACTATTCCATGTTTTATATAAAATGTATGTCAGAACGTTTCATCAAATAGACAAATTTTCCTTGTCCAATATTTTGTCAATAGCGTGATGATTTAACTGCTTTATTTGCGCGGAACTGTGCGGAGGTTAATATGTGATAAAAGTGTTTTATATAGATGTTTGGCTAAATTTCTTTACATAATGCAATTGTAATATATCTACATTTTGTGTTTCGCTGAGTGTATGTTAGTCGTTGTGTTCGAGAAAGGCAACCCGAAAAGAGCTATTTTTGACAATTTGTTCTGTGTAACATATAAATCGTTTGACGTGGCGTGTGGAGACGTACATTAACACAAGGAATCTGTAATGTTAATGTATGTGTTAAAGACTTGCATTCTAATTACAATAGAATATAACAGGTCCTTTAAACATCTACATCATTTATGTATAAACCATAACGTACTACAAACTGTGAAACTGTATTAATTTGATCAATGTCAATAGTATTGGTGTTTACCACACAAAGTAAAGTGCACCTGTCCATAAGTATATTCTCCAAGAACAATCCTCACTATTCAAGGCCAAGATATCACGGGCGACGTATTGATATATTTTACTGTTAAAACATGAGAATGTTTAGTCACGTGTCACTGTTGAGCGACGCACATTATTAAGCATTGCATCAATATTCAGTGGTTTGAGATAATTTAAAATACAGCAATGTGATGAACTACAGCTTATAAACTTCGGTGGTATTTAATTAAAAAGATACAGTAATTGCTACATATAGACAAAAAGATAACTTGATTTTTATTTCGCTGTTTCTATTTTGCCATTACTTGTACATATTAATGTGTAAAATACATATTGCTGACCTAAAGCGTGTTTCCTTTTTTTGAATTGTTACAAACATATACATTATAATCACCTTTGACTGTCTCAGGCGCTATATGGGTGGAAGTCTTTGTAGTCAACATAAAGTTCTGCGGATTGAAATCATGTGTATCTATTTGTACTGTTATATTATCAAGTCTTAGTATCGCATTCATAATTTACGTCATTTATTGGTGGATATTTTAACACTTATTATTATTTTTTTCTCACACAATACGTTTGTGAATATCATTTGGCCTACTTAAGTGTTTGTAAATATGATATGTTCTCTGTACATACTAGTAATTAATCATCTATGTACATCTGTAAGCCTATTCATGAATACGTATAACTATTGTTCGCCATTGATACATTATATTTGTCCTTGCTACCATACGTAACAACACTACCTATATGTGCCGTATGCCGCTTTACATCCATGTCCGAAATATCGTTATGTTTGTTATAGCTAGAACTCTGGCACTGGTTTGGTCACGTGGTGTGTTTCACAATACATAATGGCTTCCCTTGAATGTAATAAACAGTACTTGCCAAATCTGTCTTGGTTTTACTCCACATTAGAACATATTCAAATGACGTTGGTTTTTGTACTGCTCGATAATTATATAGAAACATAACACTGAACCAATTAACCTCACTGTAACGTGACCCACTGACCTATTCAAATGAAAGGATAGCATACCTGTGTGAAACGGACGAGTTTTCAAAGATAGTATGCATGGACAAATTTATCATACAATATCTAAATGAATAGTATGGTTACCATTGAGGCAATCGAGACGTTAAAAACAATGTCACACAAAACTTATTGTGTAAGCAGTAATTAATATCTAAATCCAATTACACTGCTATTGTCCAGTTATTTACGAAAAACCATTACTTTTTTAAAACAAAAAATCGCGCTGTTATTTTTTTTTACAAATATATAAAGTGTAGGGTTCTCTATAGTTGAATCCCTTGTCCATTTAATAGTTCTAGCTAATTGACGTGTACAAATGTACAATACACACCGGACAGCACATCAAACTGGTCACATTATGCCGACAACGGGTAAACCAGTCGTTCAAATCCCTTTATGCTGAACGTTAAGGTGGAGAAAACACTACCGCTTTCATAGGCTATGGTGTGTCGCGACAAGGGAAGAGAGTTTAGATCATTCCTCATAAGGGCGAACGCTCAACTGAATGTGAGGTGGTGTCAAGGGAAACGTTAAGGATCAGCAAGTAAGTTAGAAAGAATGAAAACAGGAAAATGCGTTAACTATGTATATACTTAACAGCAAGGAACAGCAAACCACAAACTAAATATTGCTAAACGCATTGTGAAGTGATTTTTTTCTGACGTAGCATTAGAGAGATTCATTATTAATAATTTTAATGTAGATGATCACGTTTCACAGAACATAGCGCTAAGAACTCTGCGGCTTGAAGCAACCTTTTTATATAGGGCAGGCTATTTTAATATCTAATCATTGTTCTCGATAACATTAAACCATCCCTGCCTGCATCTATGCATATTAGATTTAAATTCAGGTTATACATGGTAGTAGGCTCGGAGAATTTTCTGCCTAATGGTTATGCCGTAATGAACTAGAAAACTGTATTCTGTACCGTGAATGTATAACCTCTCCAAAAGACATGACACAAAACAAGCGTGGTACGAATTATTTCGTCTGATAAGAATCTAAAAAGGCCAGAAAAGTTTTCTGATTTTTTTTAAAGATTAGCGCTTAAAAGACAATTTGGGGAAAAAAATGTATATTTTCTATTTTGCAGGAATTATCAGAATTACAGAGAGAAAAAAAACATTCACGAATCATTAGAGAGAGAGAAAAAAGCGTAATAAGGGCCAATTTTTTTTTTATGAAAATCAAATCACAAATGATATAGACAGCATTTAAAAAAAGATCAAAATCAATAACTGACAGGAAGGAGATAGAGGGCAGTGAATTAATCAGAATAGCATATTACATCAATCTACATAAACAATAACATTGTAAACTAAGGAGTTTTTGACATACAATAAACAAAATATCTGAATTGGTTTTCAATATTATCATTTTATTTTTGTATATCTAGGTTTGAGTTATGTCGTCTATATTTCTTATTTGACATTTAAAAGTCGCATGCACTTCTTTAGTCACACCCAATTACAGTAACCTGGTTTAAAAACCGATATCATATATCTTTCCATTCATTTTGATAGCCGCATGAGATTACACAAAACAGAAAAGAAAATTAGATTGGAAAGCCACACTTACACAACACGTAAAGAAAATAAATATACATATATGTCTAATATGATTTAGTAAAGATTGAAACAAATTACTCCAATTTAACATTGATACTACTTGCCTGTATTGATTGAATAATTAATCCTATATACTTGATTGGCATCAACTCTATAACAGAAACCTCTTCATATTTATACTGCTTTACACGGATAGCCAACCTTGATACAGGAATTCCTTTGAACCGTTTACATGAAACCTGTTCTCTTACCTGAAATACCTATTTTGTTTACCTAAACTCTACCGGACGAGGTTTCTGATCAGTAGAACAAACAACTTGCACTTCGCTACAGTGGCGGTTCACATGTTATGATGACAGAAGAGTGTATCGGATTCAGTCGGTCGTCAAATGCCATGTGCTACACACTTATAAATCGTATGAGGATGAAGCATTCGGCCGTGCATACGTGGGCTGCATATATTTACTGATCGATTTGGCAGGTTTGGGTTTAAGTCGTCATAACACATCTGATAGATAGCTTGGCAATGACGATAACGTAAGTACGGAACACATGCTTATCTAGCATATCTTTTGACAAAAGCTTCCAGTGTATAGATAGGCAAGAGTAAGTTGCCTTTCAATTTATAATATCTATCCCATTTATTTGTTGTAAAACCGGTCTATCGGGATTCTCTTTATGTGGTAAGAACTTATCCCAAGAGAATGGGACACATAGAACACGATAAAATTATTCTTTACGGTACGGCCAAAACCGACACATGAAGCCATCCAACGGAACACCATTAATATAGGATGGAGGTGCGGTGGGGTGGGGGTTGGAGAAAAGACAGCTCGGATCTTCAGAAATTCATCATACAATTTTAAAGAATTCCATAGTCTATTTTATACATAGAGGTTACATAACGAGTGGTTATTGAATATATAAAGTATTTCACAGGTGTGAGTTATTCTATCGATATCAGATAACCTTGAGTTGTATGATCTGTTTCTACCACAATCAAATCATATGCATACAGGCAATAATAAGATAAATAAGATAAAGCTAGCCCTACGTATGATAATACAATCGACATCATCCTCAGGGTCATTGTACAGCAAGATTTAACACTGACAAAAAGAAAATTTCGAATTTTGAGTCGATAGAATACGCTACGAAATGGAAAAGCACCTTCACACATCCGGTTTAAACATCGATTTGTTCTGCAAGCAGCGATCGTAGTACAACAACACGCCGTTAACAATTTATGATATGACATCGACAAAAATGTCTAAAAGTTAAAATGTTGACCAAATAAAAGTCATGGTGGTCAATATCCACTAGTGTTATATCAATATATTTATCCAACACCCAACACAGTGCTGCTTTACAATGGCCTGAGAGTGGAATAACACGTCATATTGTGGTAGAAACGGAGATTCACCCGTTTCTCATAACGAATGATAGGGATATTCCTACCGAAAGTAACTGAGGAGAGGAATACTGCACTTGAGGGTAAATGAATTCGTATATACTAACGTTGTATAGAAGGATAACGATATTTTACCCGGCACTAACCTGAAACATTTGAAATTCGGCATTTAATGCAGCATGGTGCTTCATGGCGAAAGCACTGGAATGGGGAAATGATCATTCAACAATTTTTTATGTTAAATAACGATATTTTCGTGTCAATTTATTCGTAAATGATATTACCAGTGCTCCTGATGACGGGGTGTTTTTATTTAAGGTCTACAACTTGTCACAAAGCATATGATCCCTTGTGTTAATTCTTTATCTATCGATAATACCAAATGAAATATATGTACTGCAAGTTGCATTTATAAGATTGGGTTTGGAATATAAAATGTCATCATTTATAAGTTATATGCAAAGATCCCTGTGTTCTTGTTTTCTCCGCAAACACATTTCAATTGAAATCAATACTCTTAAGATATCCAATGCTAAATGTATGTTATCTGGTAACACATCCTCCACAAAACCCTCCATCATACAAACATATTCTATGATAAAAGTGTATAACAACATCAGCTAGCCTTATAATTATAAAAAAAAAGGTCAATGTGATTCTCGTGATTGTCTAGATTATTTTTTAAACAAATTTTCTTATGAATCAAAGTATACTTTAGTGTATCTAAGAATTATTTTCAAATACAAAATAGTGCATTACGATTATATTTCTTCTACTACAATTCACTTAACAAGTTTTGTATTAACGTAGATATCAAAACACTAGCATAAACAGCATTTAATTTTGTATAGTGCCAAGCAAAAGTACTTCGTTTTTTATTGATTATGAGAACACAAAAGATAAGCAAGATCGACATTTGGAAATAACATCCATTCATTCAGATAAAATCCTATTTCCAGTGTCAGTAAGTAAGTTAGTGTTTTAAGTGTCCTCGGTGTGATCGTTGCCCTTTTCTTTAAATGACTTATTCTATAGTCTCTGGCATTTTGAAAGGAACTCCTGTTATTTGGTTTACCAGCGGTCATCTATGTAACTATTTTATATGTACAATCCTGTGGGGTTTCCATTACAAAGTTGGCAAATGTCAAACTACATAAACGGACAAAGTGCCAGTATACAGAACATCTGACAAAGGTTATAGTAATATGACAAAAGGAAACATTGTCTTTGATTCCCCTTATCTGCTATGGTATGACAGTTACCCGATGATGTCGACAGTACGTGTGCGTATAAACGTTTATTTTTTGTTTGATTTTGTTTTATTTGCCTAATATCTATTAAAATACTTATATACAGCAGATTTGAGCTTCCATCCATCTGATTAGTATTTCCCGTCAGGTAACATTATACGTAAGTTGTCCAACACCAGCACCAAACAGAAGCCAACTGTCTCTGTAAAGGGAGAAAACCTTCTTCAAGTTAAGCCTCCAACACAACTGTAACAAATGTAAACAAGAGTTCTGATTACCTCCCTTTACCAACATTATCTTATGAGGAATACATATTGCAAAACCATGAAGGGGCAAGTGTTATCGCTTAGAATTAATAAACAGAGAAAGTCAATTGGCTAGGTACAATACTTCGAAATGGGATTTGAATTAAGGCGTACATAGGGATTCATAAGGGACAGTGTTTCAATTCCCGTGATTGACAGACAATCAGGAACTCGTTAAATCTAAAAATTAGAAATATCACATTAGAAGTATTATACGGTCGTCAGCATCATGATAAAATCAATTTCTCCCGAGAAAATCTTATTACAATGCCATTGGAGATCCGACCTGTCGACGGCTAACAGTGTCTTATTGGTTTATATCATCAAAATATGTAGTACATTGTTTGTATGTGCAATGTAAAATATACTGAAATTGTACTTTCAGAAACAGGTTTTTTCGCTACCCTTCCGATACGACGATACAGATTGTAAACGGCGACTAAATGTAAGAAATTAATTTCGTCGTCACAATATTAAAAGAGCCGCCAAATTATACTGCAACCTCCAAACACATTGCATACATGGGAGGCCGACCATATCTGTAACATAGAACCGCTGATGAATCAACATTTTTTGTGGATTGCAGCATGTTGGTATCGGTGGAGAAAAACCAGAGCTTGTTTCACAAAGCCAAAATATATTGTCTTTTTAAGATAGAAGTGTACGAAATTGAAATTACAGGGAAAGGTGACACTGTTGCCTATCTACAAAGTCTACATACTTAACATCCAGTAAAGGTTATACTATTGAAAAATATATTTTTGAATATAAAGTTATTAAAGTATCAAATAACTAAATCTTACCAATTTGTAATGTTTCTTTTATATTTATCAGCCTTCAAAGAAATTTTAGGATTTTGACATAATTTGCATTCTGTGAACACCATTCAAGACATGGATTCTTCTGATTTTGAAAAAAATGGCCCTTATAAGTTGAAAGCTGTATGGTGTTGGATTTAGTTATATAACTGTAACACCATTCAAGACATGGATTCTTCTGATTTTGGAAAAAAAGTAGCCACTGCGAAGAGAAAAAGTGGAAAAAGTTAATACATACATCCTGGGACCCAATCAACACTTGGAATTTAAGATAATTGAACACAAATTATAACAGCAACTAAAAGATCCGTCACGTGCACCACATATGTTGAAACATGCTAGTTAAATCCGGAAAGGGTTCCCGTGGTTATAATTGACAGATAATTGAATGTGTAATTTGATAATGCCAACCTATTATCTCATTTGTTTTCATCACGCTAGACTAATAATTTACATGAACACTCTGGAGAGCCTAGTGCTATCTGGAGAAGCACCTTGTCATTTGATTAATCAAATATCAAGGTAATACAATATTTGATGACTGTAGGGCCTCGCGCAAGGTCACTTGTCGAAGAAGTCACAGGAGATGGAGAGAAGAACATAATTACATAATAATATTTGACATCTGACAATGGTAAGATATCCGTCTCTGTCCTACTTTCAACAGTGAAAGTAACTATTGGAAAAGGAAAATGGAGCCCTTTCTAATTTTATCACATTATGAATCAGTGTCTAATCCCAACTTTACACTGTCATCCTCACTCCCTTGTCAAATATACGAATGAATGCTGCATAAACTGGTGTCTCTGACTTGCTATCACACGTGATATTCCTGTTAATAATTCTAATTAATTTGAAACAAGGTCATAGCAAACTCTACAGATACTCCGTTAAAGTTGTTCATCTGGCATGTGTGATTTTCGGGTTACTCGTATTCTAGACAAACGGTTATAAATTCAATACAATAAACAATTTCCATTAGTTAAACCGAGTCAAACAAATATAAGTGGAATATAGTTTGAAAATAGCCATTATCATTTGCGATTTCTCTCTCTCTCTATTTATTAAAGGATTAAAGTCTCTTTCTGGTGGTTCTATCGAAGGATAAAGTTGAATAGGTTATCGATATTTGAAATGGACCGCGAAGCGTAAAGGCGGTCCATGAAACAAATATCGATACCCTACTCAACTTTATCCTTCGATAGTACTACCAGAAAGATACTTTAATCCTTATATTTACAGTCTTAGATATTCTTTCATAGCTCAAAATTTACCATATTTGGTGTTTATGGCATTTATAAGACTAAAATTGAATAATATCGTTTGGTTCCGACAGGGATTTGGAACAGCCACTCGAAGTGGCGGAAATTCCTGCCAATTTATCAATGAACATACAAATAAAAAAAGAATTCCATCTAATGGAGCATATATCCTGGTTTTCCTGATAAGAAACTATAAATCGTTTTATTTATATGATTTTAAAATCTCAATATGGCAATTAAGCATTGATGTCACTATTTTTTAATTTTATCGGGGTATGAAAAAAAAATTGTTTGCAAACTGTGTGAATCCGCGTAGCGGATTCTCACAAAAGTTTGCAAACAATTTTTTTTTTCATAACCCGATAAAATTAAAAAATAGTGACATCAATACTTATAATTAATTTTATACTCTATTTGATAAAATGAAGTATGTTTAAATGTAACATTATAGTGTTTTTTCAAGGGATTCTTTTTTCCGAATCAATACGCAACGTCAATGTCTCTATTGTGACGTCACGTTAACGTCGGGGTTTCGCGCCATTCTCGGATTTTTTTTTCATAGTGGTATGCAAAAAAAATATTGGCCAATCAGAAAGCCAGATTTGGTATGAAAACAAAGAAAAATTAATTATAACAGTTTGATATTATTCTTTTGCTTTGTATGATTACACACGCATACACAATTCATGTATCGTGGCAGGGTATTTAACCTAGTTGTGACGCTGCGTCCTATTCAAACCGCCTTCGTCAAGGAAGTGTGACGAACAGAGTTTCTTCAGTTTTGTGATCACTTGAGGTCTACTTTGATCAGTTCACGTTTACAATTATATGAATACACGGATGTTTAAATAGTTCCACGTCATTATTTTCTGAGGTTTTCAAATGGATCTGACGTCGTTTCGAGGAACATGAATACACAGATTGGCCCACTACTATAAACGTTTACCGCTCTCAGAATGTTTGCATATATATTTGTATTTTTGTATCAATCACTTTAATAAACACTAGAAATATATATTGCAAGTATCCTAAAGCTATAACTGTAGGGTTCCATTTTATTAATAATTCGAAAGACCTACTCTCGCCGATACACAGTAGATAACGGACAGGACCCTGAAATGAATAAAATGCATTGTCGTGCTACTAGTAACAGGTCGGTTTGGTTAAACTCAAAGACTGTTTTTGACCTGACATATACAAAAATGATACAAATACAAATAGGATAGTACATGTTGTGTATCATACGCACGTACGCATTGCTCAAATAGGTACGATAGTAATGTAAACAAAGTAACTTTTCTGCATTTGTATTTACACACGTACATGTAGGCCTTTATGTGTTCAACCCTATTTTGATACATGTTCGTTAACGTTATCTATTCTTGTGATCACAATAAGTCTTTAACCCTTGCTATGATGGACTTATTCATTATTCCTCATTCGATATCTGATCATCGGTTGTTTGGCGGTATACGTCAATGGTATAGCACAATAAATGTCATTTCTTTTCTTGAATTTAGATACTTGAACGAAAAATCTAATCGTTGTCAAATTACATGCAGGCATGCTTACGGAAGAGAGACATCTGCCAAATAATAACCACAACATTGTAACTAAGTTCAGGTCAAAGTCTAACATATCGACCAATCAAAAGAGCGGAATATTATATTCTACTGGTTGAATATTATTCATCCAATACTCGACACATTTACACAATAGCCTGATAGTGGAATAACACGACTTATTGTGGAAAAAGTACATGTTCGTCCTATCAAAGTTTCGGGAATGTTGTTTACTGTACTCATTTCTTAATCGCAGGTCACAAGAGTTCAGACAAAAACATTTGTATATAGGGGATGAGGTCACGTATGCCATATTTGCCTCCTGATTTATATTCCCCTCTAACAGGAGAAAGACACAGCGGGAATGCCGCAAGCAGGAATGACAGGCCGTCCTTCAATCACCTTAAATTGTCTACACCGTTGAGCAAAATAAAATCAGAAAAGTCAGTCAAATAGATAACCATTCATAAAGATTTAATGAAAACATATAATGACAGTTTGTTGAGAATTGCTATTTCTCGGACACGATAACAGATTGATTTGTCTTTAAAATACTCATGTTAATAAAGATTGATAAATATACATCAACAATAGTACAGCCAGCCACACAATGATAAACACGTACCGCTATACCCAACGCCCTGAAGACGACCCTCACTGTCGCAGAATGTTCATTTCCTGCTGACTTTATCAGCTACCAGAGCCACAGGGCTGAGCAATATGCAATTCATTCAATCGCTTAAGTGGTAAACACATCACGGCGTTTCACCAAAGATTACAAATTGCTCTGAATCGAATCTGAATCCCAGTAGAGTTATCGAGTGTTTGGTTGATGAGTGCCATATGTAGACATTTGATCTGAATTCTTCCAATACCAACTAAAAGTATTTGCATGATCCTAGCATTGATCACTGCATATTGTTGCCATTATACGAATATGGTTCCCAGCCTTAACCCCTTGTGTCGTTCTCTTGAAGAGTGTTGTTGTAGCTACCACTGATTGGTAAATTGATTTCCAACAGGTAGGTTGAGTGATTCTGTTACCATGAACAGAAATTGTATTTGATTTATGCAATATCACCTGCAGAGTCAAGGTGACCTATAGTCGTCGTGTTGCGTCCATGATGCGTTAATAGGAAACGTTTCACTTAAACTGGAAATACAAATTTATACTGGAAAAAAAGTGATTGGTTGATTATTGAGGCTTAACGTCCTTGTTCCGGCTACAATGTATAACCGAGCCTAGGACAATGGAAACAAAAATAAAAAGTCATTTAAATGTTTTATGTTGTTGCTCGAACGTCGTTGAAGCCACCGAAACATACATGAATAACTCTGTAATCCATCGAAGACAACTGTTTTGTGACTACATTTACTAAGGTAAGGGTGTTAAGAAGATCATTTATTCTGAATAATTGCATAACGCCGTTCAAGGTACTGAAAATATCCTACAAATACAATTGTATATCATCAGTCATGAAAGCATTATGTCTACTAATAACATGCGTTCACTGCAAATTTTAATAAAACTATTTTAGTTTTGGTAATATAGTTTCTCATGACTCGATTTCTCGAAACAGAAATGCAGACTTAAGACAAAACTTAAGTTGTTCTCCTTATGTATGACTTAAATCAATTTTTGACTTCAGTTTTTTCAGGTGTTTTTGGTGATGGATATTTAAATGCAATTCCTTAAGCAGTATTTTAGGGATACCCTTATCCTGGTCTTCCTACAACTAGTAGAACAAAACGTAACATTGAACAGCCAAATGCTTAAAATGACGCGCGGTACACTGTGAGAGTTTAATGATATTTACTTACTTGTCCTGAGAGTTGATAATTTTAAAAGAAGAAGGGAAGACTGATACACGATTGGTTGACATGTAAAACAAGATATCTCGTATCGTGAATGCAAATAATTAAAATGTATAAACTAAAATACAACCAGCAGTACTGTAAAGCACAAAGTAATAATAAAAACTTAATTAATATAATCATGATAATGCTTGAGTAGAAAGTAATATTTTCTCTAGTTGAATTTTCCACCATGAGTCTATAAAGTATGTACTTGATATTCATTATTTACACATTTCAAATTCTTGATCTGCTGCTCCTATTGCACAGTCGTAAAAGGCGACTAAATTTAGGATCTTATCTTTTCTCTTTTTCCTTACTGACTGTATTCTTCATAACGTCTTCCTTTACACCACCTCACTTTTGGCCTTCTGTTGAGCGCTCGTCCCTTTGAGGTAGGTTCTGGGTTCTGTGACACCGAAGTCTAAAAAGTGGTAGTTTCTACTCCTACTTAACCCTCAGTATATAGGGAGCGAGACGATTGGTTCGCTCGTTGTCAGTATAATGCAACTTGGTGTCTTAGGCAGCATGCTTCACTGATATTGCTCTATAAAAATGGCAAGAGGTCCATTATACGAGAAGACAAAACGAATATACCGCAGTCTCCCAAAACACGAAGCTCGAAATAAATAAATAAATTGTTTTGATTAAATTGTGAATCTTGTAACACCTGGATGACACAATTTCCCATAGAACAGGCCCTTAATTAGACTTTAATTCTAAGTCCTGATATAAACAATAACGGGCTACCATTAAAGAATTCCATATACTATATGAACTTCTTTAATGGTAGCCCGTTATTGTTAATATCAGGACTTGAAGGTGACTAGTTGCAGATTCGGAATTGAGTCGGAGGGAATGACTCAGGCAATCAATATACTCAACATTAAGTATATGTTTGTCTTTGGAAACACTGGAAGAAACAAAACCGTTGTCGTCAAAGATAAAATACGCATTTACGCAAATACGCAAAAAAAAACATATCAATATAAGGAGTGTTAATGACAGCAGTTGGTCAATTATGGCCTGCTCACCTAGTCTACGAAAAAACAATGAACCTTTTATACTGTAAGGCATGGGCAGATATTTTCTATGCTGATCCGACATTAACAACATCTGTGTCCGCTGTGTATGTAACTAACGTTCTGATATGACCCACGGTTTAGTGAGGACAAACTGTACACATCATCTGCCTGCTGTCTTCAAATTAATTCCTGTATTTTTCGCAGCTGAAGCAATTGAAATATGTCTGGCTCGAGAGATAGAAAACGTGAAAGAAAGGCTTCTAGGTACTGTGAGAAGTTCATAATAATCACGCAGAACTATACAATCCGTTTTGTGGTTCATGTAATTTACAAGGACCAATTTATAAATTCATTTCACATGAATTTCTACGTTTTCATTTAAATCGGTTTTGAAATAGAAATTTCATGTATCATCGCAGCCCAATCTAAATGTAAAGGTACATGTATCTACGAAAAATAAGTTTGGTACTCTTTTGAACATACTAAAATAATTATGAAAATATCTGACACGTCCAAATAAGGTATTTGAAGAATTCAAACAAATTTTACGGTAAGCAATATGTCATTAATGGTGTACATTTGCATATGTATGAGAACAGAACTGAACAAATGATGATACAAGCCCACGTTACAAAGGGTTATTGATTATACCATATTAAATGTGCGACTTATTTGTACTCGTGACAAGCAATCGTGCATTAGCAATGGATTTTCGCTCATACTAACTGCGGAAACCTTACAACATCAATGTCGTCGAGCCGATGTTTGTCTCTGTACCTTTAAAATACACCATTACTTGTCATGTAGAAATATTTTAAGTATATATTAATGGATATGAAGAATATAACACAGACGGTCATATTTTATATGTAATTTTCGAACGAAATGGCTGTGACTGTTTTCGACTACGGACAACGCATGTTGTCTCCCGCTCAGCCAACACCTATCAGATCCCTGCATTCCTTGCTCCTGTTCTGGACAAAGTTGGTTGCAACTGTATATGTCAGTTGGGTATCATTCTAAAGTAGAAAATCATCAGTTTATTTATAGTACGGCGTACATTTAGTTCGTTATCGGAAATATAGGGTAATACATTCTACCAATCGTCAACGTTGGTGCGCACACACATTACAAATGAAGCATAAGACAATTAATCACATTTGCAACCACATCAAATTGACCACATCTGAGCGCGATATGTATGCATGAGTTACTGTCAACATTATAACTAAAAATTCTACCTAAAATATTCTAGATGACTTTCAAATAGACAACATGAATTTGCCAAGGGGATAGACCAAGTTCATTTTTGTACCAAATTCGATCTAGATTCGTTCACTGAAGTATGTTGAAGTGATAACAGCTTTACGATGAGAAGGTGTTTTAATGTCCAGAATTTCCTCGTCGATTAAACTCCATATACACAATGGTTAATACAGAGTTAACCAGTCAGCTAATGACTGACGTCGTATATTGAAGGATAGTATAAAATGTAATAATACACCACTGTAAAGATGACCTTCGAAAGCACCCCAAAACACGTTAACATTTTTTGTCAGAAGTTATGATAAAATTGATTACTTGTTTTGATAATACATTTCTAAGGATTCAAGTTTCTTCAGACATAGATACATATCCGGAGCTTATTCGATCTAACGATTAGATTTTTGATACGTTAAATTCCTTTGTCCTATTTGAATTTCCATCGTGGCAGCTGGCACAAACAGGATTGTTTCTTCGACCATGTCAATTAGCTATTTTTAAATATATCCTCGTAATTATCGAAAATCAGACCAATATATAAATACAGCAGAGCAAAGATATATTTAAGTAAGTACAATAAACTCATATAGCACACACTTTACAAGGTGTCACATAAACATTAACATGTATTTTTCATTCTCTGTAGAGTTTGAGAGACATTCTTCGATAGAGGTTGGAATATCATTCTCCGATAGAGTTTTTGGAGATATTCCCCGGCGGAGTATGGGAGCTATTTTTCGGTAGAATTTGGGATATCATGCCGTGGCCTAAACTGACAGAACCCCAAATAAATTATCATTTCCTATATAATTAAAGTAATCCTGATTTTTTTTTATTGCTGGTCTGTTTTTATAGCATTGTCTTGCTGCTGTTTTAACTTTCACATATAAATCGTGTGCGACAAAAATGTAAACAAAAAGCCTGCCAAACATAGATATTCTGATTCATATCTTTAGCAGATAGTTAGTCATAAGGTGCCGACTTTTATGACCATAAACCAACTCACTATTCTACCGGGAAATGTTCGATGGATGACTATTACTTCTCTTTGCTTAATACCCTTACATGGATGTGAATTGATGGATTGTTTTGGCACTATAGAATCTATCAGATAAAGTGTGATGGATTTGCAGAAATGATGTAGTTGTCGAGTTGTCCTGAGAGATTTAACACTATTTACACTTATTGCTGAGGACGTTATGTCTGTCGACTTGCCGCCGGGAATATGATACAACACATTCAACACCAAGTGAAAAAATAACAGGAAATACATTTTCAACATAATTCATTAGTTGCTGACTGTGTTATTTCGACTAAGATTGCGAAGGAAGTCAAAATGCAAATTTATCTTGTGTATCTTAAGGAAAGTCCAGCCATGTTTGGCTGAATCATTAATAGTTAAGAATAAATTAAAAGATGAACGGACACATTTGCACGTTTGCACGAAGAAACATATCAGAATAATGTGTGTTATTAATTGTCATGTAGTGCCCATGATTGCTTTGTCTTATTTGTGATTTCCATCGTAGCTGCTGAGGCAATTCCTTCTTCAGCTAGTTGTCCCCAGATACTTACTTTTATATTATGTTTGTAATGGGGACGACATTATTACAATCTCTGATAGAGGATAATTCACTGTCTCTCCGAGGATGTAATACAAATATATACCCCGTCTGGAATGGTCGGCGGAACTCTTAAACCAAATAACAATACCATTGGTTGTGTCGTGCTAATACATCATCGTCGTGAATTTATAACCCGAACCATTGATCGGTCTTGAGTCACGACAACATACACTAATTCATCATAATAATCAATGAAAAGATTAACGACCAATATATCTATACGTAAAACACACAGGTTAGTACTGAACAGGAATGCAAACAAAATAAAAACTAAAACAAGAACAAATTAACAAAAGATATCAGAGGAATATTGGCGCTAATTTTGAATGTTAATTCCTTAGAGTAAAGATGGATATCCTCTCATATTCATTTTTACATTTTCTATGTATGAAACCTTGATGTAGATTACATTGCAGCAATTTCTGAAAAATAGCGACAAGAAGCTGTTAAAATCACGGATGGCAGCATATCGGTGGCTTAAAGAGAAAACTAACCATTGTAACTTTCTTTTCTTCATGCTTTATAAGCCTAAGTATAGAATGCCATCAATAGGATATTGTCATATACATGTATATACATTTAATAACGGTCCTATTCCACGAATCAAACGTTACCGAAACGCTAACAAGATTAAACATCGAATTAATTGTGTTAAGTACGAAATGTAGGGAAGACTTAGTTTAACAAGTATTATTTTGCGCTTTTGTAAAACATCGTCCTGGGCACGAAATGCATTTTAAGCGAGGAAAGTCAAGTACATCTCAAAAACATCGGTCTTTTTTGAACGATTTTAACGCTCTAGCAGAGATATCGCTTGAAGCAAGACGTGTAGAATATAATGAACTGGATTAATCATTCATGTTTTCTGCATGCAATTAATGGACAAAATTAACCCTAAAAATGTTTTAATATACCAGATATATACCAGATTTCGGTCTATTTTAAGCAAAGCTTCTTGACCACCTTAATTTATAGTCTGTGCATAATCATAACTATATTTGCGCAAAACTCAAAAACTTTAACTAATGAAATATAGAGCACATCCAGTTATATACCTTATATACAATATATACACTATATGTCACTTGTTTTAACCTGCTTATAGTAATGTCTTCAATAACAGCTAGGGTAAAACTTAATGTCACAGTTCTTCCAAAAAGTGTTTATGATGGTCTTGAATCTGTTTACCGACTCGGCATTCACAATTTCCGAAGGTAAGGAGTTCCAGTCGTTGATCACTCTTATTGCAAATGAATGTTTCCGAATGTTTAAGTCTCGTATGAGGTTTCAGTAATCTTTCATTGTGGTCCCTTGTTCTGTAATGGTCTTGTTTGGTCAGCATGCTTCGGCCGCTATCGCTGGTTATGTCAATTTCATTAATAATTCTGAATGCTTGTAAAACATCAGTTCTTTTATGTCTGTACTCTAGAGATTGTAATTCAAGTTGACGTTATCGATTTGAATAGGGTAAGTCGGAAAGTCCTTTTACTAATTTGGTGGCCCGACGTTGCACATTTTGAAATTGTCGAATATCCTTAAGTACTTGTAGCAGTGGACTCTAGACTGTAGTAGCATATTCTAACTATGGACGAATGAGGGATTTAAATAATGGCAGAAACATATCTTTGTCGAGTGGACCCCAGAAGTCGATTTGCTTTCTTGACACACGTTTATACGTGTATGCTAAATTTGAGAGTTGGATCAAATGTTACACCTAAAACCTTTTATTTGCGTGTAATACTTAATATAGTTTGTCCGTTATTCCCCAACATACTACACTCGGTTTCTGTGTTGTTATTTCCAAAATGCTTAACTTTACATTTGTCAGCAATACATTTTAGTTGCCATTTCTGTGACCAGTCGTCCAATTTATTGAGGCCTTTTTTATTTTTCCGAATCGTCGATGTTGTTTGCTGACCCATACACTTTAGTATCATCCGCGAAAAGTTTCGTTGCGGAAAATATTGTTTCTGAAAGGTCATTGATAAATATCAAAAATAAAACTGGTACGATGACACTACCTTGGGGTACTCCGCTTATAACCGGGATCCAGGATGATGTTGTTCCGTTTAAAACAACCCGTTGTTTTCTATCTGATAGCAACGCCTTTATCCACGCGGCCATTTTACCATTAATTCCCAGAGCTTTAATTTTTGACAGCAGACGTTTGTGTGGAACGGTGTCAAATGCTTTTTGAAAGTCTAAATATACAATGTCCACATTGTCCACATTGTTGCCTTCATCTAGTTTCCTTGTAATGTTATCTAGAACTTCAAGAAGTTGCAATGATGTAGATTTGTTTGATCGAAAACCAAGCTGTTCCTCACATAGAAGTTTATTATTTTCCAAAAAGTCCATAATATGATTTCGGCAAATTGATTGCAAAGTCTTTTTGTGTTATGTTTGCTTCCTTTCATACCGATTTATTAAATATAATTGCCAGTGGTTCACTGATTATGGATCGTAGCTCATAAAGTATCTTAGGATAAAGCTTGTCAGGTCCAGGGGATTTAGCGACATTTAATTCTCAGTTTCTTTTTGACCTGGTCTATCGTTATCTCCAGGTTACAGAGTTCCATGTTGGTTCTTGCTTCGAACTCCGGTATATTGTTGTTGTCCTCTATTGTAAATAAACTGCTAAAGAACTGATTAAGTACTGTTGTTTTCTCTTCGTCTGTTGTCACAATATCGCCGTTTTCATCTTGTAGATTTGGTATTACTGATTTTGTTTTTGTTCTACTTTAGATGCATTTCTAGAAATAGTACCATTAAATTTGAACAAAAGTGACCTGAAACATATCAAATTTTTACTCTTCACTCGAGGAAAAACGAATTGAACGAATCGAAATTTTATTTACATTCAATATACATGTATATTACATTTACGTACTGATTGCTGAGTGCATATGTGTGGAGATTTAAGTTATGAAGGTAGTCTGTATCCTATTACTTCTGGGATCTTAGTACCACTGGATAATGGAACTGTTGCTCTGCGAAAGGAATCATAACCACGTTAACTACGTCACAAGAGCTCTAGCACTTTTAGATTTTCCCCTGAGTATTTCTATCAAGCAAATCCAACTCGCCTGACATTATATGATAAAGAAGCCGTGCCTCTTCCCAAGTGACACTTAAAGTACCAACTTCATCAAGTTATAGAGATATTTTGATATCGCTTTAGAAAACTGTCAAATTGAACACTTTTTGTTTCGTTATACCGAAATTTATCAGTTTGAGTCTGCATTTATTATTTCTCATTTTGTAATTATAGCAGTTTTATCGATATTTTTAGTATTTTTATGTACTTTAGGACTAGTAGTTATGTCTGACCTCTATGACATGCATCTTGTGATGTAATACTCTGTCTTTGTATCAAATATGCATCGAAAACTTGGATCGTTCATATGATGGATATGGTTGACACTTGAGCTACAACCTATTTTGTCGTAAAATTATTAAATATAATCGTAGCAATAAATAACTCAGTTGCATTCGTTTTTACTGTCCTCTGTAAAGTTTATGTGAAATGGTGTCTGTTTTGAGTAATTAACTGCTGTCTGTTATAGGACACAACACATCACGTATATACCGTAATCAACCAAAACATACACCCGCACTTCATACACGAACATACCGCAAACACGTGATGCCGTCCTTACATGACCCTGACTGTTAATAGGACCTTAATTTATTCAAACAAACAATAAGTTATATAGTGGTATGTCACTTGTAATTCGTCACTGGTAAGCACACACTAAACAGTTACAAACAGTCCTCTAAAATACGTTTCAGATCGTCGAAATAATTATCGTCCCTACATAATAAAAATGTAAGATACACGTTTGTTTAGGTATCAAAACTGAGTATGCGTCATATATTAATTATGCTTTTGGAGTAAAATATTTGAAGATTATAAGATTTATGATAATACCTAAAGGTGGCGATCCACCTTATCCGTAAAGAATGATACCGATAAGGGGATGCTACGGACTTGATGATCTATTTCTCCTTTTGTAATTCTATCATTTAAGTACATTACTATACCCGTCATTTCACCAAAGACAAGCGAAAAATTCCTTGCTGTGTTCAGGTCTCTTGTCAAGATATCTTCACATTCTATTTCCTTTCACTTGTGTATTAAAATATAGATTTTCCCGTTATTTCAATAGCCAGATACTTATCAGGTTCTTTAAGATGCCACGCACAAATCAACAGAATCACTTAATACAAATTAACTGACATCACCAGCCGAGCTCAGAAGCTAAAAGTACAAGTCATGGAGAACAGTGATGCTTAGTTTCTGATTCATGATCAAGTGCATCTAGCATTCCATCTTTTGTCGGAACTCATTCTTGCTTGTGGCTATGACAATTGCATCGTTTATATGATATCAGAATATAGTATATCGTAATTTCTGTTGATAAATACAAAACGATGTTCACAAATGGGTTTAAAATGCGATCAATTTCCAAAATCTACCATGAGTATTCATGTAGGTAATCAAATAATGTACCATATATATTCGAAGATAGGATACTGCGGCATGTTGTCCACAATATAATGGTTTTTTTTCTGTCTTTAAAGTAAGCAGGTTATGTGACGTCGATCCAAACTCAATATTTAATGTCGTACGTGTAGACATCCTGACGTACTCCACATTGTTTTGTCTAAATTTACGCAATGTTTGGAAATTTGTTGAGATGGTTAAACTACATCTTTGTACAATCAAACACGTATATCAATTCGTCGTCGTTTATTACTGCCACATACGAGGAACATACTTCGGTGATAATAAGAGCTACATAAAATCGTATTTGGTGAAGTTAACAGAGGCTTCTCGCGTTTCTGAAGTAAATAGTATAACGTATTAATCTTAGTTCGCCGTACAAGGTGTTGAGGAGAAAATTATCACTTATCTAAGGCCTCATGGTTCTGGTTTGCGATGGTACCAGCTCATGTGAATATAGGAGTTTAATTCGACCTCTATGACTATTAACGCGTATCGATTAAGTGACTGCTCTGCTTTCGATTCCAACATTAAATCTGCAAAATAACATTAAATTGATTTTATGCACTGCCTGCACAGCATCTAAAACATGATATCCTTGTATTCTATCTATTATAGCCGACTTCAATTTTAATTGACAAATTTAATTTTAATTGACATTATTTGTCGGCTAAAGGTGGATCGTGGGCATGTATTGATTTCACATTGTGAAATTTATTGGAATTAAAGGCATTTCTTTTGTTTTTTTAGTATTGAGAGACAACAAGATGGCTTTGACCTTAATTCGTGTAATTATTGTGGAAATACGTGTGCTTGAGTCTTCTAACACATCAATTAAATTATAACTCTAATTTAATGTTTTCGAATAAATTTATAATCCTATTTATCATTTTGTATAAATGTATAACTTACAAACTAGCAATTGATCATGTTTTGTTGATGAAATATCAAGTGAAATTAATTAGGTATACATCATCCGCTTTTTCATCATTTGTCGCCGGCGATTCATCGGCGACACCAAACAAAATACTTTTATAGATATACCAAGCTCCTTAAGGGGTTGTTTCAATCAACATAAGTATTGACACAATTAGATTTTTATACTGCACGTGTAAAATGTAATTTGATACATTTTTGACCTTGCAGGTAGGGTGTTAGAATTGTACCTGCTGCCCCTATTGCATGATGGTAAAAGGCGACTAAATTAAGGATACTATCTTTTCTCTCCTTCCTAACAAACCTTGTTCATCCTAACATCTCCATTGAGGCGGTGTGCCTCACTTTCGGCCTCTGTTGAGCGCTCGCCCCTGTGAGGTAAGCTCTAAGTTCTGTCCCTTGACCGAGACACATCTGGTTCGCCCGTTGTCAGTTTAATGTGACCAGGTGGAGTGTGTTGCTTCGTGTTTTCGGCGGCATGATTCAGTGATATAGCACAATAAAAAAGACAACAGTTCGACTATAAGAGAAGACACCACGAATATACCACAGTCTCCCAAAACATGAAAACACGCAACACATCACATACATGGGAAGCCGTCCTTACATGACCCTGGCTTTTAATAGGACATTATTAAATCAAACAAACAAATTCTGATTCAAACATACTTTAACACTATTTGTTGGTAAAGGAAAGCTAGTAAACCATCGGTTCCAAGGTAAAAAAGTTCTACAAAAAATGTCTTATTCATGCATTTAGGCCAATCTATGACCTTGATAAATGTTTGGTAAATACCCGTGGAAGTCAAACTGTGTATACAGTCATTCAAATATCAAATAAGGTTTGAAATACTATAAAATCGTGTTAAAGGCAACGTCTTCTGCATTCTGAATTTTAGCAGTAACTTAATCTAACACGTCTAAACTAAAGAACTGGTTAAGAACACTATTTTGCTATCGTTGATTACACAAAACCTACTTCACAGTCATTCACATACATACGATGTATTGGCACCCGCCTAAGAATTGGTTAATATCACAGACTAACTTATTGGTGTTAATTTAAGCTAGATCCATACCTTTAAATCCTTAAATCCGTGTCAATATGTATGACGCTACACTGGACACGGAGGTCTTTTTTTTTTATTTCATAATAGTTTCTGATACACAACGACACTTCACTTCGATATTTGATTAACTATGTATATCAAATGTTTAAACAAAACATTTCGTTAAATCAAATAAAAGCGAAACACTGGAGGGTATCTGAGATTTTGCTATTCCTATCGAAAAATGGAATGGATTTAAAATATCGGAGGTAACGTTGGTCGCAATAAATGATAAAAGAAACCGAAATTCCGGAATTCTTAAACATCGCATATTGATTTTCTTTAAAGTTATATATGGAAAATCATAAACATAAACAGACATAAACCAGATGTTGAATAAAAAATATAGGAACTAATGTGCAACGGTGTTTTTGCGGCTTAGTTTTTAATAGTCAAATATGACACATCTTAGCACAAAATGATATCATTACGGATAGCAACAGTCCGGTCCTGGAAAAAAAGATATTGTATTTTGTTTTATCATCAGAAATTCAAGAAGTAAATACAATAGAATTGAAACTATATTCATCCTAATATATTTTTCTGTCATAAAAAACCCATTGAACTCGAATAAAGATGTTATATTAAGAATTTATGAAACCCTGTAGGTTTTCAAAATTATTGATCTGTTAAAATTCAACTTCGTTTTATAGTGGCAAAATACCCCAAATAAACGGCGATTTGTCGCACTATCAAATTATAAATGATTTTCCTAGAACGTTGAAAATGTACAGCAGCCAACATCTACGTCTTTACCTCTAACGGCTCTGTTGAACTCGTTGTCGAACTGTTGTTATTACGACGTTTTTTTCTGTCTAGACGTAACTTTATAAATATTTTCCGATGCCGTGCCGAGTTCATATCTGTTCAGATACATCTATGTCAGTGAAAAGATTGTTTTTAATATAATTGTAATAAAATTGATAAAATTGATGTCTGATAAAGTCAGAAATGGTCTGAAAAAATAATTCATAATTGCAGAATATGTACTACATGTATTCTAAACATTATTGATAAAATATACCATTTTAACATTTACATTATTTTTCTAAATGAAATATAAGTTAAAATTTAATATTATTTTCACACATGTTTAGTTTCAGCAGCAAACAATTGCATGACAATATTCTCTCCCGACATTTTACGTCTCCGTTGATTTCAACATGTATACAAACATATTGCATTCCCGACCAATGGTATATCACGTATATTTATCTAGAGAATACATGGTTAGTATCTTACAATACAAGGTTTATTTTGGTCGAGACTTGGGAAAGCCAATGGTGAGGCTTATCTCGGCTTTGCCGAGTCATCTCGGCTTTCCGTTTCGAGCACCAAAATAAACCTTGAATTGTAAGATACTAACCGTGTATTCTGTTTATCCTACATCATTATGACATTCAAAACGGAAGTAGATTGCTAGTTATTTACTAAATTGGTTTCGCTCGTAGCGAGACGCTTCTTTTATGCGAAGGAAAAGATTCATTCACTTAACCGAATGAGAGTGTACTCCTTTTTACTTCCATGGGAAATACATAAGCGTATTTGCAAACAATCACGGATTCTATTTAGTGTGAAATATTACTGAAACAATATATAAAAACACACAAAGCATCAAAGAACATACCTTTGCTATGAGCCAAGACAAGACTACACCGCCTAACGAGATTTTCGAAATATCGTAAAAATGTCGTCATTCCGGTGAATGTGACGTCACTTTTAAGCGTTAGCGGGATTGAATGAAGTTTCATTCGCCGGAAGGTTAAAGTTCGGGGTCAAGTTAGAAAAAATCCGCTAGATATGGAATAAATTCACGTGATCGTATTGACGAATAAAGAAATTTGTATTGACGGATAAAGCACAGTTTATTCAGCAGTAGTTATCCTTCAGTATGTGGGACATTTGCAGGATAAGAAATATTAACATATTTGTGTTTTACACAATTATTCGATAACCATTTGAATTCACGTCTGAGCTCTGTAGCGAAATTAGATAGAGTGATATATATGCTTAAATTACTCTTAAGTTTGATAATCTTGAGTTGAGTAATGTTATAAGGCACATCATACTCACCGATAGTTAGACTACCTTGTGTAGCTGGAAAAAGATTAGTGTTGTTGAAAACAAACAGGGGTAAAGCGTAGCAAAAGTCAGTATTATGATATCACAAGTCTTCAGTGCCAATTATGTCTTGAATCGGCCGGCTGGATTGGTTTCTTATACTTCTTTTCACCTCGTTCTTAACATATACATCCGAACAAACAATATTCTATATATTTTTATATGTGTTTTAGTCATATATTGCATTATGGTTTTGCCGAGATGGCCAAACAAATGTTGAAAGTAGGTACACATTGAATTTTCTAACCGGCAATGCTTACGTACTGAAACTGCTACAGGTCGGCATGTGAAATTTATTAGTGCGCAATCATCTCGCACAAACAGAGAACTTAGAGATGATCCCTTTTGCACTCTAGCGAAGGCAAGAACGAGTAATGTTAAGAGGATTCGATTACAAACTAAACAAACAATTGTAATAATGCGCAGTGACAGAGAATCAACATGGAATTTATCGGTGTATTATGGTACGTCTCACAGTAATCCAATATACACCATAGTGGGCGAAACGACATTTTGCCTAGACTTTGTCAATGTACTTGTTTGTTGTCTGAGCTATAAAACATTACACGCAGTGATTGCGTTTGTAGTTTACAAAGAGGGTAATATGACAAAGTATAATAGTAAATTTGCCCCATCGTAGACAACAAAAAATCAGAAAACCGTCATTATATAGAACTATATACATGTATTACATAGTATAATAGTAAATTTGCCCCATCGTAGACAACAAAAAATCAGAAAACCGTCATTATATAGAACTATATACATGTATTACATAGTATAATAGTAAATTTGCCCCATCGCAGACAACAAAATATCAGAAAACCGTCATTATATAGAACTATATACATGTATTACATAGTATAATAGTAAATTTGCACCATCGTAAGCAACAAAAAATCAGAAAACCGTCATTATATAGAACTATATACATGTATTACATAGTATAATAGTAAATTTGCCCCATCGTAGACAACAAAATATCAGAAAACCGTCATTATATAGAACTATATACATGTATTACATAGTATAATAGTAAATTTGCCCCATCGTAGACAACAAAATATCAGAAAACCGTCATTATATAGAACTATATACATGTATTACATAGTATAATAGTAAATTTGCCCCATCGTAGACAACAAAAAATCAGAAAACCGTCATTATATAGAACTATATACCTGTATTACAAAGGCTTTAAATCCTACTTTATACGAATATACGTTACTTGCATTTCCCGATTGTTAAAAATCTTTGAAAAAATTGAAGGGGTTTAATTTGTTCAATCTTGCTTTTATATATATTATATAGTTTACCGAATTCAAAAATTAATACCGCTTGTCCTCCATGTCAGTCCAAACCTGCAATATTTGGAATGATTAAATGCAAATTTAAAGGTGTGTATAACTATATTTCGTCTTTGCATAATTATCAAAGAAAGTAATCGATTGAGTCGTCGTTATTTTGAGAGCGAAATCCACGTCAGTTTCGTTACAACATATTACGTTACGTTTGCAAACACATGTCACAATCGATACTTACCAACAAGGGCAGATAACTAAAAAAAGACTTTTTGGGAACACTGGACATTATTTTTCTTGTTGACCTATACTCTCCTTTGGCAGTTATTTGGCTTAACATTTGTTCACTTTTTGATAGGATAGCTACTATGTTACTCTAATATTAACGCATTAAATGGATTGATTAGTTTTTAAAATTATACAAAAGAAATTATTGATTCGCTTGACTACGCGACTGACCCGTTAAGATTAGCTGTTGCGACAATCACATATATACAGAATAAAGTTGCAAGTTAAAATTGGAATTGATTTTTTAGAACGTTAAGAACTGCACTATCACCGTTATCTGAGTGTACACGGCTTGTGTCTCCAGTACAGTGTAATCATAAAACCATTACCCGTCTGGCTGCCTCTTTGTTAGTATTACACTAGCACAAATTTGTAATTAACTCAGATATGTCAATGCCCCGAGATAAAATACACGTTTTAATAAAAATATATATATTTTAAATCGAAATCACTGATACATTCTATTACAAACATCTGCCCTCAAACAGGAACTATTCACTGACAACGTATTTATCATTTTGCTACAAATATTATAATACGTTTAGTGGTTGTAGCGTCTTCTCAAATACATTTACTGTCTAGGTATTTTAAACAATTATTGACAATTGAAAATGTGAAGAAACCTTGGTGTAAAAATGCTTACCGTTTCTGCAATTACAATTAAAACCTAATGATTGGAAACCATTTCCGATGAAAAAAGAATCAGCACTAATTGGATTTTCGAACAAAATAACTGCTTAACGCTTATTACGTTGAACAATTCAGGAAGGTCATATATGCTTTACTTATGTTTGACGATAAAAATGTAATGCCTAAATCTATTGTCTTTCATGCGTCATTTTAATTTTTTACATTTCCTGAAACACAACACAATGTATCTTATCGAAGACTTTTCTGTTGTCGCGTATACAACCCGTTTGTTGTTATGAATCTGAATACCGTTTCAACGAAAGCCGCGTCCGTATGGAGAACACCATCAAGGACCTGTTAAAGATGCTCCATCGCTGACAAATGATATTTTTCACGATCAAAAACAGGAGCAGACGATTTAGTATTTTTCTTCAGTTACAAAAGTTACTTACCTTACACCATTACCACCATTGAAAAGTTTGAGCTTCTAGTTTTACTTCAAGTTAAAGATATGAAAAATAATTAATTGCATCTCGAATAAATTCCGTGGCACTATATCCTATATGGAATGAAGTAATGATTGCGCATGCACCAAAGGTGAAATAATTTTTTATGCTATATATATACACGATTAAACACCAATTCTTGTTCAAATGATGATTTCATTTATGCTCTGTCGGCGGTGGAGCCTCTTTAAGGTAATTTGTTAGAATTGTAATTGCTACTCCTATTGCACGATATTATGAAAGGCGACTAAATTTAGGATATTAACTTTGTTCTTCTTCACGCCTTTATGGACACTGCCTCACTTATGGTCTTGTGTTGCGCTCTCGCCCATGTGCGGAAGGTTCTGGATTGTGTCCCCTGGCCGAGACACTTCATAGTCTATAAAAGTGGAAGTTTCTGTTCCTGCTTCCAGGATTATAATGTGATCGAATGGGATATGTAGATTGATGTCTTGTATTGCATACTTCAATGATATAGTACTATAAAAATTAAAAAAGGCAACAGTTCCACTGTACAAGAAGAAACAACATGAATATACTGCTGTCCCCAAAACACGCACTACACACTTTTGCATGCTGCACATCGGATACACGGGAGGCCGTCCTTATATGACCCTGGGTGTTAAAAAGGATGCTAATTTAATCAAGCAAACAAACCATTGAGAACGTGAAACATGGGAACTTTTCTCACGTTAAATTGATTTCATATCGCATTGTTATATTTGTAATAATAATCTTTAAGACCACAATAGATAAATGTGTTTTTGATATTTAGCTTTTGAATGGCAGTGACATCCCTCATGAACTTCAACAGGCTGATGCTTTCAGTGCATTGTACGTCTTCTGTAAACACCTATATGTACTAATATAATCATGTTTTTGCTAATGGTATCAACGGGTGATAACTTCTTAGGATGTTATTCTGTCTTGTAAGGGCCTAATGTTATCTTACATACTTACGTAAGCGTTATGTTCCATACTCTCATCTTTAATTATTTTTTTTTTTTTTTTTTTTTTTTTTTTGTCTTTCCAAACCCTCCCCCATAGGACAGATTATCTATTCAATTGAAGTTAGATATCCTATTGTGAAAACTATCAGCTTTAAGGCAAAGACCATTTAGTTGAACATTTTATGTGGAAGGAAAAGCTATGGCAGAAAATGGTAGGCAAGGGAGCAGTTTGAGTCTTTGTACTCTTAATTCAAATCTGACATATACGGGATCTGCCCCAGCCTGCTCATATCTCTCGTTCTATCACTATGACATTATACTGGTCTTCACATTAATGACGACACAACTGAATACATACACTTTTTCCGCTTTCCAAAGGCTGCCCTGGGAGTCGAAAAAGTCGGGTTTACGGACAGGAAATTACAGTGATGTTAGATGAAGACGTTATTTTTGTCAAGAAAAATGGTTCTCCACGCTGCTTAAGCCATCTTAGGGACTTCTAGTTACTAAACTATGAAAAATTCATCTATAGTAACCTTTTTACAAGAAGACCGAATCAAAATAAAACGGTTAATAACCTTTAATATTTATACATATTGTATGTATTTTTTTCCTTAAATATCAAATCTGTTCATATTCTTAATGACCAACACGGAGAACTTTTACCGAACTACGTATTCCTTAGTGCCATGTCAGCATTTGCCAATGACATCAATAATCATAATCGAGTAATGTCATGCAACATGTATGTATGTTGCTATCGCCACTTGACGAAAAACTGCTGTTGGAAAGCATACAGTACGTGACGTGGTTATTTTGTCAAATACGAGACGTTTTTATGCGTTGTTTATAATAATCTGTAACTTTAACTGGTGACTGGTAGATTTAACGATTTAAAACGAACTTGAACTTGATTACAATGACGATGATTACTTGGCGGGAATCAGACGGCACGGTCCGACCGTGCACATGGATTTATATTGTCCCACAATGAGAGTTATATTGTTGGAGCAATTTTGACAAATATAACTTAATGAGACGTTTAAGGAGAAATATTCCATCCTAAATATGTTCTCAATTAGAAGAGTTTGAAGTCCACGGATTCCTCATCAAAATGTGACTTTTAAATATTGATTCAATGCCGTTTTACTGATGAAAATATTACCAATATTATTTGGATATTTCGACAAATACACGTTATCTTATGCTCGTCGTATTTCTATCGGCTAAAAGCAAATATAGAAATCGGAAATGATATGTATGAGAAAAATAAATATCAAACTTTTGTAAACCAATTTTCTTTCACGTGCGATTTAATTTCGCGATTATGGTACATTAGCGAATGTTCCGCGGATATCTTCTACAATTCTTCATTCAACTTAAAAGCCGCGAAAAGTAATCTATGCGTAAATGCTTTGAAATGCAAATCGCGAAATTTAGTAGCCACGGCATAAATGTGATTTAAAATATCCGATATCTAACCTAGAACGTTCGATTCAGTAGTTTTGGCCTTGTATATCACGATTGTATGGAATTTGCCAATCGAGTAAAATCGGAACTGAAGGAATTGTTAATATGGCGACGAACAAAGCTCAAATCGTTCTAGCAAATACAGAGGGGGACAATCATTTTGATACAAAGAAAGACGATGGTGTTTTAGTGATGTCTGCTCTTGCTGTATGTTTGTACGTATATTTGTCATTACAGAGGTGAAATGATTTTACCATTTTATAACGGAATTCGCTATATTTTGATGTAATCAAACAATTGATCCCGTTTGATTATTTCCTAATTGTTGATTTATAGTGAATTTATAAAGCATATAGATAGCGCGTATACCATTGATACATTTTGCTATTTCACATACGTGTACGTGTAGATATAGGCCCTCTAAATATTAAAAATAGTGACGAATGTGACATGCATCATATATGTGTTGTAGGATGAGGGATGACAGAATCAGAATACAGGACTATGTGGAAAGTGTAGTTCCCAATTACAGTGAAGAAGAATTCCGACGGATTTTCCGAATGTCATTAAGTACATTTCACATTATACACAGCTTTTTAAAAGATTGTGGTAATTTTGCTGTTGGTGGAAAGGGAGGAAGGGTTCCTGTGTCTATGGAAAAGCAACTGCTCCTAACCTTATTTTACCTCGGAAGTCAAGATACTATTTTGAAAATTACTGATCGTTTTAATCTATTAGAATAAACGGTATATAGCTGCAAAAATAGTTTTACAAACCATTTGGGACCATTTGAAAACAAAGTTTATTGTTTGGCCCAACCAAAATGATGAACGTTTAATAAAGAGGAGAGGAAAAATAGATTTCCAGGGATACTAGCTGCATAGATGGCACACATATAGAAATCCCTGCTCCGAAAAAAGTCCTAAATCGTATGTTTACCGAAAGGGTTATAACTCTATTCAGCTAGAGAAGACCTTCGTTTCATTCACTGTTTTACAGGTTATCCAGGTAGCTCTCACGATTCCCGTGTTCTCAAACAATCTGGGAAGGTTTAGACGTTTAAAATATCTTGCTACTGCAGATGTCGAGACTGCTCTTGATGTTATGTGTAATTGTGTAATTCACAACATCTGTATCCTTGAATCAGATGCTGTAGAAGAATTCATCGAAGATGTCAATAATATCTTGACTCTGGGATTTTCTTTTCTTTTGCATCTGGTCATTCCGTGCTTCATCACTGTCATCACAACCTATTGTACATTTACACGAAACTGCACCTGATGATGATGATGTGGCTTATAGGGTATTGGCAGGGTCCTTTGAAAATATACTGTACATTTCTGTCATAAATTCAAATTCCTTCCTGTCTGATCCTAAAATGACAAAACTAAAATTAAATAAATTAGGGAAGGGGTATGTTGAGGAATGCAATTTTTTTGTTCAGATTTATAATTTTGATAGAATTTTTAACAGTTTAGAGATGTCCTCCTAAGAGTATATGGGTATGGGATACAGCATACAGATCTGTACAATGTATGTATAGATCTTATGACCTTTACATTTGACCTCTACCAGAGTCTGGAATAGACATGCTAAAAATGTAGTTCAGAATTTGGTCAATAACTTTATGAAGGGACAACAATGAATGGACATGATTATGATATGTATTATTACTATATTGCCATCTCTAATTAAGGAAATATACATGTAACAAATGTATGTATAGCTTAAAGTCCACAATTAAACATAATTATCGTAATACATACGAAAAAGAATACTTAAGTAATTCTAATACTATTTTTTTCATCTTTCGTTGCTTTGTAGTCTCTCTGTAATGTTTTCCATCTGCAATTCACCTGATCTGGCGTAAAGGAGTATTTAGCATCATGTTTCCCTTATTCTTCCGACACATGCTTCCAAAGGTCCTTCTTCTTGAGCTTTCCCCTGTCCATTATATTTTTTTCATTGCATATTGCTCATTCAGGTACTGGTCCAGATTATATCGGGCAAACATTGTACATGCATTTATGTATATTACTGAAAAGCTAAATAGTATAGGGTCCTAATCTTAAAGTGCAAATATTTTCATTTACGGATATAACATTTTAGGTAATTAGTATTGTATGTACTAATTACATAATTGTCTAAAATTTATAAATAGAAGATAAAAGTGTTCTCCTTCATTTGGTTCTGCAAATGTTCATGCATGGTTTGTCATATATGTCCCCATCAGAAAACCATTTCTTGCACGGTGCATGGTGATTTCTTTGCTTTTGTATATAACTTACAACTTGATTATGTGTCTCCTTCTTGATAATTATACAGTCGCTCTCTTTTGGGCGGTGTAACTGTGAACAGTTCAACAAAGTCAACATCATTAACGAAATTTTTACAGTCTGTACAATGAGTAATAATATAATATTTCATTTTGGTCACAATTTCAAAAATGGAATTCAATACTGATGAGGAATATTTCAAGCAAGTGCATGTGGTTCTGAACTAAACACAGAGACTGTTTCGCACGGTTAATTTGTACATTATGTCATGAAAATGGAAGTTTTTGATTGCCATTTGAATGCTTTTATGTGTTTGCACCTGCATGTGTACAACCGTGACTGTTTATCAGATCATTGTTGAAAACCGGTTGCCGCAATTGGCACATTGGTATATTGTGTTCGACGCCATGTTTAATTACGTCACGATTCTGCTTACACCACCTGTCTAAGCGAGACCGATGGAAAAAATCCGGAATTGGATTCCGGTGCACTTGATTCCGATTCAATTGATTCGGGACGTTCTGGACTGTGAATCGAGTACCCAATAGGTGTCTTGACTCTGGACCATTTTGAATAGAGAAACACGTATGTTGTATAAAACATTTAAAACAAACAAACGTATAACAACAAATAGCACAGAAATTAAATAGTCCTCGTCATAAAGAGAATGAGAAGACTTGTTTGTCCGTTGTCAGTATACTCAATCGGATCACCTCGTCATTTTCTTCGTAACTAGACTCGGAGGTAAATAGTACCACTTTGAAATACTTTCGGTAAAACATTTCCATAGTAACACGCTTCAAAGTAATCAATTGGCGATATTAGGTATTCCCTCTGTATCTATATCTACTGTACATGGGATATAGTAGATGGTGGTTCCTTTGCTTTTGTATATAACTTACAACTAGATGATGTGTCTCCTTCTTGATAATGATACAGTCGCTTTCTTTTGGGCGGTGTAACAGTTACAGTCAAATAGCAGTACTTCGTTTCGTGAAAACAGTTCCGTTTTATGATTACACAGAACAGTACTTTTTCTGTTAAAATTTAAGAACCATATTATGGCTTTGTCTTTAATCGTTATAAAAGTATATGTAACTAAAAAGTAGAAGGATTTATATGAATGTATAGAATTGACTGTCCCATGGCTGCGACGCACCATAGTCAATAAAAGTACTAGTTTCTGCTCGTTTCGTGTCTTCTTTAGTATACTTCAGTGATATAGCACTATAAAAAGGGCAAGAGTTCCACTATACAAGAAGACTCAACACGAATATCGTGCAGTCTCCCAAAAAACGCATTGATTGAGCATAAATGTGTCGATCACATTTTGTCTGATTGGAGGGGATTAAGAGGACAAGTAAATTTTCGCACATCTTTTTAATGAATCTACTCTTGGAGTAATGGTAAAGAATAATGGGTCTAGTATCAAGTGTTATTTTTCATTACGTAACCCTAGTTTGCAACTGATGTCAGACAGTGGTTGTGTCTTTAAATTTCTTGTGGTAACGCGCAATTATACTTATCTTCAACTTTTACAAATAAGTAGCACGGCTGAGACGACAAGTTAGTGCAAAGAGAAAATTTTATTATATGCAATTGACCTTGTGTATCATTAACTTATACAATACATTTGGATTAAGGGAAGGGTCGGTTATTGCTGCTGTTTTGTTCTTGTTTTGTTTGTTTTTTCCGTCCGTTCTGCTACGCGTGCCGCTCAAATTATTTTACATGTATATATGAAGACACGTATATTTGCTAGGAGTGCAATACTATAAGACTCTTTCATATGTGGATATGAAGGATAGGGATATTCTACCCAAGGGTCACAAAATGTTGTGCAACCCGAGGCTTGCCGCACATGAAAGAATATTTTTATCGCATACCTCGACATTTTATTGCATTTTTACTACTTCGGTTATTTGCAAACAAAAACAAAACAAACAAAAAACTGTGACTGCAAGTCAATTCTCAATAATGAAACGCAAATCCCGTTTGTATCTATTAAGTGAACCCAGCCTAGTTTCAGGGGAAAAAACTACAGAGTGCATGTTGGTATTGCCCGAGACCAGCAAGTATGGCTAATTTAGATAGCGATATTGCACATAAAATGTGTTTTAATGACATTTCCAATTTCGTTATAAGCGCACCTTTTAAAACACGTACACAATGTTTTATCATTGCGTAGTATTAAAATGACAAATGGATACAATTCAAAAAATACGTCAATACTATGAAGTTATTTAAAATTATGATTACAAATTGATGAAATTAGTAGAACATATATATTGTATACATGTATATTTTGTTTATAATTGATTTATTTTTTTCGTGTCATTGTTGAAGTCCTACATGTAGAATAAAGATGGAGCTATGAAGCGAATATGTTTTACAAGGGAGGTAACCAACTGTGATGTAGTCCTACAGGTAGTCGGTAATTTGGCTGTTGTTCGGCGGATCACAAAACACATAACTTCAATGTGTATTCATACAGTTTGGGCCGAGCCTATGTTCGAAGAATTGTCCAAGGTGTTCTGATTGTCAGTATATTTAAAGATGCCCCACCGCTAACAAATGGTATTTTTTCACTATTAAAAACAGGAGCAGACGATTTAATATTTTTCTTCAGTTACAAAAGATACTTACTTTACACCATTATCACCATTGAAAAGTTTGAACTTCTAATTTTAAAAGTTAAAGATATGTAAAATAATTAATTGCATCCCGAAAAAAAATCCATGGTACTATATCCTATATTGAATAAAGTACTGATAACGCATGCACCAAAAGCAAAATAAATTATTTAATATTATTTTTTGTGTCAATTAGACATACATATACACGATTAAACACCAATTATTGTTCAAATGATGATTTTCATTTATGCTCTGTCGGCGGTGGAGCATCTTTAATATTACATTCTTAATTTAATTGTAATGATAGCTTTCTAATTTTGCAGCTTCATTTGTCATGGTAACCGCTCGAAACATCTAGAAACTTTTTGTTTTTGAAAATAAGAAAAGAGTCTAAAGTTTAATCAGGGGTGTGCTAAATATTTACAATACAAGAAGTTAATCAATTAATAATAGTTTTGACAATTTGAGATTGATTTAGGGGCCAAAAAAGGGCCCAACTCATACACTGTCCCTTGTTTAGAAACAATATGTGGGAAACGTGATCATATTTGGCATAAATGGTGATTCTGACCGGAGAAATAGGGTCATATAGAGTGTATGGAATGTATTGGGAGCCACATTTGGTTAGAAACATTTAGAAACATCAGAACACCCTTGGGAGAGGGACAGATTTAGCATGAGTTGTTATACATTGATATAGCTTGTTTGTTTGTTTGTTTGTTTGATTTATTTACGTCCTATTAACAGCTATGGTCATGTAAGGACGGCCTCCCATGTATGCGGTGTGTTGCGTGTATGTTGTGCGAGGTGAGTGTACTGGGAGACTGTGTAATGTTCGTGTTGTGTCCTCTTGTATAGTAGAACTGTTGCCCTTTTTATAGTGCTATATCACTGAAGCATGTCGCCGAAGACACCAAGCAACACACCCCTACCTGATCACATTATACTGACAACGGGCGAACCAGTCGTCCCCAAGGACTATATAAGTTGGACTCAATATAGAAAAAAAAGTTTGCGAATTCTTGAAAGTTACAAATTGATGTTTGTATTGCAACCTGGGGTTGTTTTTTTTTTAAAAAAGGATATCAGTTTTGTTTAAAAACATCTGCATTGGTGATGATAGGGATTTGTACATACTTTGTATGAAACATCTTTATGTAATATGAAACAAAATCAGTATAACCAATAGAGACCAAATGGAAACACCCTATTAAGAGTTTTTGAAAGGAAGGTATTACACCCTGAAGAGGAAATTTACGCTGAACCTACATGTATATCTATACATAACATGTCTGGTTTTGTCAATCCAGGTATGTTCATGTTGTGTCTTATTGTATAGTGGAACTGTTGTCCTTTTTATAGTGCTATATCACTGAAGCATGTCGCCGAAGACACCAAGCAACACACCCCTACCTGATCACATTATACTGACAACGGGCGAACCAGTCGTCCCACTCCATGTATGCTGAGCCCCAATCAGGAGCAGAAACTACCACTTTTAAAGATACCACTGTCTCCCAAAAACACGCACCTCGCAATTCACACGTTACAAACTGCATATATGGGAGGCCGTCCTTATATTACCCTGGCTGATAATAGGACGTTAAAATAATCAAACTAACAAGTCAATACAGGTAAACAATATAGACCATCTGGGCCTCTTACTGTGACACATTTAGGCGGAATAAGGACTTTATTTTGTAAACATTTATTAACTAGAACCTTCCAAATACGGCTTCCTAATGAAAACGTTAGCAAACAAACCACTTAAAAGGAGAGAACATACAAATAGAAATGCCTATGAAACACATGTATGGTAATGTGCACTACTGTGACTATTCGGTGACAGATCTAACAGGATTGGTGAGAAAGTCCGGCTCACAGGAGAAAGAGACCGCGTAGTCACAACTGTGGCATTAAAGGTCGATATCTCCTAGAACTACAAATGAGCGTTGTAGGAACATTCCAAGAAGTCGTATTAACATCAGGCGCAAGTTTTGACCTTCTATGGATAATAATGGTTCAAATGCTACACAAAATGTAAAACCTAGTAAACGTTATTCAAAATTACACTCTAAACTACATGATCAGAATTTGTATTTATTACAATTCAATTTTAGTGAAATAAATTGTTCCGCGAGTCTTTGAGGATTAACACTGACGTCACAGGTACTACTATCCATGCGGATGTAAATTTACATTCGGAAGTCACTTGCATTCGCATATTTATTAGATTTTAAACTGGAACTACAAACATTTACCATTGGCGTCCTATCTGATTTGAGTCAAATAAACTCTATAAGACCATGGGTTTATGAATAACAAGCATAGTATGTGTGCATGCGTTGAAAACGTCCGCGATATAGTCATAATTATATTTGCCTTGTAACGAAGCTGATACATCGGCGTAACGTTTTCAGGCAAAAGGAGTGAGTCAATGTTAGAAATTCCATGGTTGGTTTTTTTTTTTTATTTGATTAAAAGAATTACCATAGCTATAGTTTATCTTACGGAACTCCATCGTCGGTGACCAACGGTTGATTGCACAACACTACGCCACATTTATCACCCGTGGGACAGCTCGATCTCAGCGCGCCGCTTTCGTCATCTGATAGGCTTCGACAGATTTTCGTGCCGATTTTTTTAGCCAATGAGATTGTAGGTAACATACGCTTCACAGAAGCTTTACATTACCAAAATTGATATCAATAAATATTCTCCCTCCAAACTGATTTGTTCTCATTTTAAAAGAGTTATGTTTATTTGTTTCTATTTATAGAGTGACGTCATTGAAGCGGTACTCGAAGATCGAGCTGTCTCGAAGATCGAGCTGTCCAAAGGTGATATGAGTAGCGTAGTGTAGGGCAATCAACCGTGGATCACCAACGATGACGATACTCTTAACATATCAAAACTCTACAACATACCAAGAGGTTCATGGGCCTAAACGGTCACCTGATATTTGATCGACATTAGTTATGTTATTTACCAGCCAACTGATGTCCTTTGTTCCTTTTGACAAAAAAATACATAATCACGAAATAGAGAAAAAATTCTGAACGTAAAAATATTTACATAAAGTATAATAATAAAGAATATTATTAAAATATTATAAATTTATTAATTTATCATGGATGTATTTTTTTAAGTTCCAATAATGATTATTATCCAAAGGGCAATAACTCGTTATCGCGTTTACAATGTCCAATAAAAGTTTATTCAAGCTGATTTTCAAAACTGTGCGCTATCAATCCAATTTTAGTCTAAATGCAATGTTTCATCAAGCTGAGTGCAAATTTGCTCAACTTATCTTTTCTTCTATGATCAGTTTACCCTAAAAAAAATTTTTTTAAATCCCTAAAAAACCATGAAGATATTTACGTAACGTTAATAACGATCAGAAATTAACATTGCATAGACGCAATTTAAACATTTCCTGTGACTTACTTGGGTGTTTAATAAAAAGACTGTGTGGGGAAACCTAGATATTTTTAACATCTTGATTTTATGACAGAGTTTTCGTAAACCGCACTCTTGCTTTTCTTTATTTTACAAAATTTCTCCTTTGTTTGACATGTATAATGCTATGCCTTAGTCAGTATGACATTTAATTTGTTTGTCTTTATCATTCAAATAATATTTAATGCCACCGTCTTGTGGCCATTTCACACAAATCTATTTTTGTTGTTTTTGTGACAAGATGGAGGATGCATAAAAGGCAGCTACGCACTTAGCTTAACTTATGCATAACGATACTTGCACATATAGTTTGTAAGTTTCTCCCGTTAATCTAGAAGCTGTATTTATTGTAGGGATAACTTCCCTATACTGACAGGAGTAAAGGATCATGGGTAGGAAAAGAAATCAAGTCGCCACTTTGATGAGAAAGTGCGAGCTCCAATACTAAATTTTGGTAATTAACCACCCTCTTCCAACATTAATGTATCCTTTTATGGAACACCATTTCTCTTATATAATTTTCTATTTCCACACATGATCTTTTATTTCACTACATAATTATTATCTTATACTTTTTTCTGTTTGTTTTGTTTTGTTTGTCGTCATAAGTATATGTCTGGCAGAGTGGCATACTTTTGTTAAACCCCACTCATGCTCTATAACAATAGAGTTCATACATAATAAGTAGTAAATAGAATGAAAATTTATATGGTGGTGTGCTTCATTTCGATATTTTGTGAATTTTAAAATAGCTATTTGACGCAAATACACATTACCGGAATTTCAGTGTTCTGACAATACAGACAAAACACTAATGCAAATTTTTACAAATTGGTTGTCGATTAAAGATGCTCCACCGCTGACAAATGGTATTTTATCACTATTAAAAACAGGAGCAGACGATTTAATATTTTTCTTCAGTTACAAAAGTAATTTACTTTACACCATTACCACTCTTGAAAAGTTTGAGCTTTTAATTTTACTTCAGGTTAAAAATATCGAAAAAACAATAAATTGCATCCCGAAAAAATACCGTACCACTATATCCTATATGGAATGTAGTACTGAATGTGCATGCACCTAAGGCAAAATAAATTATTTCATATTATTTTTTTGTGTTAATTAGGCTATTATTTACACGATTAAATACCAATTATTGTTCAAATGATGAATATCATTTGTGCTCTGTCGGCGGTGGAGCATCTTTAAGTATGGATATTCGTATGATTTACAAAATCAATAACATATAAATTTATTTTTGACATTGTAAAATTTGAAAGATTCAACGCTTCACAGAAGAGATCCTACCGACAGCAAGAATGGTACGAGGAAGCTTGTTTGTAAAGTAAATAACCTAATGTTAATAATAGATTCTTTGTAAATGTAATGTAAATCAGTGTTACTTTAGACAAGTCTTATTTATTTCCTTATTTTAAAGGCAAAATAACTTGTACGCTTCTCGATATCAGATTGATTACTGCACAGCTTGGTTTATGTTGTCCTTTGTTGTATACTTAGGCTTGTATTTTGTCATGTTCATATATCAATGTTAATATCTGGAATAATATGCGCAATATATATGCCACTATGCTACATGCTAAACAATTCCATATTCAAATCCTTAACAGCATTAATGTGGCGTCAACCAACCAAAACTCTTCTGTCACTACGTTTTTACTGATTAAATTGAAATACTACTTTTCGAAATGGAATAAAAGTTATATAATACGATTAGTTACGGTTTCAAACTACGTAGTAGTCATTTGATACTTTTATTCCATGTCCATGTGAATAAATCCCAACAGAATAAAGCACCTTTTTGATTATGTATCACATATATTTACATGTAAGCTTAGTACATCCTAGTCCGCTAAACCTGCCTATACTATTAGGCTTTTTTTTGATTTTTTTTTTTTTTTTTGCCTAATATATAGTCAGCTCGCGGTACCTCTTAAAAATGTGAAATCGTAGGCCAGATTTGGCCTACGCTACGTCAGCGGCATATTTCTAATATATCGTCCATGCAATACCGGGAAAAAGTACACATACCTTTATATTGGGATCTTATGTACTCCTTTGCCCCCATGTTACATCCAATTTATGAAATTAAACAACTGTGTACAATGAAATACTTCAGAGACCCTTCTATTTCACACATTTGTAATGGCCGCCGTATACACATTTAGTAGAGCAAACGGCAGCCAATCAACTTCGCTTCCAGTTTTATTTTTAAATATCCACGTGTAGTTGAAAGATAAACAAAATTCTACCGTGTATATGCTACATGTATATGCAACGTGAATATCGCGAAAGTTATGCGGTACCAGCAATAGTCGTGTTCAATTTGAATATTTGACAACATGTCGTGTATGTCGACCATGATTTTACTTTAAAAACTCTAACTGGCTAGCATTTTGTTTATCTTTCAACTACACGTGTTTTTTTTTTAAAATAAAACCGGAAGCGAAGTTGATTGGCTGCCGTTTGCTCTACTAAATGTGTATACGGCGGCCATTACAAATGTGTGAAATAGAAGGGTCTCGGAAGTATTTCATTGTACACAGTTGTTTAATTTCATAAATGGGATGTAACATGGGGGCAAAGGAGTACATAAGATCCCAATATAAAGGTATGTGTACGTTTTCCCGGCATTGCATGGACGATATATTAGAAATATGCCGCTGACGTAGCGTAGGCCAAATCTGGCCTACGATTTCACATTTTTAAGAGGTACTGCGAGCTGACTATATAATAGGCAAAAAAAATAAAAAATAAAAAAGCCTAATAATATAGGCAGGTTTAGCGGACTAAGTACATCCAAGCAAGATAATCAACCTATAAATATTCAATGCAATACCATCTAACTGTATTATTGCAAATAGATTTCTTTTTACAAAATAAACTTAATCAGTCTTTTATCATTGCATACATAAATGAAAAATACATATTTATAAATATAAACATCACCGCCCCTTACATGTATAATTCTACATAACATGCGCACACAGAATTAAAATGAAGAACAGTTAATATATTTCCCTTCATCGGGATCAATGAACACACTTTCTTCACTACAATAGTGTCGTATTCAAAATGTATTTATCTTTACGTCTATAATGACTAGGTGTACAATTGTTGGTCATCATCCTGATTTGGTCCCTGAGTGCTCCAGACTTCGTTTACAAAACTTGACAATGTTGTCGAATGCCTTTGTAAGGCCATCGCCAGTTACTGCACTAGTGCACTGAATTGTACATAGCCTTCCTGTGACGTTATAAAGTCCCAGACCCTCCAGCAAGGCTCTTTCCGTCATCACATCTGCAAAGACACATTTATTGTATAAATTATTCGCAGCCACCGATGTCTCCATCAAAAACGTATTTTCTTTGTATATACTGTAAACGTAACATTTTAGCGCAGATGCAGAAAACTGTTAATGATAATGTAAATTAGCGAAATTCGATAGTTCATACCAGAAATTCCCTAACTGGATTTAACAAAACCTAGCGTTGTACATGAATTAGCGCTTTCACAGGCAGCACAAAAAGCGCTAAAATAAAACTACTACTACATTTTGGACGTATACAGTAATATGCGTTGTTTAATAGAAAAGGGAATTGTGCAATGTGTGCGGCATATTCCAAAACGCTTCAAGTAAACACCGACTGTGCATTAAACATAAACAACAACACAACATGAATCTAAATCGCCCGTTATATACAAGTATTTTTTTCTTTTAGAGTTTTGTAATAACAACGAAATATATGTTCAAAAATTCTTTATTTTGTTAAGCCAAGATACTTGAAAGAAATAAAAGAACATGTGGACAAAACGAGTGTTATAAGGTGAACGAAATGAGTGTTATAAAGTGAACAAACTGACTGTTATAAAGTGAACAAAACGAGTGTTATAAAGTGGACAAAACGAGTGTTATAAAGTGGACAAAACGAGTGTTATAAAGTGAACAAAATGAGTGTTATAAGGGTTGAACTAAATGTGAAGGAAATTATGAATTTTTGACCCTGCGAATGTCGTTAAATCTCGATTCCATATATAGAAAATGTAACAAAAGCAATAACAGGATTAGTAACATCATTATATCAAAACAAGGCAGTGTAGCAGGCCTAATGGCTCGTACTGCTAATAGTCGGTCGTGTCTGAAAAGCTATTACGGTTTAATGTCCTGATATATTCGTGGCTGATGCTTCTTTGACATAGATCTGGTATAGTAGATACTAGCTCTATATACTCTCGAAATAATTGGAAGAAAATTGATGTTTTGTCTCTCTTTTTTCCACAAGATAAATACATGGAGCTATTCCTATCGCTTTTTTCAGGAGTAAATAGTACTGATTCTATTGTCCTGTTCGGTATTCATGTTATCGAAGATAGAAATTGCTACCATGGTGTTCAAACGATCAACATTAAAGCAGATTTAATACCAAAATAAAATATGTTTCTGTCGCTTGAACATCAAGTGCTTAGACAAAATAGATCATCCGGCAAAAGTTTTTTTTATCTTATTTCCATAACTGTAACTATAAACTTTAACAAATGACTTTGTAAAAGCAAATTAGATGCAGACGTATTTGTAAAATGAATAAAGATCAATGCTACACACTCTATGAGCATACATTAAGCTCTGATAAAATTGCCAAAGGTTTGTCGGGAATCGGATGTTTGAGTACACCGCCGTGATATCAGCAGGTTCTAGTGTAGGCGTGTTGGAAACGTAGACAGAAACTACCTTCAACGTTAGGTCTTTCTATTGAAACTCAGAAGCCGAGTGTAGTCAGACACTCAACCGTCGATCGATATTGTTGTTTCCATACCAAAATATGAAATTGGAATACTTTGTGGTTATTTTAACAGGTTTCAATGGATTAACTCAAATTTCCTGATTTTAAAAGGATAAATCATAAAGACGTGAACTACGTTATTCTTTTATCTACAAATACTAATGAGTAATAATTCCGTTAACTATCCAAATAAATATCCTGATTAAAAAGACGCATTTTGTTTGATTTATATTATGACATTACTTTGAATAGATGCGAAATTTTCTTATGAATGCTTTATTATTCAAATAAGAAAATTGAAAAAATCTAAATGAAGTGCATTTAAGCATAATAAGCCCTGATTTTTTTTTAATATTGTTTACAAGTCATGTACAGATATACATATTTCAACACACTTTTATGCAGACAGTAGATCGTAGATAACACATTTATGATGTATTGTCTTTGTTAATAGCAATGTATACTATCCTGTTTGAGTGGTGTGTTGTGGTAAAAGTGCCAGACACACGACAGGAGACACATATTTCCTGATATCAGTTTTACAGTGATATCTCACAGACTGGACACACGTTGTAGAACATCGCATCGTAATGAAAAAGGTGTGTAATTCATTGTCTTCCGAAATATAGTAATTACAACACATAACTTATATTCCTAGTCGGGCAGTTAAATAAAGCGCCATCCCCTTCCTGATTTAGATATTAATTATACAAAACTATTTTTTTGCCAATTATTATAGACGATATTGGTATCTGCCACTTTACTCAAACTAAAATCGACCATGTCCTTTAGATAATCACAAAACATCAACATCAAACGAAAAATTGGTTTTCCTTGAAGGAAAGCAATTGATCACACTATCGCGGTTATTTTTTTTTACCGTGATCAACACATTATGTGAACGCTTACACAATGGCAGAACATAGGGGATCCTTAGGTCAAGGCGGTTGTTTGCTGAAAATGGTTCAAACCTTTGTGACGGTATAACTCCATCAGTGACACAAATGTTTGCCGAAATCGACTAGATTATTGGATTAGGTTTGGTGAAGACTGACAAGGTCTGTTCTGTCGTCTTGGCCCAAACAATTTTGCTACTATCAAAGACATATGCCGTTAATTGTATGGAAGAGATAGACATGTCAGCAATTTGGTTTGAAACATGTACATATTATTCACCTTCATATTAAATTACCCATGAGAAAGATTATTGCAAAAGGTTTCGCCGACCAATCTATTTGTCAGATGGCGTCGACATATATGAAAACAAACAACTGCATGGGTAATACAAAAAAATGCTCAAAATAAACTATCACACCAAAAACAAATATGAAAATAAAAAACATATAAAAATATGAGAAGTATTGACAAAATTGTATAGCATATGTCATGAAAATGAAAAAAAGAAAGAAGAGAAGCACAATGGTAAAAAGAGATTAAAGATGATTAGATTTTTTTTTAAGTCAAAACATCTGAATATAAAATAACAAGAGGCCGATGGGCCTTAGCGGTCACTAGATACAAATTACTTATATAATTTACTAGCAAACTGCTTGTTTGTTTGATTCAATTAACGTCCTATTAACAGCTATGGTCATGTAAGGACGGCCTCCCATGTACATGTATGCGGTGCGTTGCGTGTATGTTGTGCGAGGTGCGTGTTTTGGGAGACTGCGGTATATTCATGTTGTGTATTATTCAAGTCAAATATTTTATGGGTATCAGCAATTACATACTACAAATATTCGTCCATCACTGCTATTTTTTCATTCATTCTATCTCTCTCGCCTTTATATACAAAAGTCATTCAATGTACGTACAAGTGGCAATACAAAGTCCTCCACACCTACTCCTACATAAACACATACTTAAAACATATTCACGTTTTCAAGTTTCATTCTTACTAATTAACTTACACTATTATAAATACATATATGTGTGTTTTCACTCTTAAATACCTTATACACAAAATAAGACCTTACATAGATACAAAATCCCACTCGTTATAATCTTTTGTTTCGTCCTGTTTTTTTCCTTTTAATGTCATGGTGACCTATTGCGATAGTCTTTTGTCCGTCGTCGTGCAACGTCCGTCAACATTTTATTGTGAACACGATAACTTGAGTAAATATAAACTGAGAGTAATAAAACTTTTTATGTAGACTAAAATTAAAAGGTCTCGGACAATTTCGAAAACCAGCTTTGTTTGACAGTAATTTACGGAGTTATTGCCCTTTGCATTAATGATTATTATTGGACCTGGTGCACGAGATAACATTAGGAAATATAAACCGGGTTTAATGAAACTTTGTGTGTAGACTAACATTTGAACGATCTCGGACGAGTTCGAAAATCAGCCTGATGCAACGGTAATTTACGGATTTATTGCCCTTTGCACTAATAATTATTATTGGAACTTGTGAACGCGATAACTTAACTATATACGAACCGAGCTTAACGAAATATTGTCTGTTGACTAACATTGGATAGATCTTAGACGAATTCGAAATTGGACCGGATTTGATCGTAAATTCCGGAGTTATTGTCCTTTGCAATAATAGATATTGAACCTTGTGAACATATATTGTATGTAGAATAACCTTAGAAATATCTCGACAGTTATTTACGAAGTTATTGCCCTTTGCAATAATAATTATTATCGGACCTTTTGAATACAATAACTTGAATAAATATGCACTTAGCGTCATGTTTTAGACGTAAATTACGAAGATCTCTGACAAGTTCGAAAATCGACCTTGAATGATCCGAGCTTGATGAAACTTTGCATACAGACGTACATTGGAAACATCTCAAACAAATTTAAGAATAAGATTGATTCGACTTTAACTTATTTACGGAGTTATTGCCCTTTGAAATAATAATCATTAAACCTTGTGAACTAGGTAATGTGAGTTGATATGCACCAAGTTTAATGAAACTTTGTATGTAAACCTATTAGATGTATGATCACAACTATGCGTAATAAAAAAATAGAAAAAGAAATGATTAGTAAAATGTTGAAAGAATGTTTTCAAAGTAAACGTATTTAGCATATTATAATTGGAAATGGTTTACATTATTGGAGACATGGGTATAAAGTAGAGGGATAAATATCAATTATGTGATGATATATGTCCTAGATTTCCGTTTCGTTGGCTGCTGAATGTATATTGGTGTTACATATAAAAAAAAACGTCCGAATTCGACAAAAGGTAGAAATTAGATTATCTTTATTCAACAATTCAAAGTTCAAACAAAAAGGGATTTGTGCGGAACGGTTGTCCTTCATTTCTTATCCTTACAAGGCCATCACTTCTGCATTAACGTCACGTCGAAATGACATTATGTCTATACAAGGTCAAACCAATATTGGGTAAGACTTAACAAGATCTCACATCAAGTGATTACACTGTAACAGTCGTGAATTCAATGAAATATTCCAACGCTTTGTCCGTAAAAATTCCGTAACGCATTGAAGCGATAAAGTTTGTAAGTCATGCAACGGCTTCTTATTGTGGACGACAACATTTAACATAAAAGTCGACATAATTTAATTGTCTTTTCCTTTGGAAACGTTGTCCGCCTTCGATATACATTTTTACATAGTTGCCTGTTTTTAGCAGGACGTTTATATATACACTTGGGTTTTGTATATTTTACATGAATGTCCTTGTTACTCATTTGTTGGTAGACCGTTTTGGACCGATTTTGCGTATCATTTTCTTGTCAAGATACCTGTTAATGTCGACTGGTATTAGAAATATCAATCAATTGTTTCTGAGACGTTTTAGCTTCCCAAATAGGTATCTTGTGTCGGTATTCGACCTTTGTTTTTCCTCAAATACATGATATTAGGACAGCGCAATAGCCATGATGACTTTATTATTATGTCTGCTATTCTAACAAGCCTACTCTAGACCCTGCTGATATTCCTGCGGGATTTCCTCCGACATGCGATTCCGGAAACTTTGACACTTATATCAGGGCATATCATACGTTCATAATCTTAGTTTTTTTATTTATTACCAATTTACAAGTATGTTTGTCTGTTTCGACAACAATACAAGACTTGTGATAGCCTAGCTGGTACACCATTAGACACTATTTTCTTATGCGAGACCCGGAATATGAACGTTATATCTCCCTGGGTTAATTTTGTTTCACATATACGACCATAGTTCTGTCTGGTGCCAGCGCAGTGGCCTTGTGCATGACAGTTTACATAACCTGAAGGGCAAGGGCACTGAGTGATATGATAATTCTAGCTGTTTAAAGTAAGTGGAAAGCCGGGATAACTGGAGCAACCTACCGATATGCAGCTAGTACCTGGCAATTGTTGTTGATGACAAGGAGACTGGTATCATTTAACAAGCATGTAATTTACTTAGGAACTCATCGAACCATTACAATGTATGTACCGTTCTGTACATGTACACTGATGTAAGATGTACATGGGACGCAAACGGCTTGTAAAATTATCTATCTGTGCCCTAGGACGTAAAATTTGCCATATTCGTTATGTAATTTAATTTACAACAAATTCTTAGAGAATACGTCGGTTTCCGCATATTTCTGAACCAAAATTTATTTTGAATGAAGAGCAATATTATGCTGATAATTTTGAGTATCATGTGCTGCGTATTTGTAGAATCGAACTGTCAAAACCTATTAGACATTCATATGTCGTAACCGAATCGATTTCCGGCTAAAGTTAATATTATCTACGTTTATTTTACGCTTCCCGTCATATATCTTCGGTTACTGACTTTTTCGCTTCCGCGGGTGTACTTTTATTCATTACTGCAGACTTAAGTAAGCACTGGCAGGTGATGTACTTCTCAAATGCCACCTACACTATCAAGTAATTAAAGAGTGCATGCGAGAAAATCGAAAATTAATTCAGAATTCGAGACTTCAAAATACTTTTGATTGATTACTTTTATATTGGATCTGAAAGGATTTCAAAGAATGTAATATATATGTGCTAACCATGAATTGGTTGAAGTTTAATGCACTCAATGCTATAACTGTTAGTGATATGCATACGGCATAACTTATCTTCTTATGGTGGCGCCGTGCATCATACCAAAACCTCTTTATTTCTTAGTTTGGCAATTACTGCATATATATGTATAACTTTGATGTGTGACTTCGTCGTCTTGTGCATGTAAGTTACAATTATATGAAACACCATTTCTGCAATTTTCTGCAATAATTCTAAAGCTGTGACAACGGCGTCACTTCTGAGGTTAACGATTGTTTCTGCTACTTGAAATGCTCAATTTATTATAACATATTGGTTATCGTTTTCAACATCATGTGATCGGTTTGGTTAAGTATGGTTATTCATTATGTATAGCTCCTATTAACAGCCAGGTCATGTATGGCGTGTTTTGGGAGACTGAGGTATCGTTATGCGATCGGTTGAGGTGTGTTAATTGAACGCGTTTGCAGGATACTGAAGTAAGATAGTACAATAATAAACGTCCCAGCGTTCTCGCTTTCCAAAGGTGACACATCAAAACCATGTGCATCACATCACTTGTTTTCATCGAGCTAAAACACAATCGATTCAAGGGCAAAAAAACCATTAACGCGTTTACAGAGTAAAATGTTTACTTGGGCCATAGGAAAATAAAACCAGAACGGTTCATTATATAGTTGCATTTGCCATTGTATTTCATAAAGCCGACAACTCATTTCCTCAATACGGGGGTTTCGAGATCTCAAAACGACGTGGTAATATACAAATTACCGTCGATTAGTCCTACCTTCCGGTGATTGCGACATCACAAAAGAAGGTGGAACTAGTCGACGGTATATTGTACTTTATCCACGTCGTTCTGGGATCTCGAAACCGCAGTTTTTCAAAGGTAACTTCATGGAGCAACGTGATTTGTATCTATTAACATAACTTTGTCGATAAAGCCGCATGCGATAGTTTATAAGCTTACATGTATATACTTGTTCCAATAACATGTTGTACTTGAACTCGAGCTCACACCAGCAAAGAGTCGATTTGGCCTGATCATTAAAGTGTACCTATTTTCAATTTACATTGTAAGCACATGATCGCGATCAAGGGAGATAACCGCTGAAGTTTAACATTTATTAATGGTAGATGAATGGTAGATACTGTTTGACGTAAGAGATAACGTCATACGGACACACTGATCATGGTCCGCACTGATGGAACCTAGATCTGTACTGAATATAGGGATCTGTCAGCCCCACTCGCCTCTCTAACTCACTGCCTAACGGTAATTGGAATTGTAGTTCACGGCCGTAAGAACCCACCAATGAGGCACACCGTTTATGTTCAAACTAGCGTGTCAATTGTATGTTCCCTATCCCTTACGTTCTTATCATGGCTGCTCTCCAATATTGTGAGCTATCGCAGTCATCTTAAACACAAGATATTGGAAATGAATGTTATCCCTAGAATCGCTTGTCCATTTCAATTACAAACTCGTGTAGATATTTAGATTGAGGAAAAACAAATTGTTTTGTTCCGTTACTGGTATGTAGAGGAACCATTATAACACGATGTATTGGGGACTGTACATTATCTAGAAACAGAAATTGTATATGGTATCAGAACAGCATTGACTTCGATTGGCTAATGGTGAGTTTATGACTGTCAGATTGCAAATTTTAAATAGAAGTGTTTCCATTATAGATTGGCTACTGTGTAAATATTTTAGGTAGATTTTTGGTTTAAGATGTTTGATGTATCAGTTTAACAAAACTATTGTCCTTACATGACTATGGCTGTTATAATAGGACGTTAATTAATCAAACAAACAAAAAAGCAAATAATTACTATAATTGTAGATAACCAACACTATATATATACTAACAAGAAACCATCGGAACATTTTATAAATTAAATGGAATAACATAAAATGCCGTAGGTAGTAATACATATGTAAAAGACGAACCGATTAAATATTTAATAACGAATAAAACACTGGTGCTCAATCAGTCACTTTGACGCATGCGACACGTGTATGTATTACTACCGGCCGGTGGCCCGGTCATGAGTCTCGTCCTAGAAGAATGTCCTCCTTCGGGATACATTAAGGTGTCTGGCAGACGTGTGGACAGTGTCGTAATCCCCTGACAATAACTCCGTGAAACCCGGCACAAATATGTCACCTGTCATTTTCAATACAAGAAACCGGAAATCTGTCTACTGGTGATTTCACGTGATAAAAATGTAGACTGTCGAGGTAGCTGTATGTATATGATGGCTCTAATTAAGTATTAAAGCTATCTCGTTCGATATACTCTTTCTCGAAATGACAGCTTTTTTCCTGCGGTGAATCTATAGGAATTAGGTTTCAATTTCGGTAATGAGCCTATCAAACAAGACGAATTGGCATAAAGTAAAACTTTCGTTTTATTATTGATTTTAAAATCACAAATATATATGTAGCCTTTTAAGATCGGGATGCAGGTAAGGCGTTAAAATTGTACGTGCTTCTCCTATTGCATGATTGTAAAAGGCGACTAAATTTAGGATATTTTTTTTCTCTTCTTCCTAACTGACTTTATCCTTCCTAATGCCTCCCTTGGCACCGCCTCACTTAGGCCTTGAGCTGAGCATTCGTCCCTGTGAGTAAGGCTCTGGGTTCTGTCCCCTGACCGAGACACACCAAAGTCTATAAAAGTGATCGTTTCTGCTCCTGCTTAGCGCTCAGCATACAGGGAGTGGGACGACTGGTTCGCCCGTTGTCAGTATAATGTGACGGGTGGGGTTTATTGCTTGGTGCCTTCGGCGGCATGCTTCAGTGATATCCCACTTTAAAAAAGGCAACAGTTCCACTATACAAAAAGACACAACACGAACATACCGCAGTCTCCCAAAACACGCACCTCGAACTTTACACACTGCATACATTGGAGACCGTCCTTACATGACCCTGGCTATCCATAGGACGTTAAATAATCAAACCAACAGACAAAGATCAGGATGACATAGAGGCAAAGGAGTGCGATGGCTCAAAGTAATTCTTATCTGCGGTATAATGGCGAACAGATCCCTCGGAAAAATACATAGTCACTTCGAGATTTTGTTAAAGATGCTCCACCGCCGACAGAGCATAAATGATGTTAATCATTTGAACAATAATTGGTGTTTAATCGTGTATATATATGCCTAATTAACACAAAAAATAATATATAATAATTTATTTCGCTTTTGGTGCATGCGCAATCAGTACTTCATTCCATATAGGATATCGTGTCACGGAATTTTTTCGGGATGCAATTAATTATTTTTCATATTTTTAACTTGAAGTAAAATTAGAAGCTCAAACTTTTCAATGGTGGTTATGGTGTAAAGTAAGTAACTTTTGTAACTGGAGAAAAATACTAAATCGTCTGCTCCTGTTTTATAATAGTGAAAAAATACCATTTGTCAGCGGTGGAGCATCTTTAATGTTGTTTGCTTGTTTCATAAATTAAATAGTCAGGGTCATGAAAGGACGGCCTCCTATGTATGCGGTGCGTAGCGTGTGTGCAGTGCGTGTTTTGGGAGACTGCGGTATATTAGTGTTGTCTTCTTGTGTAATGGAACTTTTGCCCTTTTTATAGTACTATTTCACTGAAGCATACTGCTGAAGACACCAAGCAACACACTCCACTCGGTCACATTATACTGACAACGCGTGAACCAGTCGTCCCATTCCCTTTATGTTAAGCGCCAAACTGGAGTAGAAACTACCACTTTTAGAGACTTTGTTGTGTCTCGGCATTGGGGGACAGAGTGCTCAACAGAAGGCCAATACGTGAGGCGGTGTCAAGGGAGACGTTAGGAAGAACAAATTTAGTTAGGAAGAAGAAAAGATAACATCCTAAATTTAGTCGCCTCTTACGATCATGCAATTAGCAGCTACAATTCTAACGCCCGACCTGCAGGGACATTTCTTAATGCAATTGCATGTCTGTACTATCATTTCACAGCTTGATATCATTATTATATAGTGTTTATGGTTATTCCTATTATAATCCAATGCCTATTTAAATACACGGTATAACAAGATACGGTCATGGTCCTTTTGCAAGTAAATAGTTTCTTCCACGAAGAACACAGGATTTCACGTTGGAAGCTGGTTAGCAGATCTAAGCTAGCTATGTTTGTGATTATTGCAATTCGAGTTGATTTATTACAGCATAATTAAGACTTACAGAAGTGAAATCTGAACTCAATCACATTTCGAAATGAAAAAGTGACTTCCCACTTTCACTACAAAAACTGACCGCTTCCCATATGATGCAAATTGAATGAGGTCCAGATAATCATTGAGTGTTCGCACAAAATAGCGTTTGATGAATTTTCATATGGCTTTCGATATATTTTGCAAAAGGAACAATTTCTCCGAATAATCTACGCGAGTCAGTTAAGTTGATGTGACATATAGAAGTATTTTCTATGAAATGTTTTACTTCCTGATATATATCTATACCGCACATGGCCGCGTTATTCCGATTTCATTTTTCAAAATAAAATTAATCTAAATATGACATATATAGACAAAGGTAGAATATAAATAACAAAACATATCTTTTTACCGTTAAAAGGAAAATCGCTAAAATGTACCAGGTGTGCGAACGCACGCGCCCCTACTCTACACAACACGGAAAGATTTCAATTACACACTAGACTTATATTCCTGGTTATTTTGAGAAGGAAATAAAAGTGCAATAAGTGCTGAAATAAATCAAGGACATTTCGTTTTAAGGGGATTCCTAAAATGGCCATATCGAAAAAGATAATTAAATACTGGAATGTCGAGAGTACTCTGCCATCAGTGTTTTTTTATATACTTTAAATCTCATTCTTTGTACAAATGGCCACGTATCTCTACAAATTAACTTAACAACCATCCTTAGTGTCGTCTGACCGAGCCTTACCTTATAAGTGAAACTATTAAAGTGACTTTCCTATCCATATCTAAATGTTGAATAGCTTGCTGTTCGCTTTGGGACTGTATATAATCGATTGCATTATTCAAATGACGTTTTAACGTCTCTCTGTGTCCCGTATTTGGCTAAATATCGACACTGCACCTCATCCCATACCCACCCTAATCGGTACTTACTGCGACGAGCGATGACTTTTCACTTATAGTGTATATGTCAATGTGTTACAAGGGGATACACAAGTACATCGGAAGGTAAAACGTTACACTAAAGAAATAATCAATCAATAAATGGTTAAGCGAAGAAATAAGAAAACCTGCTACATGAATTGTATCAATATTATTATTTATTTTTTTATCGTACTGTGTTCTACCTACCATGCCAATTATACTACATTGAAATAAACGTGTTGTCAGATATTGGTCTAACGGTTCATGCTTACATTATTTTAATGTTTTTCATATAGTCCTGCACCAGTGAAAATTTAAAAAAAAAAAAAAAAAAAAAAAACACCAGGATTTATCCAAGAGGTTTTTTTCTATAAAAAATTAAATCAAAAGGTAGTGTTTTCCAATAATGCCCTTTCTGTATCATTAGTTAAAAACTTGTGTTCCTTTTCAAAAACAAATCTCAAAATTGTGACTTTGCCGTTCATTATTAAATTGTTTTAAGGCAATTATCTGTGAAAATAATATAATCTAGAACTATTGAATGACTTCGGCATCAAATGTTTATTTAGGCATTATGAGTTCCGAAAAAAATATTCAGAACATTGTAAACTGGGATCTGATTCAATTTTCTTATGTTTTGAATGAATTCCATTGAACGAAACTGTATTTTGTCACTTGACCCCATCCTCAGACAGTTACTATATTGATCTGAACTAAAAGGCTTTAAACTAACAGGGTCTGTTGATAGCTTGTACTTCGTCTGAAAAGCTTTAAATCTACATTCAGGGTCGGGTTCAGATGACCCTAATCGTCAGGAACAATTACTTTATCACTTTTACGCAAAATAACAAAAATAAATTAACAAAAATAGACGGATTATCAAAATCTTAGAGGAGGAAACATACAATAACGCAGATTATAATATATAGTGTGTTATTAATTCCGTTTATTAGTTAATGCGGCAGATGTGCCAGATGAACTGGCATTGATTGACGATCGCTGTTATCTGGTTTTGGTATACTCCCTGCAGAAGGGTATTTTATTGTAATCAGGCCTACTACCTTTCAAAAAAAAAAAGAAAAGTTTCTTAAAAACAATTTTAGCATACGAAAATATACATAGATGGCCTTTGATGACGCTACAACACAAAACAACTTTTCCTACGTAATTTGATTTTACTATTTCGGCGTCTGGTGCAGTGATATTCAGCTAATGCGCGGTAATAAGGACGACATTGGGAAACAAAAGCGACCCGCGTTATAAACTTAACATTAGTTTATTTCAGTTTATTTCATTTAAGTAAATCAACGCTATGCTTATTTTTTATTTGATTAGTTAACGTCCTAATAACAGCCAGGGTCGTGTATGGACGGTATCCCATGCATGCGATGCGTCTGATACCTTTGCGACTCTGCAAAAATATTAAACTCCTTTTATATTTACATTTTAAAAATCAAAAGCCGTTTCGGAAAGGTAGTGGAAATAAAAATAATGAATGTATGGAAAGTGTTATCAATCATGTAAGCCCATGTTTATCATACAAAACAAAAATATTTAGAAGCAAAAATATCGCATATTCCATTAAAATAGATTGATCTCAATAAACCTATTGCAAAAATAAGCAATAAATAACAATACGAGACAACAGATGGTATAAGAGGCAAGTGCCATACACCTGAAAACTGGGTTTTCACGTGAATCTGGTAGAATGAGATTGTTTACGTGACAAGGAAACCCCTAGAGACCAAGGTCTCCGTAATTACATTTGTGTTTGCGTCCGTACTGTTATTAAGCGGGTAACATATCTGGGAATAATGAGGGGGCTCCATTCACAGGCTCGTGCATCATGTTGTCATATTATCTTAATTTTGTTTCGATTCCGGGTTGGGAAATCACCTCTAAACCTGATTTCCTTTAAAAATCTGACGTAAAATCAATTTTAAAGTTTGTTTTTGTAACAATGATTGATATGTGTTATAACCAAGTGGCCTGTGGCCTATCGAGCAACATGATAGTGTTTCACAGCCGTGATATAGGTCCGCTATGTACCACTTATTGTCATAAACAAAGGCATATCGGGTTTGCTCCGTTTATTTCCGAGACTAACAACACACCTGATTTATAGGTAATTGGTATAAATAATTGGTGATGGTTAATAAGTAAATATTCGCTTTATAACTGGCATTATTAGTATTGATGCAACGTAAATTAGTAAATGTTTAGTTTGACTAATCAGCTGGTACATGTATGTGATGCAGAAAACATACCTAGTACGGTTAACTTAATAGTGGTGAATAATAACAACTCCATCATTTTACAGAATTGGATTGGTCCGATTCTTAACACATTTATCTATGATCAGGAATTACATAACATGACAAGAATGAGCTTTTAACTTACGGACGCCGTACTAGTATATCTTAACCACGTGGTATATCGTCATTAGAAGTGATGCGTTCTCGCTAAATCGTCATCATTAAAAATAGTCTGGTTTTACATTAAAGGTCAAAAACAGTGCTTTAATATCAATCAATGATCTCTTGCTATTTCATTATTTGAAAAATTGAGGGAAACCCCGACAAACCTTGGAATTTACTACATTTTGTAACTTACCCGATTTGTCGCGTTTGTTGGCTAGGACGACCACTGGCACATGCTCCAATTCTTTGTGCCTGAGTAAGGCCTGCAATACGTCCCTAGCCTCAGATAGTCTATCCCTATCAGAGCTGTCCACCACAAAAACCATCCCTTTAAAACAAATATAGAGATATGATCATAAATCACAAAGGTTCATAAAATATATTGAGTCATACCGACGTGATTTAATCACAATCTTTGTTTGTTTGGTTGGTTAAATAACGTTCTATTAACAGCCAAAGTCATGTAAGTTCGGCCTCATATGTATGTGATTTGTAGCGAGTGTGTAGTGCTAGATGCGTGTTTTGGGAGACTGGGGTATGTTCGATTGGTATCTTATTATATAGTGGAACTGTTGCCCGCGACAAGGGGGCATAACCCAGAGTTTATCTCATAGGGACGACCGCTCAACAGAAGGCCAAAAGTGAGGTGGTGTCAAGGGAAACGTTATGAAGAAAAGCTATTTTTGAAGAAGAAAAATGAAAGGATCCTAAATTTAGTCGCTTTGACGATAATGCAATAAGGCAGCAGGTATTATCACGTCTCAGCAGACATACAGCACAAAGCATAATGTCGTCTGGACTAACATTACTGTACCAAATGATCATGACCAGAATCTTTTGAAAGTCAAAACGTATATTTTTATTCCCCTTGCTTTTATGGCTTAACTGACCACATTTCAAAAAGAAGCTTTAGTCCAGTAAAACTTTGAAGCCAATGTCTTAAGAGGTTAAAAATCTTGAATACCTTAGTACAAACATATTAACTATTCTTTCAAAATATTGAAATGTAATTAATTTTCATATCTTAATAAGGCATGTTTTGAAAGCTAGTTTGAAAATAAATTATGTTTCCATACGTTGTAGCTTTTGGTTTAGCTACATGTACCTTGAGCCTGGAAAATATAGTGTTTCCATAGTCCCCGTATAGATTTGTGTCCGCCCATATCCCAGACAGTGAGTTCGTCTCCCTGATGTTCGATTGTCTCCACATTAAAGCCAAGTGTCTTTGTGGTAGTGAAGAAGTTCCGGTGCAGTAGCTGGTACAGAATAGTCGTCTTTCCTGTGCAAAGAGGGATAACTCCCACTACATTAATGTTTATTTTATTGATCTTTTACAAAACGTCGTGATAACAAAAATATATCCTATGTTAGAATTACATTTATATTAAATTACTTTTAAATGTCTTGGTTTTGTATATTATAATTACATCCTAGTAACAGTCAGAAATGACAATAAATAATTCATGAAAACAAAAAGAATTTGCTATTGTAGAATTTCAGATTTAAATACTTTAAAATGAAAAAAAATATTTTTTAAATGAAACTTTATTTTCGGATGCTATCTCAAATTCTTCGATATCTTTTTAGCAATTTAGCTATGTTTGCCTCTTTATACTTTTTATATTCAAATGAGTACAAATGTATATAGTGTGCCTTAACCCATACCAATTAGCTATGGTGATGTGATTTAAGATGATTGACGGTTGTAGTGGTTTACCTGCGTCGTCCAGGCCCGCCATTATAAGTCGGATGGAGCGACCCCCCGTGTAGGATGTATCACTCTGGTTACAACCCATGTCACGTGATTCAATGGGATACTGGTGACGTAATCGCTAATGTCTTGAGACTGACGCGAACATTAACGTCACCTTCATTGTTTCTTTTACAGATTTTCTCATTTAATTTTCGTCCTCTTCTTCATGTTTTGTTCCATAACATCCACAGTATTTCGCAATAGGCATATGGAAAAAACTGCCAGGGTGATGTCGATGTTACGTCATTATGTACGTATAATCTATATCACCATGACTAATCCGTCATACACGATGTTGATCAAACCTCCAAACACGTTTTCAAACACTTCAGGTTATAATGACTCTTAGATCTCCTCTTTGGAGATAAAGCGATCGACAGCAAATCAATTCCAACTACGTTGACACTTAAAGAATACCCAAAGCAACACTTTGATAAACTCCAACATTAGAACTACATGTAGCCCTGTCCATTTCACTCTGTGTGTTATTATATACAAAGTTTTGTGAGGTATGTAACCTGAATACCACTACTATACTAGTATTACGGTGTCACAACCATATAGGCGCTGATCTGCCCGTAAACCTTAATCCCGTGGATAATACAAACAGAAAGGTGCTTATATTTAAACTCGGAACTAGTGGCCCCAGTAAGTGAAGTTAAGGTGGTGGAGTCAATACGGAGCTTAAATTATTAACGAGTTACCGAGTGTTTTAAAGGTGAAATTTCACGCTACATACAGTTACATTCCCGATATTTAGTCAGTCGACCGTGTTTTATGACAGTTAGTTTAATTCATGTCTTATCACGATACACGGTAGTTCTTGATTCTCCACTTTCGATTATGGCGGGTTGGTAATCTTATACGGTACTTGCGTGTAAAGCGCTTTATCGGGTTACTGACGTGGAACGTATACTTATCTTCCATCTGCGATTGGGAAGTATCATTATTAAGATATTATGAGAGAGATTATAACATAGTACATGTGTTACGTTTGTAGATGTTATACATAGAGGAGACATACTGTAAAACTGTCCTGCGCCAGCTTAGCTTAACAAAGTATGTCACAAGTTACTTTATATTTCATTTATGATTCGGCTGAAATATAGAAACACCTATGCTTGTCCCCTATCTATGATGTATGGGACTTGTAGTTATGTACATGAAAGTGGCTAGGGATGGTACTAAACAGCAACAGTTACGACAGTTAACGTACGTAATGTGGTATTGTTATTGAAATTAGCTCTGGTTCCTATTTAATCAAAACAATTTATATCGTGGTGAAACCTTTGTTTGTTATAATCAGCAAAATATTAAAACATAACAAGCATTGGAGAACGCTGTAAAAAAACACTAACGCTCATTAGTCTAACGTATACCATTCATGTGTCATTTAATTCAATATTTTGTTAACATCACTGGCATGAAAAGCAAATTTCGGTGTTGTGTTTGATTTTTTCCAGAGATGTCTTTGTCACGAGTTGTCTTTCTTCCTTCGTGTAGGTGGTGCCTACCACTGTACCATATGATCAATACGGTATGCTCATCTTACAATAACTACACACGACTTCGTATATGTTAAAAGCCCATTAGTGTATCAGCTATAGAATATTTAACGTGTACAGACAGAATTAGGAAATATGATATTATTAATAAAGCGTTTTACAATTCACGAAAAAGATCACGAATGTTGTTCCGAATGTTTGTATCAGTCGGCGACATCGACAGATACTCCATTACTGTAGTTGAATTCTTCTCGGCTACACCTAATTAGAATTGGTTAAAACCTTAGAGATCCGACTGTGAACACTGTCGTATGTGCATGTCTTATACGGTGTGACAACCATGTGGTCAGAAACTATCGCGATGATTGGAAGGCCCATCTAGCGGAAAAAAACGACACTTCAGTAAAACATACATATATCTATGACTTAAGACAAAAACAGGCCTGTATCGTAACAAACGATATATAGTTCTACATTGCAGATATGGCGAAACTGATGGTAATCAACATGCTAACTGCGAATCCATTTACTAGACAATTAAATAGGTTTCATTGAGGTAGCAGTAGGGAAAGGAGGACAAGGAGACACAACATGAATATACCACAGCTTCCCGAAACATGCCGATATTCACACACCACAGCATGGTGCTAACTAGGGAGGTCATTCTTTCACACTGCTAATTAGAACTATGAACCGAAGATACAGAAAACTAAGTTTTAAACATACCAAAACATGTTCCATAAAGCATAGTAGAATATGTCCTGGAATTAATCCTTTCGAAACGAGATTTTTATTTTAGGCTTTTTGGGTCGCATCGATATATTCGTGTTGTGTTGTAATAGTAGAACATCATATTAAAATCTGGCAAACCAGTCGTTCATTTCCCTTTATGCTCAGCGCTATACAGGAGCAGACCCTATTAGTTTTATAGACTATGATGTGTCTCGGCCAAGGGACAGAGTCTTCCTCACAGGGTCGAGCGCTTACACGAAGGCTAAAAATGAGGTGGTGTCAAGGAAGACGTTAGGAAGAAGAGAATACAATGTAGATACGATCCTAAATTTAGTCGCCTTAAACGATTTATAAAGCCCTATCTGCAGGGCCAAATGGTGTGATCCCGAGTGTTGAATATCCTTGTCCTTTCGATTAATATGAAAGAATGATTTTATCTCACATACGAAATATTATTACAAATATCTTGACATGTTCTCCAATTTCCCCCGTTACGAATCATTTCTCCAAACATAAAAATTGTGAAATTCTTTAGATAAATAGAACTGTTTATATCCTGAAAATTCTACCATCTGGTTTCTGAATTTAGCTTTCAAATTTTACCGAGGAAACAATTTTGTTGTTATGGCTGTCACGAGGTTGTTATGTGTAGTCATTGCATGAAATTATATACGCAGCCATAGTTATATGTATCAATGACGTCGTGGCCTGGCATTGTTGGACACACATCAAGGTGTACACCACAGTGTATCTTTGAACGTCTGTCAAACCTTCTTATATACTGAATTCTGAATACGTATGAAAATGCTTTTCAGATAAAGAAAACATCCCGGAACATATGTGGTATTGACAGGTGTTATATATTACTACAATATGACATGGGCAAATGAGTCCGACATAACATTGATATATGAATGTTATTTCCAATGAAATATTTTTTTAATATAAAAATAGATTAATTATATTACTTTGACCAACCACATTATGCGCCGTAACTCCTACCACTAAAACCATGTACACCAGAACAATTCATTGCTTCATCGATACACCAACCAAATAACTAGGTACTACAGAGAGACATTAATAAATGACGAGTTTTCTATCTTTTACGGTTAACCATTGTCATGATCTGTACACCGGATATTTATATATATGTCGCGACACGAGAGTAGAATTAGCCATCTGTATAATGAAATAAATTGTTATAAGAAAATAATACATAAAAATATACCATAACAAATGAAAAAACAATAATGGTAAAAGCAAATGATATATGGGTCAAATCAAATAAAATATTGATAAAATATTACCATCAGTGTATAATGATAGCACAACACGCGCGGCGATTCTATTGTTACGGGAATAGTCGATGGGGTAGCAATGTGGGGCCATGACCCCATTTTTAGTGTGAACATATGAATGTCTTGATTCCAATCAGCTGTTAAATCGAATTCGTTGACGATGACGGGAGAGAAAGAAATATGGGTATTTTGATAAACAAAAATGCAACTGCAGCGAGAATAAATGATATTCATTAACATGAAAGCTGTAAATATAAGGAATATATTTTGTATTGTTGAGATAATGAGGGTATAATGATAATGGAGCCTGTGTAAATTTTATGTAACCCGACTTCGCCGGGGTTACATAATTTACATGTGCTCCATTATCATTATACCTTCATAACCTCAACAAAATAAAAATATATTTCTTAAATACTGATAAGATCAAATCAAATAATGATAAAACCACACAATATAACGAATACATAAATTTAAATAGTATATTTGAAACATACGAAATAGATATGGTGTTCCATGATTACAGGTGTAATACTAGTTTATCTCATACAATAAACATAGCGCGCCGTAATTAGCGTATAACTAAACATGATGTCAGGACAGAGGTAACAACGGGATGTCGTCTGAGGCTGAATTCTAAATATATGCTTTCTATGTAAATATCTAAATATAATTTCAACCGTTTGACTGGGGAATTGGGTTGATATTATTTTCTCCGTGATATGTTACGCCAATAGGTGGCGCCTATTTGCACGTGCAGGATGTGCAAATACGGGGACGTACACGTGTCGGTATCCCTGTGTTGGTCATTCAGGCGCCTCAGGTAGCGGAATACACACGGGTTAATTGTTTTTTATGAGTTATGAGTTATGGGGTGAAAATTCATAAAGAATAAAATTTTGTTGTGTCGAATGAAATTTTTCTAAATCGGGTATATTTGGAGTAGTTAATTATCTACTTTACATGCATGTGTAAGTAAACATTTGCACTAATTATAGATATATGTATATAAATGGTGGTTTTGTAATAAAGCCAGTGCCTCTGTCGCCGTGAAAATACATTTCTTGTGTTTTGGTTGTTTATCCTATTGGATAATAAATGGAGAATGTATAAAATATCAAGTGTATACAATTACATACTAGATCTGAATACAAATGTCAACAAGTTCATCTTCATTACACAAGATGTATCACTATAAGGAACCAAACATTAGAAACAATCAAATTTCACTTCAGCAATATTGTTTCTTGTTTCATACTTTTTATAAAATATATCGATATGCTCTTCAGCATTGTTTAGCTTTACATCTCTTTACAATAGCTACTAATTCACTCGAGGCTGAGAGCTTATGGGGTTTTATTTGTACATGTATTTCATAAAATGTATCCCTTACCCATAGATTCGTAAAAGCTACATTTTTGTATGTTAATTGGAAAATGCACAAGAACGATAATGATTATGCTACACACAAAGAGTTAATTGATTAGCTGTTATGTGCCATAGACTAATGTCCCCAACCTTTTTTAATGCATAATGCATTATTAAAGCTGAGTTTGCGTTTTGTATTAACATTTGTTCATGGATGATAGGTATGACGACCATGTGTAAGTGTCCACACTGTACATGGTAACAGCAGACACACTCGCCGTCGTCACAGAACCTTAAGTTATTTGATATCTGCTGTGCTTTTTATAACCTACATGTTGGAATTTAGAATGGAATTTAAATCCATCATCCATCTCAATCTCTTCCACTTCTTATGTCACGTTTCGCTTGCGGGTAAGTTTGGTAAATACAAGTAGTAATGGACATTTTTTTTAGAATGCTGTTTTCTAAATCCATAATCTAAAAAATGCATTCAGTTCATTATTAATTATGCGAATTATGGCATGCATTGTCCGTTTAAGTTGTATATTTATATCTAAAATTGCTGGAAAATCGTTTTGTTTGTGATTATTTCTAATTTTAGATATTCTTGTGTTTTGTTTTTGTTTTTTTTTTTTTTTTTTTTTTTTTTTAATATAAAACGTGTTAACGTCGTTTCATTTAACGGCATTATTCAATTGATTTTCCTAGTATTCCGTTATCTGCATTGCGTGATATTCATGGAAATGAATTTCAAAATACATATGATGAAATATCCTGCATTCCCACTCATCTAAAAATATATTGATAAAACCCTTTCCTTTATTATGTCAATATATATGCATTCTTTCTTGTTTAACAGAAAGCATGACCAGCCGCACTATGTACAATTTAGCGTTAAACAGACCGACATCCCAGTCGTCCACATTTTATGGTGCTGACACCAATGGTTCCTCCTGGCACGCAGTCGACGGGCTCCTTGATCCTGGGTTGTGTGCATCTACGGACTATGTGGATGAGGATAGCTGGTGGCAAGTGGATTTGGGTCGGACGTACAATGTCTCACAAGTAACAGTACAGAATACTGTGGACCAGCGTAAGTCATTATAGTTATTTACTTACTTCATTTTTCTTTACATTTCTTCTCGATTTTACAGTTCCTTAGTAATGAGAACATCATTAATGTGAATTGAAGAAGACTAAACCTGCCAGATGTAATTTCGTTTTTAAATTGATAAACGATTATTATGCATTGCTTAGCAAATATGACAATTTAATTACCACTATTATTGCAATATATGTTACGTAACTAGTATGTTAGCCATAAGTATTTTAAATGTAGGCAAAGGAAGGGAGGAGTGTCAATTTGGGCCATCTGGTGGTCATGACCGATAAGCATTACTTTTTTGTTTAGTGATACCCTGGGTTTAGGACATCATGATATGACATACGATTAAGGTCAGGTCGGAGTCCCTTATGAGTTAGGGGGAGGTTAAAATGGAGGGACAATTTTCTGTTTTGTCCAGTTTTGTTGGAACCAAATGATATTTTTGAATTTCTCACTCTAAACAACACGTATATATGTATGTATTCGCTTTGTTGTATTTTGGAAGAGGGTCTTTGTTAAGTTGTAACAAGCTTACAGGAAGTGTTGCAAGCAACACACGTCCCCTGCTGTCAATTACATTTTCTAATCTATGGCAAGTTATTAATGCTTAGTTATGCTATAATTGTATGAAGATTGAACAAATAACGTTGTTGTGATCTCGAGTTATCATTGAAACTTATATTTTGTGAATCAATCTATTTTTAGTAACAGTGGCCTTTGCAGTTGACCTTTTGACCCCAAATTCAATCGCAAGCTGTATTTTCTCATATGTTACCATTGTGTGCAGTTTGATTAAAATCAGTTTATGTTTTCTCAAGTTATAGTCTGGAAACTAATATTTTGTGAAACAATCTATTTGTAGGAACAGTGACCTTTGCAGTTGACCTTTTTAACCCATATACAGTTCCAAACTGTATTTTCTCATATGCTACCGTTGTATGAAATTTGATCAAATCCGTTGAAATTTTCGCAAGTTACCGTCTGTAAACTTATATTTTTTGAAACTATCTATTTTCAGTAACAGCTACCTTTGTAGTTGACCTTCTGACCCCAAATTCAATCCCAAGCTCTAAATATGTTGATGTTTTCTCAAGTTATCGTCTGGAAATAAATATTTTGTGAAACAATCTATTTTTATTAACAGTGACCTTTGTAGTTGACATTTTGACCTCAAATTCAATCACAAGCTGTATTTTTCCAAATACTACAATTGAGTGAAGTTTGATTAAATTCCATCTATTAGTTCTCCAGTCATCATCTGGAAATTAAATCCGGATGGACAGACAGACAGACACTAACTATAGTCCCCTCTGGTTTCATGGCAGAGGACTAATAACTTGTACCCAATTCCTTGTCATATGATTTTGTTTTTGACAACTAATACCTTATTACTAATGTTAGCCATTGTGCTGCAATGCTAGTTATCCATGATTGCGCTTTCGAGTTACGATCAACGTGTTAATTCATCGTTTAAGTATTCACATACTATGGATATTATCTGGAATGTAAGCACTACATGCAGTGAGAATTTACCATACTTAAGGCTACACTTTATATTTCTTATCAAATTAATCATTCGATTTCTTAAGTAGACCTCATTTACTCACCTTTTCCTAATTGATTCGTAGTTTTATATGATATTTCCTTTTAGCTGAGATGTTGTCCAATTTCCAAATTGAAGTTGCTGGAAGCATTGACGTAGTGGAAATGGACCTGACCGGGCCTCAACTTTGTTATAACTACACGTCCAATGTCATTGGGCCCGGTGAGCTGAAGACATTCAAATGTCCAGCGAGTATTGAGGGACGCTTCGTGAGGATAACAAAGCATACCGTAGCCAGTACAGCGCTTAGGCTCTGTGAAGTCATAGTGGAAGGTATTTGGTTGTCGTCATATTTAGTTTCTTTGATATCCAGTAGCTTTACAATAAGACTGCTTTATGACATAGGTTTGTGAAGCTCTGGAAAGCGGACGATGATTAAAAGTCTATAATTCACTCATTATATTGACGTTTTATATCAGTCTACTACTTTAAAGTTGAATGGTCTGTAACTTTCGCTCTTTTTGTCATAGTGAAAACTGTTTCAATGTTATACATATTTTTCTCCGTCTGTCTGAGTTTTAAACTTTCTGATTTTACCATTTTTATAAAGTTGTAGCACTGGAAGATTTTTTAATCATAAAGGTAAAAACTCTTTTTAACGTGCACACCTGAAAAAGAGGCTCGAAATAAACCGAATTTCCGAACTCTTCCGAACATCGTCGCGACAATCTCGAAGTAACACGAGAGTTATGAAACCAAGAGAAAATTTCAACAATCTTTCATAAACAAATTATGTGGTCGACCTCAGCAGACTGGATCTACAAAAAAATAATGCTCGCTCATTACTATATTTGATACACACAATATTTTACGGCAACACATGTGCACTTACACTAGTTACCTAGCTCACCACGTGCAGGTCGTGTCGAACGTCAGTCACGTGATACGATTCGGAATCCGACAAAACCTGAAGTCACTTAACATGACGGTGATTGAAGACGCTTTATTCAAAACCAGGAATACATGATCCTTAGATTTCGGTTCTCCTATAGGCCGACATATGCTTTTGAGGAGCTAAATCATCAAGTTACATGTCAATATTCAAATATCAAATTTTTAAGTGACATATATCGTTACAGTGAAATTGGCATGCAATATAACTTTAAATATCAAAATTTCTAATATAATAAGAGAGAAACTCTTTCGAAGCTCTTTTCCGGTAACATGAATGTAAGTACAAGTACTAAGGTTGATACATACATGGATGGCACCCCAGGCCTGTGGTACTGCATGGACACATAAAAATTAACGTGCAAATCCGAATCATAGAGTTCTGTTTAAATTAAAAGTTTTATTTTCCTTAACAATTCTGTCTTCTTGAAATAGACAAAAAAATAAACAAGTAGAGATTCGCTCTTCCTATGCCGTGCATGATTCATATTAGATGCTTGTATTCCGATATTCTTGTTGAATGCGGCCAATGTATAAACACATGTATTTGCATGTTCGTACAACCGAAGCATTTAAAAAAACTGGGGATTTAATGTTAATGGATTTTTTTTTAGATTTTAGAAGAATTCACACTACATAACATTGGTCGGTCTTTAATTGATGCCTTATCTGAGTATGTGGATCATTTGTATTGTTCCATTAATTGCACGTCATCACAGATATATGTGAATGGGTGGTCGGGTTTCTTATCCGTGTATTTGAAATTGTTTCGTATTTCGTCGGTGAATTACATATTCCGTCTTTGCATATTACAGAGAAGAAACCGAACAAGAACATCCATCTGGTCACATTATACTGACAACGGACAGACCAGGGGCCTCACGCTGTCACGCTGTTAAGGTTGTGCGCTAAGCACGATCAGAAACCATCACTTTTATAAACTGTGGTGCGTCACGGCCGGGGCAGAAACTAATCTGTATTGTACGTTTGATGACCATGTTATGTTTTTTCTTCTTTATGATCGGTAGATTTTTGTGTATATGGTATTTCTGTCGCCGATTTTGCGAGTAAAGTAGACGAATGACACATTCTCAGTCATAAGTAATATATGAACGCAGCCAAAACAATTGCCTTTATATCCATATCTTTAATATTGATTGGAATTGATAACTTAGGGTTCGCTCCTTCTCTGTCTTGTTGTTAATTCAACTGTGTGGAAAATGGTTTTACATTTAAGATATGCATTTAGACGAAGTACATAATAATATTGGTCCGAATTCATCAAATTTATCCTCGACCTCTGAAAATGTACTTCTCCATTTCGTTTTCTTCTTTCTATTCGCCTTGCAGCTCTTCTTCACGCAGCAAATTGGAAATTGCATCATTTCTTATTTGGACGGTTGAATACTTCGCTCAACTGTAAATGTCCTTAACTTTTTTTTCAATGATAGTAATGATACGAGAATTGGCCTTCTGTCCGGCTCCATTTAGGCATTTCCATTTTCATTTTCCCCAGTCTTATAACTTTGCTGAATATTTCCACTCTATCGTTAAGTTCCGCTAATCCTCCTAAAATCATCGTTTGTGCATCGTTATCTTAGTAAACAAAGCACGGCTGAATTGTGCACGGTTAAATCGAATACTGCGGTTGAATCGAATACATTTTGCGGTCCTGTCGTTCTAAAATATACCAACATTTGCTTTTTTGTGTCGAACATTCCGGCGACACGCTGTCTGAGGTAAAAGTCAAGTCGCGGTCCGATTGACCGAACATGACTGATCAACTGTAACAGTGGAAACGAACGTTATTGTTCGACCAAAAAAGTTCTTGGTTTATGTCTTGCCTATCCTAAACCAATATGTGGTTTAAAACGCCAACCTAAAAACAGTCGGTACAGTCAGTACAACTTAGACGTCAATTTCTTCGTAAACAGTAAAACACGGATCAGTAGAATCATCGGATAAGCAGACTATTTTGCCTGGTCCCGACGACTTCGACTTATCCGTGTTTTACTGTACATTAAATTCGAATACTGACAGTATCACCTCCACTTTTTAGTAAATGCCGATACGTGTACCATCCTTGATTTGGCTTTAAATAAATCAGCCACACAGTCAACTACCTATGACGATGGTAAGGATCACGCCGGAGACGCGTGGCGATCAGTGGATGGGAACCTGGACCCGAACATGCCTGTCGGTCAGTCATGTTCACACACAGATCAAGTTGGACACCAGTGGTGGCAGGTGGACCTTGTTAGATATTATCATATCACGCAGGTGTCCATCCAAAACAGGGATGTAGTCCGTACGTATCATCATGTTGTTCGATCTTGACAGTTTTATCTAATATTATGTATTAAAGCAAAGTGTATTTCCTAGCTAACAAGACTCTCCGTGAAATATGAAGTATACGCATATATTTATTCCATTTTATGTCACAATTTGTTTAATAGTGGTAAATAATATTAAAGATAAAAGAATAACTTGCGGGATCGGCCCTCAATAGAAATAATCGATTTGTTAAAACGGCAACTGATGTGACATTTAATTTTCGTAGATCAAGGCTAAATACTAATACATAGTTTACATTTGTCATTATAGATGCCGACACAGGCTTGTGTATATTTACAGTTGTAACGTCAGGTATTATATTACAGCCCACCGATTGGGTAATGTGAGTGTTGAGGTATCAGAAACCAACAACTTTGACATCCACAGTGAGTTCTACGATGCTAAGCTATGTCACTATTACGAAGCCTCAGACGTCCCAGCCAGTACGCTGCTCATTCTCCCTTGTTCCGACAATATCGTTGGGCGATATATCAGAATCTCCAAGTTCGTTCCGATATTATATGATGTCTTATCATTCTGTGAAGTGATCGTCGAAGGTAGGTTATATTATATAGATAAGGTAATGAAAAGGACAAGAGTTCCACTTTACAAGAAGACACAACACGAATATACGGCAGTATCCCGATACACACACCCGCACTTCTTTCTCGCAACACTGCATATATGGTAAACCGTCCTTGTTGACCCTGGCTGTCAATAGGATATTTATTTAATCAAACACAAACAAACATATATTATAAAATATATTTTTATTGTCATTGATTATATGTACATATTGTAATACTGACAGGTGGTCGTAAAATGAACTGTTGGTAGAGGCGTCTGTTTATCACGAATTAACGGTTTATCATGATAACGTTTAAAGAAAATATTTCCAGTGTTTTATACAACCTTTCCATTATGTCATACACCATATTGAATACACATTCTGACATTGGAACGTTTTCTCTTTTTATCTACCAGTGAAATTCATACTGTTCATGGAATCTCGATATATTGCTAATACATGTACATACTGTAATGTGAACGTGAAACTCCTCCCAGTGAACAATATTATTTGATTAGTCGTCTAGTTCTTTTGGCATATACTGCGTAGTTAGTGAAATAAAATAAACTCTTTATCGGCCTTGGTTATCAATTAAGGACAATTATTTAACAATACCTTGATACGTGAAAGACACACAGAACAGCTTTAAAACTTCCAATTAATTATCGTAGTTTTTTCCTTGTTGCACATTCATGAATATTTGATTTAGCAACATTAATTATATCTACATTAATTAACCATACACCCTCCAGGGAACTAGTTATAATTATCTAATCTGCACAATTATCCTTTGATCCTGACTTCCAAACAGTGTCATTTTTAACATTAAATGGACACTTAAAGCAGTTTTCTTTCCGAACGGAATCGTTAAAAAAAAGAAAAACAATAGCCATTAGCATGCAGATAAAGGTATCTCTAAATTAAACACCGGGTTTGATCATGGCGGAAAACTCAAATATAGGTTTTACTGTACTTATTCAGTTTGTATCCCCGAACGTATTATTTATGTCATCAATAGAAACTACTTGCAATATTAATACTAGCATTTCTCGCTATACACCGGAAATACAGCTCAACAACCCATTGACATTCTATTAAAGAACAGTCATTAGATGGTATATGTGGCACCAAAATAGTCCTCTAGGCAACCAATTGCATTTATGAAATTTGAAGAAAGCATTTGATACTATTTACGGGTAGAAATGTTTATTTTGTACATGACATTGTATATATTTGCAACTTTACAACACAGTCCTTTTTATATGAACAATAATATAAGGAAATTGAGTGGGTTTTTTAATTTACCGTTTGACTTTCTGATCAAAATGTTTATAAATAACATTTACCAAAAACCATTTATATATGTATGTATTCAAGTGTAAATTGATTCCAGGCGGTGACCCATCATGCATCCAGGGCACAACAGGAATTACCGCGACTACTACAGTAACCGAAAATACTACAGACGAGCAGACAGACACCACAGATAGTCCTGAGATCACGAGTACCACAATTAGTCTTCCCTCTACATGCCCGTGTAGCTGTAGGGGATCGATTGAGAAATACTACAACAGGAGCATTGAGAGCCTGCTGGATGAACTAAGAGAAGAGTTGATGGTCAGTAAAAAAGAAACAGCCTCTTATACAAGAACACTGGTCAGTGTTGACGACGGTAGGACATCCTCACGTAACATCGGATACGTTGGAATTGTCCTTCTGGTGGCCGTAGGACTAAGTATCGTCGTGCCGGACGTGGTCAGTCTGGCGATGTATATGAAAGGAAAATGAACCTACTAATAGTACACGGAACCTGTATCAATTGTAAGAAGTCAAATGTGTTGTTTTAGCATCATTTAATAACAAAAAAGACGGTAAAATGGAAGATTTGTTTCGTTAGTTCAATACAGGTGTCCTCAATTCCGCCACTTTTACTTTCGTCTCTGAAATGATAGGTTTAACTCTTGTTGATGACAGATTACAAAACCCTATGTGATAGGCCCATGCGGCCCTGAACAATCTACGAATGGTGATATTTGGACATAAGACTAACTAACTCATCAATGTCAAGAATTTGCAAAGTGTTAACGAATCGGCAGTAATTGGATAGTAATCGTGGACAACGAAGTGTTCATCAAAACGCCATTCGACATTTTCTTATTGAAAAAGTGATTTTGTATTCCCTGGTAGACTTAATTTTGTAATGATACAAATATTGTAAATATCATTGGATACTAAAATATCCTTGAATATAACACAACGACACAAAGCCTTATTGGAAATCACTCAAATGAACTGACTTAGGACATACTATTGACTTTCACAAATGTGTACTTAGTAAGGTCAGTCAAGGGAATCCCTAGCGTAGTCAGTTGTTTGGCATTTCTCGAAAATATTCGATTTACGCAGTATGAAACAAATATGGCAGAAACTTTTGAAATGGTTGTCAAAGATGTTTTGAGTAATTATTATATATATGATAATACGTACTTATATGTTCCGTTTTATATCGCACCACTTAGCGGAAACTTGATAATAACTAGAATACATTTTAGATCTTTCTGTTTTTCCATTCAATAAAAATAGACAGACTTTGCCAATTTGATTTTTTTTAACATCAACATTTATTTTTAATTGTCTCACTCATACTCTTTCGTATTTTCTCCACGTTCAGCCATTTACTTTTTACAATCTTATAAAATGTACGTTCAATTGCTTACTCTCCGTCTCCAATCCCCCCTCCTCTCTCTCTCTCTCTCTCTCTCTCTCTCTCTCTCTCTCTCTCTCTCTCCTCTCTCTCTCTCTCTCTCTCTCTCTCTCTCTCTCTCTCTCTCATATGTAACCATATTGACCTAGGAGGATTTTTTTAAATATATATTTCTGTTTTTGATTATATTATGGTTTATGATATAGACATAAATGAATAAAATCACAAAAGGAAGTGTTATTAACAGTCCATTATTTATAATGAGAACATAGCATGCAATCAATTGATGACATGAGGAACTATCCATGCAATATATACTATATAGAAGATAATGAATAGATTAATACTAAATAGTAGGGATCGCCTTTAAGCAGTTACTGTTTATTTATTGATGTTGATTATATATTGATAGACGCTTTATTCGAGCACTGTTTTTCAGCTGAATGATCGTGTTATGAGGTTTGTTTGGACGTCCGGATATATGATTTCTATAAGGTTTCTGTTGTACAATAGAAGCATTCTCTCCATAATTTCGCTAATTATATTGGCAAAAGGCACCATAATCTAAACCAATTCCAAAAGATATTGAGAACGCGTCTCACCCTCGGTTTTCTATGAGATCGAGCTAATACCCTACAACCTGCCATGCACGCTATTAGATCTGTCAACTATGATTTTGCTTATTGTCGTCACGGATGGCCAACATTGGGTAAGCAAGTACATTACACGAGTAAGTATACAGTAGCAAGTACATAATATCGGTAAGTATACCGAAGCAAGTACATTACATGGGTAAGTAGACCGAAGAAAGTACATTTCATTTAAGTATACCGATGGTATCAAAATAAATCAAATCATATCGTTATACTGGTAACACGATACGATTTTACTTCTCTAATGGAAACATGGCAAACTGGTTCATCGAACTGATATATAACCACTCTGCGAAAAACCGTCTATCCGATTGGTTACGATTCTGCCGCCAATCAATAAATTATTACAGTGGTTTCTGCTTGCTTCATTGTATGATCGAAATTTGTATCTTTATGCCTGAAATATCTCCTTTTTACGCCGAATCTATTGGGGATCTTTTTAAAGAGAGTTTGCCTTTATCATTTGCTGGTTAAAACAAAATCAAACGGCATGGCCATGGCTTTTAATAGAACATACATGTAAGGAAGGCTCTTGGTTTTTGCCGCTAGGTCGAAACGAAACTATGAACAGCGTGAACATCAAAGTATTGTGTAGCAAGTAAAAACAGTGATAGATTAAACACTTTTATAAACCTTGATCTCAATACGTTATGTATGTGGATATATAAAACAAGAGTTGCAAAAACGTCTCACAACGATGTTGTGATATTCAAATCACGTCTTCAGACTGTTAATACGTGGTTGACCTGCTGGTTAAAGGCTTGCTTGTCTCTAAGTGTTAAGGTGAGAACATGATGTAATTTCAGCGGTGATTTTTGTTTTTGTGTAAAAGTGAACTAAGACATGAAGAAAAGAGAACAAAGAACTAACATCTTTACAGTCAAGGTAGGTATATGGTTCACATTATCATTAGTACATTTACTTTATGGTTGTACACATTTATCCAGTTTTTACACTTGTACACATTTATCCAGCTTTTACACTTGTACACATTTATCCAGATAATATCACGCGGCCGTCATACGTCATTTCACATGGAATTCATCAAGACAACATTACATAGATATTGCAAAATGTTTCAATTATTGATCTTTGGACGAAAAACGTATGTTTGAGTATTTTCTATGAAGTTGGTCTCATGATGTTTTCCTTAGCGCTTTTTACTGGGTTGCAGAATTAATTGAAATGATATCATCTAAATATGGCAACGAATCGTATTGATGGCAATCCTCTCCAAGACACTCGAATGTTAGGAGGTTGCGACGAGTCCTGTTGAAAGATCTTTTAACTATAATGCAATGTATAACTGAAACACTACATGTTTGTGTAAGTGAAATTATCCGATATTATCACTATGACATAGACAGTTGTTGCCTTTAAGTATAAAATCTGGTACCTAGGTGATAATGTTATTTAAAATAATCCCTATGTCATTCACGTTTTAGTAATTTTAGAGTTATTTCCCTTTCAGTAATAGTTCGTGTGTGTCGGTATTCCGTATGATATATGGCCGAGGTACGATATTATCAAGTAATCTCAAATATTTCTTAAATATTATACATCTTGTGACCTTTCAATTTTTGTATTACTTTTAACACACGCATTAAAATGCTACTAATTGTTAATGTTGTGTCAAATGGGGCTAATATTTGGAATGAAACAAGTGTCAATCACGTCTTGTCGATGACTGGGTTTTTTTAATTCTTATTTTATTTTATTAGGTTATTTGACCCGAAGGGTCAGGATCAACTACAGTTATAGTGCTTCGTCCGTCGTCGTGCGCCGTGCGTTGTGCGACATGGGCCTAGCGCCATGCGCCGTGCGCCGTTCGTAAACTTTTACATTTAAAACGCTACTCCTCCTTAATCTTTGAGTGGATTACTTCCATATTTGGTGTGAAACATCATTGGGGAAGGACAATCATATTTTTAAAAAATGAGCCTTTTCCGAACCCTTGGGACTGAGGGGTGGGGCCCCAAAAGGGGATATTTTCTTAATATTAGCTTTAAAGTTTTACCTCTCCTTAACTCTTGTGTGGATTACATCCATATTTGGTGTGAAACATCATTGGCAAAGGACAATCATATTTTATATAAAGATTTTCCAAGATGGCCGCTAACCCACTTCCTGTTTTAAGATTTCACTCTCCTATCTCAATGAAAATTGGTTTATAGGGGTTATAAGGGATACCGAACAACATGCAACCATTTTCGTAAAGATTTTAGTATTCCAAGATGGCCGCTGGCCCACTTCCTGTTTGCAGGTTTCGGTCTCCGATCTCAATGAAAATTGGTCTGTAGGGGTTTTACGAGATGGTGAACAACATGCAAACATTTTCGTGAAGATTTTGGTATTCGAAGATGGCCGCTGGGCCAACATCCTGTTTTTATATTTAGGTCTCTGATTTCAATGAAATCTAGTATATAGGGGAATTAAGGAATGCTGATCAATATGGTAAAAATTTGAAAGATTGTCGCCGGGCCAACTTCCTGTTTTTAAATTTTCGTCTGCAATTCATTGAATATAAAAGTACTTCAGAATTTCTTCCAAGATGTTCATACACTGTGCAACTGCTTTCTTGATTTTTGCAGGTGGGGATGGGGATGGGGATGTAGAAGGTCATTTTGGGGATTATGTAATGGTGTCCATTACAATGAGTACTTGTTTTAGCTTTAAAATCCTAATCCTCCTTAACCCTTGAGTGGATTTCATCCATAGTTTGTGTAAAACATTATAGGGGAAGGAATATCATATACTATATAACGAGTTAGGTCCGACCTCTTGGGACAGAGGAGCGGGGCTCAGAAGGTGGAACTTTGATGAAGTTTGGCTTTAAAAGCCTACTCCTCCTTAACCCTTGAGTGGATTAATGCATCCGTATTTTGTGTGAAACATCACCGGGAAAGGACAATCATATTTAATATAAACGAGTTAGGTCTGACACATGGGGACAGAGGGGCGGGTTTCAGAAGGAATAACTTAAGTTGAGGACAATCATATTTTATAAACGACCGAGGTAAGATCCATGGGAATAGAACGGCGGAGTCCAAAATGGGAGCTCTGCTGAAATTTGGCTTTAACATCTGACTCCTCCTTAATCCTTGAATGGGTTACAACCACATATGGATAACTTAAGGGCTATCAAGGTTGTTCAACAAATGACATTTACTTATTACAGAAACAGAAACTTACATATTCAACTAAGGAGTTCCTTTTATTGTTTATATTAATTGTTAACCACTACTTTATACTGTTACTTTGTTGTTTTGTGCCAATGAATGAGTCAGATGACCGTTAAGGCCCATGGGTCTCTTGGGTTTTTTTTGGGTTTTTTTTTTTTTTTTTGAGGGGTTTAATAAGCCACTGGTGTGCATTCTAGTTTCTGCCGTACATGTAAATATGCAAAACCGGAACATTATTACATCAAAGTATTTGTCATTTATTCATGAGCATGCATTTCCTAACGTGTAGATACATTTTAAACGCTCTAATCAGAATACATTAATGCTAACGCATTCAGCTGTCGTTTTACTGGTTGTAGTTGAGGTTAGACAAACGGAGATATCGTGCGGGCATTGATCCTTGGATAATATTTTATGCAATTGTAACAATGTCAAGGACTCTTTTTTGTACGTCCTATTTTAGCGGCCTTGTAAGGACGGCCTCCCGTGTAGGTAGTCTGTAGCCTGTATGAAGTGCGCGGCGCGTGTTTTGGGAGACTGCAGTATATTCGTGTTGTGTCTTCTTTTATAGCGGAACTCTTTTATAGAGCTATATCACTGAAGCACTTCAACAAAGACACCAAACAATACCTATAGAACTATTTTACCGACTTAGGCCTTTCTTAGCATACTATCCACTTTAAATGTATAATCACCAAAACCAACAATTCATGAACATCAGACATATCAAATTTTGTTATTAAAGCAGAAAATATTGTCATTATGATAATCAATGCTTATCTCACTAAATAATTTATTAATGTTATTAAGTTCAGATAATTTAATTGTACTAATAATGATACACCTAAAACCACACTACATTTTACCACTCCCAAACATAAATATTAAATTTAATCGTACTACTGTATGAAAAAGGAATCAGACAAATATAATAAATGTATTTATAATAAGACTGAAACACAACTGCTTTAATTACTATATGTGAAACAAGGTATGTTAATATGTACATGTACATGTATCTAACACAGGTGTCCACTGACACTGTCCATTACCTTTATAATGGTTTTAGTAGTTAAACCTGGTTGGACTGAGTTTATCTGCATCCTCAATACCCAAGGGTTTACTATCAATAACGTAATATCCACCCCATACAATTGTAAGAAATATTTGTATTATTATGTAAACACGATATCACTCATCACACATCGTCTTATCTCGTAACCTCATAAGCGAGCCTAGCCGAATAACTTATCGGTGTTAATTAACATAAATAGAATGGTTAAGGATATTGTCAAATATAATTGTAATTTTCTAAACCGTCATATTATTGTTACATAATACCCTCCCACTTTGTATAATATTTTGAGGTATAAAATATAACCGTGATGTTTTGGAATTTTCAAGTCTTTGTGCAATGGAAAGCAAACAGAAAAAAAAGAAAATACTGATTGACTACTTTCACTTTTACAAGCATTATACGCGAAGACTATTTTGATATACATTATAAAGATGTGCGAAAATTATAGAAAAAATACTTTGAAGTAAATGTAATCTCTTATGATAATACATGTCATTACATTAATCAGACCAAATATTTCTATATTTTGTAATTTACTAATTTACTAGGCCATACCAATAATACACGTCTTGAACTAATTCATTTCTTTCATCATTGTAAAACACACAAAGGGCTTTAGAACTGCAGAACTCGTGGTGTCTTTTCTTAAGTAAAATGCGAAGTGCGTCAAGTGTTTTTGAGTTACACATTGTATTCGTGTTGAGTCAACTTATTGCTTTCTGTGATAGTATTGCACATGTCTAGAACCATTCTTAGATAGTTATTGCAGTAAAAATGATATCTGCGTCGGGGAACTCTCAAATGATAACTATTTGGCAGTTACCTATCTGCTACATGTGATTATTCATGCATACAGATAGGTCTATTATATTACAAAATTAAAATCATGATATTTGAACTATGCATTAAAATTATTCTTTATTGTTATAGTGTTGACATTTAAATGGGTTTTTTTTCTTCAAATTACATAATGTACAATGTTATTAAAACATGATTTATGAAATATATCCGTTTGATACCTTGAGCAAATACCTGCTCTAAAAGCTGCTTGTCGAGTTCTCACCTGTAGTAAGACTTAATAGACCATGAAAAACTTGCAAGATCTTGCTCAAAACGTCAGAAATATCATCAGATCACAACAGGCCTAACGGCGCCCACGCATCGTAATATAGAAGCTAGCAGAGGTAAAACATTGATGATTAATCATTTTTTATGCCTAGCATATTTTAAATTAAATTAAAATATACAAAACAATTAAGTAATTTTATCTGTATCTAAAGGATTGGTATTAAATTTGAATAGTACAAGAGAACATCAAAAGTTTGGTAAATATACTGTTTGTGCAAATAACATTGCAATAATAGAGAGTGTAGCAAGTGTTCTTGTGATATAATTTGTTTGAATATGTGATTGGCAATTATGCTAAAAGTAAAGTAAACAATTGACCAACAGTCAGCAGTCGCGTGATTTTTTTAAATTTATTTCAAAATTGCGGAGAATAATAGTAGTAAAATTGTAATAAAATGTCGAGGTATGAGAGAAAAATACTCTTACATACGTGGGTAGGAAGGATCGGAATATTCTACCCTCGGGATCACAAAACGTTGGTAAAACATTTCGTGATCCTCGCTTAGAATATCCCTATCATTCATATCCACATATGAAAGAGTGTTATAATCAATCACCAGTCCCTGTATTCCTACATGAAGAGGTTTTGTAAGCTAGGCCTGGTATGGGCAATCACGTATCACAGTTGAGGCACACACATATATATAATTATGCAGGTTCAGCTTAACATTAACTGTGGAGGGTAATTGATGATAAGTGTAAAAAATCAAATACAACGCAGCAGTATTTCACCGCAGTGATAAAGGGCCATTTATTATAATCCGCTATACTGATATACAATGCTCTATTTGATTTACTTCGTTGCATCGTGTATATAATATTACTACAAGATTCATTAAACCTGTAATGGTGTTCTCTAATATAACAATAAAACACACAAAGACAGTAAACTTTTTATTACAGCGTATCCCGTTACACAGTTTTATAACTATGCATTCCATTCATCTACAATACACGGCAAATTAAACTACTACAAATATTTTTAAAACCATTACGATCTTTTATTAGAAGGAATTTTAAACGTTGCTATTACAAAGCTGTGTCCATTAACCAAAATTAAAAAAAATGAAATATTTTTTATACAAATTTTATTTATGTAACATGAATTGCGAAGCAAGTTATATAATTTATACAGGTTATTTCCGATCATTTGGAAAACCCACGTGATCGGCATGTGACACCTGTCCTTGTCTCCACTACAGTATTAATATGTCACTTATTTTCAGCCGAGATCCATTTTCAACATGTTGCATATATTCGAATTCCAACTCGACCACACATTTACTCAGCCAATTATTTTCCCATCCATGTGTGACGCGGAAACCTGACAATAACAGCACATGTGGTGTTGATGAATACGACCTTCACTGACCAGAGGCTATTTGACCTATTATCACAGGGGCCCACCAAGGGTATTTCATTACTTCAAATTTTTACCATGCTTTCTTTCATGTTAGATGATGTATCCTGAATCTGTTGTAACTGAACCAACGCGATAGACACTTAGGAAACGTTTGAAGATAGTGTCTTTTGATCACAAACCTGATTAATTACCTGCAAATACATTGACAACGGGATTGTTGTCACCAGATGATGACAATATTAATTGACGTATTCAGTAATCTGGGTGATTTTCAAATATAATTTACATTGTAAGTATTGCAATCTAAACCAAATACCGCCCCAAACAACCGGTATTTGGATCTGTTTAACCATCAGATTCGAAAGTGCAAAACAAGTGATCAAGTTTCGAACATGACATGCGCATTGACTGTAGTAACTGCACTTTTGGGAACTGACGCAGTAACGGATCGAGGGGCCCAGTAATACATTGTATCTGTCACAATTATAGCCTTGACATAGCCTTAACATGATATTGATAATACTATAACCTAATTTATAGCTCATCATGATGTTCGTGTCATCAATTTCAAAACTGTTAGATAAAAGAATTATGAATACCAATTCCATTTCATCTGCACTTTAATTACAGACATTAAAATTTATTACAATAACGCTGGGGACATATCTATCTATTACGTAAAAGAGACATCTGTTAAAAGAGATATGGCCACTTTCTGCCTGCCACGACTGGGCTACACACAGCTCTTGTACAAGCTAAATACACTACTGGTAAAATGTCATGCGAGATAATATGGATCTATTTATTACTTCGATGCGAAAATTAAGTGTACATTTGTAATAACACACTCATTCTGACAATTCGAGAGATCTGAAAAGATGTATCGCTTATCATATAAATATTTTTTTCGGTAAATTTATTTGATATCATACATAAATCAAAATATCTATTTAATTATATTTAATGTGATAAAACACAGGCTTATATTGTTTGTTGAAATAGCAATAATAATAACCTAACCTGATAGGCAATGGTGAAAACAGACGGCAGGGCATGACCAAAGTGTTAACGTGACCATGGCCATTGTGAATATCCACTTTATAAACCTGCTTAATCCATCCATCTACTTCTACACTTAGTTTAGGACAATTTCCATGTTGTGTGAGTTATCATATAAGTACACTTATTGTGTATCGCATTGGGAAAACTTTCGATAGTTTAGTTACACAAGAATATACAGTATATGTTCTTTATAAATCACAAATGTGCCACATACTTCTTTGATTTTCTTCTAAATGTTGGTTGTTGTAATTGTTTGATGAAAAATTAAGTTGTGTTCATTTTATATATGATTTTATGACACCCATCTTAGGCTCGCAAAAATATAAAACTTCTATAACTCGTTTCATAAAAAAATCGCAAATGAAAATATCATCGTATCTATACCTATAATGATACATTGTGTGTCGGTGTTACATGCGCTTGCAGTCGGATAACGTCGTTTATCAATGTTTGACGTCCTGTTAATGTCACGAATAAAAGAAATATATAATCATTTTTCTTCTAAAAAACCAATACAAGATCCGGAATTGTTTTATTTACCTGCACTGGGTCTTACAAAGAATGCATATATCTAAATGGGTGTTACAAAACACAATGGAGAAAAAAAATATAATTTTGTTTCTGATTTCCATGTTACATATGTTGTTCTATTCTCGTACGTCATGCACAGCGTGTAAACTCGTGATGGGGAACCCTGACAATTATGGCACATGTGGTGTTGATAAACACGAATTTCACTGGCCACTCAGGTCACTCTGACCTTACATTATAGGGCCCCGCCAAGGGTGAATCTCGTAGTTTGGTTTTATTTTGTTATTTTTCAAGGTTATAAAACACTTTCCTTTGAATGTATGACCGCGTTGATGCTTCACTATTCCCTCACGCTTCATTAACCTTCCATCTGCCCCTAACCTACAGTGTGGAACAGCTAGTTTCCTTCCAACCTGTCATTTGGATTAAAGGTCAGTGTGTTTCGACATTCCTTGTGTATTTAACAATGATGTAATATCTTTTTAACTTTTACCTACTCTGGTCATATTTTTTCTGGGAAAGGACATGTTCAACCATCACTGTACATAATTATAACTGCGACACGTTCGTTTGTTACAAAATGATAGTAATTAATTGAGGAGTGTATGTGAAGACAAAACTGTACATCATTTATGGCAAAGTAATAATGAAGTGGATATTCTATTGTGTGAACAAATGATTATGTGGAAGATTCATATTTGTATTTTGTCTTGTGTACAAAGTACAGTGTAATACATTGTATTTGGATGTGTGGACAATGATTGAACAATGACATCCAGGTAAAGTTATTACTGTTGCCTTTATTACGTTTGAAAATGCGTTTGTTTATATTTATATATGAATGTATTTTGAACACCAAATGAGTTTTTCAAAAGAACTTGAATTACCTTCATATATTGTCGTCTATTTTTAATATTCAAGTTATTAAGTTCCTCTAAAGTTCTAACACAAAATTAAAACACACAGATAGGCACCTTTGCTATGCACAATCTAATAAAATCACGATATAGTATTTGATCGACGACTAATTTTTGACCGTTTCTGGGCGTAAAAGATGAACTATCGATAATACCCTTGATAATAAATAATTATAAGCCGGCTTCGAAAATAAGCCGCACATTAAAAAACCAGCCTGTAACTTTCTACGGAAAAAACCGTCTTGAAAATAAGCCTTATTTGAAAATAAGCATTGGAAAGTAACTGACGAAAATGGTATATATGTAGTCAAATTGCATTAAATATGTCATCGGCTTCTTGACAATGTATACTTTTTTTCTATGATCTTTTAGATAAATTTTCAAAATGAAACCTATTATACGTGGAAGTCATATTTGTGTATACATGTAAGTGAATGCACTCAGTTGATAACGTTTAATACCGTGTATATATATTTAGTGCAATTCTATATATGTTCCAGAAAGAATACATGTACTTTTATAATTAATTGATATACATTAGGAGAGAAACAAATTGTATATAGGTATGCGTACAACATAATAGATAGATCTTGTACATTTGTTTAAATATCCCGTGTTACAGTTTCACTAACAGTGTATAATTTCTACATCTGCGTATAATTGTAAACAATCAAACGCTATGCCAATGACAATGATTTTATTCTTGTAAACATACGAATAGTAGTGTAGAGAATATATAAACACGACATATACATAGAAACAGATTCAATAATGAACTATTTATCTATTATGGCCTGTTTGAGAGGGCACTATTGCCTCATAGTATTGTCGAGGGATGGAATAGTGCCCGAACCGAAGGCGAGGGCACTATCCCATCACGAGGCAATAGTGCCCTCTCAAACAGGCCATAATGGGTTTAGTACATCACCCTCAGATAGGACTTGTTTTATGTCATCGTAACAGAAGCACGTCAAAGTGACACCTCGCAATGTTATCTTAATTTCCAAACCATATTATTAAGAGCGCAGCTCTCTGCGCGGCCGAAGGCCGCGTAGAGCTAAGCTCTACTAACCATAACACGTGTGTGAGCATATATAGATTCCAATACACTCCAGTACCCCTTGGACTTTAAAATTGTGTCCCGCGGGAAAAGTCTCGCGCCTCCATGTAGGCAGCCATGTTTTAATTCTCGTTATCAGCACGACGAGATTTGAAATTTCTATACTAGAATAAATGTGTTATCAGTATACGCTTTAAAATTATTGTAAGTAGTTTTAATTTACACATATACAAGAACAACGCAATAAATGTAGTTGTCCAATATATACTGTGTATGTTCTCAAGCGCACAGCACCGTCAGCAGTGACGTCACAAAACCTGACGCCAAAGATGACGGTACAGATTCGCGCGTATTTTTTATAGCATGGCATGTTGCCAAGTTTTCTCTGCATCTGATAAAAACAAGATTGAAGTATATTGAACTATTCCATTTGGATTGTTTTGAATTCTTTCTAACTATCGATAGCATTTGCATGTCAGTGAAATATTTTGTTAATCTCGTAGAAAAATATCGAAGATGTTATAATCTTTTACATGTAGCTGCGCTCTTCTGAGGCTTTGCCTTAAATTCATATTAAATTAAAAGTACAACATATGAATTGTCGCGGAAATCTGTGTTTCTATAAAACGGGATTCAGCTTCATGAAGATTAAAGATATCATTATAGAACATGAGTGAACTGTCTTCTGTAGAACAGTAACATTTGCTTCCATCCCCGCACACAACAGCCTGTCCGCAATCTTGACGTCTTGGTCGAAGCGCAACGTTATAATGACGTCATGTAATGGTGACGTCACAATACATTCACGTTCAATTTCGCGCCACTTTAATAGTGCCCGCTTGCCCGGGCACTATTGCAAATAGTAGCCATGTGTGTAGCCAATCAGAATCCAGTATTATGTCACGTGATGTACCAATGCAGTATATATTACACGTCTACTATAAATAGGATATATACTGGTTATATTAATGTACTGAATTAAGTATGTTTTGTATAATAAATATCAATTTTGTAAGTTATATGAGTTCATTGTTGACTACGTAATTGAAAAGAGTATCAAATTTAAAAGTATTTGGTCTTTCACAATAGTATTGTAATGGATATAGGCTTGGCAGTGAGAGAAATCAAAAATGAAATAGCAAAAAGACTTCTTTGCTTGAATCCACGTGTTTATCAACCGAAAGTATTACAAGTTAATCTCCAAACTATGATACTTTTCTGATGGTCACATTAATTTATATTATATATATATTTATATACATATATTACAGTATCTAGATATATGTTTTTCTATTAGATACTATTTGATCATCAGTACAGTTAGGTAAATAATGGAACTCATCTCCAATTTCAACACATGCTACAAAATCGTTATTGTCTTGGTATATTATTACATTTGCCACATTCAGTCGGTAGTTTTACATTACATGTTCTAAATTTACTAAAGGCCTTCGAACATTATGAAAATCAATGTTAGAATTGTACATGCTCCCCCTATTGCATGATATCGTAAAAGGGACTAAATATAGAGTATTATTTTTTCTCTTTTCCTTTTCCTTTTGGCCTTCTGTTGAGCGCACGCCCCTGTGAGGTAGGCTCTACCCCCTGGCCGAGAAACACCAAAGTCTGTCAAAGTGATAGTTTCTGCTCTTACTTAGCGCTCAGCATTACATGGAGTAGGACGACTGGTTCGCTCGTTGTCAGTATAATATGGTTGGGTGGGACTTGTTGCTTCGTATCTTCCGCAGCATACTTCAGTAATATAGCACTATAAAAAGGACAACAGTTCCTCTATACAAGACACCACACGAATATACCACAGTCTCCCAAAACATGCACCGCACACTACCTACACGCCACACACCACATACTTGGGATGCCGTCCTTACATGACCCCTGGCTGTTAATAAGATTATTTTAATTTATTTAACAAACAAACAAAAGTGTACAAATCTACCAATATAATCAGTTGAGTTCAATGACTACATCCTGATATTACAGAACTGATGCTCCGCTAAACACCTACGGTTAAGTTTATGTTATCCTATCTGTGTTGGAAGTTGGAAGGGGTTTCGGTTGCTGAGGATGGGTTGCCATTGGCGGCTACGTAGCTCAATCAATCAGTAGCTCGTCCGGACAATGTCCGTAGGTCCTGAATGATACCCCCTTATAATCGTCTGTGAAACCTATCTGGTGATGCCCAAGTTGAATACTGACACTTTAAGTAAACACATTTAGTCACGCCCGAGAGAGCCTGTCGTCTTTTTAAATTAAACAGTATCTCGCTAGTTGACTGAATACATGTTTTGGGCATCATCAGTAGGTATCACATCCAGTTTGATAAAACAGGTTAACGGCGTGCTTTGTTTGCCTCAGTCATTCCTGACTGGATTTCGTGTGATGGAGGTTTTATATATCGCTCTAGTGATCTTATCCAACCGTTTTGTTTCTTTTCGTGCAGCCATTTTAAAGCCGCCCAGTGAACGAACTACTGAAACCTGTAAGTGTACGGTGTTTGCAGTATGACGGACGCGAAACATAACATGGAGAATGGAGAAGGAGGAGTTGGGATCGAGCTCGATAATTGTGACAAGATATCCAATGTGGCCGACATAGAATTCTCAGAAGTTGCGGAACCTCTTATATACAAAGTTTCGGACAGACCACCAATACACATGACATTCTTCTTCGCCTTTCAGGTAAAATACATATACACGTTTTAATGTCGGTGTATATAAAGCATGTGTAAGAGATATTTAACATAACTAATCGTGATGATGCTATGTTTAAACGAGTATTTGTATACATGTAATTAATCAAACCATAGGTTATTACGTTCGCCAAACTAACTACATACACTTCACGGATTCGATGTTACATATGGAACATCAGTTAGTGTAAGAAGTTATTAATTCTGCTTTAAACATAGGTTACGTTAAGCAAAGAACTAAACTGCGGAATTGTATTAGCAGGTTTACAAATTATTTAACACATTTACTCCGATATTCACCAGTATTCATATACATAAAATCGTTAAATTCATAGCAATAATCTGTCGCCAACACGCTGCACTAATTCTTTATTTCATTGAAAAGTTACACAGACATTAAATTCGTAAATATTAAAAGATATAAAACCAGCATTATGATATATCGTTCGTCTGGAATGAATAAAAAGTTGTTTTCGAAGGTCATGGTAACTGGAGCAATATTTTGCTCCAAGCATTAAAACTATTATACTGCAGTGATTGTGTTTCGTCAAGCACCGTCTCCTCTCATTCACTATAAAATTATATTGCCGGAGGTTTGCACAAGAGTTGTCACAGTGCTCTAATTGTCTAAGCAGGTCCAATATCTGAGATAGCTACTTTTGTTATTATTTGAAAATGCAATTTACCATTTTACACATCTGATAGATTATTAACCACTTACCATTGTTTTAGTACGTACATGTATGTTCAGACAGCGGGTCTTCTGCCGTCATTTTGAAAACCACACAATTACTTATTTACTTACTTACAAGTATTATTTGATAGATATGTAGTTAATTTTCAAAATACTTGTATAAATATACAACCGTGCGTTTATATAACTTGTTCCTGTTAAATCACATATATTCAAATGCAAAAAATTACATGTATACTGTATAAACATTCAATATGCTAATATGGCTTATGAATGCTGAAATATGTAATCGCTTAATTTTTATCCGCGTCTTGTTACGGGACGTGAAGAATAAGCAACCAACTAAAGCATAAATCTTATAAATTACAAATGCAGAAATGTAAATGTGACTTTTCGGATCATATGGTGGCTATTTATTAGTATTAAGTGTATCCTTTATTGCTACAAAATGCGTCGTAATATACTATCCGAAAAGAATACCGGTATATCACTAAATACACTTACAATATAGTTTTATCTATTCTAATGGACTGATATAAAGCATACATGTGAATTCAGGCGTGTCCACATTTTTCATCTTTACCATTATAGCACTGTGCTAGTGTTCATAAATCAGCACGTGCATATCAACCTAATGTTATTTTTATTACAGCAAGTGTTGGTGGCATTATCAGGATCGCTTGCTATATCATCCTTCGTCGCCGACGTGGCATGTGCGTCCGACTTTTCCGACATCAGGACCGAGCTCCTCAGCTCCACACTGCTGATGAATGGTGTTACCACGTTGCTGATGGTAACAATAGGTGCACGGTAGGTGTCTGTAACCCAGTAGGCTTTAGGTCATTGAAGGGTCACGACCTGTATCCATTGTATTTCGTCCGTCGTCGAGCGCCGCCAGCCGTCCGTAACCTTTTCAGAGTTTAAACTTATTAAGTTTCATTAGTGGAATTGAGGTGAAATTTAAAGGGTTCCGATATATGGGTTAATATATGTGTTATTTATGGGTTGATATAATATCATAGATGGCCTTCACAGCTGCCATATTGATAACACATTATGAACTTCTTCCCAAGTTATATCTGTGCGATTTAGCAGCAACTCGCCATAACTGATCCGAAAATGCTCCTGATTAAGTGTTTTTGTTATCCAAGGTGGTTCGAAACCCTTGATGGCTGCCAAACCCGCTATCATGCAATTCACATTTTACGTTTCTTCACTTCCATTGCTACTGAAAAAAATATGGATGCAAAGAAGGGAGCCCACGAAATGTTGTTATCCTCTCAAAAACTCTAAACAAAATCAACAAAAAATCAAAGTAAATAAATAAAAAGCTATTGCCATGTCTGCCCTCAATCCAAGACTTTATAATACCATCGTGTAAAAATCATATTTTATGTTCCTGGCGCCAGGGTTACCGGTCAACTTTTTAGGCCTCTTGTTTCATATTGCCGACATCAATCCAAAATCAGAATGAGGAAATATTTATTGCCTCAAAGTATTATTGGTATTTCATGTTTGTCCCTCTTTCGTAATAATACAATACACAGTTTGACTTTTGTACTCGTGCTTGTTTCCAATGGACAAATGTTGTGGAAGTTCTTACGATATAGAGAGCAATTGCTACCATGCACACATAAATACAAGCAGGCCTGAAGCTGTACATTTTTAAGTGTGCTACTTTCTGAGACAATAAACACGATCCGTGTTTAGATATTCATAACAGATTATGACCATGTATACCTGGAACTTAATATGTGCTGAATCTGTTGCAGGCTTCCGCTGTTTCAGGGTGCGGCATCCGACTATGTTGTCCCTCTCTTGGCTATGCAGGTCATCGACAAAGATTTCTGTGCACTTCCAGGTCCGTACGAACATAAACCTAAAAGATACTATCAAAGATAGGCTTTTAATATTATTTAAATTGCTGTTTTCTTCATAGAATTATTAACAAACATATGAATCCCATGCCGCCAGAGGCATTATTTAGACATTGCTTAAAAGCGATATGGTTATTTCGTGCATGAATTTATTGCAATTTATTTGTTGACTCACAGAGATTCTTGACCTTAAGATTATTACTACACCAACGTTTCTGGTACGATGTATAAATTATGGTTCTTTTATGATAGTATCTTCCAGTACATATACGGAAACGGAAAATTCCAGTCTGCCAGTGACTAACAGCACAGGGGTTGACACGGACCTAAGGAGACAACTGGCATTTACCAAATTACAAGAGGTATTACATATAAATGTATTCTCAATATATAACTGAAACTGCCTTCCATGTAGGGCGTTAGAAATGTACCTGTTGCCCTTATTGCTTGATCGTAAAAGTCGACAAAAGAAAGGATCTTATTATCGTGTCTCATTCCTATTGTCTCCCTTGAAACCGCCTCAAGGTCTATAAACTTGATAATTTCTGCTCCTGCTTAGCGCTCAGCATACCGGGAGTAGGACGACTGGTTCGCGCATTGTCTGTATAATGTGACCGGGTAGGGTGTGTTGCTTGGTGTCTTCGGCGGTATGTTTCAGTAATATATAGCACAATAAAAAGGGCAAGGGTTCCACTGTATAACAAGGCACAATACGAATATTTAGTAGTGTCCAAAAACATGCACCAAACACTATATACACTCTTCGTTATAATTAGATATTCTTATAGCGAAAACTTTTTTAATTGTAATAAAATTGTAAATAAATTAATTTTATTAATTCCATTAATTGTAAACATACAAATCATATTGATAATTTGTATTGAAAATACATGTGAAGATTAATGAAAAACGTATTTATGGTTAAGTTTCAGGGTTGTTTGATCATTGTCGGTATCATCCATTGCCTGGTTGGATTGACGGGAATCAGTGGCTTCCTTCTGAGGTTCATAGGACCTGTTACGGTTGTACCAGCCATATTACTCAGCGGCATATTCCTGTCTCGTGCTACAGCCAAATTCGCAAGATCGCACTGGGGCATGGCGGCAGTGTATGTGGGACATTTTTAAATATTATCTAGTTCTTTTGTTCATGATGATTATGTGTTTTTCATGTTTAGTACTTCACGAGAAACAAAACATTTAGCAAAGAAATAAATGAAAACTACGTGGAAATGTTTAATGAAAACTGATAAATGTAGCGATATTACATTAAGTGTAAACGCTGTTGTCCATTATTGCTGTGTCCTCAAACCAGTAAAGGTACGAAGTAAAACACCATTTTTCAAGATGACTTTAAAAAATACATCATTATACATGTTATCATTGTTCTATTTCTAGAACTGCAGTGACCTCCATTGTCCTATCTCTTTATATTGGCCATAAGAAGATGCCGTGTCCTGCCTGGTCAAGAAAGAAAGGATTTTTTATCTACTGGTATCCTTTCCATCAGGTTTTCTCGGTAATTGTTTATTGTCATTTACGGCCAGACTAATAACTTGCACAACCGATCGCGTTCAACACGTCCTGAACTGCTAAGCTTCCCCCTTTTGTCTTCACTGGAAGACTCAATTCGTAGCTCAGGTTCGGTTTCTTCGACACAGAAGTGCGAAAGGAGCGAATAAAGTCAGGACCTGATCGGTAATCGAACCCAGCACCCCTATAATCATGTATGTGCTAAATATTTAGCTTGTATTCATTTATTGATCCGATCCTATCCATAGTCGTTTAACGTGGTTATCACCCCAGCTAACTGTCCTTTGTCTTCAGTTTTTGAATGCTGTTTCTAATTATATTGACCATATCTTACAATGGTTGGATGCCGTACTTTTAGAATTTCTGTTGTTTTGTATCGTCGACTGTTTGTTGAATTATTGCTTTATTTCTTGAATTCCAGCTACTAATTGGTATCCTTGTCGGATGGTTGTTGTCCGCTATAATGACCTTGTCAGGCGTTTTGACAGACGACACAAGCAATGTTCAGTACATGTCTAGGGTAGATGCACAGGCAGGAATTATCACCAATGCCAGCTGGTTTAGTGTCCCATATCCAAGTAAGAACTAGACTGATACTGTAGCTCTATAATATTGTCTCACTAATGTATGACATTGTCAACGACCCGATATCAGGTTACATGTATTCAACAAATGTATATATATGTATATATATATATATATACCCAGTAAAAGTAAAACGTGTGTATGGCGTTGGTGAATAAATGCCGCTTAATCAACATGTTGTCGGCGAATAATACAGGAACTTTGTCCTCCATTTCAGTGTCAATAGATGAAGTTTTACACATGCCATTCTATTGTTATTTCATCTGCTGGTTTTTTCCCCGAATAAAAGTAATAACGGATATATGATCATTAGAAATAGATAGAAACTTACATGAACCTGTCAGGTGGACAGGGATAACTCAACCCAAGTGAAAGATTTTGACTGGTCAACCCGAGGCTTGCCGAGGGTTGATAGTCAAAACCTTTCACGAGGGTTGAGATATCCCTGTCCACCAGACAGGCCAATGTAAGACTCTTTTTCTCCTATATTTTACGAGAAATGGTGAAAATTCAGTTGATATGAACGTCGATGTGCGTAAAATGGTCGCCGCGTGTATTAATGACGTCACTGTCTAGCGCGTGTGAGCTGTCTTTTCCCTACCCTGGTAAAAGACAGAGTTATCTTTTCCCTAGCAACGACGGGACAACCTTGTCAAGTATTGGAGAAAGTATTGTCTTATATTTAGTGGTAAATTAATCAAGCCTAAGTCATAAGAACAACGCCAGATTATCATTCGCTATTTAAACTAGTAATACTGTGCCTAATAATCACGAACTAGAAGCTGATGAACATAATTAAGTTGATGTTGTATTCCTAAGGTATTGCTGTTGACTTGTGTGCCGTTACAATTTTGGCTAAATATGCGAAAATAGTGCAGGAAAAGGGGCAACGAGGTTAGGAACATAATTATGTAATGGAATAACCATGTCATTATGGTAACTAGTGTATATAGCAAACGCTTGTTCGACAGGATTTGACACTTCAAAATCATAGGCAACGAGACAGTCTTGCCCTCAGCATGCATAATCAGATTTAAATGATATCAAGCTATATGACATATATTAGGGCATTTCAAATTATGTCAATGCACCTATTCATGCATAGCGACATGTGAGCGTAGCGGAAAAAATTCAAACAATTCTGTTCATAGCTCCCAGAGGGATATAATGGAATCATCAAATACTTTTCAAAAATTGAATAGTCAAATTATCACTTATACTTCTTAAACATTAATGATATTTTGGCCATATTTTGATATTATATCGTGTACATATTGTTATTCATTACTGGTGGTTGCAATGCCCTACAAAGTGTTGACATATCTTTGTGTCATTTGGAATGAGAACTCAAGTGACCGTTGAGACCGTAAGGCCTCTTGTGTGAAGTTCGTATTTAGTTAGATCTTACGTATTCTAACATTTTCTCTACCTATAGGACAACCCAACTATAGGTATAACAAACCAATCCAAGGCCGCAATATTTATCTATTATAGCCTGGTTGAGAGGGCACTATTGCCTCATAGTATTGTCGAGGGATGGAATAGTGCCCGAGCCGAAGGCGAGGGCACTATCCTATCACGAGACAATACTATGAGGCAATAGTGCCCTCTCAAACAGGCCATAATAGGTTTAGTACATCACCCTCACATGAGACCCGTTTTCATGTCATCATAACAGAAGCACGTCAAACGACACCTCGGAACGCTATCTCCATTTCCACACCACGTTGTTACATTAAAAGTACAACATATAAATTGTTGCAGAAATCTTGCCCGGGCACTATTGCAAATAGTATCCATCTGTGTAGCCATTCATAATCCAGCATTCTGTCACGTGATGTACAAATTTGTATTTCAGATCAGTTTGGGCCTCCATCATTCCACACAGGAGTGTTCATAGCATTTCTACTTGCCACAATTACTTCTATTCTGGACTCGATTGGTGACTATTACGCGTGCGCAAGGGTTTGTGATGTTTGTCCGCCACCACGACACGCCGTAAATCGAGGAATAGCCGTTGAGGGCTTCGCTAGTATAATATCCGGGGCACTGGGTTGTGGCCATGCCACCACAACGAATGGGGGGAGTATTGGAGCCGTAGGAGTAACAAAGGTATATATAATACATCTTACATTCGAGTGGCGGAGGTATCTACAAAAATCTATTTGATACCTTTCCATTGAAAACGTTTTAGAACTTGACTTAAAATTAATATCATTGTATTTTGGTACACTTACTTCAAATGAGCAAGTTTTTCTCTGTAATTTCATTTGAATTTAACGGTATGGTCGTATTGGTGTCGTAACATTAGTTAAATGACACTTAAATGGTACATAAGCAACGTATCAGGTGTTATAAAGTGTTAATAATATGGAAGATATTCAGTCGTTTTTATTCATCATTGACGTTGTCGACGTCTGACCTTGGAAATTGTCTTTACAGGTCGCCAGCCGTGATGTGTTCGTGTGTGTAGCGGTCATTTATATAATATTTGGCCTAGTTGGAAAGGTGTCTGCAGTCTTCATAACTATACCACAGCCGGTACTGGGGGGTGCTATGATCGTCATGTTTGGAATGTTTAACGGTATCGTTCTTTCCAACCTCCAAGTGTTATCGTTGTCATCTACTCGGAACCTCGCTATCATCGGAACCTCTCTACTTGTTGGTCTCATGGTTCCATACTGGTTGGAAGCTTTTCCAGACGATTTTGATACCGGTAAGTGCTTGATTCGGTGGTCTTCAAAACGTATTCATATTAAAACAACGAGGAATGAGTATCTGATGTGACTCTACACGATAAGTTTTTATCATACATACTGTATAGTTTCTATTATTCACAGGGTTCTTAATTTCGCTAAATTCGGAAATTAATCTAAATTCGTGAGATTTAACACCTCGAGCATGTCGTGTGAATGACGATCTCAAAGGCTGCAATCATAGATCGCGAAAAATAGGCCCCCACAAAAATCACGAAATCTAAATATCATTTGTAATCTTCATCTACAGGCAAAACAGTGATAGCGCTTCTGTCTTATTCTTTCATACAAGTCGGGACATAAAAATGAAGTATACTAGATGTAGCCACCATAATGTTGTTTGGTTTACAATTCAGGCGTGCTTAATTCCATACCTACTTTTTTTCTTCAGGAAATGCATATAACAACAACATTATAAAAACTCTGTTAGCCAACCCGAACCTGTGTGGAGGGGTAGTAGCGTGTTTCCTTGACAACACAGTCCCTGGTGAGCACTAAATAAATTACAACTGTGGAGAGTATTTTAACGATACAGCAAGTAAGGCATAAATGACAAGCAAGTCATTCAAGGCATATGGTTTGATCAATTCAGTTCTGGAATCAGACATTATGAAATACACCTTATTATCGCCGCGTTATTTGGGATGTTATTCCCGGATGTTGCGTTGTAGGCGCGTCATTGTCTATTCGTTTATTATCATATTTTTCTTTATCTTTTTTTCTGTTGACGATTTCATCATCAGTTCTTACTTTTTTTTACAAAAAAAATGTCTTGTGAGTTTTCATGTTCCTATTTATGCCAAAATATAAAATCTTCGTTCATAGGCACGGCAAGAGAGAGGGGCATCACCGCTTGGCAGGAATATGACAAACAAGAGAAAGTCCGGAAGTACAGTGAGGGACCGGAAGTGTATTTGCCATTGTTTCCGGAGACATGGTTCTCGTGGAAGGTCATGAAATATCTGCCGTTCTGTTATTATCGATCGGAAGTAAAACATGAACAGCCGTCGGTGCTCACAGAAAAACTACAGAACCACACTGAGGAGTAAGCTCTGAACTGTGGGTGTTTTATATTCAGTGTTAATATCAACAATATTCACTAGATTTACATATACATAATGTACCGGCTGATTGGTAACGTTGATAGAGTTCGTCAATATCTTAACAAATTGAAATGTATCCTGGAAACAACAAATTACTTCAAGCATCGCGATGTTCATCAATTAGATTTATTCTGAGCTAAACGACAATATTAATCAATAATTTCCAACTAAATGAACACTTTAAATTGACATAAAACACATTGAATAAAGATCCACAATACTGATCCAATCACTCTGTGACCAGAACTTAGCAGACAATCAGAATCATTGTAAACAATTAATACACTTTTTTCTGTTATTTACTATTAATAAATGTACAGACCTGATCCATGTATTTGTATTATTGTTACCATTAATGCCCCATATAAACATGTCCGACCACGAGTAAGTGACCGGGTGGGGTGTGTTGCTTGATGTCTTCGGTGGCATGTTTCAGTGATATAACACTATAAAAAGGACAAGGTTTCAACTATAGAAGAAGACACAAAAGAAATATACCACGGTCTCTCAAAACACGCACCACACACTTCATACATGCAACACACCGCAGGCATGGGAGGCCGTTCTTGTATGACCATAGCTGTTAATAGGACGTTAATTAATCAAACACATAAAGAAAGCGAGAAATAAGAAGCAGCGCGTGATGAATGTAGTGATATTTAATAAGTACTTGTATTCTGTAAACAGTTCTAACCATTATAAGCATTAATACCTGTTCAAAACCACATTTGTTTTATTGAATGCTGTGCGAAAGCAATTCATATCAATTACATTTCTTCAATCAAAGTACTGTAAGTACTGAAAGATGATTCACATACAGGTATTCTTCAATGATCTTATCCCAAAGGAAGTGTAATGCAAGCAAATTATGGCAAACATTGCATCATGTTTTGTAAGTTAAGTGTCATGCTGTATATCTTCTAGACTTTATCTTTGAAATAAATTTCCCGACGAAATATCTATCAACAACAGTTGACATTAACTGATACTGATCATTCGAACTAAGTTTTCCCGTTATTTTATACTTTAAATACTTCACCAGACACACAATATTGTGAATCACATGTGTCAAATACTCGCTCTGTGGACATCTACCAGTACGATTTGCTTATATTAGTCAAAAGGAAAACGTAAACAAACACATGTGTGCTTACGCTAGTTACCTGGATCACCACGTGCAGGTCGTGTGGATGTCATTCAAGTGATACGATTCGGAATTCCGACAAAACCTGAAGGTACTGAACATGGCAGTGATTGAAGGCGCTTTATTCAAACCCATGTCATAAGATCCCTTGATTTTGGCTCTCTTATAGGCCGACGTATGCTTTTGTGGAGCTAAATCATCAAGTTGCTTGTCCATGTTCAAATATCAACTGTTTAAGCGACATATCGTTACAGTGAAATTAGCATGAAATACAACTTTAAATATTAAAATCGACACAAAAATATATATGCAGTAATGATAATGATAATCACTGTATTAGTTATCCACATAAAAGGTATAGTTTTCTTTTCAGTTTTTTAAAAATGTCTTTTAAATAGTTGCACTTGTCCAGTAATATTTGGAAAAATGTTATTTAAACAATGGCTTGAAATATCAACTTTAACATTGTACCATGATTCGTAAGATGTAAATAGAACGAATTGATAAAATAAGCTACTTCTTTCATTTCATTCTAAGAAACTAATATTTAGCTATTATAGGCTATATCGTTAAAATTAAAATTATAAATATATTTAACCTAGTAAAGGCAATGTCATTCAAGGCACACTTCCTTTCCGGAGCAAAATCTATAGATGTCTTTAAAACATTTAATAACATAAGAAAATACATATAAATGACCTAAGACGAGGTACAACAACACACAATTCTGCGAAATATATGATAACACTGGAGATTCATTTCGCTGTTTGGTCGTCTGGCACAGTGATAGTCAACTACCATGCGGTATTTAGGACGACGACGAGAAACAAAAGACGTCCCGTGTAATTTAATTTGACATTTTATTCATTTTAATTGAATGTAAAGAAGATGATGATGAGTGTAGTATTACCGGTAAATTGATAACCTTTGCGACTCAATAAAATTATCGATCTCTTCTTACATTCCAATTAAATAAAAAAAGCCGTTTCGAAAAGGTGGTGGGCCTTTAACATTAAAAACGAATTGATGGAAAAATAATATTATTTTACATAAGCCTACATTGTATTTAATATTTCATTTTGTTCCATATTTTATTTTATTGTTTTAATGTCCAAAATATATTACATTAAATCTATTCTGTTTAACATTGATTAATTGTACTTTATATAACTTTTTTTGTATTAGCCATTTGTAATTAGAGTTACCTCTCTTACAAGACTGCATGCGTTTCACAAAGCTTGTCTTCTTCAGAGCACTTGATTTTTCAATACAAATGTCAAATCACTGATCAAGCGTAAATTGATAATTTCTGTATTATTATCATTAATTGTAATGAAAATTTTGATGCATAAAACACGTGTTGGCTTGACCAAGAACGCAGCTACAAATTCTTGGCTTGACTCAGTGCACTGTCAAAATAATGTGACCATTTTCCGTCAAAATTCGTTTTCGTAGGCATATGGAAGCTATGCTATGTATTTACAATAAGCTAGGTGACTATATTGTATCACATTAAGTCACACATATGATTTTGTTTTGTTATCGCAAGGATACATCTTGCTGAAGTTAGGATTTTGTTTTCTTCATCTTGCACTTCAGCGGAAATATAAACGATCTGATTGAACAGCAAAATACCGTAATGTAAACGTTGACTATAACGGTTGCAACATAACTGTAGATATTTAATTTTGGAAAAATATTGCAGAATTTACTCTGTCATGGACGCAAAAACGTCCACTAGCCTAGTAGAGCCGCTAGCTTTTTGTAAAAATGCCGCCGCGCATGTGTCAAATAGAATGAATACCAGCTATATGGAAAACATTTTGGGTACTGACGAAGTGAATACGATTTATTTTGCTAACAATCAAGTTTATGATTTACAAATAATTTCGAAGTTTAAAAGCAAATACAATATTAAAACTATACAGTAGATCTAGCACCACGTATAACGCTTGTTCTTAGGCACTGGCCGACTCACTTATATAGAACATTGAGGAAATAATAACTTATGACCCTTGTTGTCGATAGGACGTAAAACTAAACAAACCAAATTAAATAAAGTATGTGTAGAAAATATGAAGCATGCGAGAACCGGCCATCCCTGACCGTTCTTGACTTCTTTGCGAGACTCAACATTACAATACACATGCCGAGTAAAAGTTATCTCCTGTAGTTACGGAGATTGCCGATAGGATTCTGATGATCATGACAACCACGGTAACTGAATTATGGAAGGTGCATACACACCTCCATAACAACGATTTAAACAGATTTTCTAATGTAACCCTGCTTTCTCTCTACAAAATACGTCATCATTATAACAAGTTAGGAATTGTTTCATTAGCATATTGATACTATTATCATCTTGGCCTTTCGTATAATACTATAACTAAAATTGCATAAGTTGCAATCAAAACTTGACTTTAATATGTCTCTTGAAGCAAGCTTATAATTACGTGTGTAAGATTTAAGATTTATGGGACAACATGTGGGCAGGGTAATATTGTACGTTGTATCACACTTAACCGGAATACTATGTTACTGCTCATCGTGACAGAAATACCCCTTTAATACACTATTTAATCATATGTTGGACAATGAAAGGATGTCTTAAACACACGTAATCGATGGAAGTTTAAAAACAAGGATTAACAATTATTGTTTTAGGTTATATCGAGAAGTTAATAATTGAGCCCGGCCTCAGCCTTATTACATAGCATATATATGCAAGCTCAATTACCTATATCATCATATATAGCATGTATTGTTTTAAGAATTACGTCAGAGAAAGATTTAGAATATGACATTTACTGTTTTAACTGTTGATGAAATAAGTATATAATCAATGTATTTTGTTACAAATAGACAAAGATTCTACAAAACATTTAAAGAAAACATTTCTGTCGGTGCTATGATGTTTAATGTCCCACAATACAGCACACCCTGTATTTTCCTGTAACATTCCTGGACCTTAGAATCGTATTTTACAACGAACTGTAGTGAATCATGTTTGTAGTTATCAATATATACACATAAACATAGAGCGACAAGTCGGTCGTCGGTACCTACTATATATTCAAATGACCTTATGATAGCATTAGCTGTTGTATTAATTAATAAGAAATGACTTTGCATCAGGACACGCTATGTAAGGTAAATTTTATGTATGGAGATGTCTCAAATTAATGTCATAAAAACAAACAAAGCTCAACCTTTGGTAACTTTGAGAGATTAAAAAAAGTAATGTTAATGGACATAGAGACATTAAAAAAAACAATATATTTTAATGACCCTTTCCCCTGTAGTAATAGGCGATCCATTGGAATACCGTCTTGTAATGTACATTAGTCTGGTCTACTGGGGATACTGAGACGTGACATTGAATGTGTGGGTGATGTAATTCTTTATCTGATATAATGTAACTGTATACGGTCACAATTAAACCTCAGTCACACGCACATCGGACTTTAAATTAGGACGGTTACAGAAGGTAGGTAATTGTTTTATCAACAACTTGAACTACAGCATAAAATAGTTAATTCATTTGTGAAATATACATGTACGAATGCAAGGGAAATCTTAATTATATATCATGAAATAAAATATCCAAAAAATGTTATAAGTGGAAAAAGTAAAGCAAATGTAGAACTAACTAAAGTAAAAATAAATGGTTGGTAAAAATGTCAATAAGAGGAATGATTTTTATTTGCTTTTTTGTTTACTGGCGTGTAAACTGCATAATGTGTATATGTGCCAGATAGTTCGACATGCACCGCTTCATTCAAAATTCAGTTTACACATCAGTTAATAACAAAACATAAAAAAAAACATTCCTTAAACATATCACGTACAAAAAAAATTGTGTTATCATTATGTGCAGTGACAATATGAATATACTTAAAGTCAATTATAAATTTTTCGATATAAGTGTCGTCTGTCGTGTGAATATAACATTTTTGAAACCAAGATGTAATATAAATGACACTGGGACAAGTAGTCAAGTCACAAAGGTCATTAGAAGTTTCTCATATTTTCCTCCTTAAATGTCGTTTTAATCATATCTCAATCTAATCTGATATTTCATGAAATTAATATCAATTACGATATATAGTGATCTAAAACGATGTCTACCAAAAATCGATCAAACAACACAAAAAGTGAGAGTGGCAATCAGACTGACCCTCCATCACATGACCGAGGACCAGAGGAAAAGCCCCTCAATGGCAAAGAAATCAAGGTGGTGATCGAGAGTGAACAGGTCCCAACCCTTCTATACAACGTCTCCGACAGGGTTCCAATAAGGCTTGCCATTTTCTTTGCTTTTCAGGTAAGATTATCTCGTTTACATTTTTTAGTATTTAATATTAAATTGCTTCATACACTTCGCATACATGGGATCTGTCCTTACATGACCCAGGCTTTTGATAGGTCGTTAATTAATCAAATACACAAAAACATCGCCGACGAAAACCTCATACAAAACAAGTCGTCAATAAAACGTTTATGTATATGTTGTCTTAGATGTCAACTGATAGGACTAAAGCAGTACGCTGGTGACTAATAACACCATCTACCTTCCACTTTCTCTAAGGTCTTGGTTAGATTGAAAGTACATTTGATATAATGTACATTGGCCTGGTAACCATGCCAACCACAATTTTGACACACGAAAACATGCATACAAACCTATACATGACTGCCTTGACTGCATTGAAATTGATGAGGTTAAAACTGTCTTTAAGTAAAGTCATCTGGTTATCATGGTCACACGTAATATAAAAAAAACTTGGGAATAATAACCCAGTTACCATGGCAACTAAACTTTGAAAAACGAAAACATGCATGTACATCTACACACAGTCCCAAACATCACTGCAATATTTCATTAAAATAAGTTTTGTAGTTTAAAAGAAGTTGTCGTGACAAACTTTTCTTTGAACAGACGAACAGACAGACGGACGCACGCACGCACGATCAAGACGATTCTAGTATACACTTAACTTCGTTATGGTGGTATGATTAGTATGACGAAAAGGTAAAAATTACCAACAAAATTAATGTAAGGTTTCCAAGAAATCCATACCGGGCTATTATCCTGTACGCACGAACATTATGATCTGTTAACAAAAGAATATGTATATTATCAAAATAACTCTTCAACTACTTAGCTCTCGATGAAACGGAACCATCTACACGACAAAGATGCGCAAATAAAATATTTTGTTTTACATTTAACTTATATTTTGGAAGAATGTCATGATTTTGTCTTGTAGATTAAGAGGCTTCGGGATTAATTTTTTTTTTTCAGCAAGCTTTAATCGCTCTGTCGGCATCCCTGGCTGTTTCGTCCTTCGTGGCCGATGTCGCTTGTGCGTCCGAATTCCCTGACATCAAGAGGGACCTTCTGAGCACAACATTGTTGATGAATGGAGTCACAACTCTAATGATGGTGACTATAGGCGCAAGGTTGGTGCCACATATAGATAATGATCCGCATTAAAGCAAATATAATATCATTGATCCCTGTTTTTTTATATTTTTAAATCGTACTTCTATCACCAGGAATAAATACATTGGTAGATACATGAGTGTCTTCTCCAAAAGGCTTATGATATCGCTACACAGAAATAATCTGAACGTTCTTTACACTACATGAAAATAACATAAAATGTTTATAGTTTATTATGATTCACGTATTTATATCCAAGATGACTTTACATTATTTTTATTTAAGTTTGTATCCTTTTGTATATTGAAATAGAGCGTTCCTACATGAGAATAATATTGTTCGCAGAGCTGATACCAAGCGATTCAACCCGGACAGCCCTTATCAAAATTCAGATGATTATATCTATATTTTTGCGTTGCCAAAAATTTATATAAATACATCCCTGATACACTTTTGTAAGCTGGGGAAAATGGAAAAAAAGCGTACTAAACAATATATATCAGCCTTTGCGTCAAAAAGGATAAAATTATTTTGCTAAATTCATAAAAGTCAATGTCTAAAAATTTCATAATACAAAGTTTGTGTTAGACTTTCTATTAGCATAATGCTCACATTTTTAACCTTTTTGATCCTCCAGGCTTCCATTGTTCCAAGGAGCAGCCGCCGACTACGTCGTGCCGTTACTCGCAATGCATATGGTAAATCCGGACGCTTGTAAATTACCAGAGGGTAAGCGACGTTTTCCTTTACGATGATATGATGTGTGCCATACATCTATAGAAACATACAGATTATTTTAGCGTAATATTATAATAATATTATAGTAAAACCTTCCTGGTATAGAACTTTTGTTTGTTTGTTTATTTGATTAATTAACGTCCTATTAACAGCTATGGTCATGTAAGGACATAGAACTTCGTACACATTCAGCTATATTATAACAGTTGTAATATAGTAATACCTCCCTGTTATAGAACTTTGTACACATCCGGCTACATCATAACAATTGTAATTTAGTAATATTTTTTTGTTACAGAACTTGGTGTACATCCAGCTTTTAATTCTAGTAATATAGAAGTAACTGGAATCAGCGTCGAAAGCAACGCATCGAGTCTTCTTATACAGCAAATTAAACGAGATCGAGCCCTATCCAAACTGCAAGAAGTAAGATCGAACACGATGGGTTTTTTAATGTTTCAGAACTGTTAACATATATATACATACACATTTTATGCAAAACTTAATTGAGAAAATGCATATATCAAGATGACGTCTTTTTTTGAAAAAGTGGTTTTAGCTAATATCTCTCTGGCATCGATGTTCGATTAGCACGTTCCTCTGTTAATGTCGCAAATCGAAGTTCTTCGTTCTTGGCAGGTTAGATTTGATAACTGTGTGATCCATATTTACTTTTGGAAATGTCTGTTGTACTATTATAATTCAATGGGCATTACAGTTTCAGGGCTGTCTGATCCTGGTCGGCATTATCCACTGTTTGGTAGGGTTGACAGGAGCGGCTGGTCTTCTTCTAAAGTTTATTGGTCCCGTCACAGTAGTCCCGGCTATCTTACTTGGCGGTATTTTTATATCGCGAGCTACAACAAAGTTTGCCAGGATTCACTGGGGCCTATCGTTTGTGTAAGTACCAACCAGTTATAATAAGATGTATTTCTTCTCAGGTAACTAGCCAAGACTTTTTCTAAATTTAATATCTAGAGAGGGAAAGCTAGGTACAGGGTATATCTTTCTTTTGATTTTATTAGCAAAATGTGTAAAATTATACATAACCATGCTTATTTAAAAGTTTTTAGATCTTTCTGCTTTAATTAATTTTGATTCCATATTGTATGCAAATGCACCTATATTTCTTCTTAAAATAATAGATGACAAATTGACGATCTATACATTTAATAAAATATTTATAACTCGTCTTCAATAGCCGTAAGGATATTTGTTGTCGAAAGAGAAAGAAATGTTATTTAAAACTAAATTGTCTTAACTAAGTAGTTTATTTCGATATACAGTTTAGAATGTCGAGACATGCACAAAACGGCTTTGTTACAGCACGGCAGCAACAGCCCTTGCTGTGTCCCTCTATTTCGGGAAAAGGAGGATGCCATGTCCTGCCTGGTCAAGGAAGAAAGGATTTTATATATTCTGGTATCCCTTTCATCAAGTTTTTTCGGTAACAATATTAATATTTACTCTTCTCAATAACAATTGTAATATCAAATACCTATTTACATTTGTTATAAATAGTTCATTTTGTATTTTCAATCTCGACAGTGCCGTTACCATTTTTATAAGATGATCTAGACTTAATTTGCAAACAATTGACCATCGCCTATATTGAAACATTACTTAAAGCCACACTATACGTAACTATCAACAAAACGGCACGTTAGATTCGACCCCGATATTGTTAGTATATGTAGTTGAAAATAAGTGATACAACCAAAGAATCATTATAATGATTTCTTATTTACTTTAGTACAGCATTTGTTGAAAGTCGATACTTGTAAACATGCTTTCATTTCAAACTCGTCGCCATAGAAGTTACGATTATTGCCGAACGGAAGTCGGAAAGTTCATGACCCGTTCTCGGAAGAGTTCGGACAGACGTTATAATATCGGCTAACTTCGGCTTGTTTGACTTAATGGGACCCACATAACGGTGTTCAATATTTATTTGACTTTTATCAAAAGTTTCCGAATCATTATCTCACATCTTGACTTCGATTTAGTCCTGCTTCTGTAGGATTTGTTTTCGACATTCTTCTAAATAATGAAAAAATTAGACAGATACGGATAATGGGACTTATAAATCTGTATATGTCAATGAATGTATATTTTGATGTTTCTTAAAAACTTCGATCCATTTATTTCGGCTTTTTAGATAATCAGCAGATTTAGACTTAATATGGATTGGGGAAATAAACAGTAAAAAAGACTAACTTCGCTCGAGGACCAAAGCAAATGCATTTTATTTTCGACCAGGAACAATGCAAGATAAACCCAATATTATAGTCATTGATATAATGATATTAACCATTTCGAGACCTTTGTCTAAGACGTATTTCGTTAATGGCACTGTCGTATCTAAGGTTGTGGCAGATATTATAGCAATATATCTATGTAAATCTACATACATTCTATCAATGTATATATAACCATGGGAAACATTTGCGAGAATTGTATATCACCTTTAATATTGCTACTAAAACTCTGTAACCTGTAACCTAGGGAGGCGTCCTGGTTGTAAAATTTAGAGTATGTTGAATGACAAAATGACTAATGTGTTTCAGATTCTGATTGGCCTTTTGGCTGGCTGGGGTCTGTCGGCTATCCTGACGGTGTCAGGTGTGTTAACAAATGACCCATCGATACCAGAATACATGGCAAGGACGGACGCTCAAGCTGACATCATCGCCAGGGCCAACTGGTTTAAAGTTCCTTATCCAAGTTCGTATTTTGCTTGTCTGTTTGATTAATAAACGTCCAATTAACAACCAGGGTCATGTAAGGACGGTCTCCCATGTATGCGGTGTGTAGTGTGTATGGAGTACTGGTGTTTGTTGTCGGAGACTCGTATATTCGTGTTGTGTCTTCTTGTACAGTGGAACTCTTGCCCTTAAAAAATTATATTGCTATATATCACTGAAGCATGCATCCAGACACCGAGCAACACATCCCACCACACCCGATGACATTATACTGAGAACGGGCGAACCACTTTGTCGCTTCACCCCACTCTCTTAATGCAGAGCGTTAAGCAGGACCAGAAACTAACACATTGATAGACTTCGGCGGTCTCGGCCAGAGGACAGAACCTAGAGGGGCGGTGTCCAGGGAGACGTTAGGAAGAAGAAAGTTATTTAGGAAGAAGACAAAAAATAATATCCTAAATTTAGTCGCCTTTTACTATCATGCAGTAGGTATAATCGGATGCCCTACCTGTCGGATAATTGTGGTTTATGTATTACGATTAATCAACGTAACGGTAACACATAATTTCCAGTGCGAATACGCTTTCATTTATTCGTTATACGGCAAATAAATGAGAATCGAATATTATTTTTGGCAGATCAATTTGGACCACCGTCTTTCAGCACGGGAGTATTTATTGCCTTTTTCATCGGTACGCTCACGTCCATCCTTGACTCTATCGGAGATTACTACGCATGCGCAAGGACATGCAATGTACCACCGCCACCTCGTTACGCTGTAAACAGAGGTCTGGCTATTGAAGGCTTCGGGAGTACCTTGTCTGGATTACTGGGCTGTGGTCATGCTACAACTACATACGGGGGAAACATCGGAGCCATAGGTCTAACGAAGGTCAATTAAGGTTCAAAACACTAAATAGTAACCATTCTATTAATTTCAAAATATTCAAGTATTACAACTAACACCAGAGAAAACACCAATCAAGTTGAGGTTCTCAGCGTAATTTTAAATTTAAGAAATGAGGATCATATTTCTGGTATGTGTCGCATTAAAACAATAACCGCGTTATACATTTCAATGAGTTCTTTGATACCAAGTTCGGGTTTTGAAATCCTTTATAATCTATTATTCATAGGTGGCCAGTCGGGATGTTCTGTTATGGACGTCTTTCATTTATATTGTATTCGGTCTCGTTGGGAAGATTTCTGCAGTCTTTATTACCATACCAGTTCCCGTCCTAGGGGGCGCCATGATCGTCATGTTTGGAATGTTTAACGGTATCGTCCTTTCCAACCTCCAAGTGATATCGTTGTCATCTACTCGGAACCTCGCTGTCATCGGAACGTCCCTACTCGTAGGTTTGATGGTGCCTTACTGGCTAGAAACCTATCCAGAAGATCTTGATACAGGTCAGCAATGGTACATAAATAAATAAAAATATTCAGTAAAAACATTTTATGCTAAAGGTGATCTTATCTCGCACCTTATACTTCACCAATGTGTGGTATGATGATGAAAATGTTCTTAGTATGCGCAAATGTTTGTTGTTTTTTTTATTTTAAGGTAGCGCTTATGCCGACAACATAATCAAAACACTTTTGTCCAACCCAATCCTGGTAGGCGGTGTACTGGCAGCGTTTCTTGATAACACAGTCCCGGGTAAGTTTGTTTACCCTGTAGTTGACCCATTAGTGTAATGATGTACGCCGACTCATCCCGAGTACGTTTGTTTAACCTGTAGTTGACACATTAGTATAATGATGTGTTTTGACTCCGATCTGTCATAAGGATAAACAAGGATTATTACTCCTAGAAATATATCTTAAATGCGCTCATGTTTTGTTTCTTTATTTGTATTTGTTTCAACAATTTTTACAGAGGTACAGTTATAATGATTACTTCTCTATAGGAACAGCAGAAGAGCGAGGAATCACAGCATGGCAGGAGCCAGAGAAAAGTAACATCACCCAGAAATATAATGAGGGTCTAGAAGTGTACATACCGCTTCTACCCGTGCGCTGGCTGTCCTGGAGGGTGATGAAGTACTTACCTTTCTGTCAGTATAGGGCTGCGGAGGACACCGACAAACAGATAGACTCCCAATGTCGACTTTAGATGTTTGACAAGTTTTAATCTTTTAGCAATAAAACATTAATTATTCAACCACATTATTGTGTCCAGAAATATATTGCAATATAAATAAATATTGTCATGAGAACAAAATCTAGTGCAAACTACGTATATAGGAGAACTAGTAATGTTAAGTGCTTCGCAAATACTTGTAAACATGATATATTAATCATGTAACGATATTGACCTCTAACAGGAGTTATACTGTCTCTTAATACAATGCAACATGTATGACTACTCATTTTGTTTTATATACTATCTTAAATGACTTGGTTTGGGCCCTTTTTGGCTTCTAAATCCGTGGAATTTTCAAAACATTTATTTAGTGGTTAATTTGTTGTATTTTAAAAATATTTATTACATTCCCGATTCAACTACATTTAATTTTGCAGCTGTAGTTGCCATGGTAACCATCTGAAATATGAATAAAAACAACAAGAGGCCCATTGAGCTTGTATCGCTCACCTGTTTCTGACTACGAACACAAGTTACCAACTTGAAGGCTTTAGATTTGAACTTTTTAATATGTCTTTTTATTTCTACAAAAGGATTTGAAATAATTTGCTATATTTCCATATAGGACCAAACCACTCAGGCCAGTCAGACCGAATTTGACCTATTCCCTTCATTCCTACGGACGAAGAAGGATTTTAAAGAATTTGCTTTATTTCCCCTATTGGGCCTCAAACCCTCGGGCCCCTTGGGGGGGAGGACAGGCCTATCGTTTCTAGAGGATTGGTTTCCCTTCACTCAAGGAAGCCTCAGACCGAATTTGGTCAAAATCCACTTAACCATTTAAGACAAGTATTTTTTGTGATAATTTGAAGGGTGCCGCGCCATTACATAAGCTCACTCGGCCGTTTGGGTCAGGTGAACTAAAAACGTAGCAAAAACATGGCCTAAATTGGCAAAATTTCCATATTTTCATAATTTCTGTATATTTCGAGTGATTACAGTGGCATCCGAAGCTGCAAAATTTGAAAACTGTCATTAAAATCAAATTAGGGGCCGAAAAGGGCCCAAATCATACATAAAATTCAAAGAATCTCACGTCAAAATGTATTCCGCATGTCTAGCGAAGGCCGCCATTTTGTCCTGCCGTCCTCGAAATCCTGATGTCATTTTATTGTTTGTCTTGACGTCATATAATAATGAATTTCCAATGAAAATCGATCCAGGTCATATTACACTACTGGATATAAGCCGGATAATGTAAAAAATACGTGTATTTCGTATCTTCCTCAGGTTGAATTAAAATTTCTAAATATTATCGTTTGGTTTAGGTTGTGCATTTTTGTTTGAAATAATTGCAAATATAATCGACAGAGGTCAGGTTGTTGCCTGTTATATCATGGTACTTATTTAAGCATTAAACTATCATCCTATGGTATATATGGTATATATATATAGATGCCAGACCTTTGGAGACAATCTTAATAATGCGCACTAGCGCATTATGAGATGATTGTCTGCAAAGCTCTGGCATCTATAGAGACCATAAATGCCATAGGATGATAGTTTAATGCTTATATTTACATTATCATCTCATTTTGGGATCTCTGCATTAACATTGTTTAAGCTAGTCAAGAAAAACCGTTTATCAACGACAATGTAATCCACGAGATGGAACAGTTATTTTGACGGTGATCAGTTGACGTTACCTCGTCAACATTAGTGACGTCATAATATTCACGTTTTGAGTGTCAGTTATACCTACATATCGTTCACTTTGCCTTGGTTAGTTTATATAGTAGAAGTGACAAGTAAATGTAAATATCATCCTGTAATATACCTAGTATACATTGAAGGACATGCATTCAATAGAGTTTTAATGGGCGGTCATACAAAGCAAAGCTAAATATTTAATTTATACAGACTCACACAATGAAAGATATAAGGTGACAGAGAGATTAAGATTTTCTTAAGCCTTCTATGTTCCACAGAAAATGAATAAATTGAAAATTGTCTCATTTATTTAAGTGGAATGTGGATGCTTTGGTGAACTCGAAATAACTGGAAAGGGAATCTTCGAGGAGCTACACACAAATATAATCAGGAGGTCCAGAGGGCCCTTATTGCTTACCTGGTTTGCTATGTCAGTACTGTTTACGTCCCCAAAGATAAGTTTTACCTCTAATGCCCCTATTGGGCCCGCCCCTCCTGCTCTGCTATTACTGATACACACTCTGATCCCCTTTCCCAAGGCTGTTTCATCACAGATTTGGTTACAATGAATTACCTGTCTACTCCAATTGGAACCGGTCCGGGCACGTTCTTCCTGCCGTAGACATGTCATAGCCAGGATTTATACCAACATTGTTACCCTTTGCCAAGGATCTGGCCATATTTGGTTAAATTTCATGCAAGAATATAAAACAAAAACGTTAAAATCAGTTTACCCCCATTGGACCCGCCCCTCCTACCTCATGGAAAGGGAGGTGAGGGGTCAGTACAAGGCTTTATACAAAGGATGTCTCTGACCATATACTGTAAGGTTAAAAACCATACCGAACTAAATGAATACTAGAGTTTAAAAATATTTTTTATCGCAGCTGTAAAATGTTCCTATAATGATATACCGTACTTCGTGCGTAAAATGATACATATGTACCACTGAATATTTTCCCCTTCTATTTATAGTCAGGACATTTGTTTTATTGAATATTGAATTGGGATCTTTGCGAGTTCGTAGCGGAGTTGATGTTTTGCTTCTCCTCTTGTAAATCTAAAACATAATGTAGGTACGTTGAAATCTCATTCGAAAGAAATAAGAAAGTAATATGATATTGAAAGAGGACGAAACAAAACATCAGACGCTTCAAACAATTGGACGTACATTTATCGCTTTATTACATTTTACTTTTATCTATATATTTATTTTATAAAATAATTACGTCCTTCTATAAATAATAACAGATTTAAAGCGTCTGACAAGGAGCAAAGGTCGTGACATCTGACCGAGACGTTCAGCTGGCATGCTGAGTGGTAGTAGTGAATAATGCGACGTGACCTCTGTGTTGTGAATGATTTAATAAAATCGCATGTCCGGTGTGAATGTGATAGATCATAAATTTAAAACTAGACTTAGTTCGGACATTGAGGGATAAGGATAGGAGATAGAGTAAGTTTACATTCCTATCAAAAAATGTTTCAGTTTCTTCTTGGTCGATCAATTCTGTAATTGTTAAATTCACTTTTAAAGCTACTGTTAACACACACTAGTATATCTAGTATTTTCTTAATTGCGCTAATTTACATCCGTGTTAATACATCATAATTTACTATTTTTAGCATATGCGCTGCAATTCGACTGGGGCTGCAGAATTATTAATACAGTTGCAATCATTATAAAAACTTGAAAAAAATGTATGATAATGACGTGAAATAAGTAATTCAATACCGTAATGTTACTATTGTATAATGTTGCTAAAATAACCATTGCCATAACATGACCTTCAAACAACAAATACTGGTCCTCGAATATTCTATTTTCACTATCTTTATTTTAGGTAATGAATATTTTTGCGCTGTGGATGATCTAAATTTGTGGTTTATTGATATGGATATAAATACATGCAATTGCAATTGTACTATGTACTGTAACGGTGTGGAATAATTTATCAGAAAATGTTGTTTGCGCTGATTTTTTTTTAAACTATTTTTAAAACGAACTAGATAAATATTGGAAAAACATCGCTTTATTTCATAATTTTAATGCTGGTTGATAACCTGAAGTGATGCTACAATCCAAAAATGTATCGACAGCACGTATGTACAGGATTCAGTCTGGTGTAGTGGATATATTATCCAGAACCAGAAAGCTATCAATAAATATCATTATTTTGTGTGTGTCTTTTTAATATAACTTGTTCTATTTGACAGACCATAATACTTTTTCGATAACATTTCGGAACCCTCGTATGCATTAAGTGAGATCTTTAACATGGTAATAGTTAATGTCCCTGGAGCCTTTTGAAGTTTTGACATAATTCAAGGCTTTCATTTACAATACTTTTATCGGCATTGGTTCGTAGTCAGATTTGTATTCATCGTTAAAGATGTCAGTCCTATGCAATAAAATAATAACTAATTAAACTATTTTATAGAACAATTGTTATTAACTTGTAATAAGTCTCGCAGGAAAATCCAGCAACACAATGGTTGAAAAGGGACATCAGATTGACCCTTCGAAAAGTGACCCGAAAAACGAGGAGAAACTTTTGAAGGAACAGACTGAAGTGGTAATTGAGAGTGAGGCTATCCCGACACTTCTGTACAAGGTCACTGACTCGGTTCCCATCAGACTAGCTATTTTCTTCGCTTTCCAGGTATTTCTTTACTAACATGGTGTATGTTTTTATTGGTGAATTCGACATCTATTGTTTTCATTCTTACCATTCTAAATTGAAATAAAATTGATTAAATACAAAAGTGTAATATTTGACAACACATAAAACCTTTATCGGCAAAGTGAAAGCAAAGGCGACAAAATCAAAGTAGACATTAAAAGAGAACGCTCCAGCCATACACCAATTTAGTTGTGGTTGGTGTGTAGAAAATGCTTTTGTTTCCAGCAAGCATTGATCGCTCTTTCAACTTCTCTTGCTGTATCGTCATTCGTGGCAGATCTCGCTTGTGCATCCGAGTTCCCCGACATCAAGAGGGACCTTTTAAGCACGACATTGCTGATGAATGGAGTCACAACCTTAATGATGGTGACCATAGGTGCAAGGTAGGTGGCAAACATCGAGATATATCTATGGTTGTAATAATATTGGTTGTCAAATGTGTGAGATACCAGTATTTCATTTATCAATTTATTTTACACCGCATTTTCCCTTCTTTGTAATACATTGAAAAAACATCACCAATTTAAACGACGACGGCTATGCTTTTTCAATTTTAGTTTAGATTGGTTTATTATATGAATGTCCTAATAATCCGTTAATCTAGACTTGTTTGTTTGCTTGATTAATAAAGGTCCTATTAACAGCCTTGGTTATGTAAGGACGGCCTCCCACGTATGCGGTTTGTTGCGTGTGTGAAGTGCGGGGTGCGTGTTTTGGGAAACTGTGGTATATTCGTGTTGTGTCCTATTTATAGTGCTATATCACTGAAGCATGTCACCGAAGACACCGAGCAACACACGGCCTGCCATGTGTGCAATATGTTGTGTCAATGTGTTTATTTTGGAGGCGACGGTATATTCATGATGTGTCAGCTTGTAGAAGCGGAATTATTGCCCTTTTATCTCACTGAAGCATGCCGCTGAAGGCAATAATCAAGCACACACCATCTGGTTACATTATACTAACAACAGGCAAAACAGTCGGCCCACTCCCGTTTTGCAAAACGGTTAACAGAAAAAGAAAAAAACAATATTTGACAGGGCCAAGAACTCAACTGAAGGGCAAGAGTAAGGCTCTATCAAGGGAATCCTATGAAGGAGAAAGTCAGTAGGGAAGAAGAGGAGATACAATATCCTAAATTTAATCGCCTTTCACTATATATATAGACATCAGGCCGAATGAGCGAATCGGGTTTAATGAAACAGTTGTAGGCACTGTTAAATCACTATCTGATATAATACCTCCGTCATACTGGCAGTATACACGTACGTGTAGTTTTATTTACTTTGTTCCACAGACACGGAGTCAGCGATGGATTTAATTAGATTTGTCACGACGAGCGAACCATTACGCGAAACAGCAAACTAGTATTTCTACATATATATTTATATTTATGATTTTAGTCTCAGGTCAAAAAGCATCATTTATTACATTATAAGGTTACTTCACTTAAATAAATGTGTTTTTTTAAATATGATATATGAGATATGCCTTAATTCACTATTATAATGAATATCAGAAATTGCTTATTTTGTTATTTCAGGCTTCCGTTATATCAAGGGGCAACAGCGGACTATGTCGTGCCTTTACTGGCAATGCGCAATGCTAATCCAGATGCATGCAAACTACAAGAAGGTGAGATGAACAATTATTTATCAAGATTATTGCAGTTTATTTAAGGAATATATTTGCCGGTATTACATAATTTGCACGTGCTCCATTATCATTATACCATTATAACCTCAATAAAATAAAAATATATTCCTTATGTTTACAGTTTTTCAATGAATATAATTTATTCTCGCGGCAGATGCATATTTTTTATTAAAATACCCTTATTTTTCCTCTCTCCCGTCATCGTCAACGAATTCGATTGAACAGCTAGTTGGAATTAAGTCATTCATATGTTTCCATGAAAAGTGGTCATGACACCACGTTGCTACGCCATCGAATATTCCCTTAACAATAGAATCGCCGCACGTGTTGTGCTATCATTATACGCTGATAATGATAATACTAGAAAGCATGGTTATTGAGTCCATGTCAGTGCAAACTGTAAATATATGGAAATGACCTCGAATGTTAAGTGATCGTTAACATAACAGAAACCAAAGACATAGGTGTAATAATAGCTTTATCGTTGTAGAATTGAATACACTCGGGGTGTCTACCAATGTCAGTACTAACATAGAAGACATTGGGATCAGCTTCTATCAAAACACAACCAACCTTTCGTTAAAAGAAAAGAAACGAGAACAAGCCCTTTCGAAACTGCAAGAAGTAAGATTGATTATTTATTCTTCGTTACTATTGGCTATTCAACAAAATACAAAATGATATCTTCTGTAGCTCTTGCTCGAGGTGTGACAGGATTTGTTTTATATCCCCATACACACTTCAACGATGTTACAATTAGAATTACTACTCAAACTACCTCAACACGTTTTCATTAAATGACTTTGATTAATCTGGCTGTTAATATCAACATAAAAGTATTCATTGGGAACGAAATACTATTTTTAACACAGTATATAATGTACATATATTAAAAATATATATGGAAATCCAAATACGGATTCATTGACGATATAACTGTCATATCATTCGTCACAATGTTGACAAATATTTTTTTTGTTTTTCCTTGGATCTTTCCTTGGGTACCAGTGCTTTTACTGAGCTGAGTGAAAAATGCTTTTTTATCCATTTTACATTTCAACAAGAATAATCATAGGTTAAATCTACTGTGTGTGGGGCACCAATAACACTTACGATATCATATGAAAGTTCATTTCTGTACACCGTCCGTGTTACAGCGCGTCCCGCGTTTTCACATCCTGAATCATTACATAACGTTTCTTGTATTTAGCAGTTCGCACTCGTGTTTTCAATCTTATTCTTTCATTGTCACTATCTTTGTCTTTGCTTCCACTACAACTTTACAGGGAGCACCACCAAAAGTTCCGAGCACGATCGCAAGTATCTCCAAGGAAATGTGTTGAATGACTAATACAGTGCCCACACAGATATAATATTAAACATAGCAGTCTTACGTTCGTACGCATTACTTCGGTCCTACGCAATCATATAGTTTTGTCCGTCCTCAGTAACAATATTATCCACGTTAAATTCGTAAAATAAAGAGATATCATGTTTCGTGTATTCTGTATACATATATGATATCCTGGTATTATCTAGAACTATGATTACGCTTAATTACCTACCCCTCCCCCCACAACATAAAAAATATCATTATTGTACTTACCGCAATCATATATTTCTTCATAGGACTGTTTTCTAAAGTTTCAGGGCTGTCTGATCCTGGTCGGCGTTATCCACTGTTTGGTAGGGTTGACAGGAGCGGCTGGTCTTCTCCTAAAGTTGATTGGTCCCGTCACAATAGTCCCGGCTATCTTACTGGTCGGCATTTTCATATCACGTGCCGCAGTAAAGTTTGTCAGACCTAATTGGGGTATAGCTATTGTGTAGGTATCTATAAATGTAATGTTACTCTTGTGTTAAACTATACGTACAGAAATAATCCTTATTTCCTATCTTGTAAAATTATATAATACAAATGTACAATCGCGTTATAACAGTAACACAAGGAAGTCATCACGTAAACCTGTTGCTATCATGTAATATAATCATTCATGTCTTTCGCATTCGTATTTAGGCATCTTAATTATTACTTATCAATTTATGATGTGTCTACTGTAAAACAGTACTTGATGCGATGACATTATTCCATATTTACAGCACAGCAGCTATAGCTCTTATCGTGTCCCTCTATCTAGCCAAACGGAAGACACCATGTCCTGCCTGGTCCAGAAAGAAGGGATTCCATATATTCTGGTACCCCTTTCATCAAGTTTTCGCGGTAACAATAACTACGTGTTATTTTTTAAATTAAATCTGGTTTTTTTCTGTCTGATTTTTATTGATCTAAAATTGCATTGATTTATTCTTTATATACATATATATATATAATGGCCACAATGTAAAATAAAGAATTTTGTGCATGCTGACCTTGAATTACGGCCGTTGTCAGAATAACCTGCCCAGATCAAATATTCTTGCTTGATGTCTTCGGCTACATGCTTCAATGAAATAGCAAAATATAGACACTCACACATAGATATTGCATACTGGGTAAACCGATTATAAATTATCCTATCTTATAATTGGCCTAATCACAGCAGTCTGAATTATTGAATATTGTTGTGTTCCAGATTCTGATTGGCCTATTGGCTGGCTGGGCCATGTCGGCTATTATGACAGTGTCAGGTGTGTTAACGGATGATCCATCCATACCAGAATACATGGCAAGGACGGACGCTCAAGCTGACATCATTGCCAGAGCCAACTGGTTTAAAGTTCCTTATCCAAGTTCGTAGATAAGTTTAGTTATCTTTACTCATTGTGTTATTATATCTTATCCTTTAAAAGACTTGTATTTGAGAATGGAGTACCTTATACAAGTGTATTACTATGATTGTTCATATGTACATGTACATAGATTGTGGTATTTTTCATTGATTCCACAGAAAACAAAATGAAACAAACTCAAATCACTATCACTTACTACTTAGAAAATATATGAATAATACCGACATTTTGTTCCAGATCAATTTGGAGCGCCATCTTTCAACATGGGAGTATTTATTGCCTTTTTCATCGGTACGCTCACATCCATCCTTGACTCTATCGGAGATTACTACGCATGCGCAAGGACATGCAATGTACCACCGCCACCTCGTTACGCTGTTAACAGAGGTCTGGCTGTTGAAGGCTTCGGGAGTACCTTGTCTGGATTACTGGGCTGTGGTCATGCTACAACTACATACGGGGGAAACATCGGAGCCATGGGTCTAACAAAGGTCAGTTACTAGAGGACACAACACGAATATACCGCAGTCTTCCAAAACACTCACAACACACAACATACACGCCACACACCCCATACATGAGAGGCCGTTCGTACATGGCCCCGGATGTTAATAAGACGTTAATCAATCAAAAAAATAAAGATTACTTTAAATTTAATTATTATAATACTTTAATAGGAGACTAATTGCATTAATGTCTATGATCAGCGATAAATATTTGTGATAACGCCAAGTAATATCAAGACAACATTCAAATGAAATATCACATTTTAGATAAAATCTCCAAGACAAAAATATGCATTATCCAGATGTCAGTGTTAGGCTGTTACTTTATACTACGTATATTCTGATAGATGGATCATAAAGTAAGTATTATGTACCAAAGTGGTGGACACGAGCCTCGATTTTTATGGGTTTTTTTTTGCATTTATAGGTGGCCAGTCGAGATGTTTTAATATGGACGGCTTTCATTTACATTGTATTCGGTCTGGTTGGGAAAATTTCTGCAGTGTTTATTACCATACCCCTTCCCGTCCTAGGGGGCGTCATGATCGTCATGTTTGGAATGTTTAACGGTATCGCCCTTTCCAACCTTCAAGTGATATCATTGTCATCTACTCGGAACCTCGCTATTATCGGAACCTCTCTACTCGTAGGTTTGATGGTGCCATACTGGCTAGAGATGTATCCGGAAGCTCTAAACACAGGTGCGTAATTTGACCATTTAGTGAATATTATAGAAATCTGCAAAGATAAACATGGAAGTTCGTAACTAATATCACCGGTAAAAATAAATTTTATGTGAAAAATAGACAATCCTCGTCTCCTGAATATATAAATGACATTTATTTACCATGGTAAAATAAATAGATTTATGTCAGGCTGTTTCATTTTTTACTTTCCTAATTTGTAAGTGGGGCCCCGCGCCCTTAGGTGTGTTTACTTATACACACATGCAAGGTCACAGTGTACATGTGCCTGCGTGATGGAATTTCCCCAAATTAGCTTGACCCCTGGTCAGTGCGAGAGAGTAATTGATTGGTCAGCCCAATCAGATGCTTTGCTTACAGCCTCCGGACCAATCACTGAGGACGTTGACCTTTCTTTGTCCTCGGTGGCGTCACTATCACATTACCATCTTAGCCAGCGTGAAGATTTTTGTCTGTGTCTAATTAAGATTATCCATAATCTACAAGAATTCTTTCAATTTTCAATGTTAATTGAATGATGGCTTTTGCTGTATGAAGATTGTTGCTGGAGCAGAATTCTTGGACTGTTAACGGACGGAGATTAATTCTTTCAAGGTAATTTTGATCCTTGTATGTTCTCCCTATCCGTTGTTGGCAGAATCCACAAGAACTTTATTCAAAAGATAACGTCCACCTTAATCGAAAAGGGATGACAAAATATGCACGGAGTGTGAGATCGGCGATTGGCTCCCAGCTCAAGCGATTCGAGGACAAATCTTAGCAATGTAATTTATCCTTGGTATACTTTTCAGTAAGTCTTTCCGAATTTCATTTAAATTTATATATACGTGCTATTGTCCTACTCTTTCACGATGGTATATATTGATCTTTAGCGGTGTTTTTATTTGTTGATGTCGATATATATTAATTGTAATGGTGAGTAAGGGGAGATAACTCCTACTCATTTATCAACATTATTAAGGGCCCAGTGTTAGGGTCATATTGCTTGAGTTTCAACTTTCAATGTTGATATATGTGAAGTTCTCTCATGGCTATGGGAAAATATTTTAAACATATTCTAGGCTAGCGTGCAGATATCCATGAGTCTGTTCAGGCCATTATTGTTAATCCATTACAGTCATTCATGGGCCTTTTATTATTTGTTTGTCTTTTGAAAAGCATAATTATACAGTACATACAGTACAGTTTACCATACAAATTAAACATTCATGGGTCTTTTCAGACCATTATTGTGTTTCAATTGATATCTCTTAGACATTCATGGGTCTTTTCGGGCCATTATTGTTTTGTCATTTTATATCTTTATATATATATAGTCATTCATGGGTCTTAATTTTCAGGCCATTATTGTTTGTCGCTTTATATCTAGCTCTTAGACATTCATGGGTCTTTTCAGGCCATTATTGTTTGTCATTTTATAAAATCTTAGACATTCATGGGTCTTTTCAGGCCATTATTGTTTGTCGCTTTATATCTAGCTCTTAGTCATTCATGGGTCTTTTCAGGCCATAATTGTTTGTCATTTTATAAAATCTTAGACATTCATGGGTCTTTTCAGGCCATTATTGTTTGTCATTTAATCTTTAGTCATTCATGGGTCTTTTTAGGCCATTATTGTTTGTCGCTTTATATCTCTTAGACATTCATGGGTCTTTTTTTAGGCCATTATTGTTTGTCATTTTATATCTTTTAGACATTCATGGGTCTTTTCAGGCCATTATTGTTTGTCATTTTATATCTTTTAGACATTCATGGGTCTTTTCAGGCCATTATTGTTTGTCATTTTATAAAAGCTTAGACATTCATGGGTCTTTTTAGGCCATTATTTTTTGTCATTTTATAAATCTGGGACATTCATGGGTCTTCTCAGGCCATTTTTGTTAGTATGTAAATAATATAGCTATTTTACAAACTACAAAGGTATCTTAATTACATAAATACCTTGTATGTATGCAAGTCACCATGAATACTTAATATTACTTTGCGGTGATTTCTCAACAGTAATTTCTGACCTTGAGGCATCAATGGGTTTATTTTTGACTTATTGTTTGCCTTAGTATATTACTATATCATAGATCTCATCATATGCATGGACGGGTTTTACTATTGGATATCTCATTATCTATTATTAATATTTCGAGTTAAATTTGGATCTTTCTCATTTTTGAAATTTTCACTCAATTATTATATAAGATTTATGCAATACCGATTGAATGGTGGTTTTTCTTTTCCTTTTTATATATATGATTTCTGATGTGTAAGTACTTAAAACTTCATTCTGGGCTTTCATTTTTCAAAAAAAAAAAAAAAAAAAAAAAAATTTGAATTAAGTCCCTTGACTAATTGTATAATCATCTTGTTTCATTTGTTTTCGAAATATGATTATAGTCCATCATATGTATTTAATGACTTTAATATTACTATACCTATACATTAGCTTACAAACAGGTTATCTTTTTAATTGCATTCAATGATACAATACTAAGTCTTAAACATATTGTCACATGCAATATGTTCAGTTTTTGTTTTTCATTGTCAGACCATGACCAACTTGTTGGATTATTTCACATTTACATTTTTTCAGACTATCCATGACTTTTTAAAAGATGTCGAGCAAGCCACCCTCCAGAAAAAGGCGGCGAACAACAAAGGAACCAGCGGTTCCTCAATCAACACAATCTGTGCATCCTCGCCAGCCCAGATCAAGGCGACAGTCTAGATCTATTGTCCCCAGCCAGGCGGAGTCTGTGGACAACGTCCAAAATGTCACATCCATCGTCAACCAGGTTCTTTCAGCTGTTCGAAGGGAGACAACCTCACTGGTGGCGACCGCTGTGAAAGAAGCTATGGACATGGTCAGGGTGGGCAACTCATCCAGTGTTTGTCACGGTCCCACAGCTACTGTGAATACAGATCCTGCGACAAGTTCAACCCATCTTATGAACCTGGAGCTGCCGTCGTGTGATCAAGGACAGGGCACTTTGTCACAGTCCAATGACCCTGTGGTGTTACCCAGTGGGTCTGCAGCAGCTGATACCATTCCGAGTAACACATCTAACCTATCTGCGGTGCGGACATTGTTCGATTCGCCAGGTGAGGAATCAACATCGCCTGCCAATGAAGCATTTCTAACATGCTCATCTTCCCTGCCATTAGGGTATAATGTATCTGACCGAATAAGGTCAAAAATCCTGGATAATGACTTCATCGAATTTGGCGAACTGGTGTTTCCTAGTACAGATTCTGACACTAGGCTAAAACTAACATATGAAAAAAACGGGCTTGGCTTGACAGCTAGTACAAAATCAAAAGGCGTCTTCAATATAAATCATTGGAGTCAAGCTTTTGATATATTTGTTTCATTATATACTGAGAAATACCCCAATGAAATTGCCTCATTATTAAAATATGGCAACACCATGCGCCTTCTAAATCAAAATTATGGTTTTCAGGCTGTAAAGTTTTACGATGAGAATTTTAGAAAGCTTCGACGCCGACAGCCAATTGCATGGAATATTGTACATGAAGAGTTATGGCGTTTGGCTGCCATGCGCGCAAGTACTACTCCTCCTACTCAGTCAAAGCCTTTTGCTAATGGTAGTCAAACCAAGCCCTTTTCTTCCGGTAATCAGCCCTTTCGAGGAAAACCCCATCAAAAACCCAAACTCCCATATGGTTATTGTTGGGGATATGGCCTCGAAGGGACATGTAAACAGGGAAACTCGTGCAAATTCAAGCACGAGTGTTGTGTCTGTGGCAAAAAAGTTGCCACCAAGAACTGTCACTGGCCCATCAGTCAGTTCAAGTCCCTCACTGCCCAAACTTCCAACTCCAGTCAACGCAGACCGCCTGAAAAGTCTTCTCATTAAGTATAACAAAAGTCAGGAACTTGTTGTAGGTTTTTCTTCGGGCTTTTCTTTAGGCATTTCAGGGGAGATAATACCTGCGATAGATACTCCCGAAAACCATAAGTCTGCTCGTGAAAGCCCTGGGTTAGTGTTAGACAAGCTGGTAAAAGAAATAAACAAGGGTCGTATAGCTGGTCCCTTTAATCAGTTACCATTTCCAGACCTGATCATTTCACCTTTAGGCTTAATTCCTAAAAAAGAACCTGGGAAGTACCGCTTAATTCATAACCTTTCGTACCCACAGGGAAATTCAGTCAACAGTTTAATTCCTCAAGAGTTTTCAGCAGTCCAATATGAAACTATTGAACATGCTATAGATTTAGTTCGGGGTTTTGGGAAAGGTTGCCTCATGGCTAAAGCCGATATTGAAGATGCCTTTAGACTACTCCCCATTCACCCTTCTCAATACAAATATTTGGGTTTTTTATGGGACAAACAATACTACTTTGATAAATGCTTGCCCATGGGATGTTCTTCTTCTTGTCAACTATTTGAAAAATTAAGTTGTGCTCTACAGTGGTACATGACCCATCATCATCAAGCCTCCATGTCACATCTTTTGGATGATTTTTTCTTTGCTGGCCCACCTTTATCATCAAAATGCAAAGTAGATCTAGAAATGTTTTTCAAAATTACTGAATATTTAGGTATTCCAATCAAACATGAAAAAACTCAATGGCCATCAACAGAAATAATTATTTATGGCATCCAGTTGAATTCTATTTCAATGACAGCTACCCTTCCTCAGGATAAGCTTGAAAAAGCACATGGGCTGATCAACTCATTCAAAAACAAAAAACGTATACAACTCAAGGACCTTCAGCAAATTATAGGATTTCTTAATTTTTGTTGTATCGTCATTGTCCCTGGCCGTGCCTTCCTTCGTCGCTTAATAGATTTGACAGTAGGAGTAAGGTATGCTCATTATTTCATTAGACTTAACAACGAGGCTCGCGCAGACTTACAGGCATGGTCTTTGTTTTTAGAACATTTTAATGGGAAAGCATTTTTCCTGTTTGAAAAATGGATTTCATCAGATACAATCAAACTGTATTCTGATGCTGCAGGAGTACATGGTGGCTATGCGGCAGTTCTTGGTGTCAGCTGGTTTGTGGGACACTGGACAGATCAGTTCCATGGTGTTCATATAACAGTTAAAGAACTTTTCCCTATTGTTCTTGCGTTAGAAATTTTCGGGCTTAAACTAGCCAACCACAGAATACTGTTCTTATGTGACAATCAAGCAGTAGTAGAGATAATTAACAAAATGTCATCAAAAGAAAATACACTGATGAAACTCGTTCGACGTTTAGTTTTGGCCACGTTAAAGTTTAACATACAATTTCGGGCAAAACATATCCCAGGATCAACTAATGTAGTAGCTGATAAATTATCTCGTTTTCAGTTTCAGGAAGCTCGCAAATTGGCTCCGTGGCTCAATCTGACTCCTGTTTCAATTCCTCCACATCTAGTGACACTGTAATCACCAAATTATTGTCGGCGTCTCTAGCTCCATCTACAAGAAATAGTTACAAACGTGTTTTGTCTCAATTCTTGGACTTTCATCAAGCTAAATTCCCTAACCAAGCTGCGTTTCCAGTCTCACAGAATGTATTGACGCAATTCATTGTCCACCTTTTTCAACTTAAGCTTAGCTCTGCGACAATATACTCTTATATGTCAGCCATTAGTTTTGTTCATAAGTTGGAGAATATGGCTGATCCTACAGATCTCTTTTTTATAAAGAAATTGCTTAAGGGTGTTCAAAACAGCAGACAAGTTTCAGACTGCAGATTGCCAATTACTCTTGATATTTTACATAGAATTATCAATGCGATGAGTAATGTAATTCACCCGTTGTTTAAGGTTTGTTTATGTAGAGCAATGTTTCTCTTGGCTTTCCATGCATTTTTGCGTATCGGTGAATTCACATTGAATCACAACAACTCTACATCTAAAATTCTGCAGACCAGTGACATTAACTTCTTACGTGACGACACCCATTCCATTAAAGCTATGACAGTGAGAATTGTGAATTTCAAACATTCTGAAAATCAAACAATTACTCTAGAAATCCCAATCAAGGCAAATAAAAACTATTGCCCTGTTTTAGCTCTGCACAGTTACCTACAAATGAGCAATCACACAAGTGGCCCTTTGTTTCAATTTGCAGATAAGTCACCTGTTACTTATTCCTATTTCTGTAAGTCGTTGCAGGCAGTTTTAAAATTTTTGCAACTGGACACCAGGGTATACAAGGGTCACTCATTCAGAATAGGGGCTGCAACTACTGCCAGTCAGTTAGGTGTCCCTCAAACCATTTTGCAAAAATATGGTCGGTGGAAATCAGACGCTGTTCGCTCTTATATTCGCATAGGAATTTTCAAATAAGGATTCCTTGTCCAATTATTATAATATCTGACCTGATCTGTCCTGTGCCCACTTTCCATGCACAATCATTTTTAATGGAAGGTCAGTACAGCCTGCTTCCTATAAGTTGATTGTATGTTTTGTTATTTAATCTGTCACCATTGTAAGTTTTTTATGGAAGGTCAGTACTGCCTGCTTCCATTATAGTTGATTGTGCTTTTGGTAATTTTATCTGCCATTTTTGTAATTTTGTATGGAAGGTCAGTACTGCCTGCTTCCATTATAGTTGATTGTATGTTTTTGTAATTTGATCTGCCACTTTTGTAATTTTGTATGGAAGGTCAGTACTGCCTGCTTCCATTATAGTTGATTGTATGTTTTTGTAATTTTATCTGCCACTTTTGTAATTTTGTATGGAAGGTCAGTACAGCCTGCTTCCATTATAGTTGATTGTATGTTTTTGTAATTTTATCTGCCACTTTTGTAATTTTGTATGGAAAGTCAGTACAGCCTGCTTCCTTTAAGTTTATTGTATGTTTTGTTATTTAATCTGTCACCATTGTAAGTTTTTTTTTTTTTTCTGGAAGTTCAGTACTGCCTGCTTCCTTTATAGTTGATTGTATGTTTTTGTAATTTGATCTGCCACTTTTGTAATTTTGTGTGCAAGGTCAGTACAGCCTGCTTCCTTTAAGTTTATTGTATGTTTTATTATTGAATTATATAATCTGTCACCTTTGTAAGTTTCATTGTATGGAAGGTCAGTACAGCCTGCTTCCTTTAAGTGATTGTAATTTTATCTGCCACTTTTGCAATTTTGTATGGAGTTGAAGGTATGTTTTTGTATTTCATCTGGCATATATATACTTTGTCAATTTGTATGGAAGGTCAGAATAGCAGGCTACCGAGATAGTGGTAATTGCTTATATTGATCATTACTGCAATTACGATTGGCAGCGCACACTGCCTGCTATCATAAGTTTTTGCAAGTTTAATTTTTCATTATTATCTGGTACATAATTCGTTGATATCAAGGATCTGATGTTGTTACAGTATGTCTCGTTCTGTTACTTGTATATATATATCTGTATTGTGGAATTTGTCAGTTTATTGGATATAGACTGCTGCAATTTCTTAACATGTTTTTGTAGAAGTTGTTTGTTGGATAAATTCCTGAATTAATCCAGTAATCCTTAATTTTACCTAAAGAGCATACTTTGTTTTACTTTATATGATCCTAATTGAGAGGTTCAGAATATTATGACCTATTTTTATTATTATCTAACTTGGTTGATAAATTTATTTTCTCAATCAAGCCGTTAGACATGAAGTTGTATCAAGTTAACAGGAGCTCCGTGACCTTGGATGGGGTGATGACCACGTTCATATCTGTACTTTATTATATGTATCAGTTCAGATATTGATCTTGGTCATCTATGCCTATTTTGTACCCCATCTTTGCTGTTTAGTTCAAATATTTGTTCTCCAATCTTATTTTTATTGATGTTTATCAATAACACATGATGTTATTCTATCAAACTTAAATATTGGAGAAGTCATTAATAAATGACATTTAACAACAAATATTGTCTCAATTATTATTCCTTTGAGTACAGCAAACATAGCTTCGGTCACTTTGCTCTCTGTTACGAAACTGAGATGACATAAATGACATTTATTTACCATGGTAAAATAAATAGATTTATGTCAGGCTGTTTCATTTTTTACTTTCCTAATTTGTAAGTGGGGCCCCGCGCCCTTAGGTGTGTTTACTTATACACACATGCAAGGTCACAGTGTACACGTGCCTGCGTGATGGAATTTCCCCAAATTAGCTTGACCCCTGGTCAGTGCGAGAGAGTAATTGATTGGTCAGCCAATCAGATGCTTTGCTTACAGCCTCCGGACCAATCACTGAGGACGTTGACCTTTCTTTGTCCTCGGTGGCGTCACTATCACATTACCATCTTAGCCAGCGTGAAGATTTTTGTCTGTGTCTAATTAAGATTATCCATAATCTACAAGAATTCTTTCAATTTCCCTCCCATCTTTCCCGCCCCTTTTTCATATCTATTTATTCCTTTTATTTGATGTGATTGGGCATGTTATATGGTTTACGAATATTGTCTTATTCAACAGAGACTATTTTTTCACAAGCCTATGTTGTATTTTGTAGTTTAATTTTTGCCTATTTTGTACCCCATCTTTGCTGTTTAGTTCAAATATTTGTTCTCCAATCTTATTTTTATTGATGTTTATCAATAACACATGATGTTATTCTATCAAACTTAAATATTGGAGAAGTCATTAATAAATGACATTTAACAACAAATATTGTCTCAATTATTATTCCTTTGAGTACAGCAAACATAGCTTCGGTCACTTTGCTCTCTGTTACGAAACTGAGATGACATAAATATCTTGAATCATTTAGAAAAAGTGCAAGGCTTGTGAAAATATTGGATAATTTACTTTACAAAGAGTTCAAAGTTTGTGTACAATTTTGGATAATTTACTTTACAAAGAGTTCAAGGTTTGTGTACAATATTGGATAATTTACTTAACAAAGATTTCAATGTTTGTGTAAGATATTGGAAAATTTACAAAGAGTTTAATGTTTGTGTATGATCTTGATTGATTTACAAAGAATTCAATGTTTATGTATGATCTTGAATAATTTATAAAAAAAATACCAATGTTTGTGTATGATATTGGACTCTATATTTGATTTGTAGGTAATGCCTATTCAGATAACATAGTAAAAACAATAGCGGCAAACCCGATCTTAATTGGCGGAGTACTTGCAGCGTTCCTTGATAACACAGTACCTGGTAAGTCTGATAAAACTATTCACTCCATGCGTCCAGACTTACAATTAATTCTTTTAGGTTGATGATTTTCATAACTATCTAAATATAAATAAGTTTAAGTAACTACAATGATAATTAAAACACGTAACAAAATGTTGAAGTATATTGAAATCGGTTTTTTCGTCCGATCAAACGGTTTTGTACAGTTTTGTATTTAATCCATTCGCCTAAAACAATGAAACATAAATGTCCCAAACTTACCAAACTAGCGCAATTAACTCTCGTGCTCCGGTGAACTCTATTAAGATATAAAATTCGACTAATAATCAACCAAGCAATATAACAAATATTTCGATTATTAACTCAATTTCTTTCGATTTTTTTCTATATTTGCATTTTATATACCCACTTGCACCTGGGTTTAGCTATAAAGATTACTTTTTACAGGTACAGCAGAAGAGCGAGGAATCACGGCCTGGCAGGAGCCAGAGAAAAGTAACGTGATCCAGAAATATAGTGAGGGTCTAGAGGTGTACGTACCACTTCTACCTACGCGCTGGCTTTCTTGGAGGATAATGAAGTACCTACCGTTCTGTCAATATAGGCCTAGGGAGGACACAAACGAAGAGGATTGACATTCCAGATAAAACAGATGACTGGAAACATTCTAGATTATCACGCATACCGAAATAAACAGTTTATATGCGCATTATCGCTTACGTTTTAAAATACATGTATCAAACATCAAATTGATAACAAACACAAACATATTGTAACCTACAGGAGTTAAAATTATCACAATGCCTTAACGAAAGCCTTACAAAGAATAACAAAGTGGGTAACTCCATTTTGTTATATTTTTACCGCAAAATCTATCATCGGAAAACGATACTGATTCTCGATCATGAGTTATCTTACCCCAGCGACATGGGCAGTTATCACAATGCATTAGAGATGTGAAATGATTCCTTTTATGTGATGTCGCATTCTCATGGCGCGTATTTCATAAATGTACATTTACCAGGTCATTGAAACGATCATCAATTTCGGCAGAAGTGTAGAGACGGAGGAACCATTTCCAGAACAGCATTTGTTAAACGCGTCTTTATTATCGATTAAGTGAGAACGAAATATTGAAAGAGTAAAAGATTTGTTCAGACATACGCCAATAAGGATACTGTTGTTCTGATGTCAACATATCCTCCTGCTTCTTTTATGTTTCCAACAACAATACAACCAACATCGGAAGTTTGAACAATTCAATCGTGGATTGGACAAAATGTAGGTTGTTCAATTATGGAAGATCGGAACATTAGCGGATGACCACGTTATAACGGCATAATTATTTTCAATATGACCCTAATTCTGTAGCTTCTGAAAACAATTTATTTTCTCCTATACATACGATTATTAATGCATCCACTGACCTCTTCATGACATCTCATAATGAATTCCTAGTTTGAATGTCATTTTTACCGTTAATATATATATGTATATGGACGGTCATGGTAAAATGTTTTGGGATGTGTATTCATTCATACAAAAAAAAATATAATTATAGTCGATTGACTAAACTTGTACAGGTATGTGCCATACTGTGAACCCAATCGGTGGACCATCTTCCTTAACTACCTAAACCTTCCATTCGTTCTTGTTCTGTTTTTATTCTCTGGCGGAGTGGCTCTGCTACTTTCCTGGGTGGGTGTACTCTTGATCCTGACGTAACTTTCGGGTCAGTTTTTTATGTGATATTTTCCCGCGATTTTCCCAAGACCTTCGAAAACATCTCCAAACTCGTCCAAAATGTAATTTTTGGAAAGCGGTGCACTTACAGGTTTCTATTCGAGGGCGAGATTTCGTTGATTCGAACCGAGACAACAGCATGCCTTTTTGCCTAATATAGCCGCACAGTCATTATCGACGACATTGAATTTCAGCGAAAAATTTTGCTCGTGAAACCTAACTGATAATTGCGCTGTACCGAGTGGTTTTAAACGATGATCTCCAAAACCGACTAAACCGTCCAGAGTGGGCTTTAACGGTGTTTCACAGTTTATTTTCCCATCACGCGTTAAGGTATGACATTGACGTCCGCCCCTGTGTCCAACTGGAATTTTACAAACTGATCACCAAACTAGTGTTTCGAACCACTCATTGTCACTTGCCCCTGTGCTTGAGATTGTGCCTGAGGATGAATCCTCTGAATCGATGTCATCAAAACCAACGGTGTGTAGTTTCTTCCTACATGAGTTGGCGAAATGGTTCATACGGCCACATGCGAGAAATCCTTATCGAAAGCATACGGTAGAGCTACGTTCATGTTCACGTCCACAGTTTCGACAATTAACGAGGGAAAGTTTATTTTGATTGTTTTTTTCGTGCTTGTGGTGGTTTGTTGTTGGGCTGAGGTTGGGATTGTTTTGCTTTTTTATTTCCATAACGTTTACGACGAGTGCCAGATTGTTTATGTACTGTGTATACGGAAGCTTCATCCATTTGTGGATTTTTAAGCATGCTGACCTGGGCCCTGCTTCTTTCCTGAGCTCTACAAAAATCAACGGCTTCTGTGAGTGGAAGATCAATCTCACGAAATAATCTGACACGTGTACCTTCGTCTCGGATGCCACAAACGATCCTATCCCAAATGAGACTGTCTGTAAGCTCTTTGAAATCACAGTCGTTGGCCTTTTTTTGAGATCTGTGATTAAATCGATTTATGTACACCTTGAGATCGAGTGAAAAACAAATGCCGGAGGTATGTTAAATTTTTGCAATGTTCAAAATACTCAGAAAACTTTGTTTTCAGTACATCGAGTTTTTCTTTGTCATTTTCAGCGATCGTGAAAGTGTTATACGCACGGCGGGCTTTACCTCCAGCCACGTGAAGGTATGTCGCGACCGGGACTTTACCCGACTTCTTCTCGATACCATTCTTTCCAATTTTCGGACAAGTTTCCTTCTAAATTTAGGGCCCCTGGAGGCTTAAGTTGCTCCATATTTCTTCTTTGACACCATGTGACGTTCGATGAACAACACTCACTCAATATGGTGGTCACAAAACTAATTTAATACCTTTGGCGGGAGTCGCTTAGGAGCATCACATGTAAACAATGATAGGACCTCTTAGGCGGTTAGAAATAGAACTTAATACTTCACAGTATGAACTGTCACGATCCACGAGAAAAAAATTAAAGAATTTTTAGGAAAAAAATAGTCAAAGTGTTATCCAACCTTATTATCGATGAAGTGAGAAAAAAATATTCAAAGTGTAAAAGATTTGTTCGGACATACGATAATAAGCATACTGCGGTTCTGGTGTCAATAGCTTTCTCTGCTTCTTTCATGTTTCCAATAACAATACAACCAACATCGGATGTTTGAACATTTCAATTGTAGATTGGACAAAATGTGTTGTTCAATTATGGAAGATTCGAACATTTGCGGATGACCACGTGTTTGTTTTTTCAATATCATATAATACTCATTGTGTTCCTGATACACTTCCTCCTAACATGATTTACCTGACCATGAGCCTGCAAGAACATATATCATATGTACATAAGTAATTTCTTTGTAGCTGTAGGGATCAAATTGAAAATAAAAAAGTATTATGCCATAACGACATTATTACGACATATTAAATTGTGAATCATAATAACATGATAAAAGACGCTATAACGACAGATTTATTTTCAATATGACCCTAATTTTGTAGCTTCTGAAAAATAATTTACTTTCACCAATACATACGGTGACAAATGTATCCACTGACCACTTCGTGACATGAATTCCTAGTTTGAATGTCATTTTTACCGTTAATGCATAGATGTATATGGACGGTCATGATTAAATGTTTCAGGATGTGTATTAATGCATACAAAAATACATAATTATAGTCGATGGACTAAACAACTATGTACATTTGTTACTATGACCATACATATATAACATATCCGTGTAACTAAGTAGTACCTTCCAACATAATTCGATATGTTGCCAGATATTGCCTATCGGACATACTTAAACGATAGGAACGGTTAACGTTTTTGTGTTATTTTGATTGATGTGCTACATGCACGTGAGCTTACACTAGGTATGTCATAATTGATAAAATATTATACTTGACTATATTGCCGTAATCGAAATGATTTGATATCTACCTTTGGTAACTTACATTTATGACAATATATTGACCTGATCTACTAGAATCTGCGGACGAGCCTTCAGATGGATATCGACGACCATCCTAGTCGCCCTAATGGTGATACTGAAGCGAGGATGGTTCCGGAGAGTGACGCCGAGGTGGAGATTGAATATGAAGTTCGTCCTCGACTACTTTACAACGTCTCCGATAGAGTTCCCATCCATTTCGCAATTTTTTGTGCATTTCAGGTGATATCAAATTAGTTAAAATGTACAGTTTTAAACTCAGTTTTTTTTTCGATATATTTATTTTCGTACAGATAGTACGTTCGGTCATGTTGAAATCAATTATATTTTTAAGATTTTTTGTGTATTACTATATATCACATGGACTGAGGATATATGTTATAATTGTTATAATAATACAATTATGTGTCAAGGAGAAACGCGACGTTCCCACAAACATTGCATGATCAATGCACATAACGCAAATTTGGTTTGTTTGTTTGATCAATTAGCTTCATTTCAACAGCCAGGATTATATGAGTACGTTCTCCCATAAAAGCCGTGTGCAGAGTGTATGTTGTGTATGGTGCGTGTTTCTGGAGCGTCTTGTTGAGTTGGAACTGTTGCCCTTTTTACGTTTTATCACTAAGCATGCTGTCGAAGACACCATGCAACACATCCCACCGATGTACATTATACTGTAACACTTTATTCTTAGGGCTAACGTACCGACAGCAGGCCTATAAACATGCGTATGTAAGCGATATAAAGAAGGACAGAATATTTGAGACCACAAAACGCACTGGTAGCAAACCATTTTCAACAGATGTGATGTTGTCGATCGTAAAGTTTACTCACAGTTTTCACCTACAAAGACTCTTGTATACATGTAAATGTATTATTTCCTTTTCTATTCATTTCAGCAAACCTTAATTGCTCTATCCTCCTCCCTGGCGGTATCGACATTCGTAGCAGATATCACTTGCGCATCAGACTTTCCAGATATCAGACGGGACCTCCTAAGTACAACACTGTTGATGAATGGCATCACAACCCTATTGATGGTCACGATCGGGGCAAGGCTAGTTTTTTTGACGTTTTATATTGATCAATTAATAACTACAGTGTGGAATCATTTGTGCAACCATCCTATGGAAATTTAATGAATGGAATCAGAATACGAACCATAAAGACAATTGTGAGTTAGCGCAGTCACCACACACTTCATACACGCTACACACCGCATACATACATGACGCTAGCGCTGACTGTTAATAGAACGTTAACAGAAATATCGAATATACTCTGGTTTTCGACCATTGGTAAATGGAGGAAGTTTTAGTCGATATTACTCTTGTGAACTCTTTTAATCCGTTAAAAATATTAAAATAAATAACTTAAGTTTTAGTCAATATGGTGGTATACTGCTCTAGTAAAATCTAAAAGAAAAACCTTGTGCTACGGCTTTTGTTATTATTGCATTTTGCCAGGACTTCATAAAAGCGTATTATCCTCGACAAAGTTCAATTGTTGAAAAATAAAACAAACTATGATGCTGCAGTTAATGGTAAGAGAAACAGAAGTAATGGTGAAGCAGAAAACAATGTATCGATAGTCCCCGTTCTAACAGGAGTCTTATATCTTTTGTTAGTGAATCTTTTTTTCTTGTTTAGGCTACCACTATTTCAAGGTGCTGCCTCGGAATACGTTGTGCCTTTGTTGGCCATGCAGATGGCCAATCCGGATATGTGTAAGCTACCTGTGGGTTAGTAGCTACGGTGTCGAAATATGTTAGGTACCAAGATACATAGTTGTTACATTTTGTCACAATTTGTGTTAAATATCATCAAATATCAAACATTTAACCACAATTATCCACAGATGTATATTGCATATGCTACAACAATGTAACAAACCAGTACTTATGTAAAACTATATGGTAATCGTAAAAAGAAAGTAGAAAGAAAATTATGTTATTTGTGTGCACTTTTATTAATTTTGACTTTTGGTTTCGTTTAAGAATAATAAAACATATAACGATTCATAAAACTGCAGATGTATGATTTGGTGTATACGACCAGCCAGTCAAAAAATCAAAAGCTTTCCACGTTTATTTTGACATTGAATAATATTGAAATTCTAACTATCAATAGAATTTTGTTCACTACTTGTATTTTTCTAACATATTCAGGAACAGATCAATTAGCGAATCACACCATGATATCAAACGACAGTTTCCAACTAAATACAACGAGCCCGCAGTTGATAGATATGAAGAGAGCGATAGCTCTCACTAAACTAACCGAGGTAAGTGTTATTACATCATGCAGTATGTACCATTGCCACGCTCCAGTTACCAAGGTGATTACTCAACGCACTCTTATGTGATTATATATATATATATATGTATATGTATCAACTGTACGTCTTTTCTGGGAAAAAAGTTTCTTTTCTCTCCTCTCCCTTTTCTCTTTATTTAGTCGGCGCTATCCACTGTCTCATGTGTAATTGGTATGATGCCTATCTATATTGAACCAGTTACAGGGTTGTCTGATGATGATCGGCGCTATACACTATATGTCTCTTTTTATTGAACAGTTACATGGTTGTCTAATGATGGTCGGCGCTATCCACTATATGTCTCTCTTTATTGAACAGTTACAGGGTTGTCTGATGATGGTCAGCGCTATTCACTGTCTCATGTGGAATTGTTATGATGTCTTTATATTGAACATAGTTACAGGGTTGTCTGATGATAGTCGGCGCTATCCACTGTCTCCTATGAATTTGGTATGATGAATCTCTATATTGAACAGTTACAGGGTTGCCTGATGCTGCTCGGCGCTTTCCACTGTCTCCTGTGGAATTGGTATAATGTATCTCTCTATATTGAACAGTTACGGGGTTGTCTGATACTTGTCGGCGCTATCCACTATATTTCCCTCTTTATTGAACAGTTATAGCGTTGTCTGATGTTGGTCGGCGCTATCCATTATCATTATATTTCCCTCTTTATTGAACAGTTACAGGGTTGTCTGATGCTGGTCGGCGCTATCCATTGCCTGGTTGGACTCACTGGTTTAGGAGGTCTTCTCCTCAGGTTTATAGGACCTGTAACTATAGTGCCTGCCATCTTACTCATGGGCACATACCTATCCCGGGCCACTGCCAAGTTCGCCAGGTGTCACTGGGGTATCACAGCAGTGTAAGTAACAGATTCATTATAAAAGTCAATCTTAACAATATTCAAATATTCTTACAGCTTAATAAAATGTAATTTTCACACCGTCAATTATTTTAGGAAGCTAACACATTTGTAACAGCCAGGTTTCTCATAGCCCAGTAAGACCTTTTCATTAATATATATGTAATTGCTTCCTATATAGAATAATGGCATGGATTTTAAACTGTTTATAAAATAAAGCATTAAGATTTCCCGTGCATTGTACATTAGCCAATCATATCATTAATGGGTCCCTTTATTGCAGCACGGCTGTCACCGCACTGATAATGTCCCTGCATCTCAGTAAACGGAAGATGCCATGTCTGGCTTGGTCTAGGAAAAAAGGATTTTATATATTCTGGTATCCATTTCATCAAGTCTTTTCGGTAATTAGCAAAATTGTTTGAGTATTATAATCCTAATTTTCTGGTGAAGGATTTTGTTTGCTACATAATACCTATAATAATGATGTGTTTCGCTTTACCATGTAGCTATTGGTACAATTCGAATGTGATGACAGTTAAACCCCTTTACAAGTATAGTTTTAAACATATCTGTTTCACAGATTGGCACGAGTGTTTTCACTTGGCTTCCAAACTAGTAATACATATAGTTACCATTCACTTATACTTGTGTATCTATAGTGTATTGTTTGCGATACACTTTCAATAAAGCTGCGTAACGTAACGTTACGACGAAAAGTACTGAATTTACTTAATGCATTTAACACAGAGGATGGCTTTCTTATTTTGTGACTAGAAAACCATGCTCTTTCCATTATTAATCGTCTATATTTTAGCTTTTTGTGAAAGCAAACATTAACACTTGAAATTATCCGTTATTATTTTGATGTTATCAATTATGAATACACACTGCTTCTATTGCAATGTGTTAACAGTTAGTGGAAATGATAATGTTTAACATCAGGGTGTAATCATTAAAGATGCTCCACCGCCGACAAAGCACAAATGATATTAATCATTTGAACAATAATTGGTGTTTAATCGTGTATATATATGTCTAATTAACACAAAAAAAAAAACCATTATAAAATAATTTATTTTGCCTTTGGTGCATGCGCAATCAGTACCTAATTCCATAAAGGATATAGTGCCACGGAATTTTTTCGGGATGCAATTAATTATTTTTTGTAACTTTAACTTGAGGTGAAATTAGAAGCTCAAACTTTTCAATGGTGGTAATGGTGTAAATGGTGTAAAGTAAGCAACTTTTGTAACTGAAGAAAAATACTAAATCGCCTGCTCGTGTGTTTGATAGTGAAAAAATGTCATTTGTCAGCGGTGGAGCATCTTTAAGATACGAATCCCTAGGAAATGTTTTTGATAATACTTGCTGATTGAGTATTTTGTTATAAAGATTCTGATTGGACTAATGGTAGGATGGGGCCTGTCGGCTATACTTACCTACACCCAAGTTTTATCTAACGATCCCTCCCTCCCAGAGTACATGGCAAGATCGGACGCACGGGCTGATATCATCACAAACGCCAACTGGTTTAAAGTACCATATCCAAGTATGCTTCCATACTTATTTCATCTTCTTTTCCATTTCGTCTAGTGCATGTCATTAATCAAACGGTGTGCATACGTTCTTTTTAAAATCAGATATAAGATGCAACTGTTTTGTACGTGAATGAGTGTATCATAGTATGACCTAGTACAGGCCATACTAATCTGTACATGTATATTGTGTTCCTAACCAAATGGATCATAAACGTTCCAGATCAGTTTGGCACGCCTAGATTCAACATGGGTGTGTTCATAGCGTTTTTCATCGGCACTCTCAACTCCATTCTTGACTCTATCGGTGACTACTACTCATGCGCAAGGACTTGTAACGTTCCGCCTCCGCCTCGTTATGCCGTTAACAGAGCTATAGCTGTTGAGGGATTAGGGAGTGCATTGTCGGGGCTTTTAGGGTGTGGCCACGCTACCACTACATATGGCGCTAATATTGGTGTCATAGGTCTTACAAAGGTAAGAAAAACAACTCACTGCCATGATGATATAACCGTATAACACCTATCTAACCAGTAACATCACAGACAATCAGTATGCCTAACCAAAACTTTATCGTTGTACTCGTATGCGATTCTTTACTTTCATATGAAATCATTTACTATCCTCTATTTCGGATTGCCTAATTAATGCCGAATTATTCGAGTGTTTGCAGTTTTTCACTTCGTTCTATGCCCTTATGTGTTTGGACGTAATGATCAGCAATGTATAATTTAAAGAGATTAAACGGTTTTGTTTCATAAACCCTTTTGAACAATCAGCTATATATTGAATATCTTGTTTACTGTAATAACACATCATTCACATACTTGCAATCAGTGCTAATAACTAGTCTACCCTCTATTTCTCAACCCGTTGAACATATGCATGCATGTATTAGCTTCCTGTCTTTGTATTCCGTCAGCTGAAGGGTTTGTGTTTGGAAAGCATGTATTATGAACATGTGATGAAACTCAAATTCATGTTGCAAATCAAGAAAGAAAAGCTCATTTTCCATATGTAGTAAGTTGAAAAATCATGCATTTAATATTTCGACTCAGTGTTCTATTTTTGATATATATATATATTAATAGTATACTGGGATATGCAAGTGAAATTTGGGGACATCATAAAGCTCCTGATGTAGAAAAGGCGCACACTAACTTTTGCAAAAATGTTCTTGGAGTAAATAAAACAACTTGTAATGATTTTGTCTATTTAGAACTAAGAAGGTTGCCTTTGTATATAACCAGAAAAATGAAAATTTTGAAGTATTGAATAAAACTAAAACGTACTTCTAACTGTATTTTAAAAGAATGTTTAGATACTAGAATTGAAACTGATGATGAGTGGTCAATCAACATTAAAAATGAACTAGCAAAAATTGGATTAGCATACCTCTGGTATGATAGATACGTTGACTGTTATACATTAAATATTATTGAGAATAGAATTAATGAGTTATATTGACAAGAGGTTATCAACAATATAAGTAATACAACACGAGGTATAATGTATAAACATTTAAATGATAATTTTTGTTTACAATTTTATTTTAAAAAGCCTATTGACACTGTATATAAAAATATCTAACCAAAATAAGAATTTCGGCACACTATCTGAATATTGAAAAGGGTAGAAAACAAAATATCCCACGAGAGAATAGATTGTGTACATGTTGCGATTCAAATGAACTTGAATATTAATATCACTTTCTATTACAATGTCCATTTTATGTTGATTTACGCCAGTGGTATATTAAGAAATATTTTAACAGAAGACCAAGTGTTGTTAAATTAGTTGAATTATTAAGCGTTAACAACGTTAAAGAGTTACAAAATACTGGTAAATTTATTCATTTTGCTTTTAAGAAAAGGTCAGAAAAGTTAAAAGTTGAAATATTTGGCTGGAAATTTAATATCTATTATATAAATCATTCTCCATCTCTTTTGTTATGTCAATTGTATATTTTACATGATGTAATTTGTACTTATGGACCGTAAGGTCCACGGAATAAAATAAATTGAATTGAATTGATGCGCTGACATACGTTCAGTGATTAAAAGGCAGCTAAATGTTTAGCTTAATTTATGCATCTTAAACACACAGCAAGAGTACTAGTATTTTCGTATTTTGGAAATTGTCAATATTGGTTTGTTAGAATTATTCCCCTTAGTAAATCAGGCGTCCCCTTTTCGCATAACTCGCACGCTGATTGGTCAATTATATTGTGGGATGCTGAAGCCCCTCTCATCAGTCAGCCATACTGATTTTTGAAGAGAAGAACGAAATTTTAACACTTTTTATTCAGACTTTTTTCACAAAAATTACCCACCCTCTTCCTCCCATATTAAGCTGAGTTGATTTTTTGTGTTTTAAAGGGGCGCATTTTGGTAACCCCACATTGGCCCCCTTTTTCATTATGTATATTTTAAAATTTGTACCATGCATTTTTGATAATATTGCTTTTTGAGGTGAATATACATATTAATAAATCATAAGTCAGACTTCTTTAGGTTGACCATTTTCATTCATATTTATCTTGTTATTCTTGCGATGGTGTGTAGATGCATAAAGCTATCTAACTATTGACCTGATTTGACTTTACTTCGGTGGGCTAATCTCAGCGAACCTGTACAGAAATCATCATTGTGAAAATAACAGTTACGAAAGAAAGGTGCTTTATGATATTTCATATACAAAACACATCGTGCACACTTCTTGAGATAATTAGCGGAAGCCCACGGGCTGTTACTTTACAGGTAGCGAGTCGGCAGGTTTTACTGTGGACAGCATTAATCTACATAATGTTTGGCATCGTTGGAAAAGTATCAGCTTTATTTATTACCATCCCTATACCTGTACTTGGGGGCGCCATGATCGTCATGTTTGGAATGTTTAACGGCATCGCCCTTTCCAACCTCCAAGTGATCTCCCTTTCTTCTACTCGGAACCTCGCTATCATCGGAACGTCTCTGCTGACGGGCCTTATGGTACCGCACTGGTTAGAGGCATATCCGGATGATCTACAAACAGGTAAAGTATGGAAATCAACAAGATCAATCACTAGTGTATAGATAACATGGTGATGTCATTGATGTAAATGTAGGTTGTTTTGGATTGTAGGTGTCATCCATGATGTACGTGAAGATTGTTTTACTTCGCTTCATGGTCACTTAATTCCTTATAAATTGGTTTCAACTAATATTGCTCTTATCACTTCAAAGATATCATACTTAACATCACATTACATTGATACATCATCACCAAAACGCAAAACCATATGACTATACAATCACTAATTACCTATCATATCACTACATGCAACACCAAAATGGCGAAGGAAATAACCCAATTACGACAGATATGAGCCGTTTAAATCGTAATTTGTGTGATTTCAGTCTCAATTTCTAACTGTGCAATCGGTCATGCATTTGGTTATTTTTAGTGATCTTTGTATCTGACACTAATATATCGTATATTCGTAGAACATTTTGCCTGTCACACTGGACGTTGCAGAATACGTACTTAGAGAGTTTATGATATACACGACGGCATGTCCAGATAGATTTATAAATGTTGTTCATTAATTATTAGGAAGCACGTACAAAGATAGCATATTAAAGACATTGCTCTCCAATCCAATCTTGTGTGGCGGAACGCTGGCTGCCTTCCTCGACAACACAGTTCCGGGTAAGCTCTTGATGGCCAACCATTTCCAAATATCTAGTATTAGAATAATCTAACAAAAACTGCACAAGATATTCATTTTAAAATATGTATAGAAGTGATATTGTTCCATATCTTTTTTTTTCTATAAATAGTATAGATATTTATCACAGAAATATGTGTTTTACATTGAACAGGAACGGCCAACGAGAGAGGAATCACAGCTTGGCAACACCCCGAGGAGTCCGGTCAATCCCGGACGTACAGCGAGGGACTGGAGATGTACGCTCCTATCTTCCCCTCACGCTGGCTCTCATGGAGGCTGATCAAGTACCTGCCGTTCTGTCAGTATGAAGCTCAGAAAAAGTACAATTCATAGTAAGAGCAATGGACTGATTTACACACTCAGATATCAATTGGACCTTGAGCTTTTTGACGGATAGCGCCGTTATTCCTTTACGGGTACTGTCAGGGATAGATGTGTGGAATGTATGTAACGAAAAATTAATAAAGTTTATAACGAATATAATGTTGTATTTATTTGAATTATAATTACAATACATTTCTCGGATTGTATGGCTTGATTCTTCTTTGCATTAAATAATAAAGATCTGCCGGTAGTCTTCTAATTCATTTTTTTCAAACTAGTATAGCATTCATTTTTCATTCACATAAATGCAGCAAGAATCCGCCTGGAAACAATACTTACATGTAAAGATATGTTTTAGATAAACTAGTGAGTATGGAAAGGCATTCTAAAGTGTATGAGGTAGTGGTCCAGTGTTTCACTTTGGGTGTTGCGTGCTGATACCAGTCACGGCAAGCGTTATTAGAAATCAAAGGAGAGGTATCAATTTGGGCCGTTGTACGACCACCTAGTGATATGCAAAACATTTTACATGAATATGCATGTAACTTAGGGTAAGCTGCATAATGTTCCTGTATGGACAGGCTTTGAATAAGTTCAACACATGAACCTACATGTATAAATAACACCCATACCAAATTTTAAGTTATAACGGTAACAAACCTAACTTCAGACATATTATGTATAGAAATGGCAAATAATTTAACTCGAAATAACTTAATTTAGCTATATCGCTCTCGTTTGAGGTTGGCAAGAAGGATTTGATTCCCTTTCATTGACGTCATCGTCGACTGTAACATTTCTGCTTCTACTTTACAACAAACTAGTTTGACTGTCTTTGAACACCTAACTCTGCCTATTGCCGTTGTCCCTGCTGACATCCAGCCACGCACATACTATTTCTATTGTTTATGTTCCATATTACTCAGTGCTTTAGGTATCATTAAATTGATGTTTTACACCATCGAAGGTACGTTACTTATCCGTTTATAAATCAATGAAAGATTTGCTAACAACCCACGGGTAAAATGTTAATGAATTATCTTGTATCTAAAACTCATTTTAATATTTTTTTATAAATCTGAATGTTCTTATGCAATAAATATAATTGAACAATATTTATTATGAATGCATCGACATGATAATAATTTCTGTTTGGTTACTTCGCCACAATAGTGCCATTATCCCCGATCACTATGTACTGTTACCATGACATCAGTGCTGTAACAATGACTAACTCTATCTTGAATTCAATAATTAAGTCTGAATTGAAATTAATATCATACAATTGAGTTTATAATTTGATCATTCTATTTGTCCTAGGTTTGTTCTGGACAGAAATAAAGTTGAATTTGAATTTCTTCTGGAAGAATGAAGAAAGCAATGCAGAGGTAAAAATGCTTTTTTAAAGGTCACATCATTTAAAGTTAATATATTAGGCACAGCAATGTCTATAATTGTATTAGATTGTGTTCTCAAGTTTACTCAACCATTCCTTTTTGTTCAATTTTGAACAATTGCATGCCGTGGCGGCCATCTTGGTTCCTGGTCTACAAAAGATGCACATCTGCAGGTGACTACAAAAAACTTCAAAATAGTTTAATATCACTAGTAACAATATAATCTAAAATTTAAACATACAACAAAAATGAACTTGGATCTAAAACGGATCCCTGCTAATCAGTGAAAAAAGAGAAATAACTGTTAATGGTAATAGAAAATTTGAAACAGTCACAAAATTTGATTTTTACTCTTAATTATGGTATTTTTCACTTCAAAAATTAGAATCTGATTTAAATACATATTGAAACCGATTCCAGGCAAATAGGGTCAGTAGTTAAATATCTATAAGCAGTTAAATTTTGAACAATTAAAGGCTGTGGCGGCCATATCGGATGCTGGTCGGAAAAATGAAACCGGTCGACGCATCTGCAGGTCACCAGAAATGACCACGCAAAATTTCATGACGATTCAACTTATAGTTTTTGAGAGAAAAGTCGGACAAAGTCGCGGCGGAAAAAGGAGAACCAGAAGAAGAATAAGAAACGGAGAAAACACAATAAGTTTCCCACTCCGTTGGGGGACTTAATAAAACATGTACATTTTGTTTGTTTGTTTGATTTATTAACGTCCTATTAACAGCTATAGTCATGTAAGGACGGCCACCCATGTATGCGGTGTGTTGCGTGTATGTTGTGCGAGGTGAGTGTACTGGGAGACTGCGGTATGTTCGTGTTGTGTCATCTTGTATAGTGGAACTGTTGCCCTTTTTATAGTGCTATATCACTGAAGCATGCCGCCAAAGAACATGTACATACCTATAATAGTGTAACAGATGTAAATGCTGGGCATAAAAAAATAACCAATTCTGAGCCGCCTATTCAATGATGAACTAGTTTTGAGTTACATGTAATTAATTTTCAGACTACCAGATGAACTAGAATACGTTTAAAGTACCATTCTATCGATTTTCCAAGGGATTGTTTTTTCCAAATCAATACGCATCGTCTAAGTCTCTGTTGTGATTAGCTGCAATATTGTAGCTCAAAACACTTTTAGACAGAAAATGGTGTCGTCTTTAGAGCTACATTTGATGCCTATTACTGCTAATGGAGCAACGTAATGATTATGCAAACCATTATAAAACGTTTGTATGCATTTTATAGTATTTGTTTTATATAACTGAGCTACTAGGCATTAAATCTGAACCGCATAGAAAATCAAATTCTCATCGAGGCATTGTTTTTTTTTTTTTTTTTTTTTACATAATACTATTAATATTAAGGTCTTTGTGCAGGGAATTTATACGGCAATAGTCCACAAATTGTGAGTTTGACGTCTTGTTAGTGGTACGGCAGATATTAAGAATGGTAGTTGATTTTGTTTTGGACAAAAATAATATGTAAATGATGTGTACGCATAAAATTACTTGAAACCTACAAAAAGGTACAGAAAACTGTGCCCGAGAGATTTTCGGAGGCAGTGCTCCACAACGACACATAGGGACCAATTCGTACCCGGCCGAAAGGTACATGTATAGTAGGCCGCGGCCGGGTACGTATATTCGTTCTATGTTGTGATGTTTTGATGATGTCGTGTTTTTCCGCCATTTTTGGATTTTTCTTCATTTAAGCGTGGAACTGCATTCCGTTAGTAATTATGGGATTATGAATGCTAACTGGACATCAGCAATAATAATGAAGCGCGCTAATACTTCATGTTGAATTTGCCGCTGTCCAGTTGACATTCATACTCCCGAAATTGCCAACTGAATGCAGTTCAATGCTTATATTTACATTTGATAACACTTTAATATAAGACAGTAAAAGGTAACATATGGGAGAGTTACACAATACGGGCGAGTAGGTCTCCAAGCATAAATTCCATAATTATAACCATTAGGCCATGGGCTAGGAGGGTCCCACATGCACCCCTCCCCCCCCCCAACCTCCGAACCAATATTTTTCTGAATCCTTATGACCCACTGATCACAAATCAGAATGTAACATTGCATAAGTTGGGATGAACTTCCGGTTATGACGTCATCAAGATGGCCGTCATCTCGAATTTGACTAAAAAATGAAAAATAGTCATAACATTGACATTTTTCAACCGAAGTAGACAAATGAGGTATCAAAATGACCACAATTGATCAACAAATACATATCAGGACCAAACAATCCAATATATATAGTGATTTCTACGCAGGAAATGAAAAAATATGATTTTAAGCTCAAAAATGGAGATTTTTCAGCAAATTTTTCATATTTGGCTTGACGCAGCAAAAATGTTTCCCAACAGCAAACTATTATTTCTAATAAGTTTTTTGACCACTTATCTATCAGTTTAAGCAACGAAAACAACAAAAACCAATGTTAACATCGTATAAAATCCGGTTATGACGTCATCAAAATGGCCACCATCTCGAAATTCACTGAAAAATGAAAAATAGTCATAACATTGACATTTGTCGACTGAAGTAGACAAATGAGGTATCAAAATGACCACAATAGAACAACAAATACATGTCAAGACCAAATAATCCAATATATGTAGTGATTTGAACGCAGGAAATGAAAAAATACGATTTTAAGCACAAAAATGGTAATTTTTCAGCATTTTTTTCATATTTGGCTTGACGCAGCAATATTGTTTCCCAACAACAAATTATTATTCGTAATCAGTTATTTGACCTCTTATCAATCAGTTAAAACAACAACAACAAAAATATATAGAAATGCAAATGAGAATTGTGGTTATACCATCATTTGGTTTACAAAACATCACCGGATGCGGCATATGATTGTTTCCTACAGTTTCCTGGTGTCTCGGAATTTCCTGAATATAACATTGGCTATTGGCGATTTATATCTTAACAAATTTGAATTTAAAGTTGGCTGAATATCTAAGGAGGACTTCAAAATAATTCATTTTCATGTTCGAAATATTGTAGACTAGTAGCCTCTCAAACTGAATTATTACAGCAAAACGCCAAATACCATCACACTTTTCGAAACGTGTTGTGTCGTTTAGAATGAGCACATCCATTATTTACTTCCTGTGTATAACGTTAGGAAATATAAGATGGTTACTACAGTGTCAAATATTTCTTTCACTAGTTCTTAATGATAATCATTTTCGTTGTGCGTGCTTTCTCGCCAGAGTGTCGTCTTCGACCTCGATGACCTGATGTGACATTACATTATCGGGTTACCATCGTGGTTCTAACTTGTCAACCGTCCATGATATAACATCAGAAACATCGGATTCAGGGATGTTGGAGCTCGTCCTCTTTCCTACCTAGTTTCACCTAGATTCACATATCGTATATGATGTTCCAGACTTCCCCGGCATTATGGAAAAGACACCAGATCCACATTCTGCGGAGGGTTGGGTTGGTTCTCCTAAATTCGTATGAAGCACAATTCCTCATTCTTGTTACCTCAGTAACCATAGGTGGCACAGGTGGATTCTTTGAGGTCATAGATGAGGTCTGCAGTGAAGTTTCACTCTATGCCAAGTCTGGAAAGCACTGTAGAGAACTTTTTACTTGAGAGTCTTCAATGTTCTCTTTACGCATACACCAGATGTGACACAACCAGCACCTTCAAGGGTGAATTCGGAAAAGTCAGACTAATGAAAAGCATTTAACATTTATGGCCTCATTAATGACCTCGATGATATCACCTGTGCCATTTATGGTTGCACGAGGGTCCACACGATTGATGAATAGTACTTCATACGAATTATGGAGCTATGCGCTAAGGAGAGCTAATGAATGTGGATCTGGTTTAATTCCCATTATGCCGGAGAAATCTGAAACAGCATATATGTACGATATGTTAGAATCTGAAAGAGATCCCACATCCCTTAACCTGTTTTTCCTGATATGAACTCTTGCCATGGATGGGTCATAAAAGATGACAGGCTAGAACAACACTGGCAATGTAGTGTCACATCAGCTCATCGACATCGAAGACGACGCTCGGACTTTCAACGAATTGGATACCGATATCTCGATTACTCTGATTCGGACTGCATGTGCCAGCTACCAGATATGCCGAGTCTCTTCAGTGGATAGTGCAGTGAGGCGAGAAAGCACGCACAATGATAATGGTTATCATTGAGAACCAGTGAAAGACATAAGTGACACTGTAGTAACCATCCTACATTTTGCTTATGCTATGCATAGAAAATAAACAATGAATCTGCTCATTTTCAAAGACACAAACGTTTTGGAAACTGTTAATGATATTAACGGAAACACAAGCTTAGCTTAGGTTACATTTGTTACGCTATCATTAGGCGTTGTGCTATAATAATTATTTTTGATGCGCTGCTAATCTACACAATTGAGGGTATAACAATAATTCTTTTTTGCATTCCTGTATATTTTTGTTGTTGTTGTTGTTGTTTTTACTGATTGATAAGAGGTCAAATAACTGATTACGAATAATAATTTGTAGTTGGGAAATAATATTGCTGCGTCAAGCCAAATATGAAAAAAAATACTGAAAAATTACCATTTTTATGCTTAAAATCGTATTTTTTCATTTCCTGCGTTCAAATCACTACATATATTGGATTATTTGGTCTTGGCATGTATTTGCTGTTCTATTGTGGTCATTTTGATACCTCATTTGTCTACTTCAGTCGACAAATGTCAATGTTATGACTATTTTTCATTTTTCAGTGAATTTCGAGATGGTGGCCATTTTGATGACGTCATAACCGGATTTTATACGATTTTAACATTGGTTTTTGTTGTTTTCGTTGCTTAAACTGATAGATAAGTGGTCAAAAAACTTATTAGAAATAATAGTTTGCTGTTGGGAAACATTTTTGCTGCGTCAAGCCAAATATGAAAAATTTGCTGAAAAATCTCCATTTTTGAGCTTAAAATCATATTTTTTTCATTTCCTGCGTAGAAATCACTATATATATTGGATTGTTTGGTCCTGATATGTATTTGTTGATCAATTGTGGTCATTTTGATACCTCATTTGTCTACTTCGGTTGAAAAATGTCAATGTTATGACTATTTTTCATTTTTTAGTCAAATTCGAGATGACGGCCATCTTGATGACGTCATAACCGGAAGTTCATCCCAACTTACATGTATGCAATGTTAACATTTTGATTTGTGATCAGTGGGTCATACGGGTTCAGAAAAATATTGGTTCGGAGGTTTGGGGGGGGGGTTGCATGTGGGACCCTCCTAGCCCATGGCCTATATGTTAACAAACAACATGTACACAACCTGTAAAGGTTCATGGCTTTCGACCGTAATAAGGGATTTATTACACCCGTGTCGGAATATTCCATTATTTCCTAATCCAAATTACGAAAAAACTCCCACATAGTGAAAATTAAGAGAATTTAATTTTAATCCTCTATTAATGCAGAATTAAGCACAACCACAGAATTTGTGAATTTATGAACACGTACATTTCTACAGTATTAACTCCAATTCCGCTTTCTGAAACTTTACTGTTTACGTACACCATTTTTACATAAGTTTCCAAATTATCTAGTTTTTCACTTATTTCGATATTGTTTCAACAATATTTCATAATTTGTTTCCTTATAATTCACCTTAATCACATTGGATTGTTGAACGGAGCTGCACATGGTATATATATGGGGATACTTGTTAGCAGTATGACTTTGTATTTTCCCGATAAATCCAAGATGGTCCTTAGAGAGGTCGAAATTTTTTAATCCTCCGAAGTCAGTAAGTTCTGGGGGCACCAACTGTTTAAAACTGGCCCGGAAATCAATATTGTATACGATCACTTTAGCATGACCCTTTCTAACAAACGCTTGAATAGGTCTAGTTTCGTGTCACTTCGTAACCACATCAGACATATTGGAAAGAAATGTCCCTTTTCAGTGTTACTAAAACCATCTTATTATATCACATGAACATTTGCATCGCTTAGATATATTCATTCATTTAAAGAAGAAATATAAGTCTATTTTTAAGAAGAAAAAATCAAACATTAGTGAAAACTATCATAAACGATATGAAACACGGAACTGGATAAAATACCCTATGTACATTACTAGACCTGCTGCTAAGCAACATAAAGTCGGAATTTTACAACACCGCAAAGAATGTAGTAGGGGAAAACAATTTAGGCAATACAGAGAACTCTTTCAATACAAGAAGTTCAGGTTGTGATACATTTGATGAATTAGAACTTGAATGAAGGTCAAGGTCATTCATTTTAACAAACTTTGTATCCCTTCACACAAGCCCAATATCAAATCACTATGCCCCATTGGTTAATCACATGAAGTCATTTAATGATTTTATCCTATTTGACTCCTGTGACTTTGAATGAAGGTCAAGGTCATATATACATGTATGTACGAAAAAAGGCTACTCTACATAAAATTGTAAAATTGTAGAGATCCCACTAAGTTATAATCAAATTTATGGAAAACGAACAAATCATATAGAATATATGTACATAAAGGCCCTACATCAAATGATAAAGGCTCTGTGAGCTCACAAATTTAGAGTCAAATTTACAGAAAAAGAAGGAATCACCACATTCGCAGGGCTGTATTTCTACCGTTTTCAAATATATGACTTTGAAATTAAAACACTTTGTAGACAATATTCAAAGTCCATATGTATGACAAGAGGCCCATGGCCCTAACGTTCACCCATATTTGATACAAATTAGTGATGTTATTTTAAAGTCAAGTGATGTCTTTTGTTCACCAAATAGGAACATACATCTAAAAGGTCTGCATAAAAAGCTTTATTAAGCTTGGTGCATAGTTACTCACCTTACCCTGTTTACAAGGTTCAATAATAATTATTGCAAAGGGCAATAACTCAGTAATAAGCTAGAGACGAATCAAGCTGATTTTCGAACGCGTCCGATATCTTTCCAATTTTAGCCTACATAAACAGTTAAAATTTAGCTGGGTGCATATTCACTCAAGTTATCATGTTTACAAGGTCCAATCATAATAATTAGTTCAAAGGGCAATAACTCCGTCAATAACAGTTGAATCAAGCTTATTTTCAAATTTGTTAGAGATATTTCCAATGTTAGTCTACATACAAAGTTTGATTAAACTTGCTTTATACTTACTCAAGTTATCATGTTCACAAGATTCAATAATAATTGCTCAAGTTATCGTATTAAAAAGTTCCAATAATAATTATTAGTGCAAAGGGCAATAACTCTGTAAATTATCGTCAGATCAATCTAATTTTTGAACTTGTACGAGATATTTCCAAATTTAGTCTAAAGGTTTATTCAAGTTATATCGTATTCACAAGGTCTAATAATTATTAGTGCAAAGGGCAATAACACTGTAAATTATCGTCGAATTAATCTGATTTTTGTTTGGTTTATTTATTTTTACGTCCTATTAACAGCCAGGGTCATATAAGGACGTGCCAGGTTTGTTGGTGGGGGAAAGCCGGAGTACCCGGAGAAAAACCACCGACCAGCGGTCAGTACCTGGCAACTGCCCCACATGGGATTCGAACCCGCATCCCAGAGGTGGAGGGCTTGTGGTAATATGTCGGGACATCTTAACCACTCGGCCACCGCGGCCCCTTTTTGAGCTTGTTCGAGATAATTTTAAGTCTAAATACAAATGTGACTGTTCGTTTGACCAACTCAACTCAAGCTTGGTTTATATTTACTCAAGTTATCACGTTCACAAGGTCCAACAATAATTATTAGTGCAAAGGGCAATAACTCCATAAAGTATTGTCTAATCAAGTTGATTTTCGAAACTCTTCCAAGATATTTCCAATGTTAGTCTACAGAAAAAGTTTCATTAAGCTCAGATTATATTTACTCAAGTTATCACGTTCATAAGGAAATGTTAAGGGACGATGACCCATGACAACGAACAAAAGACTATCGCAATAGGTCACTTTGACCATGATGTTAAGTTTCAGGGAAGAAGTTGTTTATAATAAATCTTCCCCATAAGGATGCTACCAATGCAATATGAATGTGTTATCCAATGCTTAGTTTCAGAGAAGTCGTTTATATATAGAAATAACCAAATTGACCCTTTTGATCCCGTCCCTACAATTTTGAATATCCAACCATAAGGATACTACCAATGCAATATGAGTGTTATCCTATGCTTGGTTTCAGAGACCAAGTCACTTAAATGGAAATGACCAAATTGACCCTTTTGACACTGCCCCTCAGACCCCCATTGGGTGAGCCCCATCATTACCCTACAAAGATGCTACCAGTCAAAGGTTGTTAAGATATGACCTGTGGCTATGAATGCCGATTTGAAAATTGAATAGCCCACCATCTTATGATAGTGGGCTAAAAAAATGAAAACAAAAAATGATTTCAACGCATTACGGAGCATTATTTGGGAAATCTAAAGTATGGACAACAATTTGATATGACAAGTTTATTTTCAGACATGATTTTTGTTGTTGATTATTTTTGCACTGTCCACACTCAAAGTGATAAAAGGCTTCACCAGAATGATACCAAATTTTTCTCACTTCTATCCCACCATTGTTCGCTTTCTTCCTCTCATTCTCACTTCGTCTAGTTTATGGAGGACCTCCTTGGCTCCATCTGGGTTAGCAGCACAGTAAGCATCCAGTATGACACGGAATAGTCTTTCTGTGTTTGGATGTGTGCTCAACAAGGCGCGCTCTAACACATACAAATCAACACTTTTGTCCTCGGCCATATTCTCAAAATGACTTAAACCAAAGTCAATCATGACTATATCATGTGATGAAGGCTCGCCCTTCAGTAACATATTGGAAGATGTCAGGTCACCATGAATGATATTGTTTTTGTGCATAACACCTAAAATTTCACCAATTCTCTTCCCAAGGGGTTGTAAGACAGCCATTGCTAGATTAATATCTGTAGTTTCATTTTGGATATTTGAAATGTAATTTCTGACAGTCTGTGAATCCTGCAGCTCCTCCATATATATACTGCTGCTTACCATGTCCACAAAGTAAACTGTTGGTGTAGGGATCCCTGTAAACACAATTTTTGTACAAGTTTAATACATTATATATGCATAAAAGTTTCGTCCAGCACATAGGACTTAAATTATTCTGCTTTTCATTAATTTTTCTTCCTGGAGGCTGGTGTAAATCTATCTATTTAAAGTCTTTGAATTGAGTCTACTTTAATTTTAGTGTGAAACTAGCTTTGGTACATGCACTCATGCGATCGTGTTCGAGTGACATAAAATATTCCAATGCTGTTGACTTTCATTTGCATGCAATTTTTTTTCCTTTCCATTTTCTCAGGAAATGTGTCATCATAATACAACTGTATTTGCAATTAAAACTTCAATTGAATTTCCTTAAATGTTTTAGTTACAAAAAATCATAAACAAAACTAGAGGTGTAACGATTCACCGACGCTTAGTGGTGCATCGATGCATTGTGTGCAATTTATTAGTATCGCAATACCTAAAAATAAAAATTGAACATTGGATTATCTCCCTTGGTCAACGGTTGTTAGTAACAAAATGGCGGAATCTCATGAGGAGAAAAAACATTAAACTTGTGTCAGCGCCTGTGGCCTATAAAGTCACTTCCTGGTCTTATTTCAAGTCTCTGTCTACTAAATCTAGTAACAGTACATGGGAAATTGATAAAACTCAAGTCAAGAAATCTCTGTCATTGTTGATTATTATTTGATAATGTAAATTATTTATTTCCCCAAGTTATTTAATAATGACTGTCAAAATATCGCGATAGGTATAGAATCGTGAACCCTGTATCGTGATACGTATCGTATCGTCACATACCTTGCGATACACAGCACTAAACAAAATTATAGTATAGTTGTCTATAAATGGAAAATAGTGAGGAAAACTTCCATATGATTGCGACATGATAAACTTTTGATTTGGGCACCTAAAAATGACTTTTGTTATTGAAACTTGTATCTTTGACCAAAGATCAAGGTTAGTGGCGCTTCTTAGTGGTAATGTTTTGTAAGCAGTCTGAATCAAGGATTACCTGGCCTGATACCAAACAGTGTCGGATAATTTTTGATTTTCAAATACTAGTGCAATCTAGCCCTAAACCAAAACTAGACACCTACATTATCCGTGCATTCAATTTACAGATTTGCACCAGTTGTATCGATTCGAATCTGTTGTATCTCAAATGGAACGCACGGTACCAGCAGAACTGTACCAGTACAAGTGACTGGTTTTCAGAAGCGTACCACTTGGATCCAAGATGGGGGACTCGAGATTTTTCATTTGTCATTGAAATGTTTTCTTTGTTGAGAACAAGACAGAGCGTATTTATATCCGATACAATTTATTACATGGATTATTTATTCACTTTATGCCGAAACTATTTAGGTTTTATCTTTATACATTTTTATATCCATTCTATTGTTGAAACCGAAAATAATTAGCTTTTATATTCGAAGCGTAACTTTCATATGGCGCCATCATGGAAAAATTCTTAAGTCTGGTATCAGGACCAGAGTATCTTGGGATAACCATTGGTCAGAAAAAATAATAATATGAGATCTGTCTATAAATCTAATCATCTTTTATCAAGGCCTAATTATTGGGTCAAAAAAGTTATTTTCATATTTAGGGGCCAAAAATAGCAGAGTCTGAGTTATAAATATAAATAAGATATCCCAGAGGGATCTTGGTGCCCATCAAAGATCAATCTATGTCTGACAATTGAAAGAGGGATTTTTTAAATTGATTTTAAATTTCTACAAAAATTTTACAATCAAAATATATTATAATTTGATCATTCAATATTAAACCAAACACTTATGTATTATTTAGCACATACAATTAAGATTTACTTGTAAGTTAAATAGTCACAATTTGCATATGACGTCCGCCATTTCAAAAACAATCACCTTGACTTCATATATACAGGGAGCACAATGTATTACCCTTGAAGGACATCAACAAACCAGCATGAAATAAAATGTACCAAGTTTATCAACTCAAATATATTGTATTTTTTTTTCTTACTCGTACAACAAGATGTCTATCAATTCGTTATTTACATATCGCAATATCGAAGATATCTACCCCACGGACGCTGGGTGATGGCCATCACAATGAGGCCTATTTTCGTCGGGGGCGGTTTTTTACATATTACAAAAATTGAGGTTATTTCAAATAAATGTTGAACAGTAGGCGCTGGTGAGATCGTGTTTAAGCTGTATTGAGCAAATGGATGGTATATAGATACACAGTAGGATGGTATATAGATACACAGTAACATACCCGAAAGTTTCTTTTCTATGTAACTTTCATTCTTATGACACTGAAGTGTTGACATAGTGGTTTTTGCCCTATTATTATCAGAGCCCTGACTTGTTTATCGGAGGACACCACAATAGGAGGACACCACAGTGTCCGACCAGTGGAAATCTGTACACCGTTGACAGAGGTGAATGTGGGGATCGACCGCAATGAACTCTGGGAGAGATTGCACATTGAAATGTGGGGACCACAATAATGCACTCTGGGAGAGATCGAAAGTGAAAGTAGAAGTATTCAATGCTATTTTTTTAACTCATTGCCAGCAATTCAGTATTATTCTGTAAATCAGTATTGTTCAGTAATTCAGTTTTATTCACTATGATTCTAATATCAAAAAAAGTTTCTGGCAGAGCCCAAAGTCGATACACTATAAGAATAAAACACGTCAGTAGGCCTACCACCTATAAAAGAGTTCAATCGCCGGGTCAAGGGAGATAAATCTTTCATCGTTAACGTTAGAAATTTGTTATTTATTTACCTGGCATTTTACTGCATTCATAATAATTAGATATTTCTATTTGGTAACAGTTAGAACCCAGTAAACAAAAGAACGGATTACCTGATGTTATCTCATATAGGCTTTGCTTAAAATTATATTAATATTGTAACAGTTAACTAGGAAGCCTTACCACACATGCGGCTTCGTAGCATTGCTCGGACTTCAGCTTTCATTCTTTGCGTGGTTAATGATGCGTCGAGGGCTGAATGTCTGTAAGTCTTCTTAAAACGTTCTTTAACAACACATGGTCTACCATAGAAATTACATTTATACAACTTCGCTTCTGCTCCTTGTTTCATCAGAACTCTTTCACTTGCCATACTTTTTGTTCAATCCTACAAATGAAGATTTCTAAAAGTTATCTAGTTTATAATTACATTTATCGACTATTTAAACCTGATCTGTGTTGTAAGTTTTAAAATATGTTGATTGATTGATTGGTTGATTATTAAACATTTAGCCTTATAATTACGGCTTGTCAGCACATGTATACAACATTAACTACATTGTGTAATTAACGAAAATGCTATCAAAATTAACAATTACATTGTAGATGAACAATAATTGATTTTCCATAATATATCGGAAATTCTATTTCTTATATCGGAAATTACTTTTAGTTTTTGATATCGGAAATTAAATTTCTGATAATTTTCGATATGAAAAACTGTTTTCTAATTCCTGATATCATAATTAGAATTTCCAATAACGGAAATGCTTTCCGATATCGGAATTAGAATTTCCAATAACGGAATATTAGGATTCCCGATATCGGAATAAGAATTTCCGATATCGGAAATTCAGAATTTTAATTCCGATATCGGTATCGGAAATTATTATTCCGATATCGGAATTAATAGAATAAAAAGCTACTTGGCTTGCCATACCTATACGTATACCAATTTGAAAGTACCAAGTGTTGTAATTGTGGTAAAACTGCAATACGACTCGACATTATGTATTAAATATTTAGACTGTGATACATGTAAATGATAACTGGGGATATGTGTAGTAAAGTCAGGAGATACTGTTAGGTATGACATTTTAGCTTAGAAAATGAAACAATAATAATGAAATCATAAGGTATATATTTTCCAAGATAACAGAGTTCTTTCCTGTTTTAAACAGATAGTAACAGGACAAGTTTATATGACGAAGAGCGATTACAATAAAACTATGATTTTCCCCTGCTATCATTATAAAATTGACACATTAATATGAAACGGTATTCATTCTCTACCTGATTTTTGACACAATATGACGACATATCCTATTTGCTCTCGGCAGATTACCGAATTTTCCTTCTACAAATAGAGAGTGAGACGAGAGAAATAATTTAGCTATTAATTTAAACTATCAATGAGAAAGCTATACAAAATGCATTTACATATGTAGAAGACATTTCAATAATTTGCCGGTTTCTTGACGGCAAACGCTGCTTGAAACAATGTTTAGAAAAATTATTAGCAATATAATGAGTGAACCAAACCTCTCCAAACCCTGCAACAGGTTCTAACTTGACAACACCAATTACGGTTTACATGGTTACAATAATACATTTCATAATTATCAGATTTGATCACTTTAAACCAGTACTTGATGATTCAGAGGCAGATGACCGAATTCAGAGTAAACCATAAAGGATGGCGTACTCTTCTCAACATTCAAAACACGTTTTAAAAAATTAACAAGTACATGCATAGTTAAGAACTGAGCATACATCAACATCAAAATCATTAAGCTTAGACTCTACATTGAGAGACAAACTATTACAAATTCTTAATGTAATATCCATATATTTTTTACCCTGTTCAGCATGCAACTGATCACAGGCCGGTGGTTTTTCTCTGGACACTCCGGCTTTCCTCCACCAACAAACCTGGCAAGTCCTTACATGACCCTGGCTGTTAATAGGACGTTAAACAAATAAAATCTCGCAACTAATGGTTTCGTTTTTTGTAAATTTACCATTGAAATTAAATAGTACACCAAGATATGAATCTGCAACAATTTCAATTTCACAATAAAATTTCTCATTATAACTAACGTAATCTACCACTATTTCTGAATGCAATGTTTTTTGTTTTCCCAGTGTTAACAAAAAGTTGCCAGATAATATCACTTTGATGTTTGAGGGAATCTAACATTTTCTGTCGGCCAGATGAGGATTTCGCGAATAGAACTGTAAAAAGTAAAAAAACATTAAAGTTATGTGTGCCGTAACTGGTCGAAAATTTGGATATGTTATTTGTTCTTCAATTATCTATTTAAAACCATAAGTTTTAATGAATAAAGCTGTGAAAATCATTCAAATGGACAGACAATCATATATAATACCTTAAAACGTTAGTTAGAACACATTGGTTATGCACTGTGAAATTCTTGTTTTTATGCCTTATACATGTTTAGATGGAAATATACCTTCAGAAACCACTTTCCAGTTACTAATAATACTGTGAAAATGTGCAATGAAATTGTGGACACCAAGATGGCTTCATGGTCTGACCGTGTGTACTCATTTCAATACACTGAAGATGTTAATATAATGATTTTTGGCAGTACTGCCAAAAATCATTTTCAGCCCTATTTGTACATGTAAAATTAAAACCTATGCATTGAAAGTATTGTAATTCTCAAAATGTTGGTAACTTTTGGAGTTGAATAACATATCAAAAGCTCTTCTTGATTCGTGACTATGAAAAATACGGCACATATAACTTTAAAAGAAATATCTTATTAGAAAATTGTATCACGAGATATTAATCAGTTCATTTTTCCAAATCAAGTACACGACCTCTTTATGAAAAATCTATATCACTAAACCATCTTTTGTACAGATTGATCGAGTAATCTTTGTTTTACGATAGAATTTAAGTATTCTCTATTATATGTACTACATACATTCTGGTAGTCCCTTATATAATTCAAACCAGTTTCTTCAAAAATAATTTTAACATGATGCATCCATTTGAATTCCATAATATTATTTGTTTGCAAGTTTAACATCAACTTATATATAATATCAGTAGTGCTCAATTTGTGCCTAAACATAATAATTCTGTTTTTAACATCTATATACTGGGGGAATTTCCCTAATTCACCATATATCATGTAAATATACGTACTTTTACTAACACCGAGTATACGTTTCCAAAACTGTAAATGAAGCTGTAATATTTGTGTCTAAGTTACGTGTGCGAGGTGCGTGTTTTGGGCAGAAAATACACTTCTTTTGAGATCAAATCTTAATCATGATTGATACGGATAACGTTTCTGTCGGTGACGATAATTTTCCTTTTGACATATAAAATTCAATCTTTGTTACGGTAGTGTCAGTCTTTGAATTGATATTGATTCTTTTATCTGTTGTGTATTTGAGATATGAGCGATTAGAATTATGACTCGCTGAATTGTTTTATTGAAATCAATCATTCTATGAATAACAACGAAGATCTTTTACGTACATTTTCAAATATCGCGGCGGCGGTCGTTACTTGCCTTATATGAATTCTTACACAAATTCTAGTCGTAGATTTTCTGGTGAACTTAGTTTTTTGGTTTTAGTCTTAGGTTTAGTTTTGTTACCAAAATTTCTCAGAAAGTCCTGAAGGGATCGGTCTCCAATTTCATATGTAGGTTCCCCTTGGACCCTACTTGTGCATATTGCATTTTAGGACTGATCGGTCCTCAAGATGGCCTACAGGTCGCTTTTGATAGTTAAGGATTGTTACCGCTATTTATCGGAAATTACTGAAGGTATTTTCTCTAAATTCATATAAAGGTTCCCTAGTGTCCTTGTTGTGCATGTTATTTTGGGACTGATCGGTCGACAATATGGCAGATCGGCCTTCATCTTGGATTTTGGGATTTGAAGTTTGTTACCGAGGACTGAAGGGACCTGTCTCAAATTCATATGTACATGTAGGTTCCCCTAGGGCACTAGTTGTGCCTCTTTCACTTTGGGACTGATCGGTCAACAAGATGGCAGACCGGCCTCAATCTTGGATTTTAAGTTTGTTACCGCTATTTCTCAGAAAGGATTCAATGGATCTGTCTCAATTTCATATGTAAGTTTCCCTAAAACCCTAGTTGTACACATTGCATTTTGGGACTGATCGGTCAACAAGATGGCCGATCGGCCGCCATCTTTGATTTTGGTATTTGAAATTTTTCATCTCTATTTCTCAGAAAGTACTGAAAGAATGCGGCCACTAAAGTATTATCTATGTCTGACAATGTAAAGAGGGATCTTTTCTCTTTTTTTTAAACTATCAAAATCCAAGATGGCTTCCTGGCGGTCATCTTAAAGACCTATTGATCTTAAAATGCAGTGTGCACATTTATAGGGAGAACCTGCATACATTTGTATGACATTCTCTTTTTTATCAAAGCAAGCTAATTACTTGAAACATACATATCGTAACTGATGTCTCACTTTGGAATAGGCGACCCCTAATATTTTCTCAAGAATTGCTCGATGTAAAAAGTGATAATTCAAACATACAAAGACAATGAAGTAAACATTGAGTGACAGCTGGCAAAATGTATTTATCATCCTGCCAATGAATGGAATTACATAACAGTGTATACATATTTTGTATATGATTACTTCTTTAAAGTTGTTAAGTCACAATGAGACATCTTCGACACCCAATACATTAAAACCATATCGAAATCTTTCGCTTGATTTGGTATGATTTACGCTATAAATGTACATTGCACTATTAACACATGCATCCATCTAAACGTTCAGTTCAAATGTAAAGTATGCATTATATTTTGTTTGTTTGATTTTTCAATTATCATTCAACAAACAAAGATTTAGAAACTGATGGGACCTTTCACTATTTTAAAGAATCAATTACCCCTATCAAGGAAATTTGTGATGATTCTATGTGATACCTACTTGTGGTTATCGAAGTAAATTATTATTAGGGAAGGAGAACAGAGTTTGCATAAATTGTCTCAAATCATCCTGGGACGGAAAGGTTTGATGTTTGTTTGAATAATCAACGTCATATTAACAGCCAGGGTCATATAAGAACGGCCTCCCATGTATGCGTGTGTAGCGTGTGTAGCGTGTGTAAAGTGCGAGGTGCGTGTTTTGGGAGACTATGGACATAGTCTTCTTGTATACTGGAACTTTTGCCCTTTTTATAGTGCTATATCACTGAAGCATGCTGCCGAAGACACCAAACAACACACCCCACCCGGTCACATTATACTGACAACGGGCTAACCAGTCGTCCAACTCCCAGTATCCTGAGTGCTAAACAGGAACAGAAACTACCTCTTTTATAGACTATGGTGTGTCTCGGCCAGAGGAGAGAACCCAGAGCATTCCTCACAGGGGCGAACGCTCAAATGAAGACCAAAAGTGAGGCGGTGTTAAGGGAGACGTTAGGAAGAAGAAAGTACGTTTGGAAGAAAGAAAAGACAATATTCTAAATTTAGTCGTCTTTTACGATCATGCAATAGGGGCAGCAGGTACAATTCTAACAAAAAAGGTATGTAGGAGATCAGGAAGCTATGATTATTTTTCTGGAAGATATCAGGAAACTCTATTGCTTTTTTTGTTTGTTTTTTTTTTTAGGTTGAAAGTTCTGTTTTATTTTATGAATTCATAAGTTCTACAAATTTATACATAGTATTTCATAATAAATCAGTTTCTTCGATAATTCCTTTTTTGTTACCAAAAAAAGAATTTAATACCCCAGAGCATTTATACATAGGAAGACTGCCAAGGTTGGGGCCTTGGGGTCAGCCTTCTAAATATAAACAGGTGTCCCCTCACAGGGCCTGGGGGCTTTCATTCAACACACTTTTTGTGTCTTTCTTAATTTATTTCTCTTTCTTTCTTTCTTGCTTTCTCTCTTTCTTTCTTTCTTGCTTTCTCTTTCGTTCAGTCTTTCTTTGTCTGTCTTTCTTTCTTTAAATAAATGTATATTTATGTCTAAATTACTGTTTTCCATTCTTCCTTTTTTATTGGGGGACGGAGAACAAAGTTTGCATAAATTGTCTCAAACCATCTTGGGGCAAAAAAGAAAAATGGCATGTAGGAGATCAGGAACCTATGTTGTTTTCTTTTCTGTAAAAGATCTGGAAACTATTGGTTTGTTAATCTGTGTCTGACAGAGACCGAGAATTCTTGTACTTTTTCAATATAGAGATAAAAAATGATTTCCGTTTGAAAGCAGTGTCTTATTTTCCTCCACCACTGAAGACATGTGATCCATGGGGTGTTTCAGATCAGGAATCCTTCATGTGTGTCTGCAAGGCTTCAGTAGAGGCATTGCCTTTGTTAATCAGCAGGAGCCCTATCAATATGAGAAGGGAACCTATCCACCACTTTATTCCCAACAGGTCCTGGAAAAACATCCAACCAATCAGTGCCTAAAAATAGGAGACCAAAAATATTTTAAAACACACCTTTTAGGTTTCAGTCTTGGTTCAATCTAGATCAAAGATGTTTTTGATTGTTTATCAATATCAAGTTGCCATTTGCAAATTTTGCAACAATTTAATTATGCCTGGTAGAAAATCTTAAGTCTGTCACGTTATTGGTGAAAACGTAATTATTTCGTCAACTGAATCATTGGTTCTATACATGAACTGTAGACATAATGTATATAACTTAACAGTCACTTACACTGGCTATAAAGTTGGTGGCAGTGTTTATGACAGTAGCTTCCAGTGAGGATGAACACAGCTGCAGGGACTTGGTGAAACATGTCCACATCAGGATATTACACACAAATATCAGTCCAAAACAAACAATCTGCATATACAATTTCAGCTGAAAAACAAAGACAAATTCACATTCAATATACACAAACAAATCTGAGCATGGTTGTTTAAGAAGTTATTTAAAGTGAGTTTCCTTGTATTTATGTAGCAACAGAAAGCCCATAATTTATTCAATAGGTCGAGGGGCCTTATCCCTGGTCTCTTTTTTACCAATCATCGTAAAAACTCTTAAAATTGAATATAGCAAATTTGCCACACTATTCTTTTATACCTTTCAATCCTCACAATATAATGATCAAAACCATATAACTATGAGTGTTATTCAAGGTTAAAATTTGTACCAGTTGCTTATATGTAAATCGTCAGATTTTGATCCCTTTTGGCCCTATAGCTCCCCTCAGGCCACTGGAGATCAGCCCCATCAGATTGATTCCTTTAGGCCCCTATAGTTCCCCACGGGTCACTTTGAGGTCAGCCCCATCATTTGTAAAATTTTGAATTCCCACCCCATAAGGAGGCTACATATATAAGAGTATATATCAATATGAGAGCTACCCCATGCTTAGTTTCAGAGCAGGATACGTTTATATGAAAATCAGCCAAATTGACCCCGCCCCTTAGGCCCCCAGGGGGTCAGTCCCACCATTTGTACAATTTTGAATAACAGTTCCATAAGAATACTACAAAAGTTTCAGAGAAGTTGTTTATAAGGAAATAATCAAGTTGACACTTTTGGTCCGGTCCCTCAGGCTCCCAGGCCACAAATGAAATATTAGTGTTTCCTGTGCTTAGTTTCAGTGCAGAAGTCGTTTACATATATGAAAATAGCCAAAATTAACCTATTGGTCCCAACCTCAGGCAACAGGGGGGATCAGATCCACCATTTGCACAATTTTGAATTCTCACCACATAAGGATGCTATCATTATAGTGTATGAATGCAATCCCATGCTCAGTTTCAGAGAAGAAGTCGTTTATATGTAAAAAGTTTAGCCCCGCCCTCCAGGCCCCTAGAGAGCCAGTCCGATTATTTGTGCATTTTTTGTTAAATTTCGACTAAGAAGAATTGTTAACAAACGGAAGGACGGGACGGACCACATACGAAAGGGATGGTGATAATGGTGGGCTACGAACTACTTCTCAACTTTTATCTTTAGGATCATTTATATTGCATTTTGGGACTCATTGGTCAACAATGATGGTTGGTATGCCGTTATGATCCAGTTGGTAGTTAATTTTTGTTACCATGTTTTTAGAAAGCCATATACACAACTAGATACTACATAAGACAAATCCTATTCAGTGTTTCAGACCAACTAAAATTGTTTACAGAAGGACGCACTGATAAAAGGCGACTTGAATAGCAAGATATTCCAGAGAGATCTTGGCTCCAACCAAAGCATGATCTACGTTTAATAATGGAAAGAGGGCTCTTTTCTCTGCTTTTCAAACTTTGACTTCCTACTACATACGAAATGTGAGAAAGATCCCTTGAGAAGTTGCTGAGAAATAGCTGATGACTGTGGGTTAAAAAGGGGTACAACTTTTTTCTGTCTTCGTAATTAATTAGCAAAAATAAAAACATGGAATTCCCCAATTTCCACATAAATATATCAAATCTGTTAATGAAATGAAATTAAACAAGGCATGCATGACAACATCAAACATAAAACGTTAATAACTACAACCTACCTTACCACACAAAGAAACATGCACAAACACCTCGCAGCCATGTTGGAGGATAATGTCGTTGAATGCCAGTTTGGCAAAGACAGAGCCTAGTGCAGCCATTATACCTGCTAGGATGGCCAAAAGGAAGCCCTGTCCATGACGGCTTTTGTTAGACCTTTTCTCCATGTGAAATAACTATACCATCATCTTGGCCTGTGATCAGAAACATATCATCAAATCTTCGTAGTTGTCATTGTATTATTATAAACGATTTCTTAATGCACATAATTATATACATTTGTGTATAAGTCAGCATGTCGAGTAAACAGCCATACAAAGTTGACATACATGTATATCAGAATAAATCATACATCGAACATCATATGTAGACATAAGCTTTTGAGTTTTTTATTATAAAATCTTCATGATGTTTCTAATGCCTAGATGCACCATAGCTAGCATACTGTACCTGGTCGACAACAACTGTGCAGAAGGCAGGTATTTCTGGATTTTCTGAGTGTGTGGAACATGTCGGCGTCCTCAGTCATACAATCAAAGATGTAAAGAGGAGAGAAAAGAACCTTGCAGTGGTGTGGTTAGACCTGGCAAATGCTTATGGATCAGTTCCACACAAGTTACTTGAATGGATCTGTACCATGCATCTGCCAGGGAAAACCAAGATATTATCAAAAGCTACTTCAGTGACAAAAAGCTGTTGAGCTGGGAAAGCAAGGGGCATGGATGAAGTGGGAATTGCCAAGCAGGAAACTTTCTTGGTCAGAAACGTGAAGGAAGGACCAATACAGGATAGCATTCCCGCCCCATCAAATCTTCACCAGTGGAGACTTACTGATGACCCATCATGTCACCTCTGTAGGAGCAAGGATCAATGGCCCATATTTTGTCAGGGTGTCAGACATCTTTGACACAGGGATGTTATACGAGCTGGCAATCATTGTAGAGGAAGAAAGGAGCAGAAAACACTTAACGTCAATACCAGGAAGTATGAAGATATTTGTGAGGGAAAGCGAGGAAGTGGAGTGGAAGAAGTCAACTACAACATCATTGCTGGATAGTGGAAAGGACTGGCAGTTCAAAGTGGACTTGGATGGAAGGCTTGTTTTCCCAAAAGTGGAGACCTGTATTTTACATGCATAAAATTAATTGCTGATTATTTAGTTAAAACAAAGCAAGATTGTTTGACAGAATCCCGGGAAAGTCCGACATATGTGTAACACTTGTGCAAGTAAGCAGTCAGTCAGAAGATTGTTTTTACACTGTCTACGAACATTTTTTGCACATGCATAATATTTAGATAATTATATAAACTTATTGATTGATATTTTATTATTTTTGGTGATTTTACTATTACTTTCTCGATAACTGTCCCGCAGAAAATCGTAGCAAAAATGAGTTCGCCATTGTGTTGTAATTGTAAACAACCACGCTTCAGTCGGCCGATTTTCCGTGAATTAAACCATTTTTTTTATTGAACATGCGTCTGGTATGTAATTATTTACATTTTTATCATATTTCAAATATAAATTATTTCTTTTCAACGCATTTACCTATATTTGTCTGATATATAACATTGCTAAACTGATGAGTAAAACAAAAGTAAAACTTACTTTTTTCACATGTGAATAACGACGTAATATTGCGTCATAAGGGATATCGGAAGGGAGGTAAATATCTATCGAATATTCAAATAATATTTTACTATTCGAATATTCGGTAAAAAGGTATTTATTCGCAAATATTCGAATATTCGTTTCAGCTCTAACTACATTACATTCAGACATGGTTCTGGTATCTAACCGGAATTGTGAAGAGGTGCATAAAAGGACGAACGTGAGTTTATAATGCAGATCTAATAGCAGACTGCAATGAGAAAGGATGGAAGGCAAGATGTAGGATGTAGGAGTTCCCAGCTCAGTCATCAAACAGACTCCTGTGACATTTAGAAGTACAAAGGTAGGCAATGTTATCAGCCTTGAGAATTGGTGAAGCTATTGAAAAAGCATCTTGCTGGTTATTGCACAGTAGGGGCGACATGGAATGGAAGTCAGGATCCATCAAGTAGTGGATTGGCCACCACTACTGACCCACCAACTGGAATCTGGAGGATGTTGTGGTTTAGGATTAAAACATCTGAGGATAGTTGGTGACAACCTGATGACAATGGAGGTTGCCAAGTGAGCACCAAGGAACAGAAAACCAGGCATTTGAATTACAGAGATGCCAGGAAGATGATGCAGCATTAGATTAGCTGTAAGTGTAACAATAGACCATGGCAACAGACCTAGACTATTGATCTACCTCTCGAGCAGACATATTATACAGGTCCGGTAGCACTGCTAAATCTGGCTATATAGCTAGATTGATTTATAAATGTATAGCCAAATCTGACTACAGGTACAATCTGTACATGAATATTGGCCAAATATAAACAAAAGTGACATACTTGGTCACAAAAGCAGAATACACATAAAAAATCTAATGAAAAATCTTGCGAAATATTTTTGTCATACATGGATGGCTAAAAAAAAAATTATATTTCCAGTTTAACCTGTTCCGCTTGTGCATTGCTCCGGTACTGTTCTCCACAGTAAATATATTTAACTAACGCAAATGCATAACAGGTTAGCCCGAGATACTCTGGCATTTACACCAGAGTTTGACATTTTGACAGATAGGCTAGATGTCTGGTTTAAGATGTCTGGTTCTGTGCATGGATTCGGGAACAACACAAAGTGGCCGCGAAATCTGCAAATTTTCAAAATGACATAGGATTGAACTTATTGTGATGGGGTTTTGAACAGGTTAGTGTTGATGTATGTGAAGAATAACATCTTATTGAATTATAGGCGAGGTGACACATGCAGCCCAGAACAAATTTTACTGAACTTTTACCGAAGGTGGTGAAAAATTTGGCCAGCGATGCATTTCATTCCTGGTGTTTTTATATAACCAAAGTTTAAAGTAATAAAGAACTGAATATAGTATATAGGGGTATTTTTTTTATATATATATGTATACTATTATTGACAGAACGTCAAAATCCTGTGGCCTACCATACTAGCTGCAGAAACATATATGCAAAGAGATTGGCAACTTCACCATTTTTACGATAGGCAGATGTACCTCTGTATGTCCCTATGGGCTTTTGGATAAACTCTTAAATAGTTAAATACAGCAGAATAACTTTGATATGTTATAAAAGTCAAGTAATTTTCAGATGGTTTGAGTCCGATTTTGGAAAGAAAAAATAATATTTTAACTTATATATCAATAAAACAAAACGCACTTCCGGTTTTGAATGCCTGATTTTCGAAAAACCAGGTAAAATTGCTTATTTTCATACTTTCAAAAATCATATTAAATAACATCAATTGGGAAAACTGATCACATCAAACCATGATATAATGTTTAAAATTTGTGTTGATGCAAAAATATCATGTATAAAAGAATACACTTAAAAGTAGTAAGCCAAGGGAAAATACCTATAAACTGGAGGTCCATCTGCCTGTCAACATAGACAAAGAATGAGTTTCCAATCTCTATGTATATATGTTTCTGCTAGCTGATACTAGCTGAGGACCCATGATCAGCTGCCCATTATCGTGAAACTAACTGTAAACTAAGACCTGTACACAAATACATGTGATACCGTAATGGTTAAGTAAGGAAACGCTATCAAGGATAAAAGCGTCGTTACTGATGATTATAAAAGTTACATAGATTTAAAATAACTTACATCTTGATTGATCGTCATCTAGTCATCAATGTGTTTACAATCGATTAACACGATTGGTATACGCACCTAGCATCGACGTGATCAGGCTAAGCTAGTCAATAAATCTAAACCGGATACGCCATGACATTCCACATGGATTTGGTGAAAATTGTCTACATATAATACTGAATGTTTAAAATCACTAAATGAATCAAATAAAAGCAATAAAGTGAAAATTAGATGATATCTCTGAAGTTTTTGCGGTCCCTGTCGCACACCGGAAGTATTGTTCGTCGCAATAAATGATAAGAGAGAACCTATCCGGACGTCAATTCCGGAATTCTAAAAAAATCGGACACGGTTTCCTTGAAATACAAAATTTGGAGAAAACGATAAAAGTAAATAGACAAAAACCATATATAATATAACAAAGATGAATGAACTGATGGGGAATGTGGGTTTTATTTGCGTCATGATTTTAAAAGATAGTCAAATATGACGAAACAAAGTACTGGAGGAGGCTAGGGCTATGGCTTAAAAATTTCAAGCTTACAAAATTGTGAAAATTTGTTCGAGGACCCCATGTTTTTATATGATATTTGAAAATTATATTACATTGGACATATATATACAGCTATTGTAAAATTGAACATGGTTTTTCATTTCCTTCTTTGCCTATTCATTGATCTTTTAGGGGCGAAAATATGGCAAAATTTGATAATCACGTATAGAAACGGTCCTTGAAAATAACTAAAAGTATTAGTTAGCATTTATAAAAGTATAATAGTTCTGTATCTTGTTCTATCGTCAGAAATTTAGAACAAAAAAAATCAACATTTACCATAATGTTACCGAAAACATAATCTTATTAATGTTTCTATTTTCGGTCAGTAAATTTGCAGGGATGGTATATATTTCAAGCTTAAATATCTCAAAAATTTGTTCAAGAATCCCCATTTTTCTTTGCATATTTGAAATCTCAATGAAAAATGAAACAAAATAAGACATGTTAGAAAAAAAATGACATTTATTTTTTGTGTTATTTATCTTTCCGTGTAAGTTATGTTATTTGAAATGATTCGAAATAATAAACAATGTATGTACAAACATTGTTTTAATCAAGGGCGTATATAATAAATCCTTGTTTTATTAATGTATGCTGTCGTTAAAGAGAAAATGTCAAATTGTTATACTTTCCGGTCCATTCCAAATACTGATACCCTACTCAACTTTATCCTTCGATAGATCCACCTGAAAGATACTTTAAACATTAAATGTATAAAAACAAACATATGTATAAATTATTGTCAGTTCTTAGTTTGGATTTATGAAAGGAAAATCAACCGCCCTTCAACATTTAGAGATTCTGGATGATATCACGCACAGAAGAACTGTACAAAGAAAACAATACGGATTTTATTAATCTGAAATTCCAAAAGGCGTTAAAGATAGAAAGTATTGGTGTCAGTGGGAAACTGCTGGAATGAATAGCAAAGGGTACTCCTAAATCGATTGGCCTTCAATTGGGTCAAGGTTAAAGCCCCACTACCTTTCCGAGACGGCTTTTAATTAAAAAACATGGGAATGTAAAACGAGATCGATAATTTTGTGGAGTAGCAATTAATTAAACGTTATTAACATACCGTTAAAATTACACTTATCGTCATCTTCTGGGGAAAAAAATTAAAATAAAGAAAATGTTAATTTTCATAGCGTCTTATGTTTCCAGTCGTCATCCTAAATACCGCGTGGTAGTTGAATATACTGCGCCAGACAGCAAAAGTGCGAACAAAATCTTCACTGATAGCATATATTACTAGGAGAATCTTGTATTTATTTAGTTTTGTAACATTATCTTAGGCCATCAATACAATTTTTCTGATGTTATTGTTGTTTTTAAGAAATAAAAAAAAATGCTTCCTAAAGATAGTAGGCCTTTAAGAGTGGAGTTCCCTAAGGCAGCGTGCTCGGCCCGGTACTCTTTCTAATATGCATAAATGACTTACCAGGGGAAGTCTCGTCAAATATCAAAATATTTGCTGACGATAGCAAGATCTATGGTAAAGGAAATACAGAAGCTGAGGCCAGGGAGATTCAAGATGATTTAACTAAACTTTCGAAATGGTCTTAAATATGACAACTAGAATTTAATGCGAAGAAATGCAAGACATTGCACTTTGGACCTGGAAATCAAGAGATCCTATACAAGATGAAAGAAGGAAATATGGAAAAAGTTTTGGAAAATATCACACAAGAAACATGATTTAGGCATCCTCTTTGACAAGTCACTAATATTCAGTATGCATACAGCTGCTAGGAAGGCAACCAAATTAGTGAAAGGGTTTAATGATAAATCATATAGAGAAAGACTTCTTATCCTAGGTCTACCAACACTTGAATACAAAAGGAAAAGAGCAGATGTAATCCAAATGTTTAGAATTATGTCTGGACTCGACTATGTAAGCCAGAGAGGGAGCAAAATGGTCAGGAGATCACGAGATCTGAGGGCAAGAGGTCATAGGATGAAACTAGAGAATCAAAGATCAATGTTCAACTTCAGACAGCAGTTCTTTGCTAATCGAGTTGTGGATGACTTGAGTATTCTTCTAAGCAGCATAGTCGAATCAAAGACACTGAATAGTTTTAAGGCAGCTTGAACAGACATCGGAAAAGCATCAACATAAAATTCAGCCCCAACTGCTACGCCACCAACTAAACAAGTGTTAAACAATTATCCATTCCTATGCACTGCATTATCATAAAAAGCACTATGGGTGCATTGACTGCATGCAAGTAGAATTGATTTTCTTAAACATTGCACCCAATGTAAGAAAAAAGATTCATAAATGTGAAATATTGGGGAAGCCAAGGCACATATATATGCACTGCCCTCCAAAAGTTCTTTTACAACTCTCTTAATTCTGCATAAAATTATTTTCGACAAAATTATTGGGGATAGATTTTTTTGTCATTTGTTTTAAATGAAATAAAGGGGGATAATGCTACTTTGGTATTTTAACACAAATAATTGTCCTCATTAAGTCCTAAACGGGTTTTTATTAATAATTCAATTATTTCATATTTTATACAGACCTATCGAATGCCTAAAAATAGTATATACAAGGCAGATACTGATAAAACTGATATAACTGAAACAGATTGTAGTAAAAAAAGGCCAATTCAAAGTCATCATACGTGAATCATCGATTAGACATAACAAATGTACACAAAACGAAGGATTGAGTTATCGACATTAACGAAAGTCAATTGGTCTTCTTATAAGTACTTCAATCTTCTTGAATGTTTTCGAGAATCTGCCCTCAATACAAATGAGATTCTACGTACTCCCCATAACCCGTTTTCTGCAATTCGACAGTTTTGAAGGGAGTGTAATTGAAAAAGATTAATGAATTTAGCTTACTGAAAGTATTTTTTATGGTATGTAGAAAGGATTTTGAAAATACACAAGTGTAAAGCAGTCTTCTCGTAACGAAGGTTGTTAGTCCAATTGTCATCATAAATTGCGATGAAATGCAGATTCGTATTACGGTGTAGGTACGTCATTTGTAATATCTAAAACGAAGTGTACTTCCAGAAGTAATATGTACAATGTCACTATACATGTGATGGGTCGCCTACAAGAGTAAGCCTACAGTGATTTCGTGACTAGGAGCTCGACGGAGACAACCCGTTACCATATGGCAAGAATTTAAACCTGACAATTCTAATCAATCCACTTTAGTTGTCAGTGATTACATTTGGAAAGAAATGTGGTGAAATATGCATCCGGTTGTCGACGGAGACTGTTGAAGGCCTCTTGCTGTGACAGATACATCATATACGAGACCACGGATAAAGTAAGTCAGCAACATTTCTTCTCGTAGGTCACTATTGATCCCTTTTCCGATCAACAATATCTTTTCTAACTTCTGGGATTTTCAAACACTATTGATCCCTTTTTTACGAATGTTGCAAGTTTTGCAATTTCTTGGGTTTTCAAACACCCTTATGATACATACATAGTATATGTATCTATAGAAAAACAATAGGAAAATATGATTGAAATATCTTTGGACGTTTCCTGAATTGCTTACAAATGTGCATGTAAATATGAGTTAATGCAATGGTCAGCTCCATTTACCCTTCCACAATAAGCAAACCCGACAATAAAAGCGTCTTTTGGACGTACGAGTTTCACCGCCAGAAATAACAACTTGGCCCTAATATTTTCGCTCCCAAAAATAACTGTAATTATAGCATCACCAACCATTACGCTACGGATTTGATGCAAACGTGGTCATTTGGAATTAAAGGGGAGGGTTTGCTTGTGAAGTTGATTATAGGTAATTAGGACACATTACTTGGACGAGGAGTTAGCATTGGCAATTATACGGATACTAAAGTTCAATACAATCAAAATATAGAGACAGCTTCAATGGTGTACTTCTGTATATTTGTGGTACAGGATTAGACATGATCGGGTAGAATAGAGTATTGATTTTTTCTCTATTTACCATCACTTGACAGTTTTCTCTGTGAAAGATGCTACCGGAAATATTTTGTCATAGATATCGTAACTAAACAGATCTATCGATTCGTATTGTGATATATGTTTCCTATTGGTGAATAATTAATGTAATTGATCACACCACTTGTACAGTGATAAAATTTGTTGATGATATTTCAGCGTCATTCGACATGTGATCACTTGGTTAACCCAACACCGATATATCCCATTAAGTTAAGAAGCAATACAGTTATAAATATTGCATGAAGTTCATGGCTTCGTGTATATAAGATGCGATCAATGGACACACTCCACCGCTACTACTGTTGTCACTACCAGAACTATACCTAGTCCATATTGTACATGGGTGACAAGTGTAGAACACCGGCCAGGTTCCCCACGTCTCACAGCCTCCAGGATACAACTGTCATTACTTGGTGTACGCTGTACAACACACCTGACACTACGTTGTCTGATACTGAAGCTGGTATTGACTTGTCTGGTGTCTCCCGCTTCATGCCATAGAGGATGCCGCAGAATGGGGCTTATAAGCTTATGTATACATGTAACAAGCGCCGTGTGGTAACAAATAGCACTGACTCCATTTTCCGTAAGTATATTTTGTATACTGATACATCTGAGTGCCAATTATATATTTTTGTTTTAATACAAGATGTTTGCGTTGTGTAAAGGAATTAAGAGCATACGTAGTTGTATTATCTAGAACAAATATCACAACTTGAATCTGCAATAAACCTCATGAGATAAGAACATTAACAAACTGCATATTTCTATCAGTCCTGAACATGTCTAGCCAGTATGACTCGGGTATAAACCTACGTTATTCAATGTACATCAACTAACAAAACGTTGACAAACGTTTACCAAGCCTCAATGTGTTCTGAAGACATTTCCTAGTAAAAACTGACTTAATCATGACAGCTGTTATGTCGTTTTTGGGATGAACACTATGATTCCTAAACTTGGTAAAGGTCCCGTCCACTTGTTGAACATGAATTAAATGATTAAATGCCATAAAATTAAGATGTTCTACCATATGCAATGAGATGTACATTAGCATTCTTGTATTAGCATTTAATTTGTTATTCCCGTTATTAAAAGAAATAGACATTAAATAAAAGATGAAAATGAAACGTATATGTACTGTATTCACTGAGAAAACAAACCATTTAATGGAACAGCCGCTGGTTTGGCGGAAAATGGCAGTGGGTTCTAGCTGTTGCCATGGGCAACCGGCTAAACAGTTACTGTGAATCAAATAGTCCCATAGATAAACCGGATATTCAGAGATAAACATCACAACATCAATCCTTTTCACTTACTTTAACTCAAATATAATCCATTTCTTTATCTCCTGTAAAATTCTTACGCTTGTGTGAACCCAATCTTTTCGCGACTTCTCTTGAAGGTATAACATGCTAGTGCCTGAACATTGTCATACATTTTATTTTTTTTTGGTGTAGTAATATTAGTTAAGCTTTATTTACTATGACAAGTGTAGCATGGGAATATATTTGACGCTTAATCTTTATTGGTAAGAATAGTTAAATTTTATTTGTGTTTGTAAAATTAGACAGTAAGTACATATATCATATATAGGAATTAAGAGTTTCATAAATTCTTCTTTGACGTGAACAATTCTAGATGCTTTTTATCGAATAACTACAGCAACCTCCATTTCGAAGAATTTCAGGTCAAAATGTGTTGCGAAATCCAGCAACTACAGCAAACTACATTTCGAAGAATTTCAGGTCAAAATGTGATGCGAAAATCCAACAGAGGCCGCTATATTGTCCCGAAATCTTGATGTCACTTCATTTTTCCTGACGTTATTTTGTTGTGTATGTCATGACTTCACAATGGATTTTCAGCCAATGCAAATTGATTGCTCCATGTTGCGAATAAGGTAAATTTAGGCAGAGACCCGTCAATAAGCGTGAGGTTGGGAGGGAGACGAAAGTCGGTAACCGAAGCCAGGTTTTAATCTCATATAGTACAGTATGAAAGAGGTCACAGTATATTAGGAGTGAAAGTAACGAAAACGAGAGAGATCTCAGTAATGTTACGGCCACTCCACGTATCATGACACATGACATCACTTCGGGTTCACTTTGGTTATTTAACCATACTCTGTGCGTTTGTGATTTATCCTTCGCAATCATGGATATTTTATTGCTGTGGGATAACATAGTGAACTGTACAGTATTTGTTGGAGGACAAGGGACACCAGTGAACTGAGATATGTGGGCGTTGATTCACAGACAAAAACCTAGGGGAGTTCGGAACATCGTTATAAAGGATTTATCTTTAGATGGATTAGTATGTTGCTGTCTTTGGCAAGTTGTGTGGGTATTATCGTGTGTTTCACTAATGATTTTGTGGTGTTTGAAACTCTGATGATTCTATGGTTGGTCACGTGTTCTGTTACAGTGAAGTTGATTCAGAATCTAATGATTGTAGACTTTGCAAATATGTCCCAAGGATTTTAAAAGTGTGTTAGTGTCGTCAGCTAAGATCGGCCATTACTCAACAGGAATAACAACACCGAACGGAATTACGTTCACGAAATTCCATCAAACGAGTCTCGACAGGAGCAATTCGCCTTGCTGGAACGGGAGCCTCTGTACTTAACAAAATATGTGCTAAGAGCAGGTTAGCAGACACAGAGTTTTGTGAAATTATTTCTTCTGTGGGAAACTTCAAACATGAAGACGCGAACGACTTACTCGAAACCAGAGTAATGTGTTATGTTGTAATTTGTGATATAGCTACGTTAGTCTTAGGGAAGTCATCAATGTTATGCATGCATGAAGACATTAATCTTGTGCTGTTTAAAGAAGCACAATGGAGATAATTTCTTGAGTGTGTAGTATTAAACGCGCTTCCGAAATTTTGATTGGTCGAAATTTCAAAATTTGACATGAACTACTGTTTTTTCTGAGTGTCACTTCACAACATGTTAACGTCATCAATTGTCGAATGACACCATGTCAGCATCGGAATGCATGCTTTCCTATATGTAGTATGAACTATCGACTCAAAATATGTGATTGGATTTGGTCAGCGCTATATATATCTAGCCGTACGAGGACCTTTCATGTGATTTTGATAGAATTGACGCAATGGTTACAGCGGCTAGGTGATTATATGATGGGAAGTAGATGTCACTTTGCCGTAAATACGTCCGTATGTATAATGTCATGTTATTTGAAAATTAGTATTTTACTGTTCATGTATATCTATAGAAATCTATTTTTTTAAAGATGTTCAGTAAGTAGGAATGCATGGAATAGTTGTTCAGTTAATGCTTTTTTCGCATTTATGTTATTTTTCCAAAGTTTTTCCAAACATACACATAATTATATAACATACAAACTACATACAACTTTCATTTATAACACATATTATACATGTATTTTATTTTACAATGTAAAGTATCAATTTGAAATTAATTACAGAGCCAAAATAATTAGAAGTATAATATAGATCTTAATTTGTATCTATTATAATACATTAGTAGTCCCTCCATTACTTAATATTACTCTCATACACATTTATAGACTCATACCGTGACCAGACAATATAGATACACACATGTACATACACATCCATTTTCATAAACCTTACATACTTACACCTATGACACATGCACGTGATAACAACAAAGAACGAAGGAGTTGAGAGAATAGACAAAAAATTTCATAATTAAAAATGATTTATCAATCATACATTATTTATACAATTACTTTTATATTAATGAATCCATATTTGCTTATGAAAATATCACTGCACTTTAGTTGTATTGTCGGCAAATAGCATTATTTAAGTCTTGCCTTGTAGATGATTAGGTTGCGTGCGGAAATAATTTCAGCCAGAAGATGGACAACATAATGACGTCCCTGCGTGCAGGATGGCGTCCGGACTGATTCTATAGGACCGGAGGCAATCATGGTGATGTTATTCAAATATAGTGGTAGAAACTTTGGGAAATGTCGGATGTCAAAACGGAGATTTATGTTAAACACTGAGGCAAGAAACCACGCTAGTTCTACATCAGAGTGGAACAACTTATCTGAGGATAGTGTAGACAGTGAAACCATCAACCAATTCAAAAGTAGATTAAATAAACACTGGAAGAACCTAAATATTAACTTTCAACCGACATGTATATAAAGCTATCCCGTCAAGCCAATAGACAAACTGCTTATGTTTTAGTGAGAATATATGAGACTGTGAGACTTTCGTAAAAAGTATAATTGTATAAAGAGAGACACTATGGTGGAAAATCAACGACAAGGAGCTATAAATAGTTATGGGATAATTTGTGTTAATATCTAAGAAGAAAAAATCCACCGAACCACACCCAAACATCCGGACTATTGTAATATCAAGGAAAAGGCGCACTTACGCATAAATGATCTTGAATTATTCAAGGTTGTCAAGCGACAATAACGTCTAAGTAATAGATCGAAGCCAGGTAGACTAGGTAGGTTGGTAGGTAGGTAGGCCTAAGTGACCTGGAACCTGTTACAACCAGTACCCACGAGGCACATGAACACAAGGAACGCTGATTCCGAACACAATGTTTTGGCGGTGATCCATCTAAAGCCATAGAAAGCCATTCTCGTGGAGAAAAGGAAATGGACGAACCGGGAGATGTACATGTACGTTGTGAGTGTCATGTCTAGGCTATAATGAACTTTATGTAATCACCTGGTTTGCTTATGGTGACATTTATAGTGTGGCGGCCATTCCAGATGAGTTTGAAGAACTGTGAAACGGACTTTTCTGAAATAATAATATGACTTTCGCGTGCAGGTACCAGTTCAACTTACTTAGTTTTGAACACTCATGTTTTCGCGTGGATTACTAAATGTGTGACCTTTGTAACATATTGATATAAGTGATGAGCATTAACTTCTGCATGGAGCACTATACATGTGACCTTTACAACACCTCGATTTTTTTATGACTATCTTTTTGCTTATATATATTTTTTGAAATAGGAATTCCTACCAAAGTTAAAAATGTAATAAAAATAATATGGAAGTGTGCTTGATATTGAGCTAATATGAGTCAAAGATATCTATTTGACGTAAATCGTGATTTTACCGGAGTTTCACTGTTGTTGAGCATACACATAACATACTAAACCAATATTTTGCAAACCAGTTGTCTGAAAAGTATGAATATTTGCAAAATTGTCAAAAGCGATGTTTTCTGTAAGAAAATAACAATATAACCCACAGTCAACCCACTATTTTTGCTCCAAACAGCGGTATATGTTACCCCTACCCCCTATTTTTTGAAGGTAAAAATACCTTGTTTTTTGCAATTTTTAGCTAATTCAACACTTCACACAAAAAGTTGTTATGATGATTTTTTTCTTTTTTTCTAAACTGTTGCAGTTCAGAAGAACATAAGTTGCTGTTTCTGAAAATATCATAGAAACAGGCGGTCAGTGTGCTTGATTTTTTGTAAACATATCAAATCACTTTATCTTAACTAAAATGTAAAAATTAAAACACAATAGGATATTATTCCAACCTTGAATGCGTATAAATTTCATCATAATGAACCTAAAAATGACTTGCAGCAAACATTAACTTGATATAGCTAATGATGTTGTATCACCGACGAGTTTAGTAAACACATTGAAGAAGAAAAAATGTCACCTCTCTGCAAATTGCAAAGAAAACACCTTTTCAAAATGGTCGCCAAATTGGTTATTTCTTAAAATTTGTGCATAAAAAATTCTACAAGCAATATAGGTCTAATTTTTTATATATATTTTCCTAAACGCTACTTGCTACAAATTGAGAAAATAAGGTTGTTGTTTTTTTAATCACAAAAGCGAAACTGAAACGAAACTGAAACCTCACAAGATCAGATTTAAATAAATGTGATTTTCTTAGTGCATTACCTTTTAAAGATCTTGTCAGCATTGGGTAGTTGGTCTATTGATCGAGCTTATCATTTGAACAAGTCGAGAAATGATTTTCTCTTTTCCTTGACAGAGATATTCGCAATTTTACCGGTATGAGATGTTCCTAACCTAAAGGTAAAGACAAGCTACACGAAATGTTCGCACGTGCAAACATAGGATAAGAGAAAAAGAATCACCCACATCCATAAACAATTATGTCATCATGAATGACCTTGATGTCATCGAAACCTTCTATCCATTGATCCATTCTTCGTTGGAATGCATTCCTCTGCTACAGAGGCTATACCAAATGACATTCTGTTCCACTTATAGCGTCCAAACGGTGTTTCAAACGAAGTTAACAAGCTACTATCTTTATCTATGATCTCTATCTAGCTCCTCATACCAGCTACCATTTTTGCCGTCTACAATTGTTAAAAGTCACGCATTCTGTAGATCATGCAAATATATCTTCTATAGTAGGTGTTGTTCCTTTTGAGTTTCTTGTTTAAAGGCTGCGGATCACTGCAAAACAAATGATTGAGTATAACTCTGTAAGTAAAACATTCACTGTTGCTCCACAGTCTAGTTAAAACTCGACATCTTTCCCTGCTATAGCGTTAATTCTCTTTTTGGCATGTAGTTTGACCGTATGATTGATCTACATAGTGGACACTCTTTGACTTCCGTTTGTATTATATTTATGTTGTGAGTGACCTTGACCTGGGCATTTGACCTAAAAATGGTTAGTTCTTTTAGATATGTGACATTCCTGGCCCCAGGCTGGGCATGCTTCCTTTTTTGTGTGCATGGTCCTCAGAGTTTTTTGGTTTTGAGCTACCGATTTTTTTTTTCAATTTGATTTTCTTTCCTTTCGCTGTTGTCGCCTCACTAATTCTACCTCCTTTTGAGTGATCTTTCGTAGTTATTTTGATGTTTGATGATGTGAAACCGGTAGTTATCCGATACACATTTGAAATGCTTCCATGACTGAGTAAGATTATATTTCAGATCTAATTTGGATACAGATTATGATCATGTAAAATTCTATTGTGGAAGTGATGTTGGAGATGGGTATCATTGGGAAAAAATAACAATCCGCTTCATCAAGAACATTCGTGTATATAGTTTTCTGTGTGTAATACATGTAAATATCAAAAGACAACAGCAGAATCCATAGGCATACATATGAAAAATTGGATAAGTTGTATTTCTTAATAGTGTCCGTCAACTAAACATACTATATTACTTTCACTTTCAAAAAGGCCCCTTCAGTACATAGACATATAATGTAATTGTATAGTTTCAACTAAGATTTCTATTATCTTAAGTTTTCCATTTTACTAATCACCGTCATTGACACATCTTGACAATTTTGTTTTGTATACAGTCACACATTAATAAATGATATTTTGGAATAAATATTAAATTATAAATTCATAAACTGCAATCCACATAGATGGATATTATCAAATTAATATATGTATTAATTAGTTATATATATTACAATAATAATAGTTTGATTTTTAACGACAATGTGATAGAAAATGAAATGAATAAGTGCATTTTTGTGAATTTAGCGTTACTGCTTAATATTCTACCATATTTGAAAATACAGACTTTAAAATTGTTAAAAACAATATCAATACAATTTTTATAAAACAGATATATGCAACATATATATAATAATTTGAAATATCATATGAAAACAAATTGCCTTACATTTCCAGCATCCATTCTAAACAAGATTAAATGGTAAATGAAAACGTTAGTCGTGTGAGAAGAAACCCATATAAAATTACTTGACATTTCCTTATCGTCGTAAAACAAACGATTCACGATGACCCTCTGGAATTGGTATAGTGAAGCGGTTGCTTTTTATATCTTTATCTATCCGCAGGGACGATGCGCTGTTAGAAGGGTTTCAATCGCCAGAACTCTCTGAGTCATTTAAAGTTTACTTTATGTTAATGCCATAGGAGATCTAGGAGATCGGAAGGCAGTCGCCAATTACCTCTGCTTTCTAAAATTGAAAAGAAAACTGTTCCAATCAATGTCCTTACGATACCAAGGGGATGACTGCGTTTCCCTGTTTTAACTGTAGCAAAGAACAACAACTTTCAATATCACTTAGAAACACGTGTATCATTACCATCAAACTTGACATAAATGTATCTACTTTTTCAGTTTTCAAGGTAGATAAATTTAGTATTTGCTGCGTCGTTAAACATTTTCCGCCAAGAAGTACCTAGAACGACCCCCCAAATGATATAGTTCTTCCTAACATCACAGATAATGTACACATGGAATAGAAACGTATACATATCAGTTTCAATTTTTCGATTTTGATGTGAACAGGTGGGTTTAAACAGATATTGCATAGTCTCGTGAAAACAATTTCGGTTTACAAAAGGTTTAGTATAACATTTGTGCCTAGCAAATACTTACTTTGCATTGCTAATGTTTCCGTTCTTCCCCAGTACAACCAATCGGATCAGCTCGTCATTTTTCCAGAAGTTATACTCGAGGGTAAGGAGTAACAATTTTTGAGAACTAATTATTTGAATTGATAAAGAAGAGAGAAAAAATATTGTCAAATTCCGTTTGATTTACATCTGCCCATAGAAACGAGGCGAAGGGCTAATACTTTACTCATTACAATGTATGTTCAGACGGTATTGGTACCAAGTTTTACTGTACCAACTCAAGCCATACATCAATGGACGGTCTAGACTCAATGTGTTATTTGTATCAATGAGATTGATTATATAGAGAATACATGGTTAGTATCTTACAATACAAGGTTTATTTTGGTGCGAGACTTAGGAAAGCCGAGATGAAGAGGCTCTGCCTAGTCATCTCGGCTTTCCGTGTCGAGCACCAAAATAAATCTTGTATTATAAGATACTAACCGTGTATTCTGTTTATCCTGCAACCATTATGACATTCAAATCGAAAGCAAATTGTTATTTATTTACTTGGTTTCGCTCGAAGCGAGACGCTTCTGTGACACGCAGAAAAATATTAATTCAAATAATATATATTCATATAAACGCATTCGCAAACAGTACTAGTATTTCTATTCAGTGTGTAATATCACTGAAACAATGTGAAAATACTGAGGAAAAACACAATAATTACCCATCAAAGAGTTACTTTACAGTACATACCTTTACTATGAACCAAGAAAAAGACGACACCGCCATACGAGATTTTTGATATCGTAAAAATGACGTCATTCCGGTGAATATGACGTCACTTTTTAGTGGGACTGAATGACGTTTCATTCATCGTAAGTTTAAAGTTCGGGGTCAAGTTAGAAAATGTTCGGTCAGATGTGGAACAAATTCAGGTGATCGTATTGACGGATAAAGCATTTCGTATTGACGGATAAAGCACAAGCTAGTTTATCCGGCAGTAGTTGTCCGTCAGTATGTGGGCCAGTTGCAGGATAAGCTACATTATAAGTGTAACATGTGTATCTTGAGTGTGTTTTAGTCATATCAACATGTTATATGTTTATTTGACCTTTTGTTACACACGGAAGAAGATATGAGGCTTCAACAGAGGTTTTCTAAATTTTTTTTATAAAATAGCTTTTTCGGTTACGAGCAGGTTGTTTTCAGTGTGTACGGTAATGTTTGAAGGTGGATTGTGCATTAACGTTCCGCATTCGCTGAATTAGAGACCTAGCTTCATTGCCCAGCGTAGAAAGTTTGCGATTGCCTTTACATGCTTTTTCCAATAAGGTATTTAACTTGAACAGCATATCCAATCAATATGAGGTGTGTGAAATAGTTTGAAACAGGTATTATTGTTCCTCGTAATACACCCATGATTTAATTTATTGGATGATGACCAATTTGTGCACTACAGAAGACACACATACCCGGTAAATATGCATACAAGAAATGTCATTACACCGCTGCCAGTTACAATACAGAATAATATATGATTGATATGGCAATGTACATTGATATAATTTGATTGATACATCAATATGTATGTTTATTGCTGTAGATGTCCGTATAGCTGGAATTTTCATTCAGATAATTACGATAAATATTGAACTCCGTGCAAACATATAACGTTACGTCGATATTATCAATTGATCATTTGTAAGAGTGTGTTAGCTCTGGGGCTGATAGTTTACAATTGTGGAAGACCGTAATGATCTGGTTATGGATTTCACAGTTAATTATCCATGCATGTTGACAGTGCTCACTTGTCTTAATTACCAGCTGATTTTTCTTGTATCTGTTGTCTTGACAAACGTTAACATAATGAAAAATTAAAGTCAGTTGGTGGCTTTATCACATTGAGGCATTCCCATGACACCACACTATTTCCCGAAGCCAACATGCACCAGTAATACTGAACATCAGTAAATGCCTAAACGCGACGTGGTGGGAATGTGTATATGCAATATATTAGATTCTATTCATCGGGGCTTTGTATCAAACCATTTAGTTCACATTTCCTATCAAATTTCAACAGAAGGCTGAAACCGTTAATATAATTGATTCCACAGAGATTCGACCTACATGTCTCTACAGTTTACGACAGTCTGGGCGACTGCTAGCTATCTAATTTTGTCTTTCTGTTTTCAGTCAGGTTTGACAGGCTACACGAACGGATCCAGTGATCACCGGGGTTCTGCTGGCAGACAAACCTACAGATATGGCCAAACTCTTCCGCATGATCCGCCTCCATGACCGTTTCGATACACAGGTTTTCACATTTTCCCTACCAAATAAAATTCTAAGAGAATTTTCACCGGATGTGTATTCAAAGGATTTTGTGTATGGCTACCAGAAATGGACAGTGAGTTTCGTGAAGAGCGATCATCATCTAGGAGCATATCTTAAACTTCAAACTTCATCCGCAGCCATGTTGTGCAAACTTGATTATTCCTTCACATTCCTCAACAGTGAACATTTTACAAAGAATGAATATTTTCTAGAAAAGGACTGTGAATTCTCGGATCATGAAGACACCAAAGGCCGTAAAACATTTATACCTATGGACGATCTCGTACACCGTAAATTCATGCAAGAAAATGGAGACTTCCTTGTTGAGCTCGAACTTCGTAATATTGTCTCCACGTTAAACTGTGTTCTAAATGTTCCAAAAGATTACACAAACCGCTACCCCTTCGGACATCGGATGGAGTCTCCCTATTTCTCGTTCGGTCTGTTTGATTGGAGCCTCTCATTGTTCCCCAACGCCAGCACGGCTGATACCGATAGTCAGGTGGCCATACAGCTACATCGTCACACCAGCTTTGATCATCTGTGTAACGTCAAATATCATGTAACCCTTGGGGACACCAAACCGTACGATTCTGGGACTATAGACCAGCTTTTGGACGCTACTGGAAATAGTGATCCTTTCGTAATAGGGTCCACTTTCCAGCTATTGTCCAAAGGTCGGACCTCTATAAAGGTCCGACTGGACATGTACTCGGTCGTGTCTGTAAGTGAAGTATCACTGTCAGTGTTAAACAGAAATAAGAATCGAGCCCATTTATACGACCGTGACAAACAAGCCTGGATGTTAGAAGCGGACGCCAGTGGAAAGTTTTTGGATTTCCGTTTATATTACACGGACATTTCACACGTACCCCGTACGTTCACGCGTTATGTGTCGTTCAACATTGTAGTTGTGCCCACGAAACCAGAAAAGAACGTGTCAAGAGCTTCTAACGGTCCGTTTTACCGGTATTATGTCCAACAGGATCTGGATGACGGCTACTTGATGCACACGGATATACGAATAGACGAGGTAAGTGTATTGTATATGGAAGACGAAAGTAGAATAATAAAAATGCAAGTCACGTACTTGTTTACACTACCAATGATTGACCCAAAATCCATACTTTTGACAAATACCATTATCAGGGTAAATTATATCACAACTCATGTGATGATTCTGTAATGGAACAATTACCGACTTTGGCAGATGATGAAATAACATCATACGGCATGGACTATACCGGTTTGTGTGGTTATGTATATTATTTATTAAAAATATAACGAACAGTCACCAAATGTACAGCGTCATTTACACTTGCATACCGAAAGGTACACAGTTCTTATAAACATGGTTATCGGTTAACTAATAAATGTTTCTTTCTGTTAGTACTTTTCTGTGCGTTCTTATTACATTTTAACCGAGCTTGTTGTGTTTAAGCAGAGAAGCAATATATTAATATCCCCTATGAAAATTGTGGCATATCGACAAAATATAACAGTTGAGCATACAAAACCTAAAAGTACACTTTTATACACATATAGCATTACCAATTGTTTCGTCAACTTTAGAAATGTATTAGAATCGTAATCAGACGTAATTATTAATCAAAAAGGGATGCATGGGTGTATTCTATGTATATACAAAATCTAACGAACATGCGGATATGACATACATAGTGATTGACATATAATGAATAGATTGTGTTCTACTGTGATTTGGTTGAATTGACCAATGTTACATTTTACGGTCCCGGATCACAGTTATATACATGTTCACAAAAATATATCCGCAAAAGAAAGAAAATATAAAGAATGTTGTATCTATTTAGATCAAGAATCCGACGAAATATGTTGCATAATAAATCATCCCGATAGAATGTCAGAAGTAGGCTAGAACTAGCACGTCTCCCTGCAGGCGGTGTATGGAGTTGGTAATATCATATTAGTCTAGATTGATATTCAGCCTAAAAATACATTATTCAAACCGTAGAATTATTATGGAAGGCGACTTGAATGTGGTGAATGTTATGGATATGAATACATACAACATCATGCAGGATAGCCGTAGACAAAGTAGTGACTGTATTAGAGAAATTAATAGAAGATTTAATGTGTGATGTTTGGCTAATACCAAATCCTGACACAAGAATCTTCATCTGGCGTAGAAAAAAAATAGCGAAACAAAGTCGCTAAGACTATTTCATCATATCACATGATATCTATATGGTATGATATTGGATATTGTTACAGACTCTATTATCTCGCCGGGCTATAGAACGGATCATACATTTGACTTGTACCAGAGAAAATAATGCAAGGGGATCGGGATACCGGAAATTCAACTGTAGTCATCTGAAAGAATAGGAATGTGTTGACTTAGCAAACCAAAGAATTAAAGATACAGTTAATAATTTAAAATATTTGATTGTGAAATAACAGAACAAATAATGTGTGAATGATCACATGATATATGAAATAATTAAAATAAAAATTAGTAGTCTCACAATAGATTACTCTTTTAAATCTACAATGGAAAAAAGGGAAAATGGCTGCAGACAAAATTCAGAAGTCAGAAAATTGCATTAATCATCAACCTTCTTCCAAACTCTATGAAGATTTACAAAAGGGAAATAATGCATTATCAGAATTGAGTAAATTGAAAGTATAATTATGAGATCGAAAGTTGCATAGCATGAAAAAGGAGAAAATGGATAATATTTTGTTTTTTTCCGCAATCATGAAAAACAAAATTTTTCAAATGAAACCATAAGAAATAATAAATTGATCAACCCTAATGGAGAAATTATAACAATGGATACAGAGATATTAGAAGAAGAGAAATAAGTTTGAACAATTTCACTCTAGTACTATTTGAGCATGGGAAAATTACATGAATCCGATTAAGAAGGCTGTGAAGATCAAATTGATTCGGATGAATGAATTAAAACCTCGAAATATAAGAAAAATAGAAAAAGTCTAGGATCTGACGGTTTTAGCTATGAATGTTATAAATATTCAAGGTTTAGTACTTTCACTACTTTGATTAAATCATATTTTTTGTAAACTCTATTGGCATTTGTTCTTATGTTTAAGCTGAGTGAGCCGGACGGTGATTATCTAAGTACGGATGACCAGACCCTGACAGTACACATCGAGTGGATAGATTCTCACCTCTTGATCAGTCCAAACTTCAACAGCCTGGATGATGCAACTAGGTTACACAAACATCAAATGATGTAAGTATGACGTCATTGTGTCTATTACGTAAACACTGAACGATATAGTAACGGCATCATCGCGAATCTATCGTAAAAACACCAAATGACGTCATCATACTGCATACTAAACATCATCATTGAGAGTGAAATTGTTGTACAATTACACCTGTAATGTATACGTTAACACATACATACACCACTGAGATATAAGGTAACACAATTGGGAGTGTGGTTGTTGAACAGGTACATCATCAAAGTGAGTTTCTTGAACAGTTACACCACTGAGGTGTATGGTAACACTTACATAAGTGAGGTTATTCTACAGTAGTTACGGATCTTGAACAGTTACACTATAGTCTGTCTGTATTCTGAAGCCCTAAGTTTGTTCACTTATGTCATGTTTAAAGCTTATATCAGTTCCTATCCTTTCATGTTATTTAGTCAGGTAAATCGGAGTCATGACCCCAAACGCATCTGGTATTGAAATTTTAATGCCACTAAAACTCTGCGGTAATAGCATTGTAAAACCCTGATGCTTCTGATATCGCAAAAGACGACTGATGGTCTCAAGGTTACGAATTCCGTTATAATGCAAGTATTGATTCTCTTTGCATACTTAGATATCACATGTTCAGACTGTTTCCCGAATATTTAAATCATCCTGCTAGCTGGAACGATTTAAATTCCTGCTAGCTGGAACGACCAGACTCCCAGTAAACTAAAACAGTCGACGACAATAACTGCCCAACATTACATTGACACTTGAGATCGATAAACCAACGGCGAAATAGTGGAGAAAAGCATTGACCTTTAAAGCAAAATGGTTTCGTAGTGTATGTGTTAACTTCTTGAAGGTTAGACACAGTTCTTTAACAAAAATACTTCTGAACACATTAAGGTAAAGTGAACGACTGCCCGAGCTCTGCAGTTACACTTCAGACCAAGAAGAGTCCCAGTCTCACAGTTAATTCTAATCTAAAGAGTGACCTCCCTTGAAATCAATAATATAAATGGTAGTAGGTTTTAATTGTTAATAGTGATACGATCGCCTTCTAACTTAATGCTAGAATATCCCTTTAGCTCAATCGGTATAGAGAATCTTGCTTTGCGTACCACAGGGTGATGAATTGAGTTCCCTTTGAAACAAATTGAATATGAACTGCTCATTTGAGTCAGTTCGTTCAATTCGTTTGAAGATGAAATCATTTCAGCACCCCATGAAATTTACCAAAGTAACATTCGCCAATTATCCCATGAATATCAAACATTTCCATCAGAATATCACTGTTCAATTATGTAGTCCATCAGGGTGTTTTCCTGCGCACATTGTCAAATTAAAGGTCCATTATACATGTAATTGATATACATACCCATTTTTGAGACATTACTATTTACGATTTCAACATTTGAAAGTTGTGAATTGTTTTCTCATTTATGCACACAATACATATGGTATACCCAGAGTTTAATTGAATTTACAAAGAATAAGATAACGTTTCATTTGATATGAAACAATTTCATATTAAGTATATTTTCAAAACTAATCAAAGCAATTTCAATCTCAGAATACCAGAAGTCTTAGTGGGTTTTTTACAGTCGTAAAAGAGTCGAATAGAAAAAGAGGAAAATTGTTCCATCTTGTATCAATTAAGATGAAGAACCTTGTAGTTTAGCTACGCTGAAAGGTATTATAATATTAAGTATCACCAGTATCTTGCGACGCGTCATTGCTGTACATGTATTATGTTTGTTTCCTCATTCCAATAAGTTGTAAAAGATAAAAATAAGTACATTATGTAAATATAGTATTGTGAACAGTAGAATCAAATATCAAAATAAATATAGGTAAGTGACTACTTTTAACTAGAACATAATTAATTACCTGATGGTCACTCAGGTATGACCAAGTCTGACCAAGGTGTGAAAACAGGAAAGTTGGCCAGACTGGAATGATGTTCACTTAAAAAGTTGGCTAGACTGGAATGAACCAGAGCGGCGTACCACTAAGTCCGGGATCACGGGTTCGAGTCCGGATGGCCGCACGCTGATTTTGTGTTCGTTTGTTTTGAAATGACCATTTGTTTTATAGACAAAATGGTTGTTTTTTGCACAAAACCGTTTGCTAATACATTGTAAAATGATTTCTGGTCATCGATAATTATTAACTTAATAGATATTTCAAAAATAGCATTTTTTATGTTTATTACTTGTATATTCAAAAGGTACCCTAAGGCAAATATTTATACAATTTTTTAATATTTTTTTTTTTGTATTTACAATGTACATCTCTTTTGGTGTTACAACTTTGCCTTAACATTTAAATACCATTTTTTTATTTACATTTTTTGGTGGTACACTTTACCTTAACATCAACACTGACTTTAGAAATCTGAACCCGCACGATATATCATGATCCGATAATAATATGTAATTTTCTTTTTTATTGGAATTTGAGTAACAAATGACCTTCAACACCACCTTTAAACTTGCGGACCTTAACTGAACATCCTAACCGTTTGTTGTTATACGAAGTGTTATCTTAACCCCACAATGACTTGTTTCGTTTTGTGATGTACAGAAACTGATGGAATTTTTTAATTCATTGCCATCATTTCATTGCCATGAATGAAAACACAACAATAATTATCGCAACTATGAAAATTCACAAAGAAGACTATTTTTCATGGCCCGTTTTTCATTGCCTTGATTTCAGCTAGGACACTATTTTTTTTTAAATCATGGCATTGAAAGAACCAATATTCAGGAAATTTATATAATATATATGTATATATCACAACCCAGTTAAAATTTGCCAGAATTCCATTGGAATTCCACTGGATACCAGTGATATGTCTACAGTACTGGTATTCCACTGGTGTTTCCAATAATATATCCTATAAAATTCAATTCTATCAACCCAATAGCGGAAATTCTGTTGAAATCCTGAAGTTCTTACTCAGTTCAATATTTGATTAAATAAATTCCTATGGCAATAGGTGTAATCCAAGCGTATTAGTAATAATTATAACTGATTAGCAACAACAGAAGAGTTTAACTTGAATCCCTAACAGTCTACTGTGTTCATTATGTTTTCATACAGCCACAGAAAAGTGTTATCAGGGATCGAATACATATGCATGCAGCAATTAATTCCATTATACATTCCAAGTAAATAAGTAGTTGTCCAAAACAAAAATACAGTTGTAAAGCATGATTGTTTATATGGACAAAATAATTCGATAACAATTGACAGATACACAAACCAATATTTATATCCATAGTCATGAACACTACAGCAATATCAGTCTGGGATATTAAATGTTTATAAAGTATTGCAGAAATGAACACTTACTGAAAGTGTTCATCTGCGCTTAAAGAAATTCAGAAATGAGATAATGTTTTCACTAATTTGCCAAGAATTCCATTTTAAGAAGAATAATGTTTCCCCTTCTACACTCCAGCAGACACAACAGCCATTTTTTATTTTGACTGTTTTGGCTGGAAATATATATAGAAGTCATGAGACTCATGTAGTATGTGACAAGTCATGTGACTTCAAACTTATAAGCAGAAATATGGGAAATGATATGTGAACTTTTGAAGTTTTACTCATGGGTATTTAAAACAAACTTCCAAAAATATATTCAATATCAAAGGTTTTCTCATCAGTCTTATTGGTTTAATATGTTTAGTTCACAGGATTCTCATGGGCATGTACACAGTAACGACTTATTACTAAAATTTGGCAATATAAAATTGCAAAATTATATAATTACAATATTGATATTGTTTTCGCGGCATTGAAAAACAGCCTGGATGTGGCAGGTTAAAATTGTGGCAGGTTTATTAATTTTATTGCTTCTTTCTTTTCGCAATTAATTTCCATAGCCCTTAAAACAATAGCTGTGTAACTGTTAAATTTTCATGATCCTAATAATGAATGCCAAGGAATTTCCTTTCCTTTCATTATCCTTATTTATTTAATGCATATATCATTGCAATGATAAAAATTACTAAATGGTGTAATTTTAACAATTCATGGCAGTTATTTTTTCATGGCATATATGAAAAACCAGGAAAAAAATCCAACATAATTTTATGACGATTTTCATGCCATGATGACTTTTTCACGTTTTTCATCTGATCATGGCTGTTTCATGGTAAATAATTCTAGAAGTGTGTGCAGTGTCAGGAACTTATGTCAACAATTGCATGAAAACAAATAAGATTGAAAATTTAACTAACTATATGTTTTTATATTTGAATTAATAGAACAGAAAAGGGGAAAGTGGACTATCATTTTTATCATTATTTGATGTGAATGTGTGGGTGTGTGTGTGGTGGGGAGTGTGTGTGAGGGTGTGTAGTGTATGTATGTGTATGTATGTATGTATGTGTATGTATGTATGTATGTATGTAACTGTATGTATGTATGTATGAACTGACGGTGTGTATGATAATGGTTTAGTTAGGTCTGTATATATGAAATGAAAATTAATCATTATCTTTTTTCCTCAAAATACAACAATCATATTTATTTATTTTTCTAGTACAGTGTATAATTGATTTATATGACAGCGAAAGCGATATTGTCACCCCCCCCCCCAAACCTCCGAACCAATATTTTTCTGAACCCTATGACCCACTGATAACAAAAATCAAAATGTTTAACATTGCATAAGTTGGGATGAACTTCCGGTAATGACGTCCATCAAGATGACCCGCCATACTCGAATTTGACTAAAAATTGAAAAATAGTCATAACATTGACATTTTCCAACCGAAGTAGCAAATGAGGGTATCAAAATGACCACACATGGAACAACAAATACATATCAGGGCCAAAAATAATCAATTATATGTAGTGATTTTGTACGCAAGAAAATAAAAAAATAATTAATTTAAGCTCAAAAATGGTGAATTTTTCAGCAAATTTTCCATACTTGGCTTGACGCCAGCCAAATGTTTTTCCAACCAACAAATTATTTCTCGGTAAATTAGTTTCTATTAAACTCCTATCATCATTAAAAAAAAAAAAACGAAGAACAACAAAAATTATACAGAATGCAAAAAAGAATTATTGTTTATACCCTCACATTGTAGTAGATTAGCAGCGCCATCAAAAATAATTATTATAGCACAACGCCTAATGAAAGCGTAACAAATGTAACCTTAAGCTAATCATGTGTTTCCGTTTAATATCATTAACAGTTTCCAAAACGTTTGTGGCTTTGAAAATGAGCAGATTCATTGTTTTATTTTCCCTATGCATAGCATAAAGCAAAAATGTAGGATGGTTTTGCTACAGTGTCACATATGTCTTTCACTGTGGGGGGGTTCTCAATGATAACCATTATCATTGTGCGTGCTTTCTCGCCTCACTTGCACTATCCACTGAAGAGGACTCGGCATATCTGGTAGCTGGCACATGCAGTCCGAATTAGAGTAATCGAGGATATCGGTATCCAATTCGTTGAAAGACAGAGCGTCGTGTTCGATGTCGATGAGCTTATGTGACCCTACATATGCCATTGTTGTTCAGCCTTTCTTCTTTTAATGACCCATCCATGGCAAGAGTTCATATCAGGAACTACAGGTTCAGAGATGTGGGATCTCTTTCAGATTCTAACATATCGTCACATATATGCTGTTTCAGACTCTCCGGCATGATGGGAATTACAACCAGATCCACCATTCAATTAGTTCTCCTTAGTTTCCTACTCCATAATTCGTATGAAGTACTATTTCAATCAATCAGTGTGGAACCCTCGTGCAACCATAAATGGCACAGGTGATATCATCGAGGTCTTATAATGAGGCATAAATGTTTAGAATGCTTTTTCAATGGTCTGACTTTTCCCACTCCTTGAAGGTGCTGGTTTTTGTCACACATCTGGTGTATGGTAAGATACCAGTTGAAGACTCAAGTAAAAAGTTCTCTACAAACAGTGCTTTCCAGACTTGGCAAAGTAAATACATTATGCAAATGCGTGTATAAATCACGAAATATGGCAGAACACAGCTAAAATCAATATAATGCTTAAGTACAAGATAATAACTTGTACGTACCAGATAAAAAATATATGGGCCCTAATACGCCGCCGTATATCACAACATAACTTAAGTGGGAGAAAGGAGGACACGCCCGCCTGGAACCACTAGAATAGACCAATGTAAATAATTACAATTGCTAAATGAAGCTGTACTATAAAAGGTTGTCAGGCGTGTATCTTACAATCAGACATGTGTGTACGAATGGTCATTTTAATGTAAATTTGAATTACAAATACACGATTGAATAATCGATATCCAGTCCATTTTACAGTATATTTTGTGGTGTTCTTTCAGGCGAGAAATACTGGCCTTACAGGCAGAAAACTACGCTTTGGAGAAACAAGTATACAGCTATCAGCAGTCGATTGCCAGAAACAATGCGAGATGACCGAGTTACAGTAGCCAGGACGATTTGACAGGGATTGACTTCTGATAGTCATATATTCGCATACTTTGGCGTTAGACCTAGCATGAAACTAACGAAAGACGACATATCTTTATTTTCCACTGCGTCAGATATACAGTAAAATTTTCTTAAGACGAATCTGCTTATTACAAAGTAAGTTTTTGCTCTATAACAATGTATTCCAGAATTTTGTTCTGAAAGTGCTGGATGTGGCCTTGATTTAAAGTGAAACTTGGGGCAAAATAAGAAATCGATTTATCGAAAATCTAATGCGATCAAACAAGTATACTCTTTATTGTCGATAATGGAAAATCTACCAAAAAGAAGTTGTTGACGGCTTTGGAATTTGTAAGTTAGCTACGTTAACTCGAGGTGCAATCAACATATGTCTGTAATAAACTTATAAAGTAGTTTCAATAACTCTATAGCGAATTTCTGTTATAACGAACTATTTCTTTTGGTCCCATTGGATTCGTTATAACAAAGTTTTACTGTATATGTACAAATGGTCAGGTTCTGACTCTCATTTAATCTTGATAGAAAATGACATCCCGTAATTACTTAATTTGATGTAGTTGTGAATTGTCTTTTGACTGAAGATCATGACACTTTAAAACTTTCATCATAAATTGTCAATTAAATTAACTATGATAATGTGTCACGTTTTAGCTCATTCTGAAATGCCATGCGTGTTCAATGAATTCGTATCAATATCAGTGGTGGTTTCATGTTACCTATTACCAAATCACCATCTCTTTTAATCATTCACAACTTAGTGGGTGGTAGTGAATTTGTTTTTGTCTATTGTTGTTATATTTCCTCATCAGACGGCAGCACTGTCGGTTGACATCATGTTCTCCTGCCTTATATTTCGTGTGGATGTTGTTGAGGTAGAGTGTTGTTCATTACCCATAATTACCACCATTATACCATTAAATACTTATTACTGAACTCCTATTTATATATGGTGTGCATGACACCTTTTCCAGGAACAAGTGTTCTCATCTCTTTCCACATAAAATATTTTATATCTTTATTTGTTGTTTTATTGTGTGTTATGGTAATACATGTGCTACAAGACAAACTAACTGAAGGCTAAATGTATTTAATTGGAGACAGTCGTCTGGTTCACCACGATAGCATCAGTATGTTTACCATCAGCCTCGATACTCCATGGGTTATTTTCAGCTCAGGAGAAAACAAAAAGATCAATCACAAGCCTGCAAGTTCAAGTGAAAAACATTGACCTTCATTCGAGTTCATAGGTTTCAAAAACTGAGTAGGCTAATATCGTTAAACAACATGTTGCCAACACACCAACATCGGTAGCTTATGTGATGAAGAGCTACCAAATGAATGACTTTGACCGTCAGTCAAGGTCAAGGAGTCAAATAGGCTAAAATCTTTAACCGATTTGGTATTGTGAAATTGACATACAACATTCGATATTCAATATTCAAATGTTTGATATTGTGCTGGTAAACGAGCGAACTTTTGAATGTTTTACAGCTCAACATACATGCCATTCAATATTCAATAGTTATAACTAGCCGACGAGCGAACCATTCAATATTCAATAGTTATAACTAGCCGAAGAGCGAACTTTTAAATGTTGTGCAGCTGGACATACGACATTCAACATTCAGAATTTGAATGTTGAACCAAAACATATACATACATTTTAGGAAGACATATACTTACTCATGTTACATGTAACTGTTTGTACTCAAAATCTCGCATGCATGGCTTGTCCAGTAAATATGTAAGCTTAAAAATGCCGAAAATGACCTCACGTTGCATTTTTACATTTCTGAAATGTTCCATCTCTTTCACGAATCATATGCAAAAAATAAGATGCATATTTGTGGTGTATTCCTTACGTGCGACGTCATCTTTGTTAATATAGATGTCAGAGCATTGCATCAAAATTTGTATATGGCCTAGGTATTTTAACGTGAATTTGGTAAAGAGAGGAAAAGTCTTTTTCATTGTGTAATACATGAAGGATAGGGGATATTCCACCATTAGGGTCATAAAATGTGGTAAAACCCTCGGTGTTAAACGGTTAAAAGTAATCACAGCCTCGATTCCACCGTCGGGGTCATAAAATGTGGTAAATGCCACACTTTATGACCCATAAAATGTGGCATTACCCCGTAGTGGAATATCCCTATCCTCCATACGTACATACTGAAAGAGTCTTATAATCCTGCATGTCCTATATGTTTGACAGAAAGAACTGATAGTTGTGTACCTGTTTAAAATACTTCCATAACATGTTATAAAGACTTTGTGTCTTTATTGGAGCTGTTCTCTGGACTAAGGAAGGGAAAATCCTGTTAGGATGACCAGATCAATTATCTAGCTGGTGATGTCATCATTTTAAAGTAGAATTAGCCAAAAGCAACTTGTGATCAAAACAAAACGATGTTCCTATAATATTAATAATTCAAACACTTTATCACACTTCCAATATTTACTTTCTAGATTCTGAAAGCTGTTACTAGATTGACCATCCCACCCATTCAACCACTATGTGTTTTGTTGTATTTTAAGATAGTTATATGTACTCTCTCTAATAGAGTAAAAGAATACTTGAATAATTTAACTCTTCAGCACAAAATCAACAATTAATTTGACAGATGACTATATATATATAACTACCTTGTTCTACGTCTGCTTTTCCAGAAAACACTATCTGGGTAGACAAATGACGAGTACAAATTCTTGTATGCATGAAAGATAACAACATTTTCCTTCGCAATAGCTCCAGTTGTAGGATTACGCTCTTTGCAGAAATAGAAAGTAATTGAATTAAAACAACAAACTTCTACTATCCTAAATATCAAGGAGTCTCGAAGTACTTTAAATGTATACTATGAGGCACAAATGCAGCAACATAATTCGGCGTATATATGGAAATTTACCAAAATCACCAGGGTTATCGAGTTCAGAGCCCAGATGTTCACAGGGTGATTAGGCTAATCACAGTTAAGCGACAATTTTCAAATAAAGATAAAATAATATCTGGTTATACGAATTTTACAAATATTTATAAAAAAAATCTTAAGAAGAAGTCTGTTCTTTACATACTTGCTCAGTTTAGTGAAGATAAAATCACAAGTGTTGCAGTAAATGAGAAATGAAAATTTCACTAATCATGTGATTAAGCTAATCATGCTTTGAACAACCGGTCCAAGATTGTAATCTCAGTCACTAATAAGAAACAGTATTTACAACATGTATGTATGGTTTAAAAAAATAGAAAATGAACAAGACGAGGTAATGGAAGACACGTTCTATTGCACAAAATCTCTACAAAACTACACTGATGATATAAACACAAGCTCATAAAGCAATGCAAAATCTTGAATGGAGTAGAGAAGATGTACAATGATCAAAATGATGCATTTCCGTTGGATTGGAAATATATTGAGGACGCAGGGTAACCACTATCACTGGGCAGTGTTGTCATGGTTTGTTGGAAGGCAAAAGAAAAATATACCAAGGAAAGGATAGCAACACATAGCTGAGAAAAAAGAACCACTGGCATTGCTTACAACTGAGAAACATGGAAAGTAAGTTTTCAGACTGTATGTCATATATGTGAAACAAAGCTGTTAACGAAAATCTATAGGATAGTCCCTCTTTGAATAGTATTATAGTTTTCGAAAGAATTTTAATCAAAGCACATCAAATTTAACAATGAGACTTCATGTGTGAAAACTAGACAGTCTGAGGAACATGAACTTGTCACATTTGGTTGTCGAACCGGAAAATGTATTAGAGGTACCGAATCTAGAATATCATGTATATATAGATATACATTTGCATCCTCTGTCCCATCTAGCTAGGTGTTTGTCGCACTTTCACAGTGCTACAGCTAGTGTTTGGGGAAATAGCTCTGTGAAAAAGGAAATACTGATTTATTACAGTCGGGTGCGGAGCGGAGAAATATCCAACTCTACACTTCCAAACCTAGGCCTAAAGTGAATATACAAGTAATACAATATGATAATATACAAAACTTACAGGAACAAACATGTAAACAGCACTTAGTCTAAACGTGATATACAATAGTCGCAAATTAACTGACGCAAGCGTTACCGGCATTGAGAAGTACTAAGAAGGATTAGCTAATGGAAACATTAAAGCAATATATCATAATAAAGAAACGGCTATTATATTCAAAATGAAGCTTTGTAATTTGCTTCTAAACTTAGAATATTAAGGTTGTTCGAGTAGATTGAAACAAATAAATAATATCACAAATGTCCGAATAGGAACCTGTCATAAACCGCGTGACAGCACTATCGCTTACTAGCTGTGGTTCTAATAAACAAGCATGTTCAAGTTACCGGCATCCTTGTTCAGGTCGAGTCGATCACCATAAGGAAATGAACAAAAATTACGTATAATTACTTATCCATTATGCATTGCGTAACTCGTACAAACGATTAAATGAAACATCATGGTCACATGATCATCTTTACTAAGTGTTGGCTATGCGAAAAGCACATGTTGTGTTCAATTATTTCTTTTAATTCTCGGTAATTTAATTAATTGATATTTCAAATAATAAACGTCAATACATGATAATAAACAATTTCAACTGTGGAAAATTATGTGATTAAACCAAATAAGCAAGATATATCAGTAATCCGTACCGGCCATGCACTGTCACTATGAGTACACGAACGTTCGACTCTATAAATATATGAGGAATACCACGCACACGTATAGAGGTCGTCCTAGTCAAAAGTCTGCGTATCAAATGAAAAACTATACGATATCGGTCTGGATATGCACTCAAACATGACACAAGTAAGTCAGCCTTCACTTGCATCAGTGCATAGAGATAGGACAGTGCTGTAGCAGACGACTTATTGGAGCTAATTTACAGGGTTCAATTTAATAAACCAACTTAAACAATATATATTACTGAACAAAATTAAGAAAAAATGAAAGTAATCACACACTTAAAGTAATGTAGAAATTGCAAGTAGTATTCAATTTATTACAAAATTTCAAGAACATGCATATTTTATATATATCATCTACGTCCTTGAAATATATAAACAAAGTGTACCAAATTGTACATAAAATATGTTTTGAGACACTAATTTGATTGCATCCGCCTCATTTTAGGTTGAGCCAATCAAATGACCAGAATTTGGGTAATGAATTATTCATGACACAACGGCAAATGCGGTCTATGGTCCCAGGGGTTAGTAAGCGATAGTGCGACGAACACCTGGGAACGAGGGTGGAATATTTGTAGAAATTCGAATTAATTGATAATTGTCTTCCCAAGAAAAACTATTCGAACATTCATGAATCATGAATAATGCTACAGGAGTATATCATGCCTTGCGTATATGCGACCCCCCTCCCCCTCCTGACACACACACACACAGCAAAAAGCCAATAAAAGTGTTCATTACATACGCTTAATTTCTTAACAGATTTTTCACCCTGAAAAATATACAAAATTGTAAATAAACCCTATGTACAAGTTTATTTTAACTTTATATTCATTTTATTTCAATTTACTTAAAATAAAAGTTACGGTGTGTTTTTTACACTGTGACACTTTGCATATTGTTCAAAGTGAAAAAAGTCTGTGAAGAAATTGGATTAACTTCAGAGTCGCGTTATTTAGAAATAAGATTATAAAGTGCACCTGTTTGTAGGTAAACTTCTATTAATTAGCTATTCAATAAGACAGCGTTAAACAAACATAACAGTGTCTCGCGCTGTTATAATTACACATAAGTATCTAGGGTATTTCATAAGCTGCACTGGTATGCGCGGCCGCGATATTTCTGAAAGAACTGTTTTTGTATATACATGTACAATGTATACTGCAATTAAAGGGTCTCAGGACCAATTTATTACATCATGATAGCTTTAGGCAATACAGGGAAGTTTATGACTTGTGCGAACCAGTAATTGACATGTGGCTTATTGTCAGTGTGCAAAATAAACAGTTGCTACTGACCACCATGTAAAAGTATTTTTTATTGGATAATTTAGATACGTAGTCTGTAAAGCAATATTTGATTGGTTAGGAAAGTTCGCAGAATTCTTGCTCAGTTTCGGACAAGACACCACTAATAAAGAAATTAACGAAGAATTCTGGTATTGGTTTTCAATGTTTAAAGATTAAAAAGATACTTTGTACTGCGTGTCGCGACTACGTTCAACAGCTAATTCTCCAGTCAGAAGCCGTGACACATCTTACTGTGCGTGTTTTCTGTATATCTTACTGTGTCTGTTTTCTGTATATCTTACTGTGCCTGTTTTCTGTATATCTTACTGTGCCTGTTTTCTGTATATCTTACTGTGCCTGTTTTCTGTATATCTTACTGTGCCTGTTTTCTGTATATCTTACTGTGCCTGTTTTCTGTATATCTTACTGTGCCTGTTTTCTGTATATCTTACTGTGCCTGTTTTCTGTATATCTTACTGTGCCTGTTTTCTGTATATCTTACTGTGCCTGTTTTCTGTATATCTTACTGTGCTGTTTCGTACTTACTGTGCTTTTTCTATATCTTACTCTTTTCTGATATCTTACGTGCCTGTTTTCTGCAAATCTTACTGTGCCTGTTTTCTGTATATCTATTCTTACGTGCCTGTTTTCTGTAAATCGTACAGTGCCTGTTTTCTGTATATCTTACTGTGCCTGTTTTCTGTATATCTTACTGTGCCTGTTTTCTGCAAATCTTACTGTGCCTGTTTTCTGTATATCTTACTGTGCCTGTTTTCTGTAAATCGTACAGTGCATGTTTTCTGTATATCTTACCGTGCTCGTTTTCTGTATATCTTACTGTGCCTGTTTTCTGCAAATCTTACTGTGCCTGTTTTCTGTATATCTTACTGTGCCTGTTTTCTGTAAATCGTACAGTGCCTGTTTTCTGTATAATCTTACTGTGCCTGTTTTCTGTATATCTTACTGTGCATGTTTTCTGTAAATCGTACTGTGCCTGTTTTCTGCAAATCTTACTGTGCCTGTTTTCTGTATATCTTACTGTGCCTGTTTTCTGTATATCTTACTGTGCCTGTTTTCTGTATATCTTACTGTGCCTGTTTTCTGTATATCTTACTGTGCCTGTTTTCTGTATATCTTACTGTGCCTGTTTTCTGTATATCTTACTGTGCCTGTTTTCTGTAAATCTTACTGTGCCTGTTTTCTGTATATCTTACTGTGCCTGTTTTCTGTATATCTTACTGTGCCTGTTTTCTGTATATCTTACTGTGCCTGTTTTCTGTATATCTTACTGTGCCTGTTTTCTGTATATCTTACTGTGCCTGTTTTCTGTATATCTTACTGTGTCTGTTTTCTGTATATCTTACTGTGCCTGTTTTCTGTATATCTTACTGTGCCTGTTTTCTGTATATCTTACTTTGCCTGTTTTCTGTATATCTTACTGGTCCTGTTTTCTGTATATCTTACTGGTCCTGTTTTCTGTATATCTTACTGTAACTGTTTTCTGTATATCTTACTGGTCCTGTTTTCTGTATATCTTACTGTAACTGTTTTCTGTATATCTTACTGGTCCTGTTTTCTGTATATCTTACTGTGCTCATTTTCTGTATATCTTACTGGTCCTGTTTTCTGTCTTACTGTGTCTGTTTTCTGTATATCTTACTTTGTCTGTTTTCTGTGTATCTTACTGTGTCTGTTTTCTGTATATCTTACTGTGTCTGTTTTCTGTATATCTTACTGTACCTGTTTTCTGTACATCTTTTTGGGTTTTTTTTTTCTGTGTTTTGTGTAATTTCTACCTCCTCCTTCCTTCTACATCTATCTCCTCTGGGTGATCAGCATCCTCGATACTCCAGGGCTTCCGATCACTTACGATCTCTACACCCCTGGACTATCTCATAGTAAAACTGGAGGCAACAGAATAAAACAGGTAATTTAGTCATTTGATGTACATCAAAAGAGCCGTATAACGGTACACTGTGGTTGACTATGCCTCTGATGTTAGGCGTCGCTCTCTCTGTAGTCTTCAAAGGAAATCTTTGCTAGCCTGTGATTGGTCAAATCTTTTCCGCTGAGCTGCCTTCAATTTCACTACGAGATAGTCCAGGGGTGTAGAGACCGTAAGTGATCGGAAGCCCTGGAGTATCGAGGATGGGTGATCAGTGGTTAAGCCGCTCGCCTTTCATCTAGCCAGCCGAACCTGCACGGACGTGAAAAAGTCAGGGGTCACCTGCCTGATCACGTGGGTTTTCTCCGGACACTCCGGTTTCCTTCCACACTAAGACCTTTCGCGCGCTTAAATTATACATCCGGGCCTTCGAGAGTGATTTATATAAGCTGCAACTTATTTCTCAATCGATGTAAAATAAATAAAGTTTATATTTATTATATCTCTCCCTCTTCAAAGTGTACTTATGTAAATATAGTGTAATCTCTTTTGTGTATATTATTGTATTTATTAAATTGTATTCAGAGAGAGCTTAAAAATTGTAAGTTGGACAACTTGTGCCTGATTCCATATTTGGAGTAACTGTTATACAAATTAAAGCATGTTTAATCAAATCAATCCCCCCTACTCCCTTATATGCGAACATTGGCTAATGCTGATAGCTATCTTAAAAAGTGTGTATATTTCGGAAATAAAGCAATAAATCACTTATGTCTTTGGATAATTTTTTTTCTATAGTCATTAAGTACTAGAATATGAAAGGAAACCTTTGCATCAGAATCTGTTCAAGTAGACGGGTCATTTTTTTACACTAACCGGTCTACTGATTGATTTCTTTATCCATTTATCTGCTAACAAATCCTCTCTTATCACGAATATCTGCCTATAATTTATGCGAATTGTTTCTTTTTTTTTCAATTTGCTATAAGCTGATATGGCTTAGCCGGTAAGCTTGTATTTCACTCGGTGACCAATGTAAGGGAAGTAACTCTTTTGAATTATTTTGTCGCTATATCCAATCGAATGCACCTGACATTTTTTTTTCTATAGGCATCAACCTTCACCTTGGGGAGTGGTCGTATAGCAAGTATTTCGTTAGGTCTAGATGAAGGGAAACAAGAGATAATGCGTGTTTTCAGTGATTTAGAGATCAGTGAACTTGTGAAACAGGGACAGGTTGTTGTGATTAATGATGATAAAGTGTACGATGTAACTGATTTTGCGGAGAGGCATCCCGGTGGTAAAAGTTACCTGTTGGATCATGCGGGTGCGGATGTGACGAATATCATGTCTGCCGAGTCGCCCCATCAACATACACCGGCTGCTACGGCTATTCTGAAGAAATATTATTTAGGACACTACCAAAACTATAAGGTAAGACCAATACACTAGCAACAAATCCGCGAAACAGTTGTTCCTTTACATTTGATATGTTGTCTGTTTCGTGTTCGTCTGTCGCTGTTCAAAATTACGTAAGCTTAAAATTTGGTCTACAAGATTTGTTTCTGTTTCCTTGGTTACAAATTTGAAACAGACATCACTAAAATTAAATTCATTAGATGGTAAATATGGTCAGTTTTAGAAAAGTGATCGGCATATATCCGACTCGACATAGATGTTCTTTTGCTAAAAAGACAACAAACAGCATACGAGTATCGGATCGCACAAACCTCAAGTAGTAACATGGATTATAAAACTGTAGCGGGATTGGACTGGGTCGATCATCAGTGACCAGCTGGAAGCTCAGTCGGTAGAGCACTCGGCTAGTGTTCGGAGGGTCCTGGGTTCGAATCCCGATCTGGCTGCTACATTTTCTCCTCTCTTGTTACAAAATTGGCGCCCAAATAAATAACCCACGGTGGTGTGTTTGGAAGGGTCTCGTATGTCTTCGAGAAAGGAGGGAGGAGTGTAGCGGGAATGGACTGGGTCGATCATCGGTGACTATAGGTAGCTCAGTAGGTAGAGCACTCGGCTAGTGTTTGGAGGGTCCCCGGTTCGAATCCCGGTCTGGCCGCTACATTTTCCCCTCTCCTGTTACGAATCCCTACTGTAGCTCCAACTGAAGTACATAATACTGTACCTGAAATAGGTTAAAAAACAGTATATACCCCAATATGGTGTTATGCAAAGCCTAAGGCTATTTACTTATGCCAGGTTTACACTATGTTCCCGGCAGCCACGGCATCCCAGTTTCTGGCCACCGTGGACAAAAGGTGGTGACCGCGAGACAACGTGAGACAATGCAGAAAGACGTGATAGACAAACGTGAGCAGTCGTGATTACCGTGGATGCCGTGCCAGATTTTTAAACTGTCAAAAAATTTGCCACGGCAGTCACGGAACAGATGGTGAACGCCACAGGACGTAATAAAACGACATTGACGTAACAAAACGTAACAGCGCATACGAGGCCGTAACAAAACTTCCAGTTTTGTGGCGTTCTGTTGCGTTTTTTCCAAGTTTTATCACGGTTGATGCAGATTGACGTTTTGTCCAGGTTTGACAAGGTTTTGACCGTAAACCAAGGTGGATGATAGCCGTTTTGATGCGTTTTGTCAAGGCACATCACAGCTTGTATCGGTTGAAAGCCCGACGTAATGCGGCGTGTTACGTCCTTTTACGGTCTTACGTTGCAAGCAACATATGATAGAGTATCATTGCCTTGCCTGATGCATTTTGCCACTTTTTGGAATTATTTGTTTTAATAGATAGAAATAGTCATTATCAAACACATTTAAACCATCAAATTAAACCAAACTTGGCTATAATAATTATATATTTATACCAAATATAGTTTAGATTTTCTTTTCTTTTAGCACATTTTGTAATTAAAACGTGTTTGAAATGACATTTTCGGCAATAAATATTGTTTCATTTGCTCCAAAAAGGCTCGCAATCAGACTTTCATCCTTAGTAAGCCTTGGTGGACCGTGAAAAATGTATCGGAGCTTGATCAAAACGTGTAAAACGTAGCAGACCGCATCAGATTTTAACAGGACTAGAGAGAATGTAGTGGTATCCTAGATAGACCGTGCTAAAGCCGTAGTGTACCTTTAACCTCCGGGAACAGCACTTTCCCCTGTATCCACGGTCCACCATGTAATCCGTAAAAAAACGTGGCAAAACTTCACAAGACCTAGCGTTTGGCTCCAAAGACAATTTTTCTCTCTAAGATTTATAACTTGGCCGGCCAAAAAACACTACCCATTGGCCAATTTCAGAAAATGTATGATTTTCAACAAACTGTATAAGAATAAGATGTGACAATGGGAATACTCTCAATCGACACCCAGATAATTTATCTTTACTTTGGTATATGATACAATATCTGTCATACTGTATAAATGTTATTTGGTATCCAGAAACATCGGAAAACAGACAAGATTTCAACTGGTCGGACACTGTGGTGTCCTCAGATAAACATGCCAGGACTCTAATGGGTAGGGGTGGGTATTGGAAGGTCTAAAACGATACGATATGTATTGACAATACACTGAAACAATACACGATACAAATTGACGATACAGTAAACATCTTTTTCAAATTCAGTTGACCATTGCATTTTGAATATTGCGACAATAAAAGACAATTTTGATAAAACATTCTATACTCAAGAACAAATCTACCATCATTTGATTCAGTTTATCAACTGTGTTAATTGATTTCTGTCAATTCGTATTCTTAGTTATGAAAAGGCATTTCTAATCCATGTAGGTGACACAGATGCTTTAAACACTTCCTATTGATTGAAATGCTCTTATTTGAATGATGTTTTAGAATAAATTTTGTTTGCAATTTCCTATTTCTAAAACGAAAACGGTCGGGTGAGTTGTTAAAGTGATACATGTACTATACAAATATAGCATTTTGATGAGGTCGATACATGGTTATATCGACCAAAGACAAAATATTGACCGAGGACATAGTTCGAGGTCGATATTTTTTCTGTGGCTGATATAACCATGTATTGACCGAAATCAAAATGCTATTTTTTACATTTTGAAATGAGCGTGAAACTAACTAAGCATGCATTGTAAATTCTGCTTTGTGAAGACAGTTACAATCTTATAATTTTGTAACAAGTTTAGTTTTAAAAAAACATATGAACACAGTATTAATTGACGCACTTCACGCTTTTATTACCTGCACCTGATGCATGTGTGTTTGTAAATTGCATTCATGTACATGTACTCCATTATACCTGTATAGCTCCATGTCGGACACAGTCAATTAAATGTGTAGTTTGTTTTCCATTGAAATAATCCACTTCGAGGCTAAACATATATATTAAAAGACTCAGATGAAGATACATTCTCGTATGTTTAGTACTCCATTCCGTAAAATAAAAATCGTATACAAACAGTAGGATTAGCCTAGGCCTAATGTTGTTACTAGTCTAGGTGGAATTTTTAAAGTATTCACTATTGAATGGCTCAAGATGCTTAATGAATGTTATTAAATTATTTCCTACTCTCCTACCGTGTTTATATTGAAAATTTAAAAGTTAAAACTGTAGTCATCAGCTGGAAGTCATCATCAGCTTTGATAGAAACCGAAACAATCAACGTCGTCTGTCACATTTTGTGGTTACGCTTCAAACTCAGGTCACCAAAGCGTTTGTTTCAAAGCGCCAGGAACATGAAGCGTTTTGGTAACATAGATGATAACGTTATCTAAAAATAACCATGCAATATACTTTTTCTATAAACTACTTCCGGAAAAATCGTGCAATATAGTCTTTTATCGGTGATCACGTGGCATGTTTTTGACCAATGACTGAATGAGTAGTGACAAAAAAAACCCAGAAAAATAATAAAACAATATACAGCATGTTTGCGTATCGATATTCGATGCAGTGCTGAAAACCGATACATATCTGTATATCGATATATTGATCCAGCCTTACTAATGGATAGCTCAAAAACCATCGCGTGTCAACTAAACACTTCAGTATCATAAGAATAAAAGTTAGGTAGAAAAGAAACTTACGGTATGTTTGTGTATAACTGTTACCTTTCATTTGCTCATATATACAGCCCTTTGAAATTTCTGATTGAAAATTTTTGTATCTCTAGCCGCCATGTAAGTATGTGTGTAACTTGTACATTTGTTTTCTTGGGTTGATTGGTAAAAGCGACTTAATTTAGGATCTTATCTTTTCTCTTCTCCCTAACAGACTTTATTATTCCTAATTACATCTCCCTTGATGCCGCCTCACTTTTGGACTTTTGTAGAGCGCTCGTCCTTGTGAGGTAGGCTCTGGGTTCAGTTCCCTGGCCAAGACACACCAAAGTCTACAAAAGTGGTAGTTTCTACTCCTGCTTAGCGTTCAGCATATACATGCAGGGAGTAGGACAACTGGTTCGCCCGTTGTCAGTATTGTGACTGGGTGGGGTGTGTTGCTTAGTGTCTTCGGCAGCATGCTTCAGTGATAGAGCACTATAACACGGCAACAGTTCCACTATACAAGAAGACACAAGATGAACATAACGCAGTCTCCCAAAACACGCACATCACACTTCATACACGCTACACTCCGCATACATGGGATATGCCGTCCTTACATGTACATGACATTGGTTGTTAATAGGATGTTAATTAATCTAACAAACAAACAAAATTGGTCAATTAATTTTCGAGAGCCAATCAATGCCAGGAAAACAAATGAAATGTACTATACACATACTAACATGCCGGCTAGAGACACATTTTTTTTAATCAGAAACTAAAAGGGCTACATTGGGCAAATTGATGGTATTTAGACTTGAACTAACTAATCCGTAAGTTTGTTTACTTCCATTCTTTTGGAGCTGACGTATTGACATACAGTGGTTTTTGAGCTACCCTTTAGAGCCCTGGTGTGCTTATCGGAGGATACCATAGTGTCCGACCAGTTGAAATATGTCTGTGTTCTGATGTTTCTGGATACCTTGTGACATTTATAAGACATGATATATATTGTATCACGCCAAATTAGGGCTGTCATGGGTACTAAATTTTGTCCCCGGGTACCCAAATATTAGTACCCAGGTATTCGACACAAATCTACTGCTTTTGTAACAAGTTGGGTTACGGTATGTTTGTTTACCCTAAATGACCTTAGTTGTCGATGGGCCGTAAAACTCAAACAAACAAAAAGTGTTTGCTGTTTTTGGGAAGATTGATTGATCCATGGAGATTCAATGAAATCATATGTCAGTTCAGTAAAGATAGCTTCAGTCGTTAATTGTCCATTTCATTTCTATTGGACATTCATAATTGCAAATGAGCTTACGTAAAGTGTCAGTCTAACCAGCATGTCTGTGTACGTAGCATATACCAGTCCGAGAGGAAATGTTTTTGCACATGTATGCGCAACAGGAAGTACTAGGAAAGAAACAAAATACCGTATTTACCCGTTTTGTTAATTTCTTATTAGTGATCATTCCGTCATGTGACATACTCTTCATTTGGACGGTCTCTAGTGTTATCAGATCGGATGTGACTATAGTGTGACCTATTTAAGTGCACATGTCCGTCAAGTAGATTGTTCTTGCATTAAAAGACGGTCATGAGAAAAAAATTGGAACAATGTTGCATGTGAAAATGTTGTGAAAAGATAAGGTGTCATTCTTGGTGAGTTATTCATGTTGTCGGAAACATTTTAATTGTCAATTTAAACTACAAAGGTCACAGTCACTGTAACTAAAAATAAATTGTTTCACAAATTTTACTTTCCGAACGATAACTTGAGAACACAGCAACAGAATTTGTTCAAACCTTATAAAATGATATCATTATATAAACTTAACAATAATAATAACTTATCATAGATAAGAAAATGACATACATGCCATACCTCCCGGCATGAGACAAAACCTCCTGTATTTTAAAGCCTTTTATTGTCACCAGGGAGGAGAGTCTAAATTCACGTATTCCGTAAACCTCTCCGTTTTATTTTCGCTGCCATATTTGTGTACATGCTAGGTTAATTTTAGCACGAGAGTAACCACTCCCTGACCCACTGACCAACACCCCAGTGGCCCTGATTAGCAGCCTTGGGCTATTTTCGAAATGTACTTGATGGCAAGGTGTGTGTGTTGCTTGCAATGTGGTTCACTTCTAATACTGGCTTTGTCTTTTCAGGAGCAAAATGGCCTGAGGCACAGAGAAATTAACAGCAATGTAAAGAATGGAATAGTTCAGAATGGAAACCATCAACAGGAAGAACCTCAAAAACCCACTGATCAGTATAGTGATGTAAGTGTCTAGCTGCAATGATATAGCTCTAGATGATGGATGGACAATATCTGATAGATTTTAGTCAGTCATAGCTATAATTCCAACCCATTCAGGCATTGACTGTATTGTTGATTAGATATCCAGCTGTGAAAATGATATAATTAATACATTAGAGTGTCAAGCAAATTTTATATGTTCCCTTCACCACACTTATATAGATGTTTTTTTTTTAATTAGAACAAATAATCATACCCTGAGTTTTTAGGTCATCTGACCAAGAAGGTCAGCATGACCTATTGTCATCATGTATCGTCCGTTGTTGTGTGCCATGCGCTATATATCTGTCAAGCATAAACTTTTCATTCAAACAACTTCTTCTCAATAACCAAAATGCCTAGGGTACTAATATTTAATCTCTCGCCTGTCCGTAGTCTGTAGCAAGTTTGTTCAAATGAATGATCTTCAAGATCACATGGGTCAAAAGGCTAAAATTGTATAACTAAAGAGTCCTAGACACGTGATATTGAGCCTGCAGCATGCTGGGATGAAGGGCTACCAATTTTGTTCAAATGAATATGTCCTTGATCGACCTTCATTTAAGGTCACAGGGGTCAAAAAGACTAAAAGTTGTATAAATGGTTTCTTGTGAATAATAAGAGCCCTAGAGGCCTGATATGGGGATGTGGGATGAAGGGCTATCAATTTTGTACAATTGAATGAGTTTGACCATCATAAATATTATATAAAATAAGGTTATTGGGGTCAAATTTTAGATAGACTGAAATCTTCAACAACTTATTGTGAGTAACTTATAAGAGACATGATATTGGACCTGTGACATGCTGGGATGAAGGGCTACTAAGTGTGTTCAAACAAATGACCTTGACCCTCATTTAATATAAGTTGACAGGCCTAGGGATGAAATAGGCTTGTGAATAACTAATTAATAAGAGCCCTAGAAACCTGATATTGGCATGCTGCCATGTAGGGCTACCAAGTCTGTTCAAATCAATGAAATTGACCTTCATAACTTACTAAGGGGCCTAGAGACCTGGTAATGGGCCAGTTTCATGCTGGTATGAAGGGCTACCAAGGATATTAGTCAGCCATCGGCTTACAGTTCTAGTTTACTCTCTTTACGCCAATTTAAGAATACCATATGCAGGTGAGCGATTCGGGCCCATTGGGTTCATGTTGATATAAATAAGTTACACTAATTTATGGGGGCAATAATTTGTATTCACATAATATATCCCGTAGAGGTACATGGATCAATTTGATCACATCAGTGGCTGATCGAATTATGGCATAAACATGTATAATAAATCCCAGAGGCGAGAGGAAAGAAAATGCAGGTATCCATGTCAACGATTTCCTTTATTGAGGCCAAGCTGAATTACAGTATTGGTACTCGTTGCCTAAACTGGAATAAGGCTATATATTATACATGTATGGTGCCAAATAAACAAGGGACATGAACCAAACAATTAAATAACATAAATTACCATTCCTAACCTTCATTATCAGAGTCTCAAGTTGCCTTCCCCATATTCCCTTTAGGTCAGTATTTGGGTCCCAGTCTGTTTATATTTAACAGCTGTCCCCTCTGATCACATTTTGCCATTAATTTCCCTATTAAGGTATACATACATAAAGTTGTTATCACAAATTTCACCTAGCTCTGGCTGTCCCCTTTACCAATCCTTATTTACTCCAATAAACACCCTTTGTCTATGACATGTGAACAATTACTAACACCAATTATGTTCACGATATTGCAAAACAAATGATATTTGTTATTAGAATGAAGCATTCCTTAATGACTATTTCTGTCTAATGATCACCTTCTTAATAAGATCAATTTCTTTATGGCGCAAACAAAATGGTAAACTTTACATTATATGAACTTTTGTTGTGACTACTTGGCTACAAAGCCCAATTTCTCATTTTTGGGTTTTTCACTTTTGGGTTTAGATAGGCTTCCCTGAATATATGTGTTTTCCTCATTTTTATGTATCACAAAATAGAAGTACATTGTACTTGATATATTGAGCATGCTGCAAGGATCATTTTAACTAAAATATGTGTTTATCACTTTTAAGTATTTGACAATTCTAGAGGGGCTATTAACAAAGAAATATTACGAAATTTCCTGAAACATAGGGATCGTTTTCAAAATCTGAGGATCATAGTCGAAAGGGCTACTCTAAAATTATCCCTGAAGTTGTGATCACAAAACACATATCCTATAAAATCAGTGCACAGATCATAAGCATGATAAAACACATAAATATACATCAGTATACCACCCATTTAAACTTAAATAAAATGATTAATAAAAAGAGGAGTTGTGATTGAAAGCCTTAATTGTTCATGCAATTATAGAAAATATCGCAAATGTGATCATTTCAGTAAATATATTTGGTTTTCTTGAACCCTTGTTCAGATTTGATTATTGATGTCCATAGATCATTATATTCAGTTACTTTATTTCAGTTTTTCAATATCTACCAGAAATATGAATTTATGATGTTAGTTTTAGAAATAATTCACTCTAATAATTAACATTTAAATATATCAGCTTTTATCAGCTATGAAGTTAGTGTCCTCGTGATAATGCACAAAAAGTGTTGTTTCATTTTAGGAAAAGGTTTTGCATGTATCTAACAACCGGAACGTTCACTTAGAAAATTACGGTAAAGAACTAAACACTTAATTTGATATTTGTTTCATTTATGTAAAACACATGTATAGAGTTCTCCACTCTTGTATTTAAATGTGTGGAAACAAACTACACATGTAAACAGATACAGTGTAAATAACTGATGGTAAAATATAGAATGTAATGTTATACAGATAAATCTACAATGATCTTCAACATTATGTACCCTTTTCTCTGCCTATGTTGATAATCAACCTTATTTTACACTTCAGTATTATGAATTTGATGAAAATGAGCAATTAAAACTATTTTCATGACATTGAACAGCATTGTGGTTTGTTTTTGTAAGATATGTTGCATTAATTGTATATACGTTGCTACGGTGCCTGTGCTCACTAAGCCTCGATCTGAATTAGGAATGTCAGGCATGCATATAATTTGAGAAAGGTCTATGGGCCAGTTTCATGCTGGTATGAAGGGCTACCAAGGATATTAGTCAGCCATCGGCTTACAGTTCTAGTTTACTCTCTTTACGCCAATTTAAGAATACCATATGCAGGTGAGCGATTCGGGCCCATTGGGTTCATGTTGATATAAATAAGTTACACTAATTTATGGGGGCAATAATTTGTATTTATATAAGTTTTAACTAGATTTAAATGATACTTTGTTTATATGTAGCATATCGCGCATTAATACTATTACCAGTTTACAATTACATCATTATGGAAAGAACAAAGCCATAGCGTAACTCTAAATTCAATAACGTTTGGAGGTCAAGGAATGGCTTGAGTTGATAGAAATAATAAATCTTTTTGTTAATTGTCTATTATTACAAAGTTTTTTTTGATGAGAAGTATTAATTCTTTATTTGAAATAGTATACTGTCTGTATACAAATATCAAACTTCTCTGTTCAGTGAGAAAGAAATTTTATTTGTTCAGATCCTGTCCAGGTTAACAGCTGGATCTACTTGATTATTTCCCTTAGATTTCCCAGGATCCCTCTCCTGTTGTATTTATTTCAATATTTATTGCCATAAGAATTTGTTTGCTCAAATATTGAATTACATATGAATTACAGGATTCCAATAGAATTTTCATCGTTTGGTCGAAAAATTCCATAGAAATTTATATAATTACCACTTCTAGTTAAAAAAAACCACTGGAAATACATGTGTGTACCAGTGGAATACCAGTGAAAAATGGAACTGGAATCTAGAGGAATTCCAATGAAATTCTGGAAATTTTACCACTGTTCAACTGGAAACATCTTTGAAGCTTAAATACCAATGATATTCAGTGGAATTCCAATGACATTTTATGTAGGGATATGATGTGGAAAAGCTTATATGAGAACAGCAATATCAAATGCATTAATATTACAGAAGGATTCTAAACAAACTCAAGCAAGTGATTGCCAACATTCTGACTGGAATAGATTTTAATTTGATGATACATATGTGTTAACAGTTGGAGAAGCTGGTAGACTGGGACAAGCCAATGTTGGAACAGGTTGGCCACTTAGGTGAACGTTATTTTGAATGGGTCCATTATCCAGAGGACAAGCACATCCGCCTTTTCCACTCAGATTTCTATGAGTATTTCTCTCAATGTCCATGGTATATTGTGCCGATATACTGGGTGCCATGGTTGTTCATTTTCCTCTACAAATCTTACAGTCTACTGTCAGAGAACCCATGTTTATTCCCGGATTCACAGTATGGTAAGTATACGTTTTGTATGTGTTCATTATAGTGCTGTAGACAGGATTCTAACCCTATCCATCTTAGAAAAAAGTACAACCTTCATTTATTAAAGATATGTACCGGTATACACATTTTGATTAAAGGTACATATACAAAAAATAAGAAGTGTGTGGTTGTATTAAAATAAAAAGTTTTTTTATAATGTCTTTACACCACCTTTTTAGCCCACCGTTATTAGAAGTGGGATATATTCAAATTAGTCTGTCCGTTAACAATTCTCGTTGTCACTATTTCTCAAGAAGTGCTGAATTTATCTTCTTATGTAGGTTCCACAAGGGCCCTAGTTGCGTATATTGTATTTTGGGACCGATATGTTAACAAGGCAGCCATCTTGGATTTTGACAGTTGATAGTTCTTAGTAGAAGAAGTGACATTGTGTCAATAGTACTCTTAGAATGCTTGTTAAAATCGATGATTTAATCACTTTGATAATACTTAATTAATAAGACAGATATGAAATATATTGTATTGATGAACTTTTTAGGTCTCCTGAGCTGTTTTTCTTCTGAAATTCTGGTAAATGGTAGAATCAAATACTCTTCATAGATAGAAAGGTCCTAAGGTCCTTTACAAAAATTGTGAATTATATGACCCTGGGGTCTGGCGTTTCCTCCTGGGCAGCTGGGGGTCAAGTTTACTGTGGTTTATATAGGGAAAACACATTTTTTGAGAATTATTTGATCATTTGTTATACGAAATAAGTCAACTGTTGTCAGAATTATCAGTATAGGATGGCAGTTGAACCCATGACATAATTAACCTGACTGGCACCCAGGGGTGATGGGCATGCAGTACCAAAAGAGGTCAAATAGGTTATACATTATGTAACGGTTTAAACTTCAAAAATGTACTTCATAAAATTCCTGGAACTCTATAAACAAATACTTGTGATCCGTTACAAAAATTGTCAATTATATGACCTCTATGTTCATATGCAGTGTTGCCTCATGGGAAGGGGATCAAACATAAAAATAAAGTTTATATATAGGAAAAAGTGTCTTTGCTGTTTGCAATGCTCTTTCTGTATCAGCACTCAGGTGACCATCAAGGCTTCATGGACCTCTTGTTATTTTTAAGCATCTTCTACTGACATTGCATGTAAGCTTTGTCTAATGTACTAATTATTAACCAGTCATTCGATCATTTATTTGTTTACAGGAATTGAGTTTAAACCTATCCATATGCCACTGATATTTCTCCTTGGACTGATAAGCTGGACATTTGATGAGTATATCATTCATCGATGGATGTTCCATTTGCGTCCACCTAGTAATTCTCCGTTGTTAGTTACTGTGCACTTTCTTTTACATGGTCAGCACCATAAGGTTAGTATCATAAGGAGATGGGCAGTCATGTTCACAGATGTCTTATAACAATGCTTAAAGTCTCTGAGACTCTCATGGAATTTTCTATGATCAGCTGATCTAACTCCTTGAAATATATGTAGCTTAATATTGCTATAAATACCTTTGTTGTATACAGTTGTTCCGGCAGTAACGGATCATTTTCAGTAGCAGATCGGTAAAAAACAATTTTCAAATAATAATATTGAATGAACTTCTAAAGATAAAAAGAAGATTGCATTTAATTGAATCATATTCAATTTTCCATAATTTTTCGTATTGTTTTAAGCTATTTTTAGCTCACCTGGCCCAAATGGCTGATGAGCTTATGTCATGGCGCGGCATCTGTCGTCTGTCCGTTGTCCATCAACATTTCCTTTAAATCGCTACTTGTCAGAGAGTTCTACATGGATTGTAACCAAATTTTTACAGAAACATTCTTAGGGGAAGGGGGAAAGATTGTGTTTAAATTTTGTCTTAATTCTTTTAAAATCCTTCAGAAACATTACTTGGCATTACAAACGCGGTCACTTCATCATATAATGAAGCCAATTTACTAAGTTTTAAGTCTACTTTTCAGAAAAAATACAAAACACAAAGTACAAACCCTAAACAAATGTCTAATTTATTTATAACTGTATATTATATATTAATTTATACTTTTTGGCGATATATATTTTTTGTTGTTGTTATTACAGACCCCTTTAGACAAGAAACGGCTGGTGTTTCCTCCTGTGCCCGCTACTATTCTGGGAATTACACTGTACTCAATCTATGCAACAGTTATTCCACATGCCATCACAATGTCTCTTGCTGCAGGCACTGTGACTGGCTACATCATCTATGATCTTACCCACTACTTCCTTCACCATGGGCGACCAACATTGCCTTATTTTCAATCTCTAAAGAAATACCATGTTAAACATCATTTTGAAAATCAACAATTAGGTAAGTACTTGTATTATGCATTGCTTTTCACAATAACATTAATACTTCAGTCTCCCTGAACCTCTGTGCAGGTCTATGCTGTATTGTGTTCCGTGGCCAACAAGTTCAATTTTAATCGTTCATCTCCATGAGTCTATCAATCTTGTGGGAGCCACCTATTCACGTTGTGAAAACGAAAGTTAGAGCTATATGTATAGTTTGCAGAAGCTCAGATCTCTGAAACATACATATGAAAAATTAGATCAGATTTGTCTGTGACTGATTTTTAGCTGATGTATGTTTATAGATACATGTAGTTCAAACATACCTCCAGAAATCACTTAACAATTACTAATAATACTGTCAACATGTGAAATGAAATTGTAGACCACAACTTGGTTTCATTGTTGTCTATAATATAATAAAGGTTGGGAACCCATCTTAGTATGCTACATATTGAAAGAATGTTTTTTGATTTGTGTTTGTACAGGTTTTGGAATATCATCAAAATTATGGGATTACCCATTCGGTACCCTAATTCCAGAATGCTAGGGGTGAAACGATGTACATGTTTGGCTTTGGATTAAACTTATCTCTGGGCTGTCTAATCTTTGAGCTACACCTTCAAAACTAGGAAGGAGATGATGGGACTGATACAACTTTCTGCTGATATATGTGCCACATAATTGTCACTTGAGCATTAGCTGGTCATGCTCCTCTGATGTGCCTACTGCCCTCCATATAAGGAAGGTACATCTGTGCTTAACATATTGTGCAGATCTTTTATTCTCACTTGTACATCTATGAATTCAAGAAAAAATGCTATCTTTTCCTATACATTTATATTTTTATTTCATGCAATCAACATAATATTAATGTAATGATATTCTGATAACTACTTCTTTAGCTCACCTGACTAAAGGGCAACTGAGCTTATGCTGTGGTATGGCATCCGTCGTTCAGCAGGCAGCAACTTTTTTTCTTTCTTAAATGTCTTCTTATCTTGAACCAAGATGGCTAGACACCTGATATTACCTGAGTCATACATAGAAATTCTTATTGACTATTTTGTCCTTAGTATGTACCATGATTACAAGTTAGCAGGTGAGAGATTCTGGCCCTTGTTTTTGTTGTCTGCCCTAGATCTGTAGTCCATGAAATAAAATCAATAGGACTTTGCATAATATCTTACTAATCAATGGTAACATTTTCTATTTACGGTTACAAGTTAAATACAGTTACTATTTAAATAACTGCTGGTTTACAAGGATTTGATTTGAAAAGATTCTATGTAAACCTTCACCTTCATCTTTGTAGTCAGTTTTATTTTCTGTTCCTGGCCTGGTTATAGATATATGCTCAATTAAATAAAAATGTTATATTAATTTGTTTAATGTCAAAATCTGTAAAATGTAGATTTGTCATTCTTGTTGTGTAGAGATGTCCATTATTAGCTAGTACACACGTCCTGAATTACATGTATATTATATACATATTATTATTGTTCCACTGTATTATTATGTGAATGCAAATATATTTGTTTATCAACATGCCAGAACAAATCATATTCATGCTTTTGAAGCCATCTTGTTAATTGTTGAGATATTCACATTCTTACTCTTTTTGATAATGGAAATTAAAGTTGTAATTCTTGGAATCCTAAGTCATAATGTACAAATGTTCATGTTTTCCCTATGATTGTTTTGTTAATACATTTATTTAGTAATAAGAATTTCCCAATCAGATGGCAGATATCCTCTATGTTAAAGTTCAAGGGACGTCTAAGATAAGGCAATGCTTATAATTTGTTAAATGTGATTTAAAAAGGAAAAAAAATTAGTGGACTTTTTAGCCAACCATCATCAGATGATGGACTGTTCATATTGCCTTTCATCCGTGGTCCTTGGTTCATAAGTCCTTCCGTCTGTCTTCCAGTAACAATTCTTGTTACCCCTACTTCCCAGAAAGTACTGAAGGGATCTTTTTCAAATGTCATATGTAGGTTCCTCTTGGCCCCTAGTTGTGGATATTGCATTTTGGGATCGGTTGGACCATAACTCTTGGTAATTCTACAAAAGAATTGTTAGTATATGCATAAGCACACACTACAAATGTTCATGTATACAAAGTTGTTTTGTCGACTTCCCTATAGCTTCCCTATGAAGGTTCCCATGGCAGACCAGTTGTACATAATTCATTTTGGAACTGATTGGTTAACGTGATGGCCGACAGTTTGTTACCGCTCTTTTTCATAAACTACTGAAAGGATCTGTCTCATATTCCAGGACTTCATCTATCGACATAATGGTCATTTAATGAACCTGGTTATTTGATTAAAATTCTGCTCTCCAGATTCATTCATGTATAGGACATGTGATGGAAGGCTCACACATTTTGATTTGTTCTCCAAGTTCTACACATGCGATTTGGCTGAAACTTGCCTGAAATGATCCTGACGTGGTCCTGACCCAGTTTTATTATTTCTCATGCTGCTTTGAAATATAATATTGTCGCCACAGGCACATTCTGAAAAACACATTTTGAACTTCTTTTCAAGTTTTACAGGTGCAATTTGGCTAAATATTTGGTCTTTTCAAGTTTTACAGGTGCAATTTGGCTAAATATTTGGTCTGAAGCTTCCTTTGGTAAAGGGGAACCAATTTTGTATAAACAGTTGGTCTGGTCCCCCAGGGGCCTTAGGGGCTGGGTCCTTTAGGGGAAATGTATAAAATTCTTTGAAATCCTTCTGCATAAATGAATAGATTCAGTTCAAATCTAAAGCCTTCAAGTTGGTACATCGCTTGTGTTCTTGGCCTGTAACAGGCAGTGTTCAATCTACGATTATTTTTCGTGGGTCCTTCTCAATGGTTTTTGTGAAAACAATGGGTCCCACAGTGTTATAGATATCCATTCCCAGAAATTTCACGGGTCCTTTTAAAATTCTGTGAGTCCAGGACTCCGGATGCGCACGTAGATTTATCACTGAACAGGTGAGCGATACAGGCCCATTGGGCCTCTTATTAACAGGTTACATGAAGTTTTGTACCCTTGTAACTGTTGACTTCATTATCACCTGACCAGCTTAACAGTCCAACCAGTAATATTTTACTTCCCTTTATAGGAAGAGTTGTCTCCCATCATCATACCTACATGAATTCCCACCCTTTACAACTGTCATTGCATGGGTTGTAAAAACACTGAATGCTCAGTAAATCTTAAGAAGTTGTTTAAACAGATATAATTGATCAAGACAGGATTAGTAGGTAATTACTTGTTGAATATAGACAATTGCTTGTTGACAAATATGTATTGGTAGCAAACTTTACCTTTGCTTAAAGATGCTCCACCGTTGACAAATGGCATTTTTTCGCTATCAAAAACAGGAGCAGACGATTTTGTATTTTTCTTCAGTTACAAAAGTTACTTACTTTGCACCATTACCACCATTGAAAAGTTTGAGCTTCTAATTTTATTTCAAGACAAAAATATTGAAAATAATTAATTGCATCCCGAAATAATTTCGTGGCACTATGTCCTATAGGGAATGAAGTATTGATTGAGCGTGCACCAAAAGAAAATGAATTATGCTATATTAATTTCTATGTTAATTAGACATATATATACACGATTAAACACCAAATATTGTTAAATTGATGAATATCGTTTTTGCTCTGTCGGCGGTGGAGCATCTTTAATGTATAGTAGTGTGACTTATGATTGGAGGTTATATATGTTTTGCTTAAAGAAAGATCTGGCATCTTAAATTATTTTTCTGATTTTTACTGTTCAGTTTTTAATCTTATTTAAAGTAAGAATGGCATTTTGGTGTATAAAATATTATGCATTTATGTTCTAACAACTATTTTGTATATGGGTGAGTGTGAGGGTGTGTATGCAGGTGTGTGTCCCTTGGATTGTATGTATTAATTTACATAAATAGAATAAATATGATATAATCAGGATAAAGACATGCATAATTTTAGGTCACTTGAGAAGACGACGCAAGTGGTCTATCAAATCACCTTTTGATTGTCATTGTCTGTCTATCATGTGTCAGTGAACACTTTTCATATTTGATTTATATAAAGCCATTGAACCTATTTCAGTGAAATTTCACACAATCGTTTCATTGTCAGCTAAATTCGCAAGCTAAACAACAGGGATCTGAGGGGCAGGGTAAAAACGTCAAACATACTCTTGACTCGCACATTCTCAAATAGAACATTCTTCATAGATGAATGGATCTTGATGTTCTTTAAAAATATGTTAAATTCTTTTACACATCTGCTCGACATCTGCTCGGTCAGGGGTAACAATAAAGATTCAATACTAAGATGAACATTAATGAAGTCCTCTGAACTACTGGTTATTAGCTCAGCTGCCCGAAATTTGTTCCTTCATTTAAGGTCACAGGGATAAAATAGGCTAAAATCTTTAAATGACTTCTTGTGAATAAGTAAGAGGTCTAGATACCTGATATTGGGTCTTTGACATGCTGGGATGAAGAGCTACAAAATTTTTTCAAATGAATGACCTTAATTGCCATTCAAGCGTACAACTCCATTCACTTTCCAAGGGATTACTTTTAAAGCAGCTAGATGAAGCTAAGGCTGAGCCAAGCGGCTTTATTAAGAAAGGTACCTGTTGGACCTATCTCCTATTGATGCGTGCTCATTTGCTGACTTCCAGTATTGACATTTTGCTAGATAGAGATAGCCATGTCATGAACCTGTTCATATTATTATAACGAGGATTAATAAGTGAGAAGGATTCGTCACTGTCCCTTTACACTTCTAAACACCACACGCGATGTCTACAAACCGGGAAATTCCGAATAAAAGACATTTTCTTAAGAAATACTTGTCTTATTAAGTCAAAAGAAACACCAATGTAAAGTTAATTAAATTTCACAACGTTTAGTACTTGCTTTAAAGATGGAAGATCCAGAAGAAATGTCTTAAATTTTCGTTAAAAAATACAACAGCTCATGAAATGACGGCACGCTTCAGAAAGTTTGACGGTTACCCTCGCACCCACAAGCTACATCAATGTCTGCACCGCCGGATATCAAAGGAAAATCAGTCATTGCCCAACGTCACAGTCAGTGCACAAGCACAAAAGCTCCTGCGCCGTACTTGCCCAAAACCCAGTGTGACTTATCCTTCTCATATACGTCCTTGATTATAATCATTACTTGATAATTTTGCTGTTCACAAATAGAAATGAGGTTTTCGTGATGCATTTTTCTGTATTATTAGCCTGTTTCCAGCTGGTCAGTCTATGGCTTCAGACGATGACCTATAGTTCTGGTCGTAGGCAGTAGATTTGTTGTTCAGTACTATACACTTTATGAAAATAAGGCACATGCTTTAGGACCTGTAGGATAGATTAAGATGAAGCAATCAGTTTGTTGTTGCAGTGGCTTTTCAAGTCATACTGACATAATTTTAGTTTTCAAATCAATCAATGTTTCTATTGTGACATCACAATAAGGTCAGGTTTTGGAGCATTCTCAGATTTAGATTTTTTTTCCATAATGGTATGAAAAAAAGAATTGGCCAATCAGAAACCTATATTTAGTATGAAAACAAAGAAAAGTTGATTATAATACTTTTATACATAACAACTGACTTTGATTTCTACAGTGATTATATAACATAATTGTATTGTGATGGTATGGACAATCATTTTAAGGAGACAAATGGTGAATTTTGAGAATTTCAAAAGGCCCAATGTGCCAAAATTACCAGGTTAAAGGCCCATAACCTTTCAGGAGCAAAATATAAAGGTTTCTTAAAAAACAGTAATAACATCAGAAAATACTACCGATGTCCTAAAATAAGGTTATGACACCAAACACATGCAAGATTTCCTGCGTAATATATATGAAAACAGTGGAGAGTCAATTCGCTGTTTTGCCATCTGGCGCGGTGATAGTCAACTACCGCCTGGTATTTAGGACGACGGCGGGAAACATAATACAACCCGCGTTATGAAAATAAACATTTTATTTATTTTAATCAAATCGTTCAGAAGGTGGTGATAAATGTAGTATTAACGGTAAGTTAATAATTTTTGCGACTCTACAAAATTATCGATCTTGTTTTACATTCACATTTTAAAAATTAAAAGCTGTTTCGGAAAGGTAGTGGGCCTTTAAGGTTTTGATGTAATTTTTGAAATTTCTGGATTTTTAAAAGAGGCCCAATAGGCTGAAATGTCTACGTCAAGGTTTTGATGCTGTGTTGGATGAATACGCTGGAATGGAGAACTATGATACAGTCTTCAATCTCTTCTAGAATAGATATAGATTTTCATAGCACAGAAAATATGTTATATCTCTAAAACTTAGTTCTATTTAATTCCATATATTTAATTAAATCTCGTACATTTTCCTTTTTCATATTTTTCTTTTTACTTTAATGTTTTAAGTGTTAACTTTAGGTTTACATATTTTTTATTTCAATATTAGAAAAACTTACTGTTGATTTAAAATGTTTTAGCTAGAATAAAGGAGGTACAATTTTCATGGTATACTTTGCAATAAGACATTTTTTCATGTATTTAGATTTTAAGCCCTCTAATGGTGGGCTATTTCAAATGGCCTTTCATCTGTAGTTGGTCTGTCTGTTAGCAATTCTTGTTATGGCTATTAGGTACTCAGAAAGTACTGAAGGGTTCTTTCTCAAATTTTCTATAATGTTTTTAGGTTCCCCTAGGAGCATATTGCATTTTGGGACAGATCGTTAAACAAGATGGCTGAGAGGCGCCTATATTGAATATTGATTGTTACTGCTATATCTCAGAAAGTACTGAAGGGATCTTTCTCAAATTCTGTATGTAGATTCTACTGGGGCCCTAGTTGTGCAAATTGCATTTTTGATCCAATTGGTCAACAAGATGGCTGACAGGCCGCCATCTATATTCTTGTATTTGGATAGTCAGAAGGTTAGGCCTTAGTTGGGCATATGGCATTGTGGGATCGACAGGCAGCCATCTTGGATTTTGATAGTTGAATTTTGAAAAGTAAAGAAAAGATCCCTCTTTCTATTGTCAGACACACATTATTCTTTGATTCCTCTGGGATCTTATGTTGAATATTGGGCAAAGTCTCAAGTAACTTATTCCAATCATTTTTTGTCCATCGTTGTGCATCGTCAACAATTTAGATTTTCGATTTCTTCTCCAAAACTGCTAAAGCAAATTCAACGATTATTTTTACAAACCTTCTCAGGCATAAGACCATCAAAATTGTGAATTATATAGCCCTAAGATGGGGCCAATTAAAAGGGGTCAAAATGGCTAAAATTTCAAAAACCTGATTTACAGATGAAATGGAATCAAATACTTTTCATAGATTAAAAGGTTCAATTGGTAAAATCGCTGACTGACTTTAAAAGCCTGATGGATGCAATGGGCCAATATAATATAGTGTTATATGTCTTTGTTTCATTCTGTATCATAACTTATAGATCAAGTGCCGATTTCTCGAAACAAAAGGGCAGACTTAAGTCAAAACTAAGTTTTTCTCCTTATGTAACTTGTATGAAAATTTATGACTTAAGTCAGTTTTTGACTTAAGTTTGTTTCGAGAAATCAGGGCCAGGTGATCGTTAAAGCCTTTTCTTTTTAATCAGAACCATTTATTTCTTTGTTGTTGGTAAATACCTTTCGAGTTAGTTAGAATTACCCTATTGAGAATTTGTTTACCTATTATTTCCTGTTTTAAATCTGCAATATTACTTTTTCCTTTGTTACAGTATTCCATATAAAAGTTACGAGATTTAGTGTTCACACACATAAGTGTTCAGTACTTGTATCACTCTCATATTGGAAATGTGCGGGCCCAGGACCTGGTGGCTCCTGTAGCTTCCCCTTCTTCCTGAATGTATTGGTAGTTTGATCAGATATCAAAGCATTATTTATAATCATATTATTGTAAACAAGTCATTTTTGTTCATTTACATGTATTAATGGATATTATATGAATATTAAACATCAAAGCACATTTCCTTTGCATATCACAAGACACCTTGATATTGTGTAACTTGGAAGAGAACTATAGTATACAAAAGATTTCTTCTGTTAAACTAAGCATGGGATAACACTTATAATGCAATATTAGCATCTTTATAGGGTGGGGATTCAAAATTGTACAAATGATGGGACTGACCCTATGGGGACTTAAGGACCGGGGCTTAAAGTGGTCAATTTGGCTAAAACAAAAAAAATACAAAAAAAAACTGGTGAGCGATAGAGGCCATCTGGGCCTCTTGTCTTAAAGAGGGTATGAAATATTTGTGTTTATTTTCTTTAAAACCACCTGCCCAATCATGCCAAATATTAATATTCTACATTTTGTATTCATATATCATTTTGAGTTGATGGTATACTTTATATCTCAGCCATTTCTTTTGGATTAGTATTTTTATTGCAGAATTTTGTTTGAAATTAACATTTTTGCAAAAAAAAAAACACCTTTGGGAAAAATGAAAGGACTTGTCATATAGGACAATTTATTATTTTTAGAAAAATCTCACGGACTACATTTCTGTCTTTGTAACGCTAGTTTCCGGGATTTCATGTTTTGAAATGACTACCATTAGGTATACCTTATTTTTAAGAAGATTTAAAAATTTGGACAAAATCGATAGCATGTCAAATATTTGGAGCAAACCCAAAAAATGCAATTGATAGTCAAACTAATTAGGAATTTGGCAATTTAAATTGATAAAATGAAGTTGAAGTCTCTTGCAGTAGGTAAAAAAAAACCCTGTCTGTTTAGGGTTACCAGACCAACCCTAATATTTTACTCCCAACCCTAATTTTTTTTACACTTTTCTACAAAAAAAATTGAAGTCAGGATTTCAATCTCAGACACTGATTCCAGCCATTACATTAGAGTGAAAGACACTAAAAAAAAAAATCCCGACCTACTGAGCCAATTTTTTTGCCAATGTAACCATAAACAGACATAATGGATTTGTTTGGCCTTAGCTTTAATTAAAATATATTATAAAGGTGGGCACAAGGGATCCCCTTGCCACCTATCCTTAGTAATTATTAGAAAACAGCATTTCAGGCCCTTAATGCCTTTTCAAAAAAGGCAAAAGTTAAAAAAAAAAAAAAAAAAAAAAAAAACACTCTTAGGGTAGAATTGCACCTAGCTAGACCTGCACCACCCAGTGCAAAATTTAAAAGAAATCAGATTTTGCAACTCCATTTTTTTATTATGTGCAAACGACATACAGTTTTTTTTTGTTTATTTCTAGGTTATTGTTGATTACATCTATAATTTACTTTGTAATGCATGCATAGCATTGGTTTTTCAAGACATTTATCAATGAAAATGTGTTTGAAGAAAAATCCTCTTACATATCAAATTTATTTCTGCAATATATGTAGAAGATAAAAATGAAAAAATAAAGAACTGAAAAATTATAGTTATTTGTAAATCTATGAAATCATTTTCCCATTAATTTCAACATAGTGACTTTCTTAGAAAGTCTATACATTAGACTAATCTAATGTATATCACCTAGCAAAATAATTCTAACAAACATCAAAGGTTAGATTAGTCAAAAATATTGTATTGATTTCTGTTTCAATAATATGATGGTTCAGATATAATAAAACTACCCCACTAAAATGAAACAACCAGTACTTGTTCAATGATCAATCTGCATCAAAAACAGAGTAGCTAGGTGTATATACATTATTACTAAACAATCCGGGTGTAACTGGCCTTATGGTTTCTTTAAAGCAGTTATTATCAAATGTACGCAGTCTTCGCCACAATTCATGTGTACCTAGGTATTAATCAGTAATTGGTCCTTGGAATTAACTTATGTGGAATAAAACAATACAATATACAATTTTTTCTCAGTTGGGCATGCATGCAGATTTAAGCCTAATCCCATTTATTATTAGTTATGAATTACTTAGAATATATTTATATGCATTGTTTGATTTTCCTACATTTACATATCATTCACTTTTCTACAAGATGTTGTCTTTTAATTTTTTTTTTATATGTTTTATCCATATTTTGAAAGAAAGAAAAAAACTGTTAAGTGATAGTACCACTTTTGTTGATATTTTGTTTTTTCTATAATGTATTCATTCTTACACCGGAAAAAGTTTATATTTTGTTTAAATTATTTATGAAATCTTGCACCAAAAAGGTCTTTTTGGTTTAACTGAAGTAATTCTTCTGGAAAATTTAAAGATAATTCCTAGTCATACCACAGAAAGGCATAATTTTTATCATCATTTATCGTTATGGCAAAATTCTTTTCGTTAATAAAATTTCTGTTTTCTTTTGAATCTTATTGTTTTCCAATGGTTGTATGTCTTATATACCTCATGTTTTCATTACTGAATTTATCCTTATGAGATGTGATCTGACCTTTTTATTGATTGCTTTTGATGTGTTATCATTATAATTAAAAAATCTTTATACCATGATAAAGCTTTATTTTAACCCGGGAAAGATTCAAAATCTTTGTTCACATATATGTATATCATGTAGATAATAATCAGATTTGATTTTTGTTATGACTTAAGATATCATCCTAATTGTCTGACATTTTTTTGAAAATTGTCATTGCTCCATTAATTGGCGGTGTTTGCAGGAATCAACCTGACATGGCCTCTGATTATAAACAATTATATTTGGAAATAATTACAAACAATTGTATTTATGATTATAAACAATTTATATAGAAAATTATTACGAACAATTGTGTTTAGGATTATAAATAATTGTATTTAGAAATAATTACAAACAATTGTGTTTATGATTATAAATAATTGTATTTAGAAAATAATTACAAACAATTGTGTTTATGATTATAAACAATTGTATTTAGAAAATAATTACAAACAATTGTGATTAGAATTAAGTAGTACATGTTTTTACTGTAATGTTATATGTTTTTGTGGTTTAACAGCAATCATAATTTCGTAGTGTTAATTCCTTGTTAATTATTTGACAAGTGCATTATTATTATACATATTTCATTGAAATGTCTTATTCTTGAAATTGTTTGACATATTTTATTTAAGGCTTATAAATAAAGAAGTGTGTTAGAGTATTTCAAGTTTAATTTACAAAGGCGCCATTTAATAATGAGCATTTGCCAGGATCTAGCAGACTTGGAAGTGATTACAAGTTCTTACAGATCTTCATCATACTACCTATGTTATAGTGCTAAGTAGTGCATGATGTATAATCAGAGACAACATATTAATAGTGTTCCTGTTACTCAAGATTACCAGTTAATCGTCAGATGTAAGACATTTATTATTCGGACTGCTCACAAGACAAGACTAGTGGCTTGTTTTAAATTACAATACGGCGGTTTCAAGATCCTAAAATGACGTGGGTAAAGTACTATTTACCGTTGATAAGTCCCACCTTCCGGTGATTATGAAGTCACAAAACTCATGTCAAATGATGACGTCATAATTACCGGATGGTGGGACTAATCGACGGTAAATTGTACTTTACCTACGTCGTAATTTCACAAGCAAGCTTGAGTGTGAATTCAAATGTTTTGAAATATTGTATATCAAAACAGATTAACAGTACACTGTAATAGATTGTAGTAACTATTTTTTTTTTATCTACCAGGTAAATAAATATTCTATTGAGGTTTGCCGTTATATCAAGCCATTTATTACTAATTAAATCATCAATGTTAGTATTGCTATTTGACTACAGCTTTGTTTTGACATAATAACCACTTTTTTAAACTCCATTTGTTAAATTACATAGAAGACGTGCATCTTACAATACAAAAGACATGTATGTACAAATAGAATTAAAGTGAAATTAACTTTTGATACTGTTTTATCATTAACCGGATAATTCCATTTGCTTTAAATTAACCATCTTCATTTATATGATGACATTTTATATCACAATGTAAACGATGATACCAAATTGTGAAAATGGTAATCAACATGGAAAGAGAAGCAATCTAATGTACAATGAATATTATATCTATAGCTCCTGTTTGGAATGAATTGTGTTTGCTGCATGTCCGTCCACAACTTTGGTGGAGGTTTTTGTCTTTACCTTGTTGATATGTTTGCCACTATACAGGTGTGCAGCCACATGTATTTATTCCGTCTTAAGCCCTTTACAATGTTTGTTAATTGTCAAAGGTAATGTCGAATGGTATTTTCGCCTTAGATATGATATAACATAAACACTGTTAATGTACCTGTAAGTCATTTGATCAGCTATCAAGATATCTGTTACCCACACTTTTTGTGTTGACATGTCTACTGTTCTCTTAGAATACTTAATGTTTATTTATAATACATATAAGCCGTATGTGTCGTTACTATAAAATTTAGTCTGTTGTGTATAGGTTTACCAATATATATGTATATCAGTTTTAATCTCTTGTGCTGTTACTGGCTATGGGAATATCTCAGAGCTAATCATTGTACATAGTGGAGTACCATCTCTAATCGTCAATAAAGTGTCTTTATGTTTTCAAATCATGTTTGGTTGTCTTACTTCAGAACCACCATCACCAAATTGTCGCCTATTCAATCGCCTTTTCTCTGTCGTCTGTCCTTCAGTAACACAGAATTTCTCAATTAAGTACCCTGTCATTATTTTTTGGATTCCTACTTCAGCATCTTCCAATATTTTTATATTGAAGTTTGTCATCACTATTTCTAAAAAAGTTTTGAAGAGATCTTCCTTCTAGTCCATGAAGAGATCTTCCTTCTAGTCCATGAAGAGATCTTCCTTCTAGTCCATGAAGAGATCTTCCTTCTAGTCCGTGAAGAGATCTTCCTTCTAGTCTGTGAAGAGATCTTCCTTCTAGTCTGTGAAGAGATCTTCCTTCTAGTCTGTGAAGAGATCTTCCTTCTAGTCTGTGAAGAGATCTTCCTTCTAGTCCATGAAGAGATCTTCCTTCTTGTCTGTGAAGAGATCTTCTAGTCTGTGAAGAGATCTTCCTTCTAGTCCATGAAGAGATCTTCCTTCTAGTCTGTGAAGAGATCTTCCTTCTAGTCCATGAAGAGATCTTCCTTCTAGTCCGTGAAGAGATCTTCCTTCTAGTCTGAAGAGATCTTCCTTCTAGTCTGTGAAGAGATCTTCCTTCTAGTCCTGAAGAGATCTTCCTTCTAGTCCTGAAGAGATCTTCCTTCTAGTCGTGAAGAGATCTTCCTTCTAGTCATGAAGAGATCTTCCTTCTAGTCCTGAAGAGATCTTCCTTCTAGTCCTGTGAAGAGATCTTCCTTCTAGTCTGTGAAGAGATCTTCCTTCTAGTCTGTGAAGAGATCTTCCTTCCAGTCTGTGAAGAGATCTTCCTTCTAGTCTGTGAAGAGATCTTCCTTCTAGTCTGTGAAGAGATCTTCCTTCTAGTCTGTGAAGAGATCTTCCTTCCAGCCTGTGAAGAGATCTTCCTTCTAGTCTGTGAAGAGATCTTCCTTCTAGTCTGTGTGTTAATTAGTCCTTTACTACTATTCCCTGTATTGTAATATTTTTATGGAAGCGTGTAGGTTCACTGGAACCATTACCAATATCTTATGAATCCTTTTGGCAATTTCCGTAACTATAGGTGAAAACTTGGCAATTTCCGTAACTATAGGTGAAAACTTCATGTAGATATATTTAAGGATTAAAGTATCTTTCTGGTGGTTCTATCAAAGGATAAAGTTGAGTAGGGTATCAATATTTGGAATGGACTGGGAGCGAAGCGGTTCATGGCACAGGGATCTGAGAATTAGTTACACTTTATTAGGTCATCTGAGCAGAAGGGTCAGAATGACCTATTGTCATCATGAACCGTGTGGTCGTGCGGCATCTGCTGCGTGTAAACTTTTCATTCAAACGACTTTTTCTCAATAACTGAAAGGCCCAGGATCCTGATATTTAGCCTGTAGCATGCTGGAATGAAGAGCTACCAAGTTTGTTCAAATGAATGACCTTGACCTTCATTAAAGATCATGGGTCAAAAAAGCTGAAATCTTTAGTTTTGGTACCCCTTTGGTCTTTTTTTATTATTATTATTATTACTATTTCAAAATATGGAGGATATGAAATATTGCTAAGAAAACCAGCAGTATAGAACAGGTAACAATGTGGCGGTAATGTCGCGACAGGTGGTGAGTTACGCCTGGTGTATTGCATGGGAGTCACACCTGTGTTAGGCAGTTACCTGTGATTACTAGGTTATATATCATCTGTAGATTTAGACGGAATATAATCTCTCATCAAGGATTTATTAAGTAAGAAGTGTTTTTCACTGTCTACACTACTAAACTAGAAAGCCATCGATATTTAAAATAAAAAAAATTAGAGAGTTATCAAACCTAGGGAAATACTGGCATCTAGCTTTTAAGAGACGATGATCGAAAATATTTGTACTTTGTACATGTCTTGTCATACTTATGTCAAAGTTGACATTATGATTACATTTAATTGTTTTGCGAATTTTGTATTTGATGTCATTCTCCGCTGTCTAAACTAAATCGTTAAGATATTTATAAATGTAATTGTGTACATGTTTACATGTTTTGTACCTACAAGTCTAGATGTATTTCGTTAACTATCGATGGCCATTTGAGATATATCAAGAATGACACTATATCTGATACATGTTACGTTATAATGTAGGTAGTATCCTCTACGCTATATAAAGCGCATTCCTAGCAGTAAAATGTTATGTTAAATATACATGTAGTTCCATTCTACAGAATTAACCGGGCCTGTTTCTCTCCATTTCGGTGATAACAAGTCCATTCCGGTCACTGTCACATCGCGATATTTTGAGAAAAAAATTTTATGTAAAATATTTCCCGGTGAAATAGAGACGGATAATATTTCATATGAGACTTAGTTAGACAGTATAGTAAATACATGTATTACATTTGCCCAATGGGTCCATTATCTTAAAACAGTTTATTTCTCTCCATTTCGGTACAGGTTCATTCCACGGGCATTTGCAGACTGAAAAGCAATCCTACGTCTTGGAAATATTTTATAATCAGATACTATTACCAAGACATATTACAGTAAAACCTCACTTACAACCAACTCAAAATTGCACCAATTCGCTTTTACGGGCACTTGTTTTCAGTCCCGATTTGTTTTCATTTAACTTTCATTAAAGCGGAGGCTGTATCACAAAATAGTGTAGATAACTAATCTTTCTTATGAAAGAAGATAAGTTTCAAAAAGATGATCTCACTTATAAATCCTTGGATATGGCCCAAAGAAGATAGAATTTTTTATCAAATCAGTAATTAATAATTACATCAGAGATTTTATATAAATCTCTGATTACATGCATACTTTATAACAGTGTTTTATCTATAGTGTCTCATAAGCCAAATATGGCTGGGTATTGATACACTTTATCTTTCTAAGTTTTAATACAAAATCTTTGTATTTATGTGGATTTTATATGTATTTTATGTATCAATGCGTTACACTTTAATAAATATATATATATATATATATCTGAATCTGTCTTTGGTCGTTTCAGTATTACGACCACCCCGCTATTCCGTATTCCTTTTACAATCAGTTTTCATACTCCCGACGACAACTAATTAACACTAATTGACCCTTTGATTACGACCACGGGCACATTTACCTGTGACTTCACACCTCGCTGTGCCTCACCATCCCGCACGCAGCGACCCGTGAACAACTGCCCGCAGGTACAGCAGTCGGTCTTTTGTTCCCGTCAGCTTAATTCTAATTAATTGTTGTGAATAACGGTCATAAACCTGTCAGTTAATGTGACCGAAACCGCATCCTTTCATCAGCCCTGGTGGCGATATCGAGCGATTTAACCATTTCTTGTTCATATAACGCCAATGGGATCAATTAAAAATGTTAATTAATGTATAAAACATCTAAATGCGTGATTTGACATTATCTTCTCAAGTAAAATGCAGCTTTAAGAGTGCAGTTATAAGCTATTTCTATACAGTATAGTAAACTAAACAAAACTATAAAGAGGAATGATATATCTTTCTTTGCAATATTTTGAATATCGAAAATTGCTAGCTGTTAGGACAAAAAAAATATACCACGTAAGTACCGTTTATGCAAATTTTGAAACATTATTAAGGATGAAACTCACTTAACTCAAGTGTACAGTAAATTGTAAAAGTTGTATAAATTGTGAAGATGAAAAAAAACACCTTCTATTTAAATCTCTGATAAAATGTAAATGTATTATATATTCTAGTAGAAATTGACTGGAATTTTAGATGGAACTCCCGGGTTTATAAGGTTGATCAATATGCGCATTTTATAAATATAAATGCATTTATAAAGTTGTTTGGAACAAAGCCGTTTTACATACTGAAGGTAGGTAGGTAAACTGCCGTTCTGACTGGGTCGTTTCACCCGCGGCATTCCGATAACTCAACCATAACTTAAAAGCTTATTCCACTACAATATAGTGTATTCTATGGAGTCTGTTGTTATAAAACAAAATAACGAGATATAACAGCTTGTCATAAATAGAGTCTATCTTTATTTGTCTAACTTTTACAACGCTATACCAGACAAGACTATCCGATAAGCAAACCGGAAGTACGAATAGGTCGACTGAACTAAAACTTGCGTACTGCGTACTAAACTGCGGGCTAGTTTGACATTCGCTTCCCAGCATGTGTAGCCTAACGCTAGCCTAATCTGTTGTTGTGTGCCGTGAGTGTGCAACAGCTGGCGAGATACGACATCAACTGAAATACGACATGGGCTAGGAGACGGACAGTTATTATACGCACACGTGTTATTTTGTCAGCTGGTAACATTTATTAAATACTGTTAGTTCGAGCCTGCTAATCGACATCAGAACAAATCAACAAGTGGGGTAGGACTTCACAACATTAGGCAAGGCTAAGTCTGTTTTTACCAACACACAGATAGCTAGGCCAATATGGAATCTTCCACGTTGATGTTATTTTGTGCCATGCTTCATACGTTTGTTTTCGCCAACCACACTGACAACAGACCAATGCACGAAAATGAGGGTAAGTAACTATAAATAAACCTGCGGTTATAATTACCAAACCATTCTACGGAAGGAAAGTTTGTATTCACTCTTGGTGGAATTGAAAAACTAAAATGAAAAGTATCGAGTTACCACAACGAGGGTATCAATTTGGCTACACTGACGTTAACTGTTCTACATGTAACGGTTACATGTTGCCCCAGGGTAAGCCAAGGCCAACATTAGAGTACAGTACATATAGGCCTACAGTACAGTACATATAGGCCTACAGCACAGTATATGTAGGCCTACAGTACAGTACATATAGGCCTACAGCACAGTATATGTAGGCCTAGAGTACAGTACATATAGGCCTACAGAACAGTATATGTAGATATGTGGGTTGGGTTGACCGATGCATTTTCCGACAGTATCCGTTCCTTCAGACAAATCTCTGCTACAAAGGACACATACATTTAAATATTCATTTTTGGGACCAAAAGATTCAATTTGTCTGTTTAAAAAAAAAAAATGTCATGTGCAATTTGGAGCCTCGCAGATGAATAATGATTCGATTGGTCTGCATCAGACACATCCTGAACTCATCGGTTAACATTGCGGAAATACCTAATAATCATTCCCCAAAGAGTGCTGGATGTATCAGACACTGCTATTTTTTTGTACTGATTTTATTATCGAGGAACATCTAGCTATCATTAATAATAGGTTTGAACACATAGGTATACATGTGTGTAAATACAAATATATATACAAGTACAATGTTAATTAATGTTACTACAGTATCTCTTTGGCCAATGCTTCCGTATGTGCGTGTGATAAAATACATTTCGATTCCATGGCTGTTTCAAATGCCCATCAGAACCAAACGATATTACTTAATTTTAATCTTATACTGTTTTTCATAAACACTAAATGGAGTAAATATTGAGCTATGAAAATAAGAAAGACTAAACAATTTCTATTGATACCCTAGCTATTCAACTTTATCCTTCGATAAAACCACCAGAAAGATACATTAATCCTTAAATAAACCAGGTGAGCAAATACAGGCCCTTTGGGCCGCTTCTTTAAAGGGCCACTACCTTTCCGGAGCAAAATTTATAGGTTTCTTAAAAACATTAATAACAAAAGAAAATATATATCGATGGCTTAAGATGAGGTTACAACACCAAACCTATGCAAGATTTCCTGTCTAATGTACGATAACAGTGGAAATTCATTTCGCTGTTTTGCCGTCTGGCGCAGTGATAGTCAACTACCGCGCGGCATTTAGGACAACGGCAGAAAACATTAAACGACCCGCGTTATGAAAATTAACATTTTATTTATTCTAATTAAACAGTTCTGAAGGTGGTGATAAGTGTGCTAGTAAACGTATAGTTAATAACTTCTGCGACTCTACAAAATTATTGATCTCGTTTCACATTCCTATTTTAAAAATTAAAAGCCGTTTCGGAAAGGTAGTGGCCCTTTAAATATTATATTAATCTGACATTGGTTTTTATGTTAGCTGAGACAAAGTCTGAAGTGACCTATTCTAATCGCCTTTTGTCCGTAACTTGTCTGTGTGTCTGTAAACAATTTACATTTTCGACTTCTTCTCCAAAATTGCTGAAGCAATTTCAAAGAAATTTTGCTCCACCGCCGACAGAGTATAAATGATATTCATCATTTGAACAATAATTGGTGTTTAATTGTGTATATATTTGTCTAATTAACACTAAAAATGATATAAAATAAGTTATTTTGCCTTTGGTGCATGCGCATTAAGTAAATCATTCCATATAGGATATAGTGCCATGGAATTTTTTCGGGATGCAATTAATTATTTTTAATATTTTTGACTTTAGGTAAAATTACAAGCTCAAACTTTTCAACGATAGTAATGATGTAAAGTAAGTAACTTTTGTAACTGAAGAAAAATACTAAATCGTCTGATGCTGTTTTGATAGTGAAAAAATACCATTTGTCAGCGGTGGAGCATCTTGAAGCAATTTCAAAGAAATTTTGCTCAAACCTTTTAAGGCATAAGGCAAACCAAAATTGTGAATAATATGGTCCCCACCCTCCAGGGGGCTGTGGGAGGGGCCAAAAGTGATAAAATTGACCAAAATTTTCAAGAAATCTACTTCTCCACTCACAGATGTGGTAGAATCAAATACTCGTTGAATTCATAGATAGAATGGTATTGAGGTCATTTACAAAAAGTGTGAATTATATGATCCTTGGGTCTCATGTTTCCCCTGGGGAGGCCGGTTTAAGTTTACTTTAGTATAAATAGGGAAAACACATTTTGAATATTATTTGGTTATTTGTAATAGGAAATGATTTAAATTTGTCAGACTTATCCCTATAAGATGGACATTGAATCCAATGTGCCATGACTGATCCCCAGGGGCCTTATAGGGGCAGGGCCAAAAGAGGGTCAAATCGGCTAAAACTTCATAACTTTCTTCTGAAATTCTAGAAATGGTAGAATCAAATACTGTTCTTTAAAAAAAAAATGTGAATTACATACAATGACCCTGCGGTCTCATGTTCCCAGGTCAAGTTAACTATAGTTTATATCTAGGAAAAACACATTTTATGAACATTATTTGCTTAGTTTTCGTCAGAAAATGAGACAGAGTCAAACATGGTTAGAATTATTAGCCTAAGATAGCATTTTAACATCATATTCATATTGGTCCTGGCCGACCCCCAGGGGTCAAAATGGCTGAAATTTCAAATATCTTCTTCTGAATTTACAGATTTGATGGAACCAGATGCTCTTCATAGATTGAAAACTCGGTCTTAAGGCTCTTTACAAAATTTGTGTGTTTCATGGCCCTCAGGGATGTCGGATTTTTCCTGGGGATAAGGGGGTCAAATTTACTATGGCATATTGAACGTCTACACGTGAAAAATAGACTCGAAAGATGCCGATTCATTCCGAACTCTTCCGAACATCGTCGCGACAATCTCGAAGTAAAACGAGAGTTGTGAAACCAAGAGAAGATGTCATTTCATAAACAAAACATTTGGTCGACCTCAGCTTATATATATAGGAAAAACACATTTATGAGCATTATTTGCTCAATTTTCATAGGAAATGAGTCAAACTCGGTTAGAATTGTTAGCCTGAGATTAAACATTTTAATGTATCAATATTGGTCCTGGCTATACCCATAGGGACCAGAGGGGCGGGGCCAAACAGGGTCAAAATGTCAAAATTTCAAGAAATCTTCTTCTGAATTCTCAAATTTGATGGAACCAAATAATCTCCATAGATTAAAAAGTCAAATTTATAAAATCACTGACTGACATCAAGGGCCTGAAGGGCCAATATGAATATACATGTATAATAATAGTGTTTATGTGTCTTTGTTTCATTCTGTATCCAAACTCAGGTGACCGTTAAGGTCCATGCCGATGGGCCTCTTGTTTTTTATGAACGACTATATTGATCTAGCCATAGATATATACTATTTTATGGTTACAAATTACTATTAATATCCAGAAATGAATCATTTAGTAAGGTAAATTTTGCCCGAGTTTCCTTTGGGCTGTGTGGTTCTGACGGCAAAAATCAATATCATACAACTATGTATCAGATAAGGCTAGGGGAACAGGTGGTGTGCTCATGTACTACAGTCTGGTCTACTGTGTATAATGTCATATGTCCTGCTAGCTAGCTCCTAACTCGTGTTACTCATATCTGCAGACTAAATATCATAATCATTTCTCTGTTTTGTTTGTAAATGTATATATGAATGATATTAAAAAGAAATATTTGAAATGATTATAAAGCATATTTATTTCTACATAAAAATTATCAAAGCGTTAACAACTTTATATGTATCCTTACACTTGCCCAAAACCATAAGTGAATAGGACAATTCATTCTTAGGGTACATTAAAAGGGCTACCGGTATGTGCGGTTTGGGCCCTTTTGAGCCCCCAAATCCGTTAAATTTCAAAACTGTTATTTAGTATTTAAATTGTTGGATTTGATATATTTATAGTACATCCCTAATTTGATGGTTTCTAATTCTGTAGCTTCAGTTGCCATGGTAACCACTCGAAATTGGCATAAATCATGAAAATGTGGAAATTGTGACATTTGACATGGTGGCTGGGCATTTTGTATGGCGAACTCTGACCCTTGCTATTGAAGTCAAGTAACTTTTTTCTAGATTATCTGCTGAATGGTATTGCTATACAATTTGGACTATCAACAGTTTCAATAAAAATACTTCACAATGTTGAAGTTAATTAGGGTTAAGTATAATATACCTGTAAGATTATGAAAAATCACATACAATTTACTTGTTTTATTAGGTTTTAAGATTTGTTCAATTATTTTGAAGTAATTATAAGAGCGCAGCTCTCTGCGCGGCCGAAGGCCGTGGAGAGAGAAGCTCTACTTAAAATTACCATAACATGTGTGTGAGCATACAGATTCCAATACATTCCAGTATCCCTTGGACTTTGAAATTGTGTCTCGCGGGAAAAGTCTCGCGCCATGTAGGCAGCCATGTTTTAATTCTCGTTATCAGCACGACAAGATTTGAAATTTCAGTATAAATACGCTTACTAGACTAAATGTGTAGTTATCAGTATACGCTTTAAAATTACTGAAGTAGTTTTAATTTACACATATACAAGAACAACGCAATAAATCTACTGGTCCAATATATACAGTATTTTCCCTAATGAGGGCGCCGGGCGCGGGTAAATGGCTTAGGGGGGCGCCATTATTTGAGACCTTTTTTAGATGTTTTTTTCTGAAACAGACTATAGTCATCTTGCTTTTAGTTTCGTATTTTTCTGAAACTTACTATAACCAACTTATGTTTTGAAGTCAAGTAAGTATTGAAATTACATAATTATGAAGAAATGTATGCACCAGAAGTATTAAACATTGGTTAAATATGTCTGTTTCACGGAACTTTGGCATTTCATGCTAGCTTGTTTGTTTACCATGCGTACACAAAATGGTGGACGGTACTTTCGATCGCTACTTTCGTTTTGAGGCAGATGGGAAACACCGACAAGAGCACACAATAAAATACTTAGAAATGATAACATTCCTGTTATTTAGGAACCTTTATCATAGATATACAGTAAGTATTCATAAAACCTGTATAGATATCGCTAAAATGTTGTTGCAAGTTAGTCTTTATTCATACACGTGTGTGGGGCGCGCATTCAGGTAAGACGTTTTGTTTTGAACATGGCGTTCTCACTGTTTCTATGTGTAAACACTTGGCAAAGATGTCCTAAGTTGCCTAATGCAATAAATTTATAGCTGATCGGATATCTATTAAGCATCAGATGTGAAACAGTATTTTATTAGCGTCTGCAAAGACAAATCGTCACAATCTGGCACAAAATTAGTATGAAATTAGTTGATTTTTTTCAGCCAAAAATGTGTGGGCGGCCTTATTAGAGGAGGTGCTCTTAATAGGGTAAATACGGTACTGTGTATGTTCTCAAGCGCACAGTACCATCAGCAGTGATGTCACAAAACCTGACGCCAAAGATGACGGCACAGATTCGCGCATGTTTCGATAGCATGGCATGTTGCCAAGTTTTCTCTGCATCTGATAAAAAAAGATTGAAGTAAATTGAACTATTCCATTTGGATTATTTTGCATTCTTTCTAACTATCGATAGTATGTACATGTCAGTGAGATATTTTATTGTTAATCTTGTAGAAAAATATAGACAATATAAAATTATGATGTTATAACCTTTTACATGTAGCTGCGCTCTTGTGACTCATATTACAATGGTATGGGAAAGTAATTTTACAAACGTAACTTTCTCTAATAAGTATTATGAGGTTATATGTTTTATTTGTTTTACAGTGCCATGTCATCCAGAACAAGTCCATATAGCATTTGGAGACACAACATCACAGGTGGTCATCATGTGGGCAACACAGGAAGAATGCAGCACCTTAGTCAGTTATGGAACAGATCCATGGAGACTCACTTCCAAAGCTACTGGACACATGGAACATTTTACTGACTTTAACAGGCAAGGGCTACAGTGTCTGCACAGGGTCAAGTTACAGGTAAAAATTTCACTGACCTCTATACACAGGGGTTACAATGTCAATACAGGGTCAAGTTACAGGTAAACATTTCACTGACCTTTATACACAGGGGTTACAATGTCAATACAGGGTCAAGTTACAGGTAAACATTTCACTGACCTTTATACACAGGGGTTACAATGTCAATACAGGGTCAAGTTACAGGTAAACATTTCACTGACCTCTATACACAGGGGTTACAATGTCAATACAGGGTCAAGTTACAGGTAAACATTTCACTGACCTCTATACACAGGGGTTACGATGTCAATACAGGGTCAGGTTACAGGTAAACATTTCACTGACCTCTATACACACAGGGGTTACGATGTCAATACAGGGTCAGGTTACAGGTAAACATTTCACTGACCTCTATACACAGGGGTTACGATGTCAATACAGGGTCAGGTTACAGGTAAACATTTCACTGACCTCTATACACAGGGGTTACACTGTCAATACAGGGTCAGGTTACAGGTAAACATTTCACTGACCTTTATACACAGGGGTTACACTGTCTATACAGGGTCAAGTTACAGGTAAACATTTCACTGACCTCTATACACAGGGGTTACAATGTCATATAGGGTCAAATTGCAGGTAAACATTTCACAGACCTTTATACACAGTGGTTACAATGTCAATACAGGGTCAAGTTACAGGTAAACATATCACTGACCTCTATACACAAGGGTTACAATGTCAATACAGGGTCAGGTTACAGGTAAACATTTCACTGACCTCTATACACAGGGGTTACAATGTCAATACAGGGTCAGGTTACAGGTAAACATTTCACTGACCTCTATACACAGGGGTTACAATGTCAATACAGGGTCAAATTGCAGGTAAACATTTCACTGACCTCTATACACAGTGGTTACAATGTCAATACAGGGTCAAGTTACAGGTAAACATTTCACTGACCTCTATACACAGGGGTTACAATGTCAATACAGGGTAAAGTTACAGGTAAACATTTCACTGACCTCTATACACAGGGGTTACAATGTCAATACAGGGTCAAGTTACAGGTAAACATTTCACTGACCTCTATACACAGGGGTTACGATGTCAATACAGGGTCAAGTTACAGGTAAACATTTCACTGACCTCTATACACAGGGGTTACAATGTCAATACAGGGTCAGGTTACAGGTAAACATTTCACTGACCTCTATACACAGGGGTTACACTGTCAATACAGGGTCAAGTTACAGGCAAACATTTCACTGACCTCTATACACAGGGGTTACAATGTCAATACAGGATTAAGTTACAGGCAAACATTTCACTGACCTCTATACACAGGGGTTACGATGTCAATACAGGGTAAAGTTACAGGTAAACATTTCACTGACCTCTATACACAGGGGTTACGATGTCAATACAGGGTCAAGTTACAGGTAAACATTTCACTGACCTCTATACACAGGGGTTACACTGTCAATACAGGGTAAAGTTACAGGTAAACATTTCACTGACCTCTATACACAGGGGTTACACTGTCAATACAGGGTAAAGTTACAGGTAAACATTTCAATGACCTCTATACACAGGGGTTACGATGTCAATACAGGGTCAGGTTACAGGTAAACATTTCACTGACCTCTATACACAGGGGTTACACTGTCAATACAGGATCAAGTTACAGGCAAACATTTCACTGACCTCTATACACAGGGGTTACACTGTCAATACAGGATCAAGTTACAGGCAAACATTTCACTGACCTCTATACACAGGGATTACACTGTCTATACAAGGTCAGGTTACAGGTAAACATTTCACTGACCTCTATACACAGGGGTTACAATGTCAATACAGGGTAAAGTTACAGGTAAACATTTCACTGACCTCTATACACAGGGGTTACACTGTCAATACAGGGTCAGGTTACAGGTAAACATTTCACTGACCTCTATACACAGGGGTTACAATGTCAATACAGGGTCAAGTTACAGGTAAACATTTCACTGACCTCTATACACAGGGGTTACACTGTCAATACAGGGTCAGGTTACAGGTAAACATTTCACTGACCTCTATACACAGGGGTTACAATGTCAATACAGGGTAAAGTTACAGGTAAACATTTCACTGACCTCTATACACAGGGGTTACAATGTCAATACAGGGTCAGGTTACAGGTAAACATTTCACTGACCTCTATACACAGGGGTTACAATGTCAATACAGGGTAAAGTTACAGGTAAACATTTCACTGACCTCTATACACAGGGGTTACAATGTCAATACAGGGTCAAGTTACAGGTAAACATTTCACTGACCTCTATACACAGGGGTTACAATGTCAATACAGGGTCAAGTTACAGGTAAACATTTCACTGACCTCTATACACAGGGTTACAATGTCAATACAGGGTCAAGTTACAGGTAAACATTTCACTGACCTCTATACACAGGGGTTACAATGTCAATACAGGGTCAAGTTACAGGTAAACATTTCACTGACCTCTATACACAGGGGTTACAATGTCAATACAGGGTAAAGTTACAGGTAAACATTTCACTGACCTCTATACACAGGGGTTACGATGTCAATACAGGGTAAAGTTACGGTAAACATTTCACTGACCTCTATACACAGGGGTTACATGTCAATACAGGTCAAGTTACAGGAAACATTCATGACCTCTATACACAGGGTTACAAATACAGGTCATTACAGGAAACATTTCACTGACCTCTATACACAGGGGTTACAATGTCAATACAGGGTAAAGTTACAGGTAAACATTTCACTGACCTCTATACACAGGGGTTACAATGTCAATACAGGGTAAAGTTACAGGTAAACATTTCACTGACCTCTATACACAGGGGTTACAATGTCAATACAGGGTCAGGTTACAGGTAAACATTTCACTGACCTCTATACACAGGGGTTACAATGTCAATACAGGGTCAAGTTACAGGTAAACATTTCACTGCCTCTATACACACAGGTTAATGTCACAGGTCATACAGAGTAAACATTTCACTGACCTCTATACACAGGGTTACATGTCAATACAGGGTCAAGTTACAGGTAAACATTTCACTGACCTCTATACACAGGGGTTACATGTCAATACAGGGTCAGGTTACAGGTAAACATTCACTGACCTCTATACACAGGGGTTACAATGTCAATACAGGGTCAGGTTACAGGTAAACATTTCACTGACCTCTATACACAGGGGTTACATGTCAATACAGGGTAGTTACAGGTAAACATTTCACTGACCTCTATACACAGGGGTTACGATGTCAATACAGGTCAGGTTACAGGTAAACATTTCACTGACCTCTATACACAGGGATTACAATGTCAATACAGGGTCAGGTTACAGGTAAAACATTTCACTGACCTCTATACACAGGGGTTACAATGTCAATACAGGGTCAAGTTACAGGTAAACATTTCACTGACCTCTATACACAGGGGTTACACTGTCAATACAGGGTCAGGTTACAGGTAAACATTTCCCTGACCTCTATACACAGGGGTTATATTGTCAATATAGGGTAAAGTTACAGGTAAACATTTCACTGACCTCTATACACAGGGGTTAAAATGTCAATACAGGGTCAAATTACAGGTAAACATTTCACTGACCTCTATATACACGGGTTAAAATGTCAATGTAGTGTAAAGTCACAGGTAGACATTTCACTGACCTCTATACACAGGGCAATGTCTCTACAGGGTCAAGTTACAAGAACTGTCTTGGCACTTTGTATACCAAGTCCAGAGCTGGGAAATGTACTTGTCCGCTTGCCCAGATGATCGCATTTAGCCGTTGGACAAGTGAATGTTGACAGCATGCTCGTCCGTCAGACAAGTAAAACATTCTGATGCTGGTTATGACCTAGACCTTTAAATAATTGGCATGGAATATATATACACAGTTACATTTATAAGCTTAACTATATGGAAAATATTGAGAGCAAGTGAAAATGCCATTTGGACGAGTAGATTTTTATGAGTATTTGTCCAGCAGACGAGTACATTTTAAAGCTTTCCATATGGACCTGTAAGTTTGTTCAAATGAATAAACTTGATCTTTAATCTAGGTCATAGGGGTCAAATAGGCAAAAATGTTTTTAAATGACTTCTTGTCATTAAGCAAGAGGCCTATATAGACCTGATATTTGGCCAGTGACATGCTGGAATGATTGGCAATCAATGCAAGTTTGTTTAAATGAATGACCTTGACCTTCTTCAAGGTAGCAGGGATTAAATACAGTCAAACCTACCTATGCGTCACCCTGTATATTAAGTCACCCTGTCTAATGTGTCACATCCAAAGTCCTCCCGCGAGATTTCCTATATATTTCACCTGTTTAATGCGTCAACCTGTCTAACGCGTCTGCGTCACACATTTTGTGCACATATTTCGTACAAGACCTGCATAATGCGTCACTAAATTGCCGATCCTAGTCTTGCCTTCATACCAGGCAGTGGGGTACTAGCTTGATTATTAAACAAAAGAGGTGTGAACACTCCTTGACCGGCACTCTACTGATCCTAATTAATTAGCAGCCCGGGGCTGTATTTTTTAACTTGGCTTGGCAGTGTCAATTTCACATGTGCAGGCCTATGTGTGGTACGGCCGATTAGGAAGCAATAATATTCTGGCCTTTAAATAGATTTTGTGATTACAGCTAGTGAGCATTACATCAAAGACAAATTCTGCTCATAACTGTAAATGATTTACTCACGTTTTTATTATTTAATAGGCCTAACACTCAGGTGTAAGTCACAAGCTTTGCAATCGTATCGTAATGGCCGCCATTTTGGGTAATTGTAATAATGGATCCAGAATGGTTTAGAATTTCCGGACCTCACAAATAATTATGTTAAAAAAAAAAATTGAAGGGGATTAATTTTCCAAAATTTTGGTGTAAATTTAAAATGAAAAATCTGAATAAAAAATACCAGTTATAAATAATTTAATTTTAATATTTTTAATAGTAATTTATAATTAATTTTTAAAAAAATCAAATTTCAAAAAAAATTACTTTTGTTTTCTCTCTCAGATTAAGATACATTTTGACTACAACTGTAACAGATTTAAAGATATTTTAGTAATTAGTAAGTGCTTCTGTTGTGATGAAAATTAAGTACATTCATAATTGTGAAACATTTAAAACTAATTTAATTAAGCCCTAATTAATGCAGTATTTTTTCCAATATTTCATAGTACATGTTATACATACTATGGTGTCACGATCTTTCGGTAACCTGTATATTAAGACACCTGTCTAATAAGACATATTTTTGTCTGTCCCTTGAGGTGTCTCATTACACAGGTTTGACTGTAGTTTAAAATCTTAAAATGACTTCGTGTCAATAACCAAGAGACGTTGAGACTTGATTTTGGGCTTGTGACATGCTGGGATTAAGGACTACCAACTTGTTCAAATGGATGACCTTAATTTTTATTCATGGTCACAGGGGTCAATAGACTGAAATATTTTAAATGACCTCTTATCACTAAGAGCCCTAGACTTGATATTGGGCCTTGGATGCTTGGATGAAGGGCTACCAAGTTTGTTCATATGAATGATCTTGACTATCAATTAAGATCACAGGAGTCAAAATCACTAAAAATTTTAAAAGTTTCTTGTCATCAATAAATAACAAGAGGCCTAGAACCCTGATATTACCTGAGTCATACATAGAAATTCTTATTGTCTCTGTTCTGTTGTAAGTATCCACCATGATTACCAGATTTGCAATTTCGCCCATTCACTCCTCCTGCGGTACTTACAGTACTTTGATTTTATTTCAGGAATTAGTTCCAGAAACTACTTATTTCTACCGTCCACTTAGTGATGGTGTTAGTAGTGGACCATTTTTCTTCAAGACGCCCCCAGCTGGACAGGTGAGCAATAGACTGATGTAATCATAATGATTTGTGCAGTCCATGCCAGTTGATTTCCAATCAACCATACACTTTTAAGGATCTTTTATTCTGTAATTCATTATTACTTCATGAGAAAAATGGAGAAATAAAATCCTGTTGTAGAAAATAATTTTTGAGTTAAATAATGAGCATGCAACTCTTGATTTATTCTTGTCCTGATTACAGGGAATCAGTTATGACTATTCATCATATAACAACTGTAATAGTCCCAGACTGTTACTAGTAAACCAATATTAAAGTCTTGAAAAACAAAATGCCATCAAAGACTTATTGTTAAGGCATGTGACACTATATATGTACAGTGATTTTCTTACTCAATAATTCTGAGGCCCTGTACCTTTTTAATTGGAAAAAAACTACGTAATACATGCATCTTTCTTGAAACATGTTTGTCTACTTGTAGTTTTGGAAAATATTTTGAAAAAATGGGGAAAATATAGCAAAATTTATCTAGGGGAAGGGGCTTTTAAAGTATTTGGCCCCAAATCTACCTAAAAAAGTCACTTTAGCTAACTGCAGTGAATCCTGAAAGTCTGTTAATAGTAACTTGAAGGGACCACAAGAAAACTGAGTTATCTGAGTTCCCTACCAATAATCTCTTTACTTAGTATATAGATCTACTAGTTCCATGTAAGCAAGGAAGATGTCAAAATCGTCTATGAAGGTTGCAATAGTGTACCCTCTAAAATTGAAAGTATTGATTTATTAACATCACAACAAATTGTCAGAATCATTTTTATGTAAGTACATTACCACAGTTTTGCCATTGATGATTTCTGATGATTGTTGATACAATATAACTCAAGATAATTGCTAAACATTTAAAAGTTTTTCCATGTTTATATAGTTAGAAACAGCTTTTAAAGTGCCGTTCTATGACAGAATTATGAACAAGAAATCAGTATTTTTAGCAATCTTTTAGTCCAAAGAATCTCACCTCAAGTTACAGGAACATTTCATGTATGACTTGTACCATTTAGAATAAAATATTACTTTGTATTTTCCGATTTCTTTGGAGTTTTCCAGATTCAAATTTTCTGAGTTTTTAAATAACAAAGATAAAGAAGGAATTTTGCCGGGGCAAGCAATTAGTACTTGGTATTATGCTAGATTGTTGAATTATCCAAGTTTGTATCAAGTTCCTCTGTACGCTGTGATGTTTGATGTGGCACTAATTGTAAGCTAAGTTTGATGTGATCTCATTTTTTTCATGAAGTGGATTTACTGTACACTGTTATGTTTGACTATCCTGTAATATGGTTATAACTCAGGTATGGGAGCCTGAATTCTTAGTGTATGGAGACCTAGGAGTACAATCTGATAGTGTACCTTACCTCAACACGGAGGTTCTCGGAGGAAACTACACTGCTGTTCTACATGTTGGCGACTTTGGATACAACCTGAGGGATGAAGATGGACAGGTATGTTACTGTGGTAAGCACAGTCTTCAAGCTTACCTGCACAAATAAGTAAATGCATATGTTACTGTGGTAAGCACAGTCTTCAAGCTTACCTGCACAAATAAGTAAATGTTATTTTTCCTGATGTCTCATATCTGTCCGACATCAAATTTACTGTTTAAACAATTTCTACAAAGTAACAGAAAAGTCAAAGGACCAGATATTGCAGACATATAAAGGTCTGTATTAAATGTATTAAAATTTATAATCTTGACTAATTCATAAATATCCGATTAGTGAAAATCTACAGATGTTCTTTCCATAGATTATAGTTTCAGGGACAAATATTTATATGCAGCATTAAAATATTAGCAGTATTTTGGCGAGGATTAAAAAGACAAAAGTGGCGAGCCATGGGATAGTCACTTTTTTCTGTCTGATTTGAGCCAGAAATACAGCAGCTTTATTTTAAGACACTGACCCAGTATACCCAGCAACAGTCATTCAAAACACAAATATTTAAGTTGAAAGCTGTCAACGTTGTTGCAAATATGTCTGTCTTTTAAACAATGTTATGTATCGATGTAGGTCATCGAATGAAGGCATGTGCTGAAATTCCAAAATACAGCTGCTGTGATCCTTCATTGTCGAATACAAAGCTTACCTAGTTAATTAAAATAAATGACCTCGACATTCATTCAAGGTCGCAACGTCAAAAAGGCTAAATCTGTAAATGACTTGGAGTAACAAAGAGACCTTGATACATTTTTTTTTATTTTTTAACATTTTAGGTAGTATACAACAATAGACACAAATGCTTGCATACACACTCAGCTAAAATACTCAAACATCAGGGTGTATGTTCTGTTATACCTATATATATATATAACATGACATAGCATGGTATAACCCTGAATAACATATAAACATGTATGCATAGCATGACACGACATCCATCCATATATCCATCCATCCACTCCTCCCTCCCTCCCTCCCTCCCTTGCTTGGGGGAAGTGAAAAACTGATCAAATTGATCACCTGGAGTAGGGCACAATAGGGATGATATTCTTAAATTAATTCTTTAAAATTCTTCAGAAAAGATACAATGATCCTGTTTTCAAGAATATCACTTGGCATTACAAACCAGCTGGTGAGTGATACTGGCCCTCTCGTTGGTGTGGCTCGTCTCCCTTGGTGATATATACAATAATTCCATGTCTTTGGGTAACTGATCATTGACCTATTAAAGACTTTGATTTAAAGAGTGCACAACAGAACTACCTAAATTTTTCCAAAAAACATCTGACCCCGGATTCTTCATATTAGCTCACCTTGCACGAAGGGCTGGTAAGCTCATGTCGTGGCATGTGTCTGTCGTCTGTCCATCAAGATTTCCTTTAATGTCTACTAGTCATAAAGTTCTACATGGATTGTAACAAAATTTTGCCAGAAATATCTTTAGGGGAAGGGGAAAAAATAAACAGGAAAGAGGGGAGAGAATCATCTAGTCAATAGTTTCAGCCCTAGAAATAATCGAGAGGGGGAGAGAATCTGCTAGTCAATAGTTTCCCTCCTAGAAATAAATAGAC